>NC_079321.1:44390523-45015523 GCF_029931775.1 Euleptes europaea | reverse complement strand
ATCCAGCATAATCAAGAGCACATAGCCAGAAGGAGAAATCCACATACAGATATACTGTGGGCCCATTCCTACGTTATATCATGCAGTACCAAAATAAAAGTGTACTCTGACAAGTGTGAAGAGTAGGCTCATATAGAAATAGGCACAGATCTCATTAAAAGTCTAACCCTTCCCCATTGGCAGCTTCCTTGCCTTGCAGACTGGGGTGGGGAAGGACACAGAAAGAGGGAGAGAGAAATAAGAAGGTGGTGGCTTGGTCTCCACTGTACCAGTAGGTTGCCAGGTCCCTCTTCGCCACCAACGGGATGTTTTTGGGATGGAGCCTGAGGAGGGTGGGGTTTGGGGAGGGACTTCAATGCCATAGAATCCAATTGCCAAAGCAGCCATTTTCTCCAGGTGAACTGATCTCTATTGGCTGGAGATCAGTTGCAATAGCAAGAGATCTCCAGCTAGTACCTGGAGATTGGCAACCCTATGTGCAAGGCATCCTGCCCATGTGCCCTACAGGGAACAGAGGCAAAGGCTTTGCTTGCACATGCTGGCTAACAGACAGGGCTGCAGAGATGGGAAGGGGGAAGAGAGGCGGAGTCTCTAAGGAGATACAAGAGAAACCAGATTTCTCTGTACATGGGAGATAGCTATTGAGTCAGTGGTTGCTGAAATGTTTGTTAAACTAAAGTACCAGTGTAAAGATGATCTGTTAAAAAAATAAATAACTGCTGTGAAAGGTCTCTGAAAATGTTGGGTTTTTTCTTTAGACTTAGGTTTCTCAGAGGGCTTCCTTCCTGTACCTAAAAATGTCACTGCTTAAAAGTCTTGTACTTGGCAGTCCTGCAGGGATTGAAACACCAACTCCATAAAAGGAAGATTCTCCGTTTTCTGTTTCTATTTAGACGCAGCACAGCTTCCAGCCCTGCGGGGCAATGAGCAATCACATTTTAAGGTCTGACTTTTTTAAAGAAAACGTAAAAAAAAAAGTTTACCAGCTACAATAGTATTTTTTAAAAATTAGGTTTTTAAAAGTGTTTCTTCCTAAATCTATTTCATGTGGCCCTGAGTGCCTAAAGAACATGAAGTTTCCAGAAATCCCTAAGGAACAATTTACTTACCACTTATGCTAGTTTAGTCCTAGGATCTACTTAGATTAACTGGGTTACATGAATGCAAGTGGCGTTAGCATTTTCCACACTAGTAAAGAATGAAGGCCCTGACCTGGATGGCCCAGGCTAGCCTGATCTCGTCAGATCTCAGAAGCTAAGCAGGGTCAGCCCTGGTTAGTATTTGGATGGGAGACCACCAAGGAATACCAGGGTTGCTGTGCAGAGGAAGGCGCTGGCAAACCACCTCTGTTAGTCTCTTGCCATGAAAACCCCAAAAGGGGTCGCCATAAGTCAGCTGCGACTTAAAGGCACTTTACACACACACACAAAGAATGAACCTACTTTATGAATTGTTCCAATACCATACTGAAAAACATGATGCCACCCTTTCTCGGGGATACTATGCTGGTATGTCAGACCAGATACTTGGACCTAGAACCACTGGTTGCAATAATTGGTCATTTGCCCACGTCCTGGAAGGGACCCCCCTCCACACACTGATTGGACAACCTCCCTGACTGCTGACACTTCAGCAGTGAGGAGGAGAAGCAATAGTTGCCAGCTACTCCCTTATTCATCTAACCAAGATTTCTGGTGCTTTCTAATTGGCTCCTACAGAGATATGGGAATGTACTCAAGGAAGGAAGATGGAGAGTAGGGGTGTGCCCCATTTTTGGGGTATTTTTTGGATTCGGGTTTAATAGACCCAATTTTTTCAGAAAATCCAGAAGAAGCCAAATCCCCATACTGATATGTTTTTTTTTTTTTTTTTTGCTCAGCTTTTTTCGAATGCGTGAAATTTTTCAGGTGCATTAAACTCTATGAGAAATTTTTGCAGGGCTATGAGTGGGGAGCAGTTTTTAAGCACAGCTACAGTAAATTTGCAGCATAGCTGCAGGTGACTCTCCTTACAAGAGCCCCCAAACTTGGTCACTGTCACTGGCTTTGGTGTGTTTGAGTTACTTTAAGAAGCTGTCAAGATTCCACTCAACGCAGAGGTTTTCAGTGAAGTTGAATGTCAACTTGAAGTTGGCCCTGGGATGTGTAAAGTATAATGTTAACCTTTAGGCTTCATGAAAGAAAGGGCAAGGTGTGGGAATTTCCTAACTAAGATGCTGAATTATGCTTCTCTCAAAGATAATACATGTTGCTCCTTTCACTTTCACACTTGTTCTGACCAGATTAACAAATGTGATATATACAGAAGTTACTATCTTCACTCTTGTCAAAGTAAATTGCATGACAGTGACTCATGGTCTTATGGTCTCTGCTCTGTGGAAAATACCTATAAATATATTAGCTGAAATAAATGTTTCCTCCTTCCCCTTCGCAAAAGCATGAGCATTGGTCTTTCCACAATAATGCACAGTCAGCTGTCTTCTCACCTCAGGTGTAGTGTACCATATGGATGGTCAGATTAGGAATTTTAATCAATAGACAGGATATTTATATAGCTTTGATTATTGAATCAGCATGCTCAATGTATTATGCCATCTGAAGCAGTAAATGAAATTTCCCCAACAATCTCAGATTGTACCATTTCACACATGAACCACAAACAGGGGCCAATTCAAAAATGTATTTCTGTGATATTATTCCAAAGGAGAATTTAAAGCTCCCTGTCTTACACAGTTTGCTTTTAGAATCTTCATGATTTTATATACTCCGAATTCTGTGTTTTTTGGCTGTGTCTATTACAACTCTAGATCTCGGCTCAGCCAGAAGGCAGCAGTTTTGGTCATTATCTTCCTAATGCATAACTTTGCATTTTCCTTTGACAGCAGGGCTTTTTAGTGGTGTTTAATGATAGCAAGCTCTAAATCACACACTTGTGAACTGACAAGCTCCAATTTTCTCCAACACTTTTTTTTGTCATTTCAGTGGATGCAGCATGGTTTGAGTGGTGATAAATTGGTTCTTGGTGATTTTTATCTCGCATATGCTCCAGATGGAACACTCTCTCATCTCTGGAGTCTTTTTAAAAGTTCATATTTGTACTCTTGTCAAGGTTTATTTTTATCATAAGCTTTTAAAGGGTATCATCTCCCTTGTATACTTGAGCAGTGCGTGGTAGGGAAGGTCCTTAATCCATGAAGAGAACTCCTGGCCATGGCATTAACAAAACACATATGAAAAAGAACATAACATGGCTTGCTATACACCACTCATATGCATAGCTTGATATAAGTTACCCACGGCTCTTAACACATACAAACAGGAGGTTCTTCACCATGACCCTAAGCTGTTAGTTACTTGGTGGTGAAAAGGGTGTTCTATTCCAGAGATATAGAAGATAAAAAATGGAGGCCTATTTCATCTCTGCGAAAGGCTGTGCAAAAACACTTGTGCCATGGGTCCAACAAGGCAACCTCAGAATTCATTTTTATGGAGGGGAGCAAGAGGACAGAGGAGACAATGGAGAGCAACAATACTATTGGAGTTTGATTTCAACAAGAAAATAAACGTGTAATTATAGATTGATCTCTGTAGCTAAGGATTTGCTAACGAAACTTTGCAGAGGGTTGTGTGGTGATGAATGGAGGGAGGAGGGGGAAAGAAAATTCACCTTTGTTGATAAACGAGTAAAATTTGAACCACAAGGAAAGGTGGGATATAAATGTTTAAATAAATAAATAACAATAAAACTGAAGGCATGCATACAGTGCAATCCTATGTAGAATTGCCAGATATTTTAACTGGGCCTTAATAATTTTGGGAATAATGATAAAAGAAAGCTAAGGACATTACTGGAAAGTTCATGGCTTTTCATTCACTTTTGTTATTTTTAAATGTCACTGAGGGCTCAGAATACTGGCCAAGCAAATGTAATAGGGCAGAGACCCCACATTTATCAGCAGCCGCAGCAAAAGAAGTAGCAGAATCATTCCGGGAGGGGAGACAGGTACCAGCCTTAGAACTATGGTGTTGAAAGAATTATAAGATACAGCTATGATAAAACAACCATGTACCAACTAAAAGTCTCCATGCACAGAATGCTTATGCCAGATCTGGTGACATGGATGAACTTCAAAAAACAAATTTTCCCAGTCAGAATTCTTGCACCATTTACAACTTTGGACTCAGGCCCCCTCAAAACTGTATGTGACACAAAACGGCTCAAAATTATTGTCTGCTGCTCCCAACATTGTTTATGACTTGGGGAAGTGTAGGGACTGGCAAAGATGGGTATGGGCACCCCTGTGCACATGCAAATATTTTGAGAGCATCCTGGTCAAACAAACTGCTTGCTTAGCAATTCTAAGCATTTGATTGAGATGCATTGCTCACAAACACTCAACCAGTTTCAGATTGAGCATGGGCATGCTCACCCATCACTAATCCCAATTTTTACGGACCTACTTCATCTATACAGATAAACAAATGACATCATGAGCATACCACAAAAATTAGAGGATTTCTATTTATTAGGAGATCATCTAACAAGAGAAAATGAAAGGAATATATGTAGGATAAATGAGACGGAGTAAACTTCTGAGAAGCACTTTATGAGCCTACCTGCATTCTGAGATCTGCTTCTGATGCTATTCCCTGAATGAGACTTCCAGCAGAAGATCATTGGGTTGGGGCCAGACTAAGCTGGTAATTTCCCCCAATTTCCCTTCCTGCTGCAGAGCCCCCTCACATAATTCCTCAGGATCCCCCGTCTACCAGAAGCAGCATTTCATTGAGGTAAGTCGACGGCAGTGGTAGGAGAGAGGCAAGAAAATTTCATTCTGCTGTCAGAGAATTTAGTCTGGACCCACTGGGCAGCCACATGGGATAGGGCCTTTTCATCAGTGGCATCAAGTTGATAGAAATCCCTCCCTGGCAAAACTTCCTTTGCCACTTCCATGGAGGCATTTTATCATCAGGTAACTGTTGTCTTCAGGCCACTGTTTGCCCTACCAAGCAAAAGGCACTTGCGGTGATTTTTTTATTTTCTTCTATCTTATATCTGCTGCTGCTAGTTTGATGAATCTGTCAAATTGTCTGCTGCCCTTTTAAAGGCCTTTAAAAAAACCCTCATCTGTTTATTCTCATTTGTCGAATCCTTGTTACATTATATAATTGTTGTTTTCTGTTGTTGTTTTTTGTTAGTCACGGTATAAATATTTCAAATAACTAGATAAATAAATAAGCAAACATATTGCATTTCCTTCTGTATTTGCCATTTGTAGTCTTCTCATTCAGGAAGAACCCCTGATATTCTTCAAAGGGATCCCGGGGTTCCTTGGAACATAGTTGGAACACCATGGCCTTAGAGCATTCTTAAAACCAAACTTTTACAAGGAGCTAGAATCTAGGGCATGCTCCTTTGCCAACACTGGAATGAAAAAGTGGGGCAGCACTGTGTTTCTGGTTCATTTGTACTTGATCATAAAGGCTCATCCGCACAGATGCAATTTCTACTCCCATCATGGTATTTTTCAAGGACAAAACCAAGTCTCAACATACTGCGAAATGGCGGTATAGAAACAGATGTTAAGTGTTGTTTATACAATTGCTAAATATGCAAAGGAACACAAGGGCTAATTGCAATCTTAAATACACACAACAATGGGAACTCATTAAGAACAAATTTGATAAGGAATTCAATTAAAACCCATTTCACATTTGCACACAGGATCAGTATAAAAACAAAAGCAGTTGCTTCTTACAACCTCCCCCCCCCCAGATATTTCCTATTTGTCAGTACCTAGAGTAGGCCCAAACACACACACACGCGCGCGCGCACACACACACACACACACACACACACACACACACACCTTCTAGGTTTCTGGGTTTATCTTTGGTCAATTTTGTTACCACAATCCAATTTCAGGCAGGCTTCTCGTCTATTTATTTACCATATTTTTCGCTCTATAACACGCACCTGACCATAACATGCACCTAGTTTTTAAAGGAGGAAAAAGAAGAAAATATATATATTTTTAAAGACCCGCCGGGTCTTTAAACAAATATATTTTTCTTCTTTTTCCTCCTTTTTCCTTCTCTTTCCCCACCGCCCCCCTTCCCGGGACTCCCGGGAAGGGGGGCAGTGGTGGTTTAAACTACTCTGCGATGCCTGCTTTGCGCTGCCTGGACAGGCAGCGCAGAGCAGTTTAACCTCCGCACCCCCCGCTTCCCGGTCCCGAGTCTCAGCTGTTGGGCGGGTCCCGGGGTGGAGGGCGGTGGGTGTTTAAACTTCTCTGCTCTGACTGGGCAGGCAGCACAGAGCAAATTAAAGACCCACGGCCCCCTTCCTGGGACTCCTGGGAAGGAGGGCGGTGGGTCTTTAAACTCCTCTGCGGAGCAAATTAAAGACCCACCATCCCCCCTTCCCGGACTCCCGGGAAGGAGGGCGGTGGGTGTTTAAACTTCTCTGCTCTGCCTGGGCAGGCAGCGCAGAGCAAATTAAAGACCCACGGCCCCCTTCCCGGGACTCCTGGGAAGGAGGGCGGTGGGTCTTTAAACTCCTCTGTGCTGCGCTGGGCAGCTGAGAGGGGCCTCCCGCCCCCAGCTGGCTGGCGGCATCCCAGCTGGCTCCCGGGGTGGAGGGCGGTGGGTGTTTAAACTTCTCTGCTCTGCCTGGGCAGGCAGCACTGAGCAAGTTAAAGACCCACGGCCCCCTTCCCGGGACTCCTGGGAAGAAGGGCGGTGGGTCTTTAAACTCCTCTGCGCTGCACTGGGCGGCTGGGAGGGGCCTCCCGCCCCCAGCTGGCTGGCGGCGTCCCAGCCGGCTCCCGGGGTGGCCTGGCTCTGCGCCCTGCTGCCGCTGCATTCGCTCTATAACACGCACTGACATTTCCCCTAACTTTTGAGGAGGAAAAAAGTGCGTGTTATAGAACGAAAAATATGGTATTTATTCATTTAGTGAAAGGTTCTGCAGCTTGCACTCAGCACCCATATATAGCCCATCTGGAACCAAAGTGACTTTTCAGAGCGTTTTCAGTTTGGTCTTTGGGTCCCACAGAGCACCAAGGCTGCTCTTTGAAGGGCAAAAATAAATAAATAAATGGTTTACTGGTAAAACACAACCAGATGTTTCCTCTCCCCTCTTGTTTTTTCTAAACTTACTGCAGCATTCTTCAGCGCCACATGATTTCACGTTTAATAATCTAAACTTGAATTTGCTGCAGTGTACATGAGTACTTATGTAATATACACCCAGGTAAGGACCCAGAATATGCTTCGATGGCACATAATGATGCAGTAACGCTGCTGAAGTTAAACAGTTGGGGGGTGGGTGTCAGTGCCTGGATGGGAGGCTGACTACGAATCCAATGCAAACCACCTTGAGTTCTATGATGGAAAAAAGGCAGGATAGAAATGTAACAAATAAGTAAAAACACCCATGTGGACGTTAAGTAGTGTTGTGTATTTAGGGTTGCCAACCTCCAGGTACTAGCTGGAGATCTCCTGCTATAACAACTGATCTCCAGCCAATAGAGATCGCTTCACCTGGAGAAAATGGCCGCTTTAGCCATTGGACTCTATGGCATTGAAGTCTCTCCGCTCCCCAAACCCCCTCCTCCTCAGGCTCTGCCCCAAAAACCTCCCATTGGTGGCAAAGAGGGACCTGGCAACCCTATGTGTATTAGCAACATGTTACATATAACTGGGAGTTTGATCCAACAGTCTGTGGGTACAAAGATCATGGATCTTTCTTTCGTTCCCCTCCTTCCCCAATAAGTCCTTTCCAATCCTGGGAAAGTTGGTTCAGCTCCACTGATGGAAGAAGTTGTAGGGGCAGGTCCACCCCTCCACCCTCCTCAAAACAGCATACCTTGATTCACAGGGCTATTAGTCCCACTGGGTCCACCCTCCCTCCCAGAATCAAGCTTCCAGGGTCAGAGAGGGAGGGGAAGAAGGGAAAGATCTGCATCTGACAGCACCCTCTACTGACAGACGGTCAGATCCAATGTATGTAAAGGTGCAACCAACGTTGCTGCAACTGTTCTGACAGCTTACATTGGCTTTTTCAAGATATAGTTTGAAACATTATAAAAATCTGCAAATCTGGCTTGATCATAAACTATCCAGTGCTGGTACAAAGGCACCTGGTTTAGCACCCTGCTGAAAATGAGAAGATCTAGGTATAGTCAGTGCCTGGCGGAGAGTAGACACGTAAAATTCCCAGACATTTCGTAGCCATAAAAACAGTTTTTTACCTCCCTTTTTCCAACCCGGGGGGGGGGGGGAGATTGGTGAAATCTAAAATATAGCCAATACTTTCTTTCTTATCAAACCTAAACTTATTTCCCTGCTTTAACAAAATAAAATGCCTTATGGTAACAGCATATACATTTCATTATCTGTCTTATTTATGAAATTTACACTGCCATCCTAATTAGTTACACCCTTTTCAGTCCACTGAAGTCAACAAGCTTAGAAGGGTGAATCTTTGTTCAGGATGGCACTGTTAAAAGTATAAATGCTTTAGTATTCAACAAGAAAAAAATATGTGAATATATCCAATTCTTGAGAGAGATGCACAACCTACTGCTTTCTATACTAAGCAGTATAGAACTCTTCAATAGTGTATTATCATTGTGAATGATCAAAAATAGTCAAATTTAAACAAACAACATATCTTTGAAAATATGCTGGATGTGTTGAAATTATATTATGTACATCCAAAGGATAAAATATTTAAGTGCTCCTTAAAATTTACAATTGTTTTCATAGGAAAAATGAAAAAAGTACTTGGGAAAATGGGGAAACAGTTTTCCCCCTGAATTTTTCCAATCTCTCTCCCCCCCCCCACGCCTTTATATCTGTAGCTGCATACTAGTTAGCTATGCTGATATAAGATATAAGAAGGTGGGAATATAAATGTAATATGTAATGATTAAACGTGAGTGTTTTGGAGCTTATTGCTCATTATAATTCTTCCCATGTGCTGGGAAGTTCCCACTTGTGCACAGTTTATGCCACAATACATTAGTCAGTCTCTAAGGTGCCAAAACCTTTTTTGTTCTCTGGTTGACCTTCAAAAAGGGAAGTGCAATTTTCAATTCTCGGCTTTTTCACCATAATATGAAATAATACATACAGGGGTGTGATACTGTGAAAATTATCATGAACTTCATTTTTTATTCCCCCCCCTAAATGTCCAGTGCCTTTGTTGCATCAACAATCCATTATAGAGAAAACAGACATATATTCATTCTGTTATTTGCATGTAATTTCAAATACACGATTTAGTGCTCAGGTCCTACACTATTTGAAGTTCACTCTCAACCTTCAGTACAGTTTACAGTCTGTTTATCAACCAGAATGTATTCCCCCAGTATAGTCTAGCCATCTGCCTCACATTTTAAAAGAACGCCTCACGGAGAAATCTTTTCCCCAGTCTTTCATTTCTCCTCACGTCCCTCCATCTCTACACAGTCTTTTCCAATGACAGGGATGAGCCGGCTGCTTCCTCATAAAGTGGGCCTCTAGTGTGGTGAACTCCCCATGAATGTTAGCTCTGCTGTACCTCTTTTCCTAGCTTCCGCAGTCACATTACCCATAATAAACAGTCTTTATTATGGCCAACGTGGACAAGCAACTGGATGTGCATGCAATAAAAGAATGGGAAGGACCACCTGAAGTCTATGGTAGAGCCCCGCCACCCCAATCATAGTCTATACAGGCAAGTCCAGATTCAGTTTGGGAATTCCTCACTCTGCACATGACTTGAGATTCAGCTGTATTATGGTTCTAAAGCTGTAGTTGGATCAGCATCAATAATTGTGCCCTGGCTTTTGTTCATACAGTTATAGCTACCTAAGCAGAAGATTTCACGCAAGAGATTTCAGGAAAGACTTACCATATTCTTTCAGATTCTCCCTTTATTGAACAAAAAACCTCTTCGGAAAGAGAGTTCAGGTCTAATTTCTGGCCTGGCTTGTCATCACAGTATTACATTACCATTATTATGCTAAGGGCAAAGATGCTCAAAGACTGATATTCCTGATGCTACAATTATAACACATGCTTGTCACATATGTGGGTTCTATTTTTTAAAAATAATTTACCATTCACCAAATGGCACTATAAGAGATTTAATTTAAAGTGATGTCTCTCAGTCTCCATTATTAACCATTTTTTATCATCTCTCTCTTAAGAGCCACTTTTGTGGTTTTCTTGAGCAACATTTTACAATGCCTTTGATAGCCAGGCCAGTGCACACATTATACTTTTTAGCTACAGGAATGTAAGAGGTTAATTCGACTATCAGAATTCTTGGTCCTCTGTTCTGCCACTTGGCTTCTGTTACGACCTTCCTCTGTAATTGAATAAAGACAAATAGGTCTTTTAAAGCGGGAAAAATTTATTTCTGGTGAATCTCTAATGACTTTAGTGTTAATTCTTCCTATCACTCTTGTTTGCTTGCATTAATCCGCCCAGTGGCACATGCAGAATTTCTTACTTAGACAGAACTGCCTGTGGCAAAGTGCTGGACTGCTGGCCTAATGTGGACACTCTCTGTTTAGCGGTAGGAATGGAGATCAAAACATGGGGTTGACTTTTGTTTCAGAAGTACAGTGGATGGCGACACATGATGTGGCCTGTTCAAGGGGTGGCACTATGATGGTAGCTCCCTCCCAGGAGACTACTCTGCATCAACAAGCTTCCAGGCTCGTGTAAGTTTGTACAATATGTGATGTAGTAATGTAAGACTGATCATGTGAATGTAGTATTCATCAGCTGGACTGCTATCACTTTGAGGATGTTCTGATTGCATCATACGATTGTACATTATTTGCTATAAGCCACCTTGAGGACTGGAAGAGTTTAAAAAGGGAAGGATTACATATTGTGATATTTCTACAGGCTGCATCTGACCAAGTATAACATTAGAAACAGCTGTAGATTTTGAATGGTGAGAGCAGAGATTGCATGAAGGACAGAAGGGCTCCAAAGAGATACTTATTGTGCATAAAAGATAAGAAATGCAATATGGAAAATAACATGCTGGGGCCTGCAACAACTTTTAGGGGGGCATCTCATTTTCCCCTCCCCCTTATTTCTTCTTCCCATTTCTTGAAAGCCCCATAGCCTCTTCCCTTTTCCAGCCTTCTTCTCTCCTTCCCACTCGCTACCCATCTTTCCCCATCTTCAGCTTTTCCTTCTCCCCTAGCCCCCCGAAGCTTCTACCCAGGAACATCTGGCCCAGTTGCAAGCCATGGAAAATTAAAGCATATAATTTCTCACTTTAAGAATAATTCCAAAGGCCTTCAAATTGCATACAAGTGTACTACTACTACCACCACTACTGCTACTGTTATTACTACTACTATCAGAGGAATGATTCAATCACCAACAGAATATATAGACCAGAGGAATGTATATAGTCCCTGGCTGCAGAATCATAATCACAGATGCATGAGAAAAGTAAAGGATAGAGGATCAGTGCACCTGAAAATAGGAGAGGAAATAGGGATGCCAGCCTCCAGGTGGGACCTGGGGATCCTTCCGGAATTACAGCGCAATGCCAGACTACAGAGATCAGTTCCCCTGGAGCGAATGGATGCTTTGGAGGGTGGTCTTTGTGGCAGGCTGCATCCCCAAATTTCCAGGAGCTTCCTAACCTGTTTCTGTCAACCCTACCCCCCATCCCTCGCTGGTGGCCAGGGGGGACCTGGCAACTCTAGAAGAAGTGCACAGTCAAAGGGAAGCAGGAAGGGAAGAAGAAAGAAAAAAAATGTTAGGAAAAGTATGAGATCAAAGAAATATTAAACTGTTTGCAAAACTTGCCAGAGCACTGCAGAAAAGGCAAATTATGTTCCCATCATTATACTTTTCACCTTTTAAACCAAGGCATAGACAAAGGAAGAAATGATCTGCCCTATGCTGTTAACTGCCATCTTCATGTAGCCAGGCATCTGAAATACTTGGAAGTGGAGCTGCAGTGTTCTGTATCATAACCCTGATGGATAAATCCTACATGGACAGCAACTTTGACTTGAATGAAGTGGTACAACTTGAAGGGCAACTGTAGTGATGGATTTACTTTGTTCATTCAAAGCAGGTAGACACTTCAAAATTGATTATATTGAACAAACTATGGTTTATATTATTGCTCTCTTAGGGTAGAACTATAGTATTGGCTTTGTTATACCCCTGCAGTATTTGAAAGGTGGTAGCAAGCATCTTTTAAAGTGCATGTTTAGCTGATAATATTTTAACAGTGCAGATGAATTTTTCAAAATATCCATATGCCTCACACCATGACCTGGATAGTCCAAGCTAGCCTTATCTCATCAGATTTCAGAAGCTAAGCAGGGTCGGTTCTGGCTAGGACTTGGATGGGAGATCACCAAGGAATACCAGGGTTGCTGTGCAAAGGAAGGTGCTGGCAAACCACCTCTGTTAGTCTCTTGCCATGAAAACCCTAATGGGTTGAATGATTTTATTATTATGGCAATAGCCAGACAAACTACAAACCTTATCAGTTAAAATCGATTACATAAATAAAGAATTAGATTAAAACCTCTCTATACATAATACAGATAAAGTTGTACCAATTAAAAATCACCATATTCACAAGGCATATAACGATTAAAATCAATTAAAATTGCTAATACCCTTCTCCGAACGAATTTTAATAGCTACAGAGCAATACTTGGCTACTTGCAAGGATCGCTGAGAGTCTCCCTCCCATAAGAGGAATTTAATTTTCTCTTCCTCTGAACTAGTCTCCATCATGTCAATAAGAGGTAGAATTAGTTTCTGACGAATTCCCTCATAAAAAATACATCTAAATAGAACATGACTAGTGCTTTTCATTTCACCTGATCCACAAGGACATGCCCACTCAGATCTTGCTAACTTCTTGTACTTTCCCTCCAGAATTGCTGAGGGCAAGGATGACCCTAGAGCCAGGGTTAATGCTCTCCTTTGGTTATTTAGCTTGATAGCAGATAAATATTCGGCTGGCGCTAAACGAAAGCGTGTTCTAATAGGAGCCAGGTACGCTAGTGAACTCATAAGCTCTGTTTGTCTTTCTATATCAAAGATCCTTTGTCTAATCAGGAGCTTTGCATGATCTTTTTTTTTGCTCTAAAACCCTAATGGGTTGCCATAAGTTGGCTGCGACTTGAAGGCACAAATACATATGCATCACAGCTAAGACCACACAGAAAGATATACATATGCATGCTTGTTCAAGTATGTATATTTAGATGTACCACAGTTATATAAAATGTTATATATCTATTACACCACAAAATGGATTTCTTCTTTCCAACTCCCATTCATTTCTCAGTTCTGAACAACAAAGTCAATCCACAACCCACTCAAGAGGAGCGTAACAGTCAACAACTGACTTGTTGATTAGGTTTTAATATACCTGATGTTTGACACAAAATGTCTGCTGGAAATGGCATTCTTCTCTGTTCTCTTCCCTGTGACATATAGGATTACTGTGCAGCCTTACACTGTGCTTTTCCTGGCCCCACCAGTCCATGTTTTGTAGCAGGGATGGGGAAAGACACTGATTCATTGCAGCATTACATGGCTTTACGTATTACAGAGGAGAGGGATAATTCAACTTGGGACTATTGTTTTCATTGACATGTTTATCATAACGTAGTGCTGCATTCAGGTTATCACCTTTCAGCCTCTGATCCAATCAAAAGCATCAGCCCAACAGTATATCCTGCAATGTCTGTTGGGCAGACATTTCGTTTGTTCTAAAAGGTTTCTCTTTTAGAGCATGTTGAATTTTAGCACATTGGTTTAACACAGTGGAAACGCAGGCTCAGTTTGCAAGACCTGAGCAAGGCTTTGCTTAAGCGCAACTGAGGGAAAACTTTTTAACCATGGTGACTCAGCTACCGTAAATGGCTACAAACATGAACAGAAATCAATATTCTAGCAACACCTATGTATCTAACTAGAAATAAAAAGAAAAAATAATTAATACCACCCCCTTCATATAAAAACAGAGCACAAGTGAAATCCCAGAGTGAAGTTGGCATTTAACACTACCCTAGAAATGTTATCCCTCTGTTGATGAGCCAGGAATGGATCACCCAGATGTGACTATCTAGGCAGGCCAGTCTCAGAGACCAACAACAACAGCGATGCCCCTTTGTTTTCCATGGCGGTGTCAGGACCGTCACTAAAATCAGATCAAACTGCCTGAAGCCTTTGGAGAGATGGGATAAAAATGGTAAAATAAAACAAAAGCCCTCAATGATGATACATGGACGGATCTTCAAAGACCCTTCAAGGCCACATGCACAAGCCTGAACAGGTCTTTCATTTGTGGAAGGTCTATGCTGAAAGGAATATTATAAAAGGAACAGTGGAGAAGGATTATGTATATTGAGTAAACAGAGAGTTGTGAATCCTTTTCCACGTCTTTGGACAATCAGTTCCCATGAGGTCATTAAAAAATACTTTTTTTTTCCTTTATGTTTTCAGACGGAGTCCTGTTCAGCTAAATAGTTTTGGCTTTCAGAATTTTCAAGTTCAGTTGTATTTTTATGCAACCTCACGAGTGCTGGTGCAGTCAGTGCATTTCTCTCTGTTTATAAATCTAACTTACACTGGTGTTTCTTTGCTTTGAGAACTCAAATTGAAAAGTACATAAATATCTAGCTACTTGCTAGCTTTTTGTCCTGCTTTATTTCAAGCTGTCTGCAGATTTAAGCCTGCAACCAATGCTGCACACGGGTTTTGCATAAGAAGCCTGCATGCAGGCCTGCAGGATTAGACTTCATTGCATCCTCAATATTTAGCCTAGTTATTTATACCACCTGTCACTCTCCTTCCACTTTTATCTTCATCATTCTTCACAGTTAATATATGCTGCTTCATCCATTATGATCCATGGTGACACACCCTCCTCCGAGTTGTTCCTTCATTTTATGTCACACTTTTAAGGCAAGTTTTTTTTTAAAGTGGCGCTTTTATAATTGTAGTGTGAAATGACAAATTACTACCTTCCTGCAAAATGTTGATGTATTCTTGTGTGATCAAAGTAGCCCAAAGGTTTTTGGAACAGCTGTGTCAGCTAAATGAGCATACATAAATAGACTTGAATCTGAACTCACTTAACATGGTCCAGAAAAACTGCTGTAATACATCAGGATTTTGCAATCCTACAAACATTTCCTTGGGAGTAAGCCTCAGCATTCCTGAGATGCAATGGCGGCCAGGACCAAAGGCCTTTTGAGGCCGGCGAAGGCCTGCGCTGGTGCAAGGGCCCACAGAGCCGTTGTCAGGTGGTGCACGCCGGCGTTTGTGGCCCCCTGCACCAACATGCAGGGCTGGACGCCAGTCACCGGCCACTGTCGCGGCAGCACCGGGCTCAAACGCTGATGGAGCCTGCCACCAGCGTCCGGATGCCAGCAAAGGCATTCCCGGAGCATCATGGCACTGGCCAGGGGGCGGGGCCACCATTAGGCGGCCTCCTGAGCCATTACGGCTTGGGAACGCACCCTTTTTTTGGACGAGATACGCCACCTATGAGGGTTGCACGGATTTTCGCGCCGGGCGGGGCCGAAACCTCCTTAGGAGGCAGCACGGCTGTGTTGCCTCCTAAGCCCAGCGCAGGCATTCCGGTCAGGAATGGGCTGTCAATGAACTAAGTGGGTCTCCTGAGTGTTGCATACAGGCAGGGACCAGGCAGAGGTGCTTGGCCTCTGACTCCACTCCCAGCAATGGAGAGTACTGGGGGAAGCAGAGCCTGTCGCAGTTTACTCTTCCAGGTAGTGTGGGTGGACTGAGTGTGTAACCAAGGCAGCACTCTAAACAAGGAACAGGTTCACTTACCAGTACGAGTTCCTTTGCATCAAGGTCTAGGCTCGGTCCTCCAAGGTTCTGCAGGGATACCAGAAGGGCAGGAGCTGGTAGCTGGCACCTCAGCGAGATAATACTGAGCGCAGAGATCTCCGCACGAGCAGCAGAGCTTGCAGTAATTAGCAAAGTTGTTCCCACATTGACTGACTGGCCAGCCTAAGATTTATGGCTGTTCCTCCTCACTCCCTTCCCGGGCCAGCTGTTCTGCATCACTCGCTGGTGTTGACTCCTGCAAACACCTACGACCAATTGCCTGCAATCTCGCGCTGCGACGCCTCTCCTGCAAACTGAGCCGAACCTTTGATCTTTGACGGCTAACTGGGCTGGGTGGGTCTGGAGGTGATAACCTTCTCTGTTCCTCTGCTCCTTCCCAATATGTACTACCTTCTTCTGCATCTGTCATCTTTGCTGGTTCAGACCTATGGTCCAGTCGCCCTGGTAAGACTTCCACCGGTGCATCACCCTGCTCTGCCACTCCTTCCTCCTTTTCTACCTAGGAGAGTTCAGGCTGACTCACGACACTGAGTAAACAGGACCTTGTGCAATCCTGGGGCAGGGGAGTGTTCAGGGAACTACGCTGCCCCCTATGCTGGCATATCTTGAAGATACATTGGTGTAACATGCCACTGCTGCTGCACCCTGGCCGGCAGCCAGCATGACAGCACCATGGACCCCCAGCCAAAACACTACCAGCACAACCCTCTGTGCTGGCGAGGAAGGGGCTAGCATGGCAGGAGTGAGTGGGCTCCCTAAGACACTCCAGCCTGGGAATGCCACCCCAGAACCAGTGGGAAATTATGCCATCAGAAATCACAGCACAGCCATAGGTGCCCATGCAAAAGGAAAGGCAAAATGCACCCCCACATGTGCAGTCCCTCCCACAAGCCCTGGAGCAGTAAAGGATGCTGATTATGGCTACATCCAACCACACCCCTCTCCAGCAGCTGCCAGACCACTCTCCGCTGCATCCAATCACAGCCCACCCCACACTACATAAACCTGAGCTAGGATGCCCCAGAGCACAGATGATAGGGTAAGTGACATGGGACTCTGTCTCTGAGGTCTCTGATGCTTAGAACACACAGCATTTCACCCTGGTGGTGGGAAATACACAGGGGGCACTGAGCACTTTCCAGTGGCACCATAAAGACTGATGACCTTTATGCATTGTCGGTCCCCTTTTCAACTGATTGACATGGCTGCCCCTCTGCAGTCTCGACCCCCTTCCCACTCTGCTGGCTGCTGTATGCAGCTCACACAGGGAGCTGGCTGGGGGTGGTCCACAAAGATATGCGTCTGCTCCAAAAGAGGGGGCAGGTCTCTGAGTTTCACATTCCTCCACAGCACTGCTGGCATCTGATGATTGATACAGGTTGACAGTGTGGATGAATGGAGGGCTCAGGATAGATGGGGCTCAAGGGTGTGGCATGGAGGGATCAGGAAAAAGAGTTTCAGCCAAAATGATGGCTATCCAGGGTGGCCCATTGTCTGGGCCATCCTGTTCTCCCTTTTGCTGTTTGTGGGGGCAAAGTATCAGCTCCAAAACATTTCCCTGCCTCCTGGCTTCTTTCCATGTGGGGATCGAACCAGGTGTCCTGGCCATACTGTCCCATTGCCTTTTCAATGAGCCATGCCTGTCTTGACCATGGTGTCTGCCTGGTTCCATATGGCTGGTGGTGACATCAGGGCTGCAGTGGAGTGCCTGATGCCTGATACATAATGGCAGGCCTCTTGTGTGTCTGCCTTCTTGGCCCAATGGTTAGGTCTTGGGTGTGGAGGAAGAGGGTTTCAGCCCAACCAATGACTTCTTTTTTTCTTTTTCAGAGGGAAAAGGGTGTGTGGCTTGGAGTAGGAATGGGCGTGAGAGGGGAGCACTTTTGCTGCCAGCAAGTGCCTAACCAGGGGGGGGAGGGGGGCGGTCTGTTGCCTGAGAGCCCACCCTTCCCCATGTGCCCCTGTTCGGGTTGTGATGTTTCTGGGTCCTTCCTCCCTGTTGTCCAGTGCTCCTTGAGAGAGGGTGGCATTGAGGGGCAGTGGCTGCATTGGCGGGTGGTGACTGGCTGTGCCCATGTGTGCAACTCAGAGGAATGTCATTGGGTGCTGCTGCCTGATTGGTGGATGTCATTGGTGTTGCTATGGACTCCAGTGTGCTCACTATCCAGACTGTGCCCCGTGGAGGGGCACATGTTGTCCCCCCAGTGGAATGTCCATAGGGGTCTGACCAGTGTCCCCTTCCCCACAGCAGCCCTCAGAACTAGTCTGTAAAATTGGGTTGTGTATATGATCATTTTCAGAATGTTAGAATTTTAGATATTTCAGTTGTTTAAACTTCTGTTGTTTCTGACTGCATTTCTGGGTTGATAAATATATTTAAAGTCCTACGTGCTTAGTGACATGAAAATAAGAATGCTCTCAGGGATAAGATTCCTTACTGATACCTACCAGAAATTTTTGCACACGTGGAAATAAAATATATTAGCTAATTTCTGTGTGTGTGTGTGTGTGTGTGTGTGTGTAAAGTGCTGTCAAGTCGCAGCCAACTTATGACGACCCCTTTTGGGGTTTTCATGGCAAGAGACTAACAGAGGTGGTTTGCCAGTGCCTTCCTCTGCACAACAACCCTGGTATTCCTTGGTGGTCTCCCATCCAAATACTAACCAGGGATGACCCTGTTTAGCTTCTGAGATCTGACGAGATCAGGCTAGCCTGGGTCATCCAGGTCAGGGCAGCTAATTTCTAGAGATGCTTAAATCATCAAAGAGTACACCTAAAATGTGGTGTTTTGGGTTTTTTTTGTAATATATTTTAAATTTATTAACTGACAATGATAAAGAGTAGTTTTCTTATGACAGTGCTTGCTCAACAGGTTTTTGCCAAGCTCCATCTGAGACTATCATAAACTGAAGAGGAAATTAATGGAGAGGGTTATTTCTTTCTGACCATTCTTTCAGATTATTCAGAGAACTGCTAACAGGTTGAATCAAACGCCAGCCAAAATCAATAACCTGGAGGGGAAAGGGTCAATGGACCAAATGAACCTTAGTGGAAGGAACAAAGTGGCCACAGGAGACTAGGTCCACTTAGAAATTGTATCCTGTGGTTATGGACAGGTGCCATAGGTCACGAAGCTTAGGAAATAGCCTGTTTCCCCACATTGTCCAGTTTGCAACAGGAATCTTTCAAGTCATAAAAAAAAAAACTTGTATGAAGTACGGTCTAAGAAAACATAGTATAGAATTTCAAAAACTACTGGAACAGAAATCGCTGATCAATATGATGGTCAGTTCAGAAAACAGACATCAGTGGGATGTAAGTGGCCATACGGAGGATATAGGATCGTAGCCCAAATAAGCAGTAACGTTGTCCTTTTAATTATTCTGTCCAAATCCATTTTCAAATACTAGCCTGCAAAAGTTTAGTGTGTTCACAATTATTGCTTGTTTAGAATCTTGTTTGCTTACTTAAATGAATTGACCCAGGAAAGACAATTCTGCTTTTAAACAGAGCTATATCTTTTCATGACCATGATGGTAAATCTGTTTCAAACAACATTGCTAATCTCCATTTGCAATCACTTCATGCATCTGATAGAGTAAGCTCCTGCTACCAAAAGTCAAGCTGCAATAAACCTGTTAGTCATGAGATGCATTTTGAGAGAGAAGCTGATGGTAAGCTCTTTTCTCGGTCTGATAATCATAGTAACCATAGCTGTTTTTAATGACCACAAGTGCTCAGTGAGTGAAGAAATATAAGAGTACACTGTAGTTGTTTTCATCTTCTTTTTACCTAGCAATAATCTTGGTGTCAAACTGGTGTTTGATTTATAAAAAAGAGAATAATATGCACTGGTTTTTTTTGCATCAATAAAGAACAAAATGTTTCACTAAACCCTAGAAGTTGTAATAGAGCAATGTGCAGAGAACATATTGTTTTCTACTACCATCTCTAACAAGTGAAGGGAAGGAAATCCTCCTTTCTCCTCCTCATTGTCTGCTCTGCCTGATGAGGGTAGGACATGAACAAATGGTAGAGTGGGTGGGTATTGCCTGCATTTACTCACGTACAAAAGACAGGTGCAATTTGACACCGCAGTACTGATGCCCGTGGAGACAGTGTGTGCTTGGAAGCTAGGAAGTACTTGCTAGCACTTGAAAAAAATATTGCCATATAGTATGCCTCTTTTATTTATTTATCTAGTTTATTTCCAAGAACTCTGTATGGTTTACCACTGATTAAAGAATTTAATAATGAAACATAGAACTTTTTACATTTAGAAATTTTGAACCAATAGCCATAAGAAGAAGCATAACTCAAACTCCTAATGTTAAAGTAAAAAACACCAACAACCTTACTTCATTTTGGTTCATAAAAGCCTTTCTTAGCAAAATAATAATGATAATTTAAAAATATTACAGTGCCTGCTGAAAATATGCAAGTCAGGGTTTTGGTGGTCCTTCTTAGGAAGAGAGTTCTTTAATTGTATGATCACCACAAAGAATGCTTCACGACAAATTAGTTTGTAACTTAGTGCACAGATGACAATTTTAACAATTACATCACATATAGTAATTGTTAAGTAGCTAACACCACCCTGGTTAGGAAGGGCCCCAAAATGGCCAACCACTGGGGTTTAGGACTGGCTGTCATGGTTTTTTTCAAAAGTCACCAAGTAAGCTTCAATGTTGCTGGAGGGGGTTGTCTAGGTCAGCCAAAAAGACCCTGAGCTATGCACCCCCTTCTGGGGACAAGTCTGTTAGGGTAGCTGGCTGTGTTGGCCTTGCCACCAATGTTCTAACCAGCTCTTGGAACCACGAATCCTGGACTGTCTGCTGCTGGTCCAAGACCCTCTGTATCAAATCACCTTCTTCCTTGTGCAAGCCACTCCCCAAAGTGGGCCAGGACTGAGGCTGAAACCAAAGGTGTGGCTGCTTGAGCTCCTGAGGGCAAAGACATATCTGTTTTCTGACAGGGATTCACCAATGGCTACATTTCTTGTATGGCCACCATTTGTGAGGGTTCTTGGGACACAGGAAGACACATACGTTCAGTAGCTGTTTTTTTTTTTAAACTCTATATTCTCCAATGTAGGTTACAATCAATCTGTATGGTACTCCTCAACAGCCAGCTCATAGATTTAGGGAGTCTCAATGTGAGAGGGTGCTGTGCCTTTTCACAGGTAAGTCTGGCCAATGAGAGTTAGCTTCCATCAAGTCATCTCCTTTGGCCTCCAGTCAGAGCCCTCTTCTTTGTCCTTCTCAGTCTGTTGTTTTTTTTCCTTCCTTGCCTTCTTCCTGTCCCTGCCTCCTCCTTGGTTCTTACTCTTTTCTTGTTCTTCTCTGGATGTTGCCTATGCTAGTCAGGGCTGCCACCTCTCCCTCTCTTCCTTCAGTACACTGTATGTTGGGTCAGTCCACTAAAGAAACACAGCTATTCAGAACTGCTTTGTCTAATTGATTCAGGCTGTGCCTTTGAATCTGGCCTCTATATTACAACAGCCATATCAGTTTAATCACTTTAAAAGAGAGCTGTTCTCATTCTAGGAGGATGCAGAAGATTGGGATGAGCTCTCAAGCCACTAAAGATCTGACAACAGTGACCTACTTTAAAGGCCTATTAGCTGCTTGCTGTCAAATATACTTGGTAGGCATGTTGTGATAAGCCACAAAGGTAAGATGCTGTTCTCCAAATATCCAAGCAGCATCCTGCACAACAATGAAGAGACCAAATCATTATTGTTACATGATGACCTCATATCCCAAGGCTTTTTACAGCTGGGCAAATCCTCTTTGCTTCTTCTGGGATAAGTTATGGGAGAAAACAGGTAGCATTTCTCATTTTCTTGCAAGCCCAGTATTTGTTTAAATGGAAACAGACAACAGATGTTTTTGAAGATACCGTACCCACAAGAGAAAGGAGAAAGAGATGCTTTGTAAAACTCTTAAAGAAGAATGAACCCATGCAATGTTTCTGGCTAGCAAATTGCTTTGAGCAGCAAGAAAGGATAATAATCTGTGGGCTTGATTAGTCTTTCTACCCTTTCTGTCACTTCCTGGATGTGTAAACTTGGTAGATAGCATGCCTCTTGAGACGACAGGTCCGGTGGGCACAATGTAGTCTCTACCCATCTCAGCAGGGAATTCCAGTTTACTAGAATGTGCCTCCTCTTATTTTGGGGAGTGGAAGTTCGATTCCTCTCCTCAACAGGGGCCTGAGAAATTTCCTTCAAGCTTCGGGGAGGGTGGGGGAGTATCCCTTGTTCAAACAGTCCAGAATCAGTGTCTATGGGCAAATCCTGGATCCAATTTCTTAGCACCAGAGGCTCAGAATGTCTCCTGATTTTCCTTCTCCTGTGGGTTACATTCCATGCACCCCCCCTCCTGTGTTGGGTGCCCCTCCATTAGAGGAGATACCTTTGTCTCCTCCTTCTGTTGCCCTCTCAAGAGTGCTTCATGCATTCTGTCCATTAAATCTTCCTCTTCCCTTATAAAATGGAGTGTGGACAAGCGTGCTTCAAGTCCCAGTATCTTCTCCTCCAGTATGGCTACTAACTTACACTTGCTGCGCACGTAATTGCTGTTAACCTCATGTAAGAATATGAACATGCCACACACTTTGCATGTCAGGGCTTAGCATGTTGGACTAGAACTGGGAAGACTTGCCTATACTTAAATCCCCATACAGCCATGAAGGAAATTGTGGCATTGGGATCCTGCCTCATGAAAGTACAGACAAGAAGGCCATTCTCCAATAGATGACCATTCTTTCTCAGACTATTATAATCACAGGGTTGGTGGGGGACCAGGCAGGATCACAATGAGCTCCCTGGAGGAAAATCTGTATAGACAGTTATAGTCAATACATAAGGATGTTGCAACTCCACTAAAATAAGAGGGTTTTATTTATCAGGGCACTGTTTGGTAGCATTTCTTACCAAATTTCTTACTTCAATGGACTTACAAAGGTGTAACTCTGTTTAGAATTTCACTGAAAATTTATTAATGTCATTGAATCTGCTAGCACATCCTTTGCTGGTGGTTTATAACAAAAAGTGATATTATTTTCATGCTCCCTCAGTGGTGTCACATATTGTAAAGGATATTAGAAAAGCAATTTATTTAAAATGATGTGTGTGTGTGTTAAGTGCTGTCAAGTCGCTTCCGACTCATGGCGACCCTATGAATGAAAGTCCTCCAAAATGTCCTAACTTTGACAGCCTTGCTCAGATCTTGCAAATTGTGGGCTGTGGCTTCCTTTATTGAGTCAATCCACCTCTTGTTGGGTCTTCCTCTTTTCCTGCTTCCCTCAACTTTTCCAAGCATGACTGTCTTTTCCAGTGACTCTTGTCGTCTCATGACATGACCAAAATACGATAGCCTCAGTTTAGTCATTTTAGCTTCTAGGGTCAGTTCAGGCTTGATTTGATCTATAACCCACTGATTTGTTTTTTTGGCAGTCCACGGAATCCGTAACACTCTCCTCCAACACCACATTTCAAAGGAATCTATTTTCTTCCTATCAGCTTTCTTCACTGTCCAGCTTTCACACCCATACATAGTAATAGGGAATACGATGGCATGAATTAATCTAGTCTTGGTGGCCAGTGACACATCCTTACACTTCAAAATATTTTCTAGCTCCTTCATGGCTGCCCTTCCCAGTCTCAATCTCCTTCTGATTTCTTGGCTGCAGTCTCCCTTTTGGTTGATGGTGGAGCCAAGGAATAGAAAGTCTTGAACAATTTCAATTTAAAATGATAGGAATTAGAAATTAATTTTCTACTTCTTTCTCGCTTTCTGCCAATCACAGAGCAGAAGCTCAGATCAAGTATATCTTTCAGGTACTGTGAGGTGCCATAAAGAACAGTTAATTTGTGCTTATGTATGTTATTTATGCTTCCTTGTCTTTGCTCTTAGTTGGTTATTTTAGTTATGGCATTGTATATGCAGTGAAAAACTACCTGATGCTCCTTGGTTTATAGCTCAGGTCATAATAGCTTTTGGTAAATGGAATTACTCTGAGTGAAAGCACAAAGGAATGGAAATAAAAGCACAGTGTTTTATTGAGCACTTCATTATAAGGCCTTATAATTTTAGGATTTAAGGAACTATAGCCAGGAATGAGAAATAAAAGAAGTTTAGAATCCTTAATGTCTTCAGTCAATGGAATTTAGATGCTAAAATGTAGGAAAGAAGGTGGCAGTGTAGACTTCCTATCAATATACAGAGATTATCTAGTCTATATGGTATGTACTGCTGAAATAATGTAGCCCCTTGATAGAGTTAATCAAGCAGAGGAAAACACAGCAAGAGCAGAATTGAAGGATGATGTGCAGTAGAAAGAAGACCCCTTGGAGCCAAGAAAAGAGCAGCTTCTGCTGACCAGGGATAATAGGCATAAGTTGGAGGATATATGGAAGTATCCAAAAGGTATAAGAAGGGGAAGATACATCAAAAGTGATCAACCTTGCACTTTTTCTTTCCTCTACTTATGGAAACCGTTAGTAGGAAATATAAAACTGAGGCATGGGCTTCTCCAATAAACTCAGATGAGCACGTATAGAGGACTAAAAACAGGGTGGACATGAAACATGTTCACGGATAGAAAAATCAAGCAAGTGGAGGCCCAAAGAACATAGCTTTATTTCTGCAGAAATATGATGTGTTTTAGTTATTCAGCTTTTGCTTGTAGAAATTATTGTTCCCCTTTTAGAAACCTGCATCTGGTCAACTGAGGAATACTGATAAAGCTGTTCCTAAGAATATAGTCTGTGGATGACTCAGTTTGATTTCATATCTATTAATCTTTCTTCTATAACCAGTGTAGTTTTGGGATATTAACAATGTAATTTTTACAAAGCACTTTTGAATGAAGAGATATATTTGTGGAACTTAAGAGAAAGGTACCACCAGTCGCTACTCAATAAAATTTCACTATGTTGTTCTGGTCAGGATATCCAAATTCTTTCGTGCCCATTTTGTACATACGAGTAGCCTCTCCATCTTGTGCTACAGGATACACTAGGTGTACCCAAGTTCTTTTCTTTTAGATTCTATACTAGTTGCCAATGACGTCACTGACCATGCTAAAAAGTTTTCTGCATGAATGTGGCGCAATGAATGTCATAGCACCACGGCATTGCACATTTCTGCAGAGTCTTAATGAAAACTCCATCACAATGAAAATCCACAGAGTAAAGTTCATGGGTCTTTTCCTCATATGGTGGAGTGAATGGCATGTTTACTTGGTGCCCTGGGTTGGAGTTCGGCTTTTTTTTTTGTGGTTGCATGACATCAATAACATAGCAGTGTCCTTTACATATCTTAGTTTTTTCTACGCAGAGATTATCACCATAATCTGTGTACCCACAGCCGAAATGATACATGGATCTGTCATATACTTATGCTGTAAAGTATCAGAATCACTATATGTAAAAGAACATAGCTCTTCTTCTAGAAAACTAGCACCAATATGGCTGGTAAACTTGTTTGATTTGATGTTGCATGAGTTGTGCAGGTATTCTTTATCTCCTGCTATATGTGTATATCTGAGCCTGGGCTGAGGGAGAATCCCTCTGTTGGAGGGGCATAAGATGTTTTTAGATTGGGTTTAATGGTTTTGTATCTGTTTGCTTTACCAAATTATTTTTACATTGTTGTTACCCACCTTGGGTCCAGAGAGGCTCAGGAGAAAGGCAGTATATAAATATGTTAAATAAATGAATAAAGCATGTTTAATATTGGGTCCTAGTCTTGGTATCCACCAAGGACAGATTTTTATTCTAGGATTTCATTGTTTTGTAAACTAAGCACGTGACCCAGTTCTTGCCCACTGGCCAAATGGCATATCTAGTCTTCCTACATGCACTGCTCTCTGAGTATGCTGTGGAAGGCTGGGGGGGGGGGCATCAGAAACCAACTGTATGTACAGCAGCTTGTTGTGGGAAGGAAGGGTGTATTTGATGGGACACTGGATTGTTTATATAACTGTGTTTAAGCACACAATTAAAAAAATTTAAAAATATTACAGTGCCTGCTGAAAATATGCAAGTCAGGGTTTTGGTGGTCCTTCTTAGGAAGAGAGTTCTTTAATTGTATGATCACCACAAAGAATGCTTCACGACAAATTAGTTTGTAACTTAGTGCACAGATGACAATTTTAACAATTACATCACATATAGTAATTGTTAAGTAGCTAACACCACCCTGGTTAGGAAGGGCCCCAAAATGGCCAACCACTGGGGTTTAGGACTGGCTGTCATGGTTTTTTTCAAAAGTCACCAAGTAAGCTTCAATGTTGCTGGAGGGGGTTGTCTAGGTCAGCCAAAAAGACCCTGAGCTATGCACCCCCTTCTGGGGACAAGTCTGTTAGGGTAGCTGGCTGTGTTGGCCTTGCCACCAATGTTCTAACCAGCTCTTGGAACCACGAATCCTGGACTGTCTGCTGCTGGTCCAAGACCCTCTGTATCAAATCACCTTCTTCCTTGTGCAAGCCACTCCCCAAAGTGGGCCAGGACTGAGGCTGAAACCAAAGGTGTGGCTGCTTGAGCTCCTGAGGGCAAAGACATATCTGTTTTCTGACAGGGATTCACCAATGGCTACATTTCTTGTATGGCCACCATTTGTGAGGGTTCTTGGGACACAGGAAGACACATACGTTCAGTAGCTGTTTTTTTTTTTAAACTCTATATTCTCCAATGTAGGTTACAATCAATCTGTATGGTACTCCTCAACAGCCAGCTCATAGATTTAGGGAGTCTCAATGTGAGAGGGTGCTGTGCCTTTTCACAGGTAAGTCTGGCCAATGAGAGTTAGCTTCCATCAAGTCATCTCCTTTGGCCTCCAGTCAGAGCCCTCTTCTTTGTCCTTCTCAGTCTGTTGTTTTTTTTCCTTCCTTGCCTTCTTCCTGTCCCTGCCTCCTCCTTGGTTCTTACTCTTTTCTTGTTCTTCTCTGGATGTTGCCTATGCTAGTCAGGGCTGCCACCTCTCCCTCTCTTCCTTCAGTACACTGTATGTTGGGTCAGTCCACTAAAGAAACACAGCTATTCAGAACTGCTTTGTCTAATTGATTCAGGCTGTGCCTTTGAATCTGGCCTCTATATTACAACAGCCATATCAGTTTAATCACTTTAAAAGAGAGCTGTTCTCATTCTAGGAGGATGCAGAAGATTGGGATGAGCTCTCAAGCCACTAAAGATCTGACAACAGTGACCTACTTTAAAGGCCTATTAGCTGCTTGCTGTCAAATATACTTGGTAGGCATGTTGTGATAAGCCACAAAGGTAAGATGCTGTTCTCCAAATATCCAAGCAGCATCCTGCACAACAATGAAGAGACCAAATCATTATTGTTACATGATGACCTCATATCCCAAGGCTTTTTACAGCTGGGCAAATCCTCTTTGCTTCTTCTGGGATAAGTTATGGGAGAAAACAGGTAGCATTTCTCATTTTCTTGCAAGCCCAGTATTTGTTTAAATGGAAACAGACAACAGATGTTTTTGAAGATACCGTACCCACAAGAGAAAGGAGAAAGAGATGCTTTGTAAAACTCTTAAAGAAGAATGAACCCATGCAATGTTTCTGGCTAGCAAATTGCTTTGAGCAGCAAGAAAGGATAATAATCTGTGGGCTTGATTAGTCTTTCTACCCTTTCTGTCACTTCCTGGATGTGTAAACTTGGTAGATAGCATGCCTCTTGAGACGACAGGTCCGGTGGGCACAATGTAGTCTCTACCCATCTCAGCAGGGAATTCCAGTTTACTAGAATGTGCCTCCTCTTATTTTGGGGAGTGGAAGTTCGATTCCTCTCCTCAACAGGGGCCTGAGAAATTTCCTTCAAGCTTCGGGGAGGGTGGGGGAGTATCCCTTGTTCAAACAGTCCAGAATCAGTGTCTATGGGCAAATCCTGGATCCAATTTCTTAGCACCAGAGGCTCAGAATGTCTCCTGATTTTCCTTCTCCTGTGGGTTACATTCCATGCACCCCCCCTCCTGTGTTGGGTGCCCCTCCATTAGAGGAGATACCTTTGTCTCCTCCTTCTGTTGCCCTCTCAAGAGTGCTTCATGCATTCTGTCCATTAAATCTTCCTCTTCCCTTATAAAATGGAGTGTGGACAAGCGTGCTTCAAGTCCCAGTATCTTCTCCTCCAGTATGGCTACTAACTTACACTTGCTGCGCACGTAATTGCTGTTAACCTCATGTAAGAATATGAACATGCCACACACTTTGCATGTCAGGGCTTAGCATGTTGGACTAGAACTGGGAAGACTTGCCTATACTTAAATCCCCATACAGCCATGAAGGAAATTGTGGCATTGGGATCCTGCCTCATGAAAGTACAGACAAGAAGGCCATTCTCCAATAGATGACCATTCTTTCTCAGACTATTATAATCACAGGGTTGGTGGGGGACCAGGCAGGATCACAATGAGCTCCCTGGAGGAAAATCTGTATAGACAGTTATAGTCAATACATAAGGATGTTGCAACTCCACTAAAATAAGAGGGTTTTATTTATCAGGGCACTGTTTGGTAGCATTTCTTACCAAATTTCTTACTTCAATGGACTTACAAAGGTGTAACTCTGTTTAGAATTTCACTGAAAATTTATTAATGTCATTGAATCTGCTAGCACATCCTTTGCTGGTGGTTTATAACAAAAAGTGATATTATTTTCATGCTCCCTCAGTGGTGTCACATATTGTAAAGGATATTAGAAAAGCAATTTATTTAAAATGATGTGTGTGTGTGTTAAGTGCTGTCAAGTCGCTTCCGACTCATGGCGACCCTATGAATGAAAGTCCTCCAAAATGTCCTAACTTTGACAGCCTTGCTCAGATCTTGCAAATTGTGGGCTGTGGCTTCCTTTATTGAGTCAATCCACCTCTTGTTGGGTCTTCCTCTTTTCCTGCTTCCCTCAACTTTTCCAAGCATGACTGTCTTTTCCAGTGACTCTTGTCGTCTCATGACATGACCAAAATACGATAGCCTCAGTTTAGTCATTTTAGCTTCTAGGGTCAGTTCAGGCTTGATTTGATCTATAACCCACTGATTTGTTTTTTTGGCAGTCCACGGAATCCGTAACACTCTCCTCCAACACCACATTTCAAAGGAATCTATTTTCTTCCTATCAGCTTTCTTCACTGTCCAGCTTTCACACCCATACATAGTAATAGGGAATACGATGGCATGAATTAATCTAGTCTTGGTGGCCAGTGACACATCCTTACACTTCAAAATATTTTCTAGCTCCTTCATGGCTGCCCTTCCCAGTCTCAATCTCCTTCCGATTTCTTGGCTGCAGTCTCCCTTTTGGTTGATGGTGGAGCCAAGGAATAGAAAGTCTTGAACAATTTCAATTTAAAATGATAGGAATTAGAAATTAATTTTCTACTTCTTTCTCGCTTTCTGCCAATCACAGAGCAGAAGCTCAGATCAAGTATATCTTTCAGGTACTGTGAGGTGCCATAAAGAACAGTTAATTTGTGCTTATGTATGTTATTTATGCTTCCTTGTCTTTGCTCTTAGTTGGTTATTTTAGTTATGGCATTGTATATGCAGTGAAAAACTACCTGATGCTCCTTGGTTTATAGCTCAGGTCATAATAGCTTTTGGTAAATGGAATTACTCTGAGTGAAAGCACAAAGGAATGGAAATAAAAGCACAGTGTTTTATTGAGCACTTCATTATAAGGCCTTATAATTTTAGGATTTAAGGAACTATAGCCAGGAATGAGAAATAAAAGCAGTTTAGAATCCTTAATGTCTTCAGTCAATGGAATTTAGATGCTAAAATGTAGGAAAGAAGGTGGCAGTGTAGACTTCCTATCAATATACAGAGATTATCTAGTCTATATGGTATGTACTGCTGAAATAATGTAGCCCCTTGATAGAGTTAATCAAGCAGAGGAAAACACAGCAAGAGCAGAATTGAAGGATGATGTGCAGTAGAAAGAAGACCCCTTGGAGCCAAGAAAAGAGCAGCTTCTGCTGACCAGGGATAATAGGCATAAGTTGGAGGATATATGGAAGTATCCAAAAGGTATAAGAAGGGGAAGATACATCAAAAGTGATCAACCTTGCACTTTTTCTTTCCTCTACTTATGGAAACCGTTAGTAGGAAATATAAAACTGAGGCATGGGCTTTTCCAATAAACTCAGATGAGCACGTATAGAGGACTAAAAACAGGGTGGACATGAAACATGTTCACGGATAGAAAAATCAAGCAAGTGGAGGCCCAAAGAACATAGCTTTATTTCTGCAGAAATATGATGTGTTTTAGTTATTCAGCTTTTGCTTGTAGAAATTATTGTTCCCCTTTTAGAAACCTGCATCTGGTCAACTGAGGAATACTGATAAAGCTGTTCCTAAGAATATAGTCTGTGGATGACTCAGTTTGATTTCATATCTATTAATCTTTCTTCTATAACCAGTGTAGTTTTGGGATATTAACAATGTAATTTTTACAAAGCACTTTTGAATGAAGAGATATATTTGTGGAACTTAAGAGAAAGGTACCACCAGTCGCTACTCAATAAAATTTCACTATGTTGTTCTGGTCAGGATATCCAAATTCTTTCGTGCCCATTTTGTACATACGAGTAGCCTCTCCATCTTGTGCTACAGGATACACTAGGTGTACCCAAGTTCTTTTCTTTTAGATTCTATACTAGTTGCCAATGACGTCACTGACCATGCTAAAAAGTTTTCTGCATGAATGTGGCGCAATGAATGTCATAGCACCACGGCATTGCACATTTCTGCAGAGTCTTAATGAAAACTCCATCACAATGAAAATCCACAGAGTAAAGTTCATGGGTCTTTTCCTCATATGGTGGAGTGAATGGCATGTTTACTTGGTGCCCTGGGTTGGAGTTCGGCTTTTTTTTTTGTGGTTGCATGACATCAATAACATAGCAGTGTCCTTTACATATCTTAGTTTTTTCTACGCAGAGATTATCACCATAATCTGTGTACCCACAGCCGAAATGATACATGGATCTGTCATATACTTATGCTGTAAAGTATCAGAATCACTATATGTAAAAGAACATAGCTCTTCTTCTAGAAAACTAGCACCAATATGGCTGGTAAACTTGTTTGATTTGATGTTGCATGAGTTGTGCAGGTATTCTTTATCTCCTGCTATATGTGTATATCTGAGCCTGGGCTGAGGGAGAATCCCTCTGTTGGAGGGGCATAAGATGTTTTTAGATTGGGTTTAATGGTTTTGTATCTGTTTGCTTTACCAAATTATTTTTACATTGTTGTTACCCACCTTGGGTCCAGAGAGGCTCAGGAGAAAGGCAGTATATAAATATGTTAAATAAATGAATAAAGCATGTTTAATATTGGGTCCTAGTCTTGGTATCCACCAAGGACAGATTTTTATTCTAGGATTTCATTGTTTTGTAAACTAAGCACGTGACCCAGTTCTTGCCCACTGGCCAAATGGCATATCTAGTCTTCCTACATGCACTGCTCTCTGAGTATGCTGTGGAAGGCTGGGGGGGGGGGGCATCAGAAACCAACTGTATGTACAGCAGCTTGTTGTGGGAAGGAAGGGTGTATTTGATGGGACACTGGATTGTTTATATAACTGTGTTTAAGCACACAATTAAAAAAAATTATCCTCTTAAAAAACTCCTGACATAGTTTTTAGGTCTTAAACTTTCAGTAGGTATTCTGTTGTATCCAGGTTTGTAAAACGACATTTTTTGCTGAAATACAAATATGTTGTGTGTTTTGCTCAATTTGGTCTCAAGCAAAGCCAAGGTGGACATAAGAGGGGTTCCCCCCCTCCCACAACAATCCTCCCTAGATGAATATAAGGAAATCCTTCCTTCAATGCAGAATAAATCTACCTTCCTAAAAACAATGTTAAGGAAAACGTCAGTTAAACCAGTTTAATAACATTCCTCCTTCAAAATGGCCTTGGGCAACACTGTTTCCTTTAAAATTGAATGTTTCTTTCTTTTGACCCCCCCTCCCCTACATGTTATTCTTTTTTTGCAAAGAGTATCTGCCTTTAGGACAATAATGTGTACCTGTGTCCCTCACAGCAAACAGTTTCCTTTGTGGGACCATCTGACTCTACATCTCCCATTCTATTCTGTCTTCTTAGAGTAGCAGACATATTAATATTGCTTCAAGAGACAGTTTTTGTAATCATGACAGGCCCTTGTGATGGCAACGTTAATACAGCGGTGCCTTTCCTATTTCCCCAAACTCTGGCAACTGTGAATGACAGCTTTCTAGGTATTGGGTTAACACAGTTTTTGTGCTCTAAAGATTAGCAGACCACAAACAGAAACAGATGAATCATTTTTTTTTTTTTATTTCAGTTAGGGAAGGGAAGGCAGTAATGTTTAAAGAATGTCTCTTGGTTACATTCAAGCTTTAAATTGTTAAAAAAGCAGCATATTTTATGAGCTTTTCTGTGGAAATGCACTGATCAAGTAGTAAGCTCTTTGTTTAAACAAAGGGATTTGTGCCTTTGTCATGCAGGAGCCCATTTAGTTGTCCATAAAGTAGCCACTCAATTTTAGACTCAGAGAGTTAACTAGAAAGATATGTGCTCCTGGGCATTATTCACATGGACGATTGCATGAAACATGAAAGGAATGGTGACAACACCATCATCTATATACTAACAGTGAAGTTGGCCAAATTTGAGGATACTTAAATCTGGTGATAGGAGCTGTGAACAGGCAAGACAGATTTTTTTAAAAATAAACCTGAACAATGCCTCAGGTTTGCAGAAAAATCTGAAATCTAAAAAAAAAAATACATGTTTTTTTTTTTTTTAAAAAACACCCCAAAATGATAAAAGAAGCGCATTAAGCAGTGGATTCCCTTAGTGGCTGTTGCTAGGCTGAATATAATGCCATAGAGTCCACCCTCCAAAGCAGTCATTTCCTCCAGGGGGACTGATCTCTGTCATCTGGAGTTCCGTTATAATTCTGGGAGGAGGGAAAAATAATGTAAGCTGCTTTGATCCCCACTGTGGAGGAAGGTGGGAATATAAATTAAGTAAATAAATAATAAATATAGCTGAAGAGGGGAGACAGATAAAAGGTAGGTTGGTGAATGGCTGAGAAGGAAAGAATGAAACAGGGAAAGGGGAGAGGATATGAAGGTTGCCAGGAGGAGTGAAAGAGGAAATAGTACAAGGAGGAGGGTACAGGGGAAAGGAAGGTGTACCCCACAATTCCTTGAAGGTTCCTTACTGTGCAAGTGAGTCTGGCCCAGTGGCCAGCACTCATAACTGGGCTATAGTTTTCCAAGGTTGAGGCTGCTGGGGTGGGGGAGCTCAACATAGGGGCAGATAAATGTAGTAAGGCTATTGGATGGGAAGGAGAAAAGAAGCAGGAGAGGGGAACAGGCTATGGGGGCTTTCAGGAAAGGAAAAGAGGACATCATGAAGGAGAGGAAAATGAAATGCCCCTAGCAAGTCCTTGCGGGTCCCCCATTTGTCTTTAGCTATTGATCATAAAGCAATTTCCCTTCTCTGCATGTAATAATTCCCCTTCCCAGCTCCTTCTGCTTAAGGAGAATGCTTCCTTGACAATGGGGAGAGTATTTCAGGAGTGGGCTTGAGTGTGTGTGTTAAGTGCCGTCAAGTCGCTTCCGACTCATGGCAACCTGAATGAAAGTCCTCCAAAATGTCCTATCTTTGACAGCCTTGCTCAGATCTTGCAAATTGAGGGCTGTGGCTTCCTTTATTGAGTCAGCCATCGGAGTGGGCTTACTTGTGCCATATAGACAAGGTGTTCTGTTATGACACCTTTATTTATTTAATTTCATTTACATTTAGCTAATTTTGCCCTATCTTTACCCTTGTCTTCTAACCAAGGTTCTCATAGAGGCTACATCGTCGGTTAATAATATTGTAAAGCCAGTAAGTCATAGTGAAACTCAAACAGCAGAAGAGAGGGAAGACAAATTTATTAAGCAGCAGCATAGACAAAATTGTGTGGCATAATAATGATTACGCTCTCTCAATGGATCTAGTTATTCCATATAGTGAAAGTGACTGCGGGGGAGGGGGTCACTCCATTTTCCCGGGTATTTCCTTCCCCACACTATTTTCTCATTCTGTTTTCCTGGAATCCTCCATACCCTTTCTCTTTCCTCTGCTTCCTTCAATCCTTCCCACTCATCAATCAACTTGTATTTTATTTGCCCCAGTTTTCAGCTTTATTATGTATTTACTTCATTTATATCTCACCTTTCTCCCTAATGGGGACCTTAAAGCAGCTTACCTAATTCCCTGTCCTCCACTTTATCTTCACAATAACCCTGTGATGTACATTAGGAGGGAGAGAGAGTGACTGGCCCAAGGGCACCCAGCAAGCTTCCATAGCAGAGTGGGGATTTGAACTTGCATCTACAGGAGCCTAATAAGAAACTCCAACCACTGTCTCTCAGCTTCCACTCCTTTCCTCTCCCTGGGAGCCTCGCCTTGGGAAAAGTCTGGCCAAGTTTCAAATTCTTGCAGTAGCAAGTTGCTCAGGTGATTTTTGTGGTGGCTGCTGCTGGACCTGGCCATGTCTCACAAACTGTGCAGAGGCAGTTGCTGGATCCAGACAAGTTGTGTGGCAACAAGTAAACTGGTAGCCACACTGAAAATCAGATATACTGATGTTGTAAAATTGTATTCATAACAAAGAAGCTGCATGCAAATGTTTTTGAGTGCTTTTATTTTATTTTGCCAAATGCCAAAAAAACAATATAAATTATTTTAGGTCCCATAGAGTCCATAGGCTGGAGATCAGTTGTAATTCCAGATCTCCAGGCCCCGCCTGGAAGTTGGCAACTCAATTTCAGTATTTTCTGTTAAATTCATCTCTGGTGCTGCAGTCTGAGGCTAAACAGTCTGCACAGTGAAAATCAACTGGCATAATTTATAATCCAGGCTAACTCTCAAAACTACTGCTCCCCAGCTCCCCTCCCACCCTAAAATATGCAAGCATTTTTTAACTTTTACTACAGGTATTTTATAAACTGATATGTGTATTATTGTTATATAACATTTCCAATCTTTATAGGCTAGTTTCTATTATTTATCATACTTTGCAACCATTAGCAATCAGCTATTATCTCAAAAAATGTGCTGTTTACATCTCTTTCAGATCATTAATAAAAATACCCACCCCTGACAGTCATCTTTGCGGTAGCCCTTTTGATGCTTCCTTTCAACCTTGTACATTGTGTATTATTTATATCTTTGTACAGTCTTTCTGAAGTCAATTTTTCATAAACCTAATCGCAATAATGGCACTTGAGGTGTTCATCTGGAGATTTCAAAAGACAGTCAGCCCACTGTTTCAAGAAAATCTAAATATATTATGTATGCATTACTTCACACATCCACTAATGTTGCAGGTGGATCTAACAAGCAACCAAAACTGCAGGATGAGATTTGCTCCATAGAAACTCTATTATATGTGGTTATGTGAACCTAGATGTAGCAACATTAAGGCTGCCAATCCTATGCAGTTACTTGGGAGGAGGTCCCAATGAACTGTGAGGCTTCTTTCTGCATGATGATTGGAATTCTAGTTGTCAGACTTAGTGATTCTTCTGGGAGCCAGCATGGTGTAATGGTTAAGAATGGTGGTTTGGAGTGGTGGACTCTGATCTGGAGGACAGGGTTTGATTCCCAACTCCTCCACATGAGTGGTGGAGCTAATCTGGTGAACTGGATTTGTTTCCCCACTCCTACACATGAAGGAGTGGGGTGACCAGCTGGGTGACCTTGGGCTAGTCACACTCTCTCAGCCCCACCTACCTCACAGGGTGTCTGTTGTGGGGAGGGGAAGGGAAGGTGATTGTAAGCCTGTTTGATTGGTAGAGAAAGTCGGCATATAAAAACCAACTCTTTCTTCTTCTTAAAATTACTACAGCATTCCAGTTTTCTCCAGCGAACCATGACTTTTCAAAACTAATTAACAGTGTGGCCAAGTATATTTGCAAGAACCTAGAAAATGTTTCGTCTAGACATAATCATTTTTACGTCTGTATTACATGTACCTTTACTTCTTGGAAATGTTTTCCTAACTAGAACAAAGCTGTGATTCTCATCCTTGGAACTAAGAAACACAGCATTTTGAATAGTGCAGTCTAATTTTTAATTTGAAAACACCTCTATAAAATGAGGTCAGTTATTTTATTTTGAGCTATTATTTATTTATTTTATCTCCGCTACTCAATGGACTAACTTTCTTCCCAGTGTAGTTATTTCTCTGTTGATATCATTTGAAAGTTTGTTCTTAAATCACCTTTGATTAAAAAATAAATAACTGGAAGAAAATAATATGAAGCAAAAAGAATTTTAAGATTTACTAAGATTAGTACAATGTGAAATATATAAGAACCATCAATTTATTCTATACATATTTTTAGGACCACTAAATGAGCTGAGAGGACTTAATTAAAATGAATGTGAACTGCTCTGAACAATGAAAGCACTATACAAATATTAACAAATAAGCACTACGCTTAATAATAATATTAATGGTGCAGTATTGATGAAGCTAAGATGGAGGCCTGATCAATCCTTAGATGGGAGGCCATTTGAATCCCATCTAATTGACTTTTAGTTTTCCAGGGAAGCAAAGGACAGAAGGGGGGAAACATGCTTCATATTATACTCTCATGAAAAGCATGTTTGTCATACTAGTATCTTAGAACATGAAGAATGGGGAATGAAGAACGAGCATGTCAAATGGCTCCCGTCCCCCCTTCCACAGTTCAGGTATGCAATATGGTGGTTCAAGCACATCTAAAGCAACTCAATTAGATGGGATATCAATCATCATTCAATGACATTCTTGGTCACAGAATCCCCTGTGGCTTTGCATCTTGTAACTCGTTAAATCGTTATTTAGTTGATATATTTCTATACTACTTTTCCTATAAAAATGAAAGAGGTTCCCAGCCACAATGTCCTATATACAGGAAATAATTAAAACATCATCAGATACCAAAAGGCCCAGTATAAAACCAACATTCAGTCAAAGATGCTTCTCCCTAAACTGCAGAAGGGAAGGAACCACCCTCCCATTGTTTGGAAGCCCACTCCAAAGGGATGAAGCTGCCACAGAAAACTTTCTTGCCCAGGCTGAGGCTGCCTTCATCTCTTTTCAAGAGGAAACCAAAAATAGGTTCACCAAAACCAAAAATGGCTCCTGCACCTGGCGAGAGAGGCAGTTCTTCAAGTAAGATATACTCAACATGTACTTAGTTCTCAATAAAAACAATTGTCATCCTACTTAAGCAGTGACTTACCTTTCTGACTCTACCAATATTACATAGCATGCAAATTTCATTAGCATTGTGCTCCTCCTCCTAAATAAGACATAGCTGCCTTGTGACGGCTGACTTACAGGAACAGCATGTGACCCAACCAAGTGGACACTACATTAACAGGAGGTAGACGACACTTTACACACACAAACATCATAATTTAGGTAACTTTCCAATGATACACTACAGTTTGCTCTTCCATTTAACTACTCTATTGTAGAGCCCACTAGTTCAACAACTTTCATGTCTTATAAAAAGAATTTAGTCAGTCAATTACTTTAATCTGGATAACCGGGTTTGATTCCCCACTCCTCCACATGAGCGGCAGATGCTAATCTGTGACCCGGGTTGGTTTCCCCACTCCTATACATGAAGCCAGCAGCGTGACCTTGAGCTAGTCACAGCTTTCTTAGAGCTCTCTCAGCCCCACCTACCTCACAGGGTGTCTGTTGTGGGGAGTGGAAGGGAAGGTAATTATAAGCCGGTTTGATTTTCCCTTAAGGGGTAGAGAAAGTTGGCATATAAAAACCAACAACAACAACAATTCAATGTAGATTTTAACTCTTGGGCAAGTGCCTATGGAAGGAGGTGGTCCTTGCCCCTAAACAGTTTGGGCATTAAAGATAAGAACCAGCACTTTGACTTGAGCCCAAAAACCAAACTGGCAGTCAGTGTTGCTGTTTAAGCATTGTTCTCAGCTGCTGATACCTGTGAATGTGCTGCTGATTTTTCAACTAACTGAAGTTTGTCAACATAGCAGTGACCGAATCTGGAACTGACCAGGGCATTGTTAACTGTGACAAGATCTTGCTTTTCAGGGAAGGGCTGAATCTGATTATGTGCTACATGTGAAACTTGAATATTGGTTTGCAGTCACATATCTTTTTTGGGTAAACTGTGTTATGATATTGTAGGATGCAAGGAAAATATACTATATTATTTCTTACCCACCAGTAATACTGCTAAATAAAACAGAAATCCAGCGACACCTTACTAACAATGTTTATTCCAGGATGAGCTTTCATGAGTCAGAGCTCAGATGAAATCTCTGCTGGCAGCATAACAAGGACCTACTTTGGCAATATTGAGGAAATATAACCTCATTTATTAAACCCATCTTGGATCCTTCTCTGTCACTAAAGACTAAATAGTGTTTTGAACGTTTTCTTTGGAACTGATGTTTGGTCAACCTTCCTCTTCATCTCTTTACCTAACTACTTCAGTATCCAACTTCAATATCCAACTAATTCCCTCACAAAATCAAGGATTCTTTCAAACATAAGGTACTAGCAATCTCTACTGGCATTAAAAAAAAATCAGCTGATGCTGGACAAACCAATCTATCTTGCAGCCAATTCCATCGCTATTTGCATGTAAAAATGTAATCAGAATATTAAGGCATTGTAGTATCTTTGTCTGTTCTACTGAAAAAGCATAAAACTAAACTATTTTTATTTTTAAATTCCCTAGGCTCCATTCTCATATTTCCTATCACATCAGCTAAAGCCTTAGGACTGCTTTACACATTATGTGGGGGAAATGTGTTTATCCATTTGGTAACATGCCATAGGGAACCAACAACCAATCAGGAGCTTCATATATACCCTTACCACACATATAATTTAAATATACATTTTTAAATACCAGACCATATGGGTTCAATCTTAACTTCCACAAAAACTCACACGAAGTAATTCAAGGAAGTGGATCTTTTCCACTTTTCCCCATTACCATCTCTCCTGCATGACCCTTGCCCTTGTGTGAGTGAAATAAGCTTGCTAGTGCAGGAGAGAGGTGCTTTTGTCCAGTTTCCCTTCCTCCTGTAGACCCTCATTCTGAATGTCATATTGTTCTTTAAGCCTCAGCAGGAGGGTTTCAAGGACTGCAGAGGCAGATGGGATAACAGGAAGGCAGAGAAGATCTGTTTCCATGAACTCCTTCCTTCTGTTTGTGGGAGTTATGATCTGACACTTTTTAGCATGTACCGATGTGATCATGCTAAAAAAGGTCACACGTTAAATGGTTCTTAAACTGCATATGACGCACACTTTCTTGGAAGTGATTTACTAGGAGTAAATTCCTGCAGTTCCTGTTTTGTTTGGGCCTGGACTACAGAATGCCTTCAATGTTTATCGTTAGAAGATGAATTCATCATTGGTTAAAATATCCTTTGCACTTGATTATTAAGTTGTTCTTTTCCCACTGCTCATTACCCTCTCAACCTCTTCTGGTTTGTTTCTGTGTAGGTCTTCTGTACTCCCATCAAGCTAGACAAGAGTCATACATCAAAATTACCGGCACTGTGCATTTTTTTTTGAGTGGGAGTCAAGATGTGTGTTCCATTCAGAGTCAACACTGGAGGCGTTCCCCCTTTATTTTTTGTTAAGCACTTTAGGAGAAAGCACAATGTAAATCCATTGACAGGAAACGGCAATATATGATTTAGCAATATCATCAGATGCACCCAAAACTCTAATGGAAAACAGGGACGTTCCTTTGCATGAACAGACAGGGCTTAGGGCTGCCAGGCCTCCCACTATGGCAGCAGCCCTCCTACAACCCTTGTTGCCCACAGCCAAGGACACCTGGAAGTGATGTCAGGTAGCTCTAGGAATTGCTGAAAACTCTATGGTTTTATAGAAGTGACATCATGGTTCAGATGATGATGCACTGGCCCATGTTCCTGCCCCAAAGCTTCCACCAGTTGCCATGCATGGACTGGCAACCCTAGCAGAGCTATGGCTGGAGAGAAACACTATTCATACCTTAAAAGTTTCACAAGCTTAAAGCAGGAACCAAAAACTGAATACAAGTAAGTGGCTCCAGATGACATAAGCAGCAAGAAAAGTCAGATACTTAGGGTTTCCAGCTCTGGGTTTGGAAACACCTGGAGATTCTGGGGGCGGAGCCTGAGGACAGCAGGGTTTGGAGAGGGGAGGGACTTCAATGGCATAGAGTCCATTTGTCAAAGTGGCCATCTTCTCCAGGTGAACTGATATCTACTCTCATTGTTCTTCCTTCCCTCAACTTGTAGTCACTACACAAAATAACTATGTCTTTTGAAAACATAAGAACATAAGAAAGGCCATGCTGGATCAGACCAAGGTCCATCAAGTCCAGCAGTCTGTTCACACAGTGGTCAACTAGGTGCCCCTAGGAAGCCCACAAACAAGACAACTGCAGCAGCCTTATCCTGCCTGTGTTCCACAGCACCTAAGATAATAGGCATGCACCTCTGATACTGTAGAGAATTTACAATTTACAAGTATATTGGAAGAATACATTTTTGCCTTATTAATGCTCACTGATGGCACTTAACACACACACAATGCTCATCTTGATGTTTTTCCAATTAGTGAAAGTATATTTATACTTGAAGGAAGCCATTGCTATATCTAAAGTCCTCCTCTCCTCCATTTCCTCTCCATAGAAACTTCTAGAGTTTCCCTTCCAAAACAGCCATTTTCTCCAGGGGATCTCATCTATGCTGTCTAGAGAGTAGTTGTAATTCCAAGAGATTTCCAAGCCCCACATAAAGGGTGGCAGTTCTGATTGTGACAGACGAAGAGCCTGACTCCACGTAAGATAGCTTCATGTGCTATCAGTGGGACATAATAACAATCTCCCTTCGTGTGTCCGAGTCCCCAGGTCCTTGCCATAAGTGTTGCCATGGAAAAGCAGTGCAGGAAATTGAAGACCATAGATGAAAACTGTCCCCTTCAGTGGCTATCAAGCACTCATTATCATATCACTTTAGAAAGATTACAGTGCCAGCAAAGAGACTCCAGACTAAACTGGGCCCCTGTTTGGGTTGGCTGATCTCTGAACAATCTCTGAATGTTCAGAATTCTTAATTTAGCATTTAATTTAGAGTTAGCATAGTTGATTGTGTTACTCAAGGAGCCTTATACTGTTAGCTTCTCTGAGCCTGGTCTGGGCCAGGGATTGAGGGCAGGATATAAATTAGATAGATAGATAGATAGATAGATAGATAGATAGATAGATAGATAGATAGATAGATAGATAGATAGACAGACAGACAGACAGTGTACAGCCTCCTAATTTTGTGCCTGACCTTGAGGTACATAATCCGTGATACCTATTTTGGGCATCAGCTTTAGCTGTCACAGGTATTTACATAGTGGAAACAAAATAAAATAAAGGGAGCTGTTACATTAAAAAGAAGTGTTGTTTTTTCCCTGGGACAGGGCTCTGAAAATCAAGTAGTCCCTGGTAAAATAGGATAGCTGGTTTAAGGAAGCACCCCAAATGTAGCAATATACACCTTTTTGCTGAGGCTGAAACCTGCTTGCACAACCTGGCCTATTGATTTCCTCTAGAATGCTAAGCACATGCTTAACTTTCAGCCATTGAAATAAATGGGATTCAAAACTGCATAATTTGGGCTGGAGCATGCCTTTTTAATTTTTTGGTTTTTTTTATTGTGAGCTATCAGTGAGGATGTGTGAAGCTTGACATAACAGGGACTAATTTCATAACAGTTTTTTTATCACTGTATAGCAAAACAAACACATAATTGTAGCTGTTAATATATTCTGTAATAAAATAGAAATGCAAAATTCCAGGTTTTCTAGTGGACAAACCTGATAAACTGAAAGTGCTCCTACATGTGCTTGCTTCGTTAACCTCTTTCCACTCAAGTTTATTGACGGTGATGTAAAAACTGATTTTTGAAGCATTAGGAACATAAGAACATAAGAAAGGCCATGCTGGATCAGACCAAGGCCCATCAAATCCAGCAGTCTGTTCACACAGTGGCCAACCAGGTGCCTCTAGGAAGCCCCCAAACAAGACGACTGCAGCACCATCTTGCCTGTGTTCCACAACACCTAAGATAATAGGCATGCTCCTCTGATCCTGGAGAGAATAGGTATGCATCATGACTAGTATCCATTTTTACTAGTAGCCATGGATAGCCCTGTCCTCCATGAACATGTCCACTCTCCTCTAAAAGCTTTCCAAGTTGGCAGCCATCACCACATTTTGGGGCAGGGAGTTCCACAATTTAACCATGCATTGTGTGAAAAAATACTTCCTTTTATCTGTTTTGAATCTCTCACCCTCCAGCTTCAGCAGATGACCCCGCATTCTGGTATTATGGGAGAGGGAGAAAAACATCTCCCTGTCCACTCTCTCCAAACCATGCATAATTGTATAGATCTTTATCATGTCTCCCTTCAGCCGCCTTCTTTCCAAGCTAAACATTGCATACACGATTTGCAATAGCTTGTGTATATGATCTTTTTTATTATTAATTTTACACAGGTCATATTAATGGAAGGCCACGTTCCATTGTTTCTTAAAGCCTATCACAGTCCCGGTGGTGAAATCCAAGAAGTTTATGGTAAAGAATGAACTGGCCACAATAATCTGTCACTGGGATCCCAACAAGATGCCATTACGGATGTGGCAATGCCATGCTTGCAGATCTGAGGAAATAAAGTAAAAACTGTCCATATGTGCTGTCTTTATGACTTCACCGGGGCAAACAAGATATAGCAAATAAAGGAGAATTAAAAATACAGAGAATTTCCCTTTTTAAAAAATCACCTTGCTTTATAGTCTTATAGAGAGAGAGCCAGCATGGTTTAGAGGTGAAGAGTGGTGGTTTGGAGCAGTGGACTCTAAACTGGAGAACAGGGATTTATTCCCCACTCCTACACATGAAGCCAGCTGGGTGACCTTGGGCTAGTCACAGCTCTCTTAGAGTTCTCTCAGCCCCACTTACCTCACAGGGTGTCTGTTGTGGGGAGGGGAAGGTGATTGTAAGCCGGTTTTGATTCTTCTTTAAGTGGTAGAGAAAGTTGGCATATAAAAACCAACTCTCTTCTTCTTCTTCTTCTTGTTCTGCTTCTTCTTCTTCCTTCTTCTCTTCCTCCTCCTGTTAAGAAACTGGACAAGCAACTTCTTGGGGTACTACCTGCAGCAAACCCAGATGAGTTCCTTGTTGTTCCTGTTGCCTCCTTCCTTCCCTCTGACTGGCAGCTGGCTATCTAGAGGGCTTCTCCATGCCTACCTTCAAGCTGTCCCTTCTGCTCACCCTGTCCTTTTTCACCAAAGTCAAGAGGTACCTAAATAGTACTCCTTTCTAAGGATATGTACAAATATATCTCTTACCTCACAGGGTTGCTGTGAGGATAAAAGAGGGAGAGGAGAATGATGTAAGCTGCTTTGAGCCATCATTGTGGAGAAAGGAGAAATATAAATGAAGTAAATAAATAATAAAAAATATAGCTGGAGTTGGGGAACAGATAAAAAGGTTACTTGATTTGTGGGAAGGAGAGAAGGAATCAGGGAAAGGATATGAGTGTTGCCAGGGGGAAGGAAAGAGGAAATAATAAGGGGAAGAGGAACAGGAGAAATTAGGTGCCCACCACGTCCTTTCAAGTTGTGTACTGAAAAACTGGGCCCAACCTGGTCGCCAAAACTAGGCACCTGGGCCATACTTTCCCCAGGTACAGGCTGCCAAAGGAAGGGCAGGAGGGAAAGCTGGATAAAGAAAGATAAAGGTAGACTGGCTGGTGGGTGAGAAGGAGAGAAGGAAACGAGAAAAGGGGAGAAGCTATGGGGACTAGTACCTGGAGGTTGGCAACCCTAAGGAGACTGCAGCTATTAAGTGGTGAGGAAAAAGTACTCTCTGTATGGCTCAGAGATACTGTTTCTTCCAGCAGTCAGTCTGAAGTTGAAAACAAATTCTCGGGCAGTTAATTCCAGAGACAAAGTAGCCATGTTAATGTGCTGCAGCAAAACCAAAAAGCAGCATACAGTATTGAAATAATTTCATAATTATTAATTAAAGATTAACAGAATAAGATTTATGGCTACAGCCTACTTCATAAGATGCATCAAGTGAATCCTTAGCTGATATAGCTGCGCACATGGACACAGAGGAGAAAAAATAGTGAATAGTGGGGTTAAAAGGACAGGAAATGCAAGAAGTACCGTGTGACATTTCTGTGTAAAACTCAGAAGTAAAAGATTAGCAGTGACCATTTACAATAGCGGTAGCCATGTCTGTTTAAGCCCTGATTCATACAATTTCATCTGTCATTAAATTCTAATTGAGCAAGTTTTCTTTTTTTGTAATAAGGAGAGGTAAGACCGATTAAAATTCATTCTGCCGTGGAATTACGATCCCTTTCATTTAATTATTTAATATCAAAGAAATGAGAAATAAAAGAGTATCCATGAAAATGGAAGGTTATTCCCCATAAACTCATGTTGTGCTGTTTAAGAACTAATGGGGGTGGCAGCAAAATTGTACCCTGCTTGTGCTAACAAAATATCTTAAATTGGCCCTGCCAGTGAGTAGCCCTGCATGAGTAGCAAAGGGCTATACTAAATTTCACCCTGACCTGGCTAATTCAGGCCAGCCTGATCTTGTCAGATTTTGGAAGTTAAGCAGGGTTTGCCCTAGTTAGTATTTGGATGGGAGACCACCAACAAAGTCCAGGGTTGCTGTACAGAGGCACTTATGCGGTCACCATTAAGTGGGCTGTGACTTGATGGCAGAAAAAAAATAATGCTATATTTCTAATGGCTTGCTCTTACGAGCTACTGATACTAGGGTTGCCAGGTTGTCTTCGCCATCGGCGGGAGGTTTTGGGGGCGGAACCTGAGGAGGGCGGGGTTTGGGGAGGGGAGGGACTTCAATGCCATAGAGTCCAGTTGCCAAAGCAGCCATTTTCTCCAGGTGAACTGATCTCTATCAGCTGGAGATCAGTTGTAATAGCAGGAGAGCTCCAGCTAGTACACGGAAGTTGGCAATCCTAACTGATACCAAGGCTGATGAGCTCTTGTGTAAGTCCTTTCTGTTCAGGGATGGGTTTTGCACAGGGCACAGACAGGGCCTCCCAACAAAAGTTCCTTATGAGGACAACACAACAAGCCTTGAAAAAATTTATTTCCACAGATAGCCCCAATCTGTCTCTTTCTCTCTCACACACAGAGACAAGTATTCTGTTAGTATTTGAGGACTCCATTATTCCTTCTTTAGGGATGGAATACTTCAATAGTATGTTTAACTTAAAGGTAAAAGTTGTCCCCTGTGCAAGCACCAGGTCATTACTGACCCATGGGGTGATGTCACATCACAACATTTACTAGGCAGGCGATGTTTAAGGGCTGGTTTGCCATTGCCTCTCCCCGTCATCTATACTTTACCCCAGCAAAGGGGGGCTCATTTTACTGACCTCAGAAGAATGGAAGGCTGAGTCAACCTTGAGCCGGCTATCAGAAACTGACTTCCGTCAGGGTCAAACTCAGTTCGTAAGCAGAGCTTTGGCTGCAGTTTATCACTCTGCGCCACGGAGCTCTAATGTTTAACTTACTAATATATAAATATCACAGTAGTGTGCAATTCTCTACCTCTCCAAAGCACTACTAGCTATGGTTTCTAGGGGTGGGGACATGAACAATCCCCAGGTAAGTCATAGCTGTTAAAAAAGGGAGGGGAAATGTAAACATTTTTGGCAAAACATCTTCCTGCACCCTTTCCTTCTGTCCTTTATTTTGTTCCTCTGTTTCAAAATGCTTGCTGTTTTATCCACTTTTGGGTTTCTTCTTTTTAACATTTCTAGCATAAACCTTACCTATCAGTGGTGACATACCAATTAAGTTATAATTCATATAAGAAAAAGCATTTAAGGTAAGAGGTTGTGTATAATCTTTTTCACATGAGTATTGCTGTAATAATTGTAAGCTTCCCTCTTAATTTTTTTTTTGGGGGGAGAGGGAAATTGAGCCTTCTAAGCCACAAACATTTGAGTCACTTAGATGGTTAAATCAGGTTTCTTTTTGGTCCTTTTAGATTTTCTGTAGCCTCGCTTGTGTTTATATTTTGAAAAATGGGGTAGGCAGCAACAATCACTACCCAATTTACATTTTTATAATATATAAGAAGAGTGGATTACTTCATGGCATAAAACCTGACACAGGGATTCCCGGGTTCTCTTCTTGCACCCTTTCTTTCCTCACTGCTAATTTGAAAAAGAGATTTTGGAAGAAATTCCGTTAGTATAGTTACTGTATATTAATGCCACCCCTAGGAATTCAATACATTGTCAGCACGACTTCTGAATAATACATTTCCCCTCATATTAAAAGTGACAGGCTTTTATAAAAGCCCATTTTATTTAAATGTATGTCATTACATTTAAACAAATGGCTCCTAGAAGCAAAATTCTGTGTTCTGATGAAATACACATGACTTTCTAATAAAAAATGAACAAGAAAACCTATGTGAACTCATGAATGAAAGGTTTCCAGGAAGAAACAAATCCATGCATACAAACAACACCTTTCTATCCCAACTGTATCTGTATCTGTGTATTAATATCTCACTCTTGTAATACAGAAACCTCGAACTGGAAAAAGACATAAGTGAACAGATTTTAACAATTTGCCTATTACCTTCTGCTTATTTTTCATTAGATTGTAGAAAACGTGCCAGTTGCCAGAGATAAAAATCCTCTGCTTGAATTGTTTATTTGTTTTTTTAAAAAAATATGAAAACCCAATAAGATATGATAATAATCAGCGTATGAAAACTGTTACAACCAAGCTTTCACTAGCTCCAGTGGGTTTGCTGGCCTCTGATTGAAAAGATAATGCTAGAAGATGTTTCTTTGCAGTAATTTTTACACAAAGGCTCCAACGATTGCATATAAACTCCCACTGAAATTAAAAGTTCTTTACCACGCCATCCTAAACACACTCTTCGAAGCACACTGACTTCAATAGATTTAGAAGGGTGAAACTCTGTTTAGGATTAAACTGTCAATTAGGCATGATACAGAACTAACTTGTCCTCTTGATTGCATGGAACCTAAATATAAACTTCTACTCAAATCAGAGGCAGATCTTTAATTTTTGACATAAGGTGTGTTAATGAGAGTACTAGGTAAACCACTTGTGTGTGTATAAAGTGCCTTCAAGTCGCAGCCGATTTATGGTGACCCCTTTTGGGGTTTTCATGGCAAGAGACTAACAGAGGTGGTTTGCCAGTGCCTTCCTCTGCACAGCAACCCTGGTATTCCTTGGTGGTCTCCCATCCAAATACTAACCAGGGCTGACCCTGCTTAGCTTCTGAGCTCTGACGAGATCAGGCTAGCCTGGGCCATCCAGGTCAGGGCAGGTAAACCACTTACCCTTTGGCAATTTAGGGGGAAGTAATTAAAATGTTCTTTTAATAATCTGAAATATGGCCTTTCTTCATGTTTTCTCTCTTTTGCACACTAGGTACCCCTGTTAACAGATGGGATTGGGGAACTGGTTGAACTGATACATGGACTCAGCATGTATCATCTGTGGTGGCTGGAATTTTTTTTTTAAATATATATGAGAATTTACAGTAAATTATAGACCAAGGGAGAAAAAAGTGCTGAGCTGAGTGTTTGTGCCACCAGCTGGCTTCCCTCCCCCCAATCCAGGCCCAAGTAGCCCTGAGACATATGTACTGTTAGCATTATTGCTGTGGGAGGAAATATATTCTGCAACAAAGACATCTCTACATCCATCACTGAAATCCTGACATTTCCCCTCATGGTAAGAAACATTATAACTTGCCAAGACATTCCTCTCTGCTTTTCTCCAGCACGTTTAGAACTATACAACTGAAAGTGATCATAAAACACCATTTTTAGACAACAACTAAGTGATACTAAATAATTCAGTTCATTCCTTCTGCGGTCCCCTAGTAAAAAAATAAAGTCTTTGTCCTTTTTATTATAAACTATTTTTTTAAAAAAAAAAACATACTTACTAATTCCAAATAGATAAGGAAAGGAAGCCGATGTAGAATAGATTAGGAATATTCAGCAGAGTAGCTCACAGAACCACATGGGAAACCCAAGACATAAAGCACCTTTGGTGCTTGCCTAACCTCCCTGACAACCTGCAGACTACCAAAGCAACATTCTGGGGCCCTAGTGAGGAAAGAGAGAGCCAGGGAGGGAGAAGGAGAATGAGGCCTCCTTCTCCTACCTTCCATATCCAAAGGAGGAGGAACCAGACTGGCCTCTCCCCAGGTAGTCCTGTCCACCAGAAAAGCAGCACCTTCCAGATAAACTGATTGGAGTGGGACAGGAGTGTCCCTCAGGCTCAGATTACAATGAAAAAATGGAGATGAATTCAGGGCCATAATGCTGGCCTTTCTATTGAAAATGAGCATTACAAGCTGTCAGATTTTGTGTTCCAATTACAAACCCCAGAAGCACCTCTATCCATGTTAGAAACTTGAAAATGAGAACGAAAAGTTATTGATAAGACTTTAATCCCCATCTGTGTAACAGAGATAATGGCGATGGAAATACACTGTATTATATTATCATCCCCTACATTCTCAAGTACTAGCATTACAGTTATCTAAAGATATACAGCATAATAATCTGCATTCTCAACTAGCATGGTGTAGTGGTTAAGAGCGGTGAACTCTAATCTGAAGAACCATGTTTGATTCCCCACTCCTCCACATGAAGCCTGCTGGGTGACCTTGGGCCAGTCACAGCTCTCTCAGAACTCTCTTAGCCCCACCTACCTCACAAGGTGCCTGTTGTGGGGAGAAGAAGGGAGTAGAGAAAAGTGGGGTGGAGAAAAGTGGGGTATAAAGACCTACTCTTCTTCTTAATCCTTATTCCCAACCATTACCAAGTTTAAGTACATGTAACTGAATTTTGCTCATATTCCTCCCTTCCTTTCCTTGTCTCTCCCTTTCTTCTCAGTTGCACTGAGCATATGGAGAGGGGGAGTGCAGTGCGCTTGAGCACACTGGCCCCCCTCCTGCCTCCTTGGGTTTGCCAGCTCGTCCCAACTGTAGGGGCTTATGTGCTGCCCTGCCCCTATTTAATAATGCAAGCTTCTCGGGGGCAAGGACCTATTTTTTTGCTGATGAAACTCAGAAAAGCACCACATAGTGCTGTAAAATTAGTAACACTGTTATTACCTAAATAATGGTTGTGAAAGTTTGCAACAAAGCAGAAGGAACTTAATGCAACTTTTCCCTCATGCCAGAGCCCAGAGATTATCTAGCATTTCAAATATACAGCCCAGCCAAGCAAGCACAATCTGCCAGTGAGAGCAGCCTTCACACCTTCTGCTGCTGGTTTCATGCGTGCAAACAAATGATACGAAAAGAGGGGAAATTCACACCCATCAGTTTAAGACGAGATTCCACGTTTACCCCCCCCTTTCCTCTCAAGAAGATAACAGCCATAAGTAGGGTTGCCAAATTCCAGGTGGTGACTGCAGATCTCCTGCTATTACAACTGATCTCCAGGTGACAGAGATCAGTTCACCTGGAGAAAATGGCCACTTTGGAAGGTGAAATCTATGGCATCATACTCCACTGAAGTCCCTCTCCTCCCCAAATCCCACCCTCCTCAGGCTCCACCCCCAAAATCTCCAGGTGTTTCCCAACCTGGAGCTGGCAACCTTAGCCATAAGAGATAATTGCACTATCTGTAAGACAAAAATTATTTTTTTTAGCACTAATATGGTGAATAGTCTTGGCAGTATCAGAAAACACTTCCAATCTTTTAGGTTTCTTTGTTTGGGAAAAAATGCTGATTCACTGAATGGAATACAATTTGCTTTTGGCGATGTTATATTGTTCCCCAGTCGTTATATTGTTCCCCAGTCGTTCCTATCTAGATCATCCACATAACCACATAGCTGCAGGGTCTTTCTTTCTTTTCTTTCTAGAACTGCATGGTACGTACATCAGGAAACTCCCATGAATGGAGTTTTCCTCCAGGTAGAAAACAATGGGATATATGCACATACATCATTGGTAAATGCCCACTTAATATTATGCCATTTATAACCTTGTAGATATTTTGAGTGTAGCAACTCCAGAGACTGGCACAGATTTTAAGAAGCGCTTTACATTTAACTAATCAACGGGGGGGGGGTGTGTGTGTGTGTGACTCCCATTCAAAATTAGTTAATAAAAGAAAATAGTTCGTAAATCTTCCAAGTTTTTTCCCCCAGTGGCGGTATAACAGAAACTATACACATCACTGCCAGCTATTCCACTGATAGGGAATTTATTGTTGCCTCTGGGTCTACAGTGTTCTTGTTTCCCAGACAGAATATTTGGTCTAGCTGACATTGCTGATGCTGACATTTACTGCAAGGACACTGGTGATTGTTTTGGATGCCTAAGTGTTCAGTGTTCCGTTTGCACCAAATCTTTAAACAGCAAAACCCACTGCCCTAGTCTGCCATTTGTACAAGGAGAAAGAAGCATACCTCTATGCTTCGGGGCTTCCTGAACCAAGGCAGAGTGGCAGATCACGAGTTTGCCTATGGAAAATTCAAGGCCGAATCTGGTTTGGGGCAAATCATTGTATCTCGGCCTATATTGCCACATAGGATTTTGGTGAACCTTAAAACATTGCTTTTAACTCCTGGCAGGAAGTGGTGATAAAACTTTAACACACATAAATAGCTTCTTGCCTGCACTTAAGTGCTACAAATGTATCTTGAGTTCCATTATGGAAAAAAGGTGGGACGGAAATGTAGTAAATAAATAGGGCTTAGTGTATTGGCAAGAGAGTGGTAAGAGTAGCCCACACTTAACTATCTCTTTTGCAGTCCTAACCTGAGGGTTAAAGATTTAAAAAAGCAAGTGTGTTATAGTGTTATAGTGGTGAGAGTGTTGAATTTTGGCCAGAGACACCCCTAGGCAGGAGAAGGGTTCAGGACAAATCAGCCTGTATGCCCTCCCACAACAACATCACTCCTCCCTCTCACTGCCTTGGCTCATGCTGCTTTTGGCCAGTAAGTAAGGATGCACAAGATGGAAACCTTCCAGCTCAAAATAGCTGGACAATACAGCTATTGCTGGACAATACAGACAATACAGGCATACCTCAGAGATATTGCAGTTCAGTTCCAGAATGACACAATAAAGCAGGGGTGGGGAATGTCAGGCCCGGGGGCCATATAAAGCCCACAAAATCATTTTGTCTGGCCCTTCGTGGCCCTTCTAGCTCAGAAGGATCTAAGACTGGTGATCCGCTCAAAAGCGAGTAGCTCTACGTGGCAGACACTCGGAGCCGTCTCCGGTTGTGCCTCTTGGCTAAACGTTTGACCAAATATAGTAGGCTAATTTTTAAGTTGATAATTTTGTATGGCCCGCGAATGATGTTATAAATGTCCAAATGGTCCTTGGCAGAAAAAAAGGTTCTCCACCCCTGCAATAAAGCGAGTCACGTGAATTTTTTTTGTTTCCCAGTGCATATAAAAGTGATGTTTACACTATATTGTAGTCTGTTAAGTGTGCAAGAACATTATGTCTAAAAAAAACCCCCAATGTACATACCTTAATTAAAAATACTTTATTGCTAAAAATGTGACACAGAGACATGAAGTGAGCACATGCTGTTGGAAAAATGGCGCCAATAGACTTGCTCGACGCAGGGTTTCCACAAACCTTCAATTTGTTTAAAACACAATATCTGTGAAGTGCAATACAGCGAAGCACAATAAAATGAGGTATGCCTGTACCTGTTTATTAAACAGCATGTCCCAATTTCAATAAGGTTTGCAGCTGAATGCATAGGTTGGCAGGGTCAGAGTGATGGGAATCACAGGTTCAAAGCTCTGGCCAGCTCTGAAACATAATTAAATCCCCTATGCTATTTTAGCTCAGAGAAAATAGCACATTTCAAAGAAACGAAAACAGATGCCAAACAATCTCCTGCTGATTGGTGGAAAGTCTGGGAAAAGGTTATAGACATGAGGGTGAATAAAATAGTGATATTGAAAAGTTACCAAACTAGTCAAACCTACAAATCATTACCCATTTGTGATGGTCCATGTGGGAACCAACGACACGGCTGTGAACACCACTGAAAACATTAAGACTGACTATGAAGCTCTTGGGAGGAAGCTGAAGGGAAAGGGGACAGAAGTGGTATTTTTTTCCATCCTTATCAAAGGAAGGGGAATGTGACAGGAACAAAAGATAATGGAGGTGAACCTCTTGCTGCATTGGTGGTGCCAGCAGCAATTTGGATTTTTGGGACCATGGGCTAGGTTTTCTGGACAACAACCTACTAGCACGCAATAGAATTCACCTTTCAAGGGTAGAATGCTTTTGGAAGAAACCTGGAGAAATTCATCAGGAGGGTTTTAAACTGACACCACAAGGGGAAGGAGATGACCAGCACAGGGATTTAAATGAAGGAGAGTAAACAGTAGAGGCTCACCTGGGAGGGTTGGGTCTAAAGGAGACAAAGGTATGGTGCTTCAGGTGTCTATGTACCAATGCCCAAAGCTTGGGCAATAAGAAGGAAGAACTTGAGCTTATATTGCAGTCAGAGGGGTATGATTTAGTAGGCATTACAGAGACTTGGTGGGATGATTCCCATAATTGGAATGTAGTAGTGGATGGATATGAGTTGAAGAAAAACCAAAAAGGTCCAAGTGGTGGAGGAGTGGCGCTGTATATGAAGAGAAGATTTGCTTGTCAAGAAATACTGGAGGAGGAAGGTGGCAGCCCAGTGGAAAGTATCTGGGTGAGCATAAGGGAAGGAAGGACAAACAGGACAAACAGCCTGCTACAGAACTCCTGACCAAGGTGAGGCATCTTGACAGGGTATCCAAACAACAAGACCTGGTGGTTATGGGTGACTTCAACTGCCCTGATGTGTGCTGGCAGACAAACTCTGCAAAGCATCCACAGTCACACAAGTGCCTCAGCTGCCTGGCCGACAACTTCCTTCATCAAATGGTGGAGGAAGCTACAAGGGGCTCAGCCATAGCTGACTTAATATTGACCGACAGGCAAGAGATGGTAGATGGGGTGAAGGTGGTGGGGACATTAGGGGGAAGAAACCAAGTCTTCCTAGAATTCCTTTTGCTGAGGAGGACTAAGGAAGTTCATAGCCACATGTGTCTAGATTTTGGTAGGGCAGACTTTAATAAACTCAGAGGCATGATGAGAATCATTCCATGGACAAGACTATTGGAAGGGAAAGGAGCAAGTGCAAGGGTGGGCTCTCCTGAAACAAGAGCTCTTGCAAACTCAAGCACTCACTATTCCAACAAGAAGGAAACATGGTAGGGGATACAAGAAGCCAATGTGGATGAACAGAGAACGCCATGGTGAGCTAAGAGAGAAATAAGAAAAGTTCAAGAAATGGAGGCAAGGACACCTCTTAAGAAGAGTATCTGCGGGTTGCTAGGCACTGTAGGTCAGCCATCAGAGAGGCCAAAGCTCACAGTGAGCTGATGCTAGCCAGGGAGGCTCACTACAACAAGGAAAGCCTCTTCAGAAATGTGAGGAGCAAACAAAGGAAAAGAGGCCATAGGCCCACTGTTGGGTGAACATGGAGAAACTCTGACAGAGGACAGAGAGAAAGCAGAAAGTCTCAGTGCTTATTTTGCCCCAGTTTTTTCCCTGAAGAAGAAAACGAGAGAGATGACAGTAGGCAAGGCACGGCATCTGGGCTGATGGTTGACATGAACAGAAGGTTTTTGAGAAGCACCTGGCTTTTTCAGAACTACTACTGCTGCTGCTGCTGCTGCTGCCGCTGCTACTACTACTACTACTACTACTTGCATATACTTGTGTAAATAATCATAAGCAATTTTAGGTTTCTAATTTTATTTCTAACATTAAGCAACACAAGAGTATAATACTAGAAGGTATGAGATATATACACCGCCCTTGAGCCATCCAGGAATATTTAGGCAATCTATAATGTCAGAGCATAGTAAAGATAAAATCATATTACTCTAAAAAATGAGCACTCTCCTTTTGTTTCTTCCAAAAATTGACATGAATACCCAGACTGATATATGCATCTTTTTCATATGACGAAGTTTAGAATTGTAACATTCAAGGGTAAGGGAAGAAGGACACTAAAGCTTGGGCAGTCCTGCAACAGAGTGATCCTGAAACTCTCCCACAGGCCACATCACAATTACCAACACATCTATTAGTAGAGTCAGTCTCACAGACAGATGCTCTTGCTGCTGCTAGGCTGAAGTCTTGCCTTTGGGTTTTGAAATGCCAATCAAGATGTATAACATGACCTTGTGTACTGACTCTCCTGGTGGAGGAGATAGCAGGAGAACACAACGTCAATATGAGCAGCATATTCTGCACCAGGCAAAACCAGCATGCCTTCATTCACTTCACAACTGCAATACTAGAAATGCATAATAAGATTTTGCACAAACAGATATCTGGAAAGGAGCTCAGCGTGTAGTGGAAAGGCTTTGGTAGAGATTTCTGTATGCTGGTTAGCTCAACAAAGCAAGCACCTTTAAAAAAAATATTTCAAAAAGTCATTTCAAAAGCAGTTATAAAATGGTATCTTTCTCCAAGCTAGCTTACCATGCGTGTGAGCTTTCTTTTGTAAGCAGTCAAAGAATGAAAAATTAAACAACCAGGTAACATGCCTAGCACTTCTATCAGAATACTCTAGATTTAATAATGCAGTGGGACAGGTAGTGAAACATCACGACCTAGAACTGGGATAGTTATTTGCCAATGCCTTGAAGCTGAATTCTGTTTCACTAGATTTAATTAGGCAATGTTAATGAGATATTTGCTGGTATTCAAAGTAAGCACCTTCTCTCTTCAGGGCAGTAATACAACCGTATATACTCGCGTATAAGCTGAGTTTTTCAGCCCAAAAAAAGGGCTGAAAAAGCCGAACTCGGCTTATACGCGGGTCAATACGGTAGAGGAGGCGGGGGGGACGAGGGAGGGGGGAACTTACCGCCGTCACCGGCTCCATCGCCGCCGGGCCCACGCACCTTTCCCTGGCCAGCAGCGGCCTGCAGGCCCAGGAAGGCTGCGCCGCCACTGCTGATTCGCCACCTCTCCCGGTGAGTAGGGGGTTCAGGGGCTCTTCCCCCTACCCCCCTTGGATGGCACTGGGGTTGGGGTGGGTCGGGAGGGCCCGGGAGGCTGGCGGGAGGGCAACCTTGGGCAGGGGCGAGACCATCCCTGCGCTCTAAAATGGCAGCTGCCATTTTAGAGCGCAGAATTACCGGTAAAGGGAATTTTTTATTGACCCTCGGCTTATACGCGGGTCAATAAGAAATTCCCTTTTCTGGCCTCAAATTTGGGGGGGTCGGCTTATACTCGAGTATATACGGTATGTACTCTTACTTACAGGGATAAATGTCATCAATCTCAGTTGGTGGACTGGTGAACATGCCTCAGGTTAGGCTGCATATGGCTTCTCTTGGAGGGATGCTCTGTAAATCAGCACCTTAGGAAGAGATCTATTGAATACAGATAGAGTGGATTCTTCCTACGGAATATATATAAAAAAGCCAGAGGGGTAAACTGGTACCACCCTGTAGCACAAGACTCGAGTTTTGCAAGCTCTAGATCGACAGAGATGTAAAACAGGTAAAAGTGGTGCATTATTTTTTTCCTTCTCTCTGTTTGAACAGTGGTCTCAGTGTGGATTAAAAACAATTACAAAATGGGGCCATGTACAGACAGGGTTATTTCCCTACAAGCCTGGGAGAAACCCCAAGTTAGCAGAAAAATATGATTTAAAAATGCAAAATAGGTTTTAAAAAATAATATCTGCTTCTCTAAGAAAAGAATGTTACTGAGGTCTCATAAGAGGCAACACCAACCAACATTGCCAAGGAGGCATCAGTTAGTGTCAGCACAGGGGAGAAGGAGGCGGACAGACTAAAAAAACCATAGGTTACAAACCTAATTTATAAATGCTAACAATTAATCCTATTTGTTTATTTTTTTATAATTTCCCAAGTATTGTTATTAATCTTTATCTTTAAGAAAAATACGCACTGATTTTAATCTATTTGTATTTTAAGAAAAAGTAAGAAAGAGAGGGATAAAGAGAAAGGGGGGGGGAGATAACTCACAACTCACCAACAACAAAACTATAAATTGTCACCCAAGTACACTCCAAAGTCATTACACCCCTCAACAACCCAACTCACAACTCAAAACTACTGTTCCCATTAATCCCTCTTGCAAACAGCTAAGAAAAAATTTATTTTATCCCTGACAAGCTCCACACTCCCACAGGCTTTGGAAACAGGCAGCAAAAGCTGCCTCATGTGTAAGAAACAATAAAGCTTCTCCTTCCAGCCTTCCCATTGGAAGGCAGCTTTTGCCTTGTAGCCAATCTGGCCTCGTGTTTTATTCACATTGAACTCAGGCAAATCAATCCCTGGTTTACCAGCCAGGAACGCCTCTTTCCTTTCTCTTACAGTTCTGTTTTCCTAGATGAATAAGGATTGGGGTCTGGGATTGCAGTTTGGGCAGCGTCATTGGTTGAATTATTGGTTCAGTGTGTGCATTACTATTCACAGTTTACATTTTCTGAGTCCTTCTGTAGGCTTGGCTCCGAAGAAAGCTCACAGAAAAGGGAGGCTGTGTCTAACATTCCTGAGTTATTGGCAAGGATTGTAGTCCTGGAACATGCAGTGCGCCAGCCATGAGTGTCTTTTGGTAGTGTGCCTAGTGGTGGTGCCCAGCCTGACAAAGGTTGTGAAACATGGGTCGAAATACATTTCTTCCGTTTTGACTGGCAGGGTGGTGGCACTTGAGGCAAGTCTTTTGAGTGGTGAGACTGGTGGTGATCAACTGGTGGCTGCTGGGGCTGAAACCAATACTCAGAAGGCATCTGCTGGGGGAGATGGAGCAAATATCATAAGGCAGCAGAGCATGAGGCTTGCTAGAGTCATGGCATAAGAGAAGATTAGTTTGCCCAGTGAGTATTCCCAGCTATCAAGGTACTGATGAGGAAGAAACTGGTATTCACCAGGCATCTGCCAGGGGAGATGGCACAAGAGCAGATCAGTTTGGCCAGTGAGTATTCCCAAGATGCTGATGGGGCTGAAACCGGTGCTCAGCAGGCACCTGCTGGGGGAAATGGACCAAATACCATCTGGCAGCAAAGAGGGAGGGCTGCTGGAGCCATGGCACAGGAACAGATCAATTTTCCCAGTGAGTACTCCCAGCTACACCAAGATGCTGGGGGTGATGGAGTAGGGACTACCGGTGGTGGGATGGGGCATGTGAAGGAGCGCCTTTGGTGCTCAGCAACATCTTTCTGAACCTGGTAGAGGCTTCATGGCACATAAGGGAAGGGGGCTGGGGCTGGGCACCTCTTCGCACAGTAAGTGCGGCCAATGACAAACAAGGCCGGCAGCAACCGCTGGCCGAGTTTGGACCCAGGTTGGAGTTACCAAAACAAAAGGCAGGCATGGCTAGACTGCCTAGCGCCACCCACCCTCAATTAAACGTTATCTTAGTTAATTGATGATGTAGATCAGCTGTTTTAAATAATCCAGTTCAACCCATGCTGCGGTCTAGTGTCTTTATTGGTTACTGGGTCAGAGAAGGATTGGAAGGTAAAAAAAGAAAGGGAGGAGTAAAAAAGAAATGGAGGAGTAAAAAATAAAAATGGGAAAGCTGATGATGGGGAAGGAGAACAGAAAAAAGGGGGTAGATAACTGAGTGAGTGAGAGGGGAACAGGCTACTAGCAGCAGAAACAGAGAAAAGTTGCAGGCACCTCCCTTTGTCAAGGAGGGGCAAAGAGAAAAAGCAGGAGGAAGAGAGGAAATAGGAAAACAAGATTTCCCCCTTAAACTTACTGTATATGTGTGTATATTGGCTAATAATTGGATGTTCATGTAACCCTTTTTGAAGGGCTTCTTTCTCTATATATTGCCAGTTAGAAGAGGCAGAAGGGTGGTTTTCTCTCTTTTAGCAATGCTAAAACTGGTACATACTTGATCAACTCCATCAAAGATGATCATAATCACTAGCTTTAAGTACCTCCCCCCACCCATTTTTGAATTATACACTAGTTGTTGTGAGGAGAAATACAAGATCTGATTTCTTCAGGTTTCTGTATAATGAAACTGAAGGTATTGATACTCTACTAATCTCTTCCATTTACTTCACCAATGCCAAAGATGCACATTATAGATATTTCATTAATCCAAATTATCTACAAATTGAAGTTGATCTGTACATCTGGTAGGTGATAAATAGCTTTTCCAAATAATATAAATAGTTCTTGTCATTTTGAAGAAAGTAGATAATACATGAGCTTTATACATGAGTTTATGTTATGTACGTCAGATAAAATAGATCTCTCACAAAAGTTTTGGAAACGTTTTTACAATATTTATCAGGCTAACAAGGCACTTTAGCTGGAGTACAGTTGTGTCTCTCAAATAGAATAATATAGCACTAATGATATTACAAAAGATCTTGTAATGAACCTGATATGTTCCTGAGTATACAAGTGTGCTAAGAACATCATATAAAATTAGTTGAGATGTTTGAGATAGAAGATTGAGTTACCTATTTTCCATTCCTAAGGACTGGCAAAGATCATTGAGAGGCTTTGTTCCCCTAAAGTGGTTTTTGTTTTTTTGTGACTGGCAAGTCACAGCTGACTTATAGCAATCCTGTTCAGTTTTCAAGGCAAGAGATGTTCAGAGGTAGTTTGCCATTGCCTGCCTCTGCGTTGCAACCATGGATTTCCCTGGTGGTCTCCCATCCAAATATTGACCTGGGCTGACCCTGCTTAGCTTCCAAGATCTGACGAGATCAGGTTAGCCTGGGCTATCCAGGTTAGGGCAAATATACCTGAAGGGCAAGTATGACATTGTCACCCCATCCTGAATTTGTGAACACCAGTCTTCTCTAGGAATAATCAAAAACTCTATGGTTTTTCCAATAAAGTTTCTGGCAATTCCTAGAGAGGTGTGACATCACTTCTGTTTTTTCCTGTAAGTGATGTCATGCTGTCACTGATGGCTGCCCCCATGTCCCCTCCCCCCAGTCTCCCACTGGATGCCAAGCCAGGCCTGGCAACCCTAAAATTAAAGCTGGCACCTAATTTTGCCTAAATTGCAAGGTAAGGTTCTAGTGAAGGAAAATACCAGAAACATTTTGACGAAAGTTTTGATTGTCAGAATTTCCAGGAACTTTTTGAACTTCCTTACCAGTGACGTGAAGAAAATGTTAATGCAATTGAATAATCAAACTGTTCTGTGGGCATCATCTGTCTGTTGCCAAAAGATTATAAAGAAAGCAGCATTATAATCTCCATAGCTAGAATTGAGGTTAAGGCTTTGAAGACAGTAGACCACATGTGAGTTCAATGGCTGCCACAATAATTTTTAACCAGGGGACATATGTACAAATAAAGGACAATGCTGGAGATCTATGACAATCCATGACAATCCAATTTTTTTAAAAATGGTACCATTAAGCAGAAGGGGGCTGAATAATTGGGAGTGGAATTAACCTTTCCCTTCTTGCTCTTCTCTTAGTTTAAATTGACCCCTAAAACTGTTTTTAGCCCATGAAGAACAAGTTGCAGTTTTGGGGAAGAGCATTTTAAATTGGGAAAGCAGCATGGGGAAAAGGTTTAAAGTCTCTTTCTAATTCACCTCAGATCTGATTCAGATGTCCACTGGTTGTGCTTATATTTTGAAGAAAAAAATCATAGCTATCCTGCCATATTTTCTAATTTGGACATTGGTTCACAGCACTTCTTTCTATTTAGGCCCAAAGTAATACTTGCTCGATTTTCCCAGTGTGGTTGACTAAATACTTCAGGCACAGTTATCTATTAAACAGATTCTGTAATATTATAGATTGTCTTTTTTGCTACTCATGTTACAGTCTGGGAGTTTCGGTACATTTCACTCACTATAGTGCAGTGCCAGGACAATATTGTTGAAGCTAATATTATATCATTCTGGAAAAAATGTATACTTTTTAACACAAAAATGTGATTGAGTGATAAATAATATATATCCTCTTCTGCACACTGAAAGAAAAGATAAAAAATAAAGTTTCAGGATGGCTGAAATGAAAATAGCTTTCAAATCCCCCATAAACCTTAAAAATGTGGAATTATTCTTACGTTGGTTCAGAAAAAGCAGGATTTTAATATTTATGTAAATTCTTGTTACAATGCTTATGATAATATTTGGACTTCCGCTAGAGACACTGATGTGAGTGCCATGTTCCTCAGGAGCTCCCGAGGGACCCAAGAAATGTTCTAATTTGGGGTGCACCCTGCACCCCTACCCGGTTCCTAAACAGTAGACCGGGAAACAGGAACTCTCCTGCAGCCTTGAAGAGCGGTCTGACCCCCATTTTTCTGAGAGAGGAAGACTCTTGGGGAATTGGGCGAGGTCCCGCCGGCATTAAGGAGAAATACAATGCCGCGAACGTTTCTTTGGAATTAGGCTCAGATCTCCTCTACCTATTACAACCTAAGCAACTACATGGAAGCAAAAATACCTACTCTTCTAAAATCTGAGTAAGTTACAAAAACTCTTTTGTTTTACCTGGATCTGGAGGTTCTGAAGGATTGCTAAATACACCTATTAAATCCGCGCCTCCCCACCTGATGTATAAATGACTCTTAGAAAAAAAAATCAGATAAATCAGCAGGAACGCTATCAATTTGATCTGTGGGTAGACATAACAAACAGGATCTTTTGAAAGACATTACAACTACCAATCAGATACTTTGACGCTGAAAGGGGAGGAAGAAACCCACCCCCCTCCTTAGGTGTCGTCTTTCCGTCTTCAGTGCCTAATGCCATCGTGAGACTACCACAGATCGTGAGACCGGAAGTGTGGCTCCCTTGTGTAACTGGCAAATAATTCCCAAGTTCCTGGACAAGAGGAGGTAATGGAAGGTCCACAGTCCTGCAACCTTTTGGGTATATCCTGTTCTCTGCAGCAGTTCTATACTAGAGTGTTTTTAACTTGATGGTATTATAACATTAAAGTACTACCCACAATATAAGAATCCTGTTGAATTACCTACAATTTTTTTTGGTGTAATTGGACTTTACCAACTAAATTTCAATAAAACCCTTTAAAGCAGCAAGCATGGAACGTGCGATTAAACAGATGGATCAACTACTTGCCATGATAAACACCCAATATCAATCTATTAACCAAAAACTGGATATTATTTTGGATGTAATTAAAGACATAAAGGACCAACCTATCACAACGAAGTCAGACGTGAAAGCAGTGGATTCTCCCATTGAGAAGATGGCTGAAGTTCAGAAAATCCCCATAAAGGAAGTGGAGAGCCAGGATAAACAATTAGACACTGCATCCTCTTAAGAAGAAACTGCAACAGACCAGCTGCTTACGATGGATATGAACGTGATAGACTTAGATTTTTGTCTTTACAATTTGCCTGAAGAATTCTTTGATACTAGCTTGGAGGACTTGAAGGGTGGAAAGGCTGGAGTTACTGGGATCTCTCTTTATGATTTTGGAATTGAAGAAATTACAATGCAGGTTTACTATGATAACTCTATGCTTGCAGAGGGAACTTTACCAACAATATCCAAGGATGCTCTACGGTGTTTGGCGTTAATGAGGAAAAGTGGAAGACGCTGGAAATTCTGGACAAAAGGACTTGCTAAAAGAGTCTAGATTTTTTTGGAAATGGACAAGGAACTGGTTAAAAGGTCTGATTTTGGTAATAATGGTATAATTTACTATATTAATACATTAGAAAGACAATTTATAATGAATAGGTGTTGGGAGACATGGAGGGTTTATGGAGAAACTGTTTTATAAAATAGTTGACAATTGTTACTTATTGATCTAATCCATTTACTATTAATGAGATTTATTAACTTTCTTTTTTCTGTATTAGTATTAATTATTTTCTAATGATTATATTCAATGCTATATCTTTAAAACTGTATGAGATTTAGTTTAATGAATGTAATTAAAAATAGTAGGATTAGAATTGTTGATACCAAAGCGTATACAGGTTTATCAATGGATGGAGGAAGATGTAGGGCAAGTCCTGTTTTATTTTTTGTTCTTTTTCTTTTTACCTTTATATTAGATATACTTTCAATAACAACATAATTTTTGATGGTTTTTAATAAATGTAGAAATGTATATGCAAACTTGTTTCAGAAAAATAATAAAAATTATTTTTTTAAAAAAAACAATGCTTATGAAAACATTTTATTGTTAATTATTTCCTTACTCCGTAATCCTCCCTACTGACACAGGTAATTTACACACACAAGATGTTTGCGATTTAATAGGTGCCACTGTTTATCTGTGAGTGTTATCATCCTTGTTAAATTAGTTTGAATATACAAGCAAATAAAGATGGTGGTTTCTTCAGGCATAGGAAAAATGTGACGTAAGCCATTTCATTCTAGTCAAATTTATCTCTTTCAGAATATTAAGAAAGGCAGCTGAATGGTTACTTGGTGAGGTTTCTGGCTTCTGGAGATGATTTAGGAGGCTATCAAAATATTGAGACACAATTGTTAATCATAAATCAGAGAAGGTTGGTCTCTTTTGCTTTTGTCACCAACCAAAATGGGGCTGGATGTTCTGCTTCACAAATTTCAGACCACCTCATTATTAAGGAAATATGGCAAGGGACTCATAAAGCCGGAATATTTAGCCTGATTGATTCTTTGCCCATATAAACTGACAAATGGCACACACTTCTTATGACAGGTATTGAGGCCCAAGAGAAACAACACTGTTGAAATGAACACATAAAGGAGCTGCCGTAAAAAGCTTAGCCCTTCTCAGATATCTAGCCTACAGCCAGAGATTGCATCTATTTGCATGGTAGTAGTCTGAAATGCAGTTTTACATCACTTTAAACATAATTTGACAGCTCCACTGAATCCCAGGAAGGGAATTTGCAGAGCTCTACAAAATTGCTGCTTTCAGATTGCCAGAAAAGTGAATTAATATCTGACCACTTTCCATTCTTCGTACAACAGTCATACAAACAGACTGACACTGTACTATTTTCAGTTTTACTACCATTTCTATTCTGTACCAGAAAAAAAAAAACTTAATATCACAATGGCAAATGTGAAAAGTTTAAGCTCAGTCTCTGTAATTGTTCTCTCTCAGGAAAAAAAAGGGAAGGAAGCTTTACATTTTCACATTTGTGCTTAAAACATATACATTGTACTTTCAAAAATCTTTAAATATTAAAACGAAAGTAAATAGATACAGATGTCAAACAACACAGATCTTCTTATTGCTTTACTGTCTAGCAACAAGTAGGTATGGCATTTTCACACATGCTGATTAATGCACTTTCAATCTACTTTCAATCAACTTTGCAACTGGATTTTACGGTATGAAATGGCAAAATCCACGAGCAAATGATAATTAAAGTGCATTATTCAGTGTGCGTGAAAGTGCCTAGAATCTCCAGGCAAACCAAAATATGCCCTTGGACAGATGAAGAACCGGGAGATTCTACTGCTGATGTTGCTTGGATCTGTTCTTTGACTATGTTTTAATCAGACATCATTTAATATATCCCAGGGATAATTCTACCCAAGAGAGTCTAGTGTCAACCAAAACATGAGTAACAAACTTGGTAAAAAAAGAAAAGAAAAAAAGAAAAAGATAGTCCCCTGTGCAAGCACTGGGTCATTACTGACCAATGGGGTGATTTCATAACCGGGAAAGAAATTCTCTTTTGAAGGCTTCAATAAAAAGATAATAGAACTGCACAACCAGATCCCCGCCTCCAGTCCTATACTTCAGAGCTATTCAGCTTTGAGGTATAGGATTGCCAGGCAACATTTCCCCTAGTTTTAATGTTGACTGAACTATGTGTCACAGAGGTTGATGACACTTCTTAATGCACCACTATAAAATTCTCTTGTACAGTGATCAAGAGATCAATTCTAGAAGCAATTCTCTTGTACAGTGATCAAGAGATCAATTCTAGAAGCAATCTGTAGGACCCACCTGCCCAATCCTCTGAACATTTTATTTGGAAACATGTTCTACTGAATCAATGGGGATTTATTTCAAAGTAATACATGGTCTTGTAGTCTTACATATGAAGTCTTGAAGTACCAGTTGCCAAATGCATCCATGTATCCCTACTGACAAATGTAGCAGTCTCTCAGTTGGGGCAATGATAGGGCATTGTTAGATTGATCCGATATCATGCTGGAAATTGAGAGGAAAAGGACCATGCAGGAAACCTGGAATGAGGGATTAATTGAGAGCATTGACATCAATTTATTTTAGGGCATTGGAACTGGCACAACACGAACAGGAATTCTGACACTATGTAAGTGGATCGATGAAAGGTGATAGCTTAAAACACTTCAGTTGTGCAAATTAAATGATGTGGATGGTTGCATCCTAGAATTCCCTACAGACCTGAACATTTTAATACATGTTTTTAAAAAGTCCCACTCTCCCCAAGGCAGTCTTCTCCAACAGAAAAAGACTGTGCAAAGGCTACATTTATCCATTTACCACCTGTAGAAGTGTAACTGAAAACTCTTCTGATTCTCTTTCATCCACCTCTCCCATGAAAATAACAGAAAGACAGATCTGATTCTACCATAAGTTGTGTTGGGGGAAAACAACAACAACCCCACAACAGGCGAGAGCTATCAGTTTCCAGCACACATATGACATGGTTCTGTAAACCTCAAGGTTTATAGAGCCTTATGTTTATAAAGCAAGATTCAGCTCTGAACACAGTGTGATTCTAGTGAGTAGAAAAAAGGCTGAGACCCAGGAGATCTCTTGTTTGTTCTAATGCTGGATGAATCACTGATCCACTCCCATTTTTACGTTTTCCATTGGCTTCTAATGAGCCAGGCTGAAAATGTTGATATCACAGTGAAATTCAGAGGAAATTAAAAAAAAAACTTTCTTGGGAGGGAAGGTGGCATGGTATAAGCCTATCTTGTCAGATCCAGGAAACTGACAAGAGGAAGGTAATGGCAATACCTCTGCTTCTCACTTGCCTTGAAAGCCCCCTGCTGGGGTTGCCATAAGGTGGCTGCAACTTGACAGCACTTACATACATACATAACCCTTTCATAGATAAACAATTAATAAACAGGAAGATAATTTTTTAATGATCATCAGTAATGTGTAATATGTTGGAGAAATGGATTGTATTTATTTATTTAGCGTAGCAGGTTTCTCCCATTGTCCTTATCTGCTTCCACACAGTCAATTTTTCTCAGCCCCACCTCACAAACAGCAGCAGATTTTCTGGGAGCTTTCACATAATGTTGCCATACAATCAGCCCCCTTCCAAGTTTTCTCCGACTCTGCTGGATTTTTTCTCAAACCTGGTTTGGCATGAGATTTCCTGAAAGATTGTACCTGAAGAGGGTTTGGTCACTGTGTGGAGGGGGAATGGTGGATTTGCATCAATGCCATTTTCATGGACTTCCCATCCCCCCACCACCAATTGAGGGCTTTCCCCCCTTTTAAAAAATCTATGGCAGATGAACACATGAAGCTGCCTTATACTGAATCAGACCCTTGGTACACCAAAGACAGTACTGTCTACTCAGACGGGCAGTGGCTCTCCAGGATCTCAGACAGAGGTTTTTCACATCACCTAGTCCCTTTAACTAGAGATGCCGGGGATTGAACTTGGGACCTTCTGCATGCCAAGCAGATGCTCTGCCACTGAGCCACAGCCCCTGTGGCTCAGTGGGTAGGGGTTCTGCTGGCCTGGCCTCCCTTTCCCCCTCATGCACAATCTGCCCAACTGCCAATGGCTTAGAAACAGAAAGAGGAAAAGTTGTGGCTTCCCAGCAGAGCTATACTTGGAAAGTGAAAATGAGAGAGAGAGAAAACAAACGAACAAATGGTGAGGAGAAGGGAAGACAGAGATGGAGAAGAGAGGGGCAGGTGGGGAGAGGAAAGTGGCGTTTTGAGCCCTATTCGGGCACTTAAAGAGGCAGGGGAATCGCTGTGCGCTGGACCCCCAGCCATCTCGTCAACCAGACTTCCGTAGGCAGTGGCATGACAGGGCCTTTCTGTTTTACCAATTGTCACAGGAAAGCCCTAGCAAGGGAACAGATGGAGTGGCAGCCTGGCTAGCAGGTGCCATTTCCCCCCAGCAGAGAAAGAGAGCAAGCTGCAAGGGTCAGCAGCGCCCTCCTTTTAAAATAGCAATATACTAAGCACCAATTATTTTAAAAGGCAAAACACCCTCTCTTGGCATGGTGTGCACGGGGGTGGGGGGATGGAGGGTGCAAGGGAAGGCCTAGGGAAAACATGGAGGATCTCCCCATGTGGATGCTCTATTATCGCCGCTAGCACAGCTACATTTGCTGCACAATGAGTGCCCCATAGGGAATCATGTCCGTGTGGAAGATGCCCTAATGCATAAGGATTTTAAAGTTCATTTTCAAAAGGAAGCAATCTGTTCTACAATGTTATCTGATTTTTTGTTAAAATACTTGCTATCCATCTGTTGTGATAAGCTATACATTCTCTTCTACCAAGTAACAGTAAACATGCTGAGAAAACCAATAGTATATAATGGTGCTTGGTCTTGCCGCAGGGCCTAGATAAATCTTACATCTTTCTTTCCTGCTTGTGGATTTATCAACTAGCGCTGGACTTTTTTTCTTTCCAGCATCTGCTATTGCTAACTTGTGGCATAACGTTTTGTACTCATATTTTGAAAAGTTGAAAAGAGTTTAATACGGTCCAAGACCAGCATAAAAACATACTAGATATACATACATAAAATAACACATATAAAAAAGTGTCAAGTGCGAGCCCCTATAACTTCTTACAGTCTCACTCATAAAAGCCATTAAGCGCATAATTTTAAAAATATTACATAATTGGTATTAACATAAAAATAAATCTAAAATCGCTCAACCGTTAAGTTTGACCTATGCACGCCTGATTTGACGAGAGAGCTGGCAGATTGTGCTGACGTCCAGGAATGACCACCAGAACCACTAGAGCTTATAGAAATGCAGTTGTTTATTTACAGTGCTATATACACACTCTCTCCACCTTAACTCCCGACACAGACTCACAGAGTCTTACACTTATATACAATGCCACCTCCAGGCATCAATTAGCAGTACATGCTTAGTGACTTTCCAGGTGCAACACCACACCTCAGCCTCTGGCCTCAACTGGATCTGGCCAGTATAATCAGGCCTCCTAGGGGCTTTCTAGGCCATTACATCAGCCTATGGTTGACAGTTAGATCCCTTCCATCTAAGTCTGCCTGTCACAGCTAATATGACAGCCTTGCATATTCCAACATGATTCTCATAGCTTGCCACCCAAATTTGGCCACTTTAAAAGTTATCTCCATATCCTTTTCTGAGAGCATGTTAGAAAGACTAAAAGCTCTGGATCGCCCTGGGAGGCCCGATAATACAGAAAGAACGGCTTCTCGTATTTTGTTATAGATTTTACATTCGAACACAACGTGCTCAAGGGTCTCAATACTCCCATCAGAGCAGGGGCATAAACGTCCTGTATATGGTATCTTTTTGTATCTCCCTTCCAAAACGGCTGAAGGGAGTGCATTACAACGCATCAGGGTGAAGGCCCTCCTGTAGTCTGGACTATCTAAGTGGGAAAGTAAGACATCGGGACCACGTTGGTAAGAGGGCTGCGATTGTAGCACATGTTTTTGATTCTACTTAGGTCATGCTGTCTTTCCACGTCCAGAACTCTTTGCCTGATCAGGGCTCTGGCTTGTGGATAGTCCATTGATAGGAGCAGATGTTGTGAGAGACCATAGTAGCCTAGTTTATTCATCAAATATCTCAACCAGGGGAAAACAAAAGTGTCATACAGAATTAGGTTAACAAGTCCTTTGGGACATGAAGCTATTTTAAGCCAATAAGAGATCGAGACAATCCATATCCTTGCTTCAATCGTTACTTCCCCTATCTCCATTCGAATTGCAGCATTGGAGACACTGGGAGGGACTTGTAGTACAGCTCTCAGGAATTTGGATTGGATCTTCTCCAACCTGGAGTAATTTGCTGTGTTAATAAGTGGGCCCCCCCATATAACATTTGGGAAAGGGTTTTGGCTTTATATAACTTAACAGCAGCTGCAACTGAGCGTCCTCCCTTAGTCCAATTTTTTTTTAATATAGCTGCGGCACTTTTTGGGGCATTGGTGGAGACATGGGCTATGTGAGAATTCCTTAAACCTGTTGCCTGAAAGACCACCCCCAGATATTTATAGCAGTGTACCTGCTCTATCTTAATCCCATTCAGACTCCAGGAGTGAAGTTTTGGCCTATTGGCAAAGACCATTACTTTAGTTTTTGAGTGATTAACCTCCAGTTGATTATCAGTGCAATAGATCGCAGGCAGGCGCAATGCTCTCCGGATGCCAATAGGTGATCTAGAAAGAAGAACGGCATTGTCCACATATATTAACAGAGGAATGTGCCTGTCCACCAGCACTTGCTTATTTAAACATGCTACCATATCATTGATGTAAAAATTGAACAATAGTGGCGCTAGTATGCAGCCCTGTTTGACCCCCTTCCTTGTTACAATGAGGTCAGTAAGCTGCCCTTGATGGTTATATCTTACCCGTATTGTGGTTCTTTCATATAGGGCTCGAATCAGGAACAGAAGTCGTCTATCGTTGAAGCTCTTAGCTTTTCTCAGAGAATGGATCTTGGGATTGAGTCAAACACCGATTTCAAATCAATAAAAGTTGCATACAGTGAGACAGCAGATTTGGCCGCATACTTCGCAATAAGATGGTCTAGCAACACGCAATGATCTACCGTAGAGCGGCCTTCTCTGAAACCAGCCTGCTCTTGTGCTAAGTAATTCCCTTGTTCCAGCCAATCTCTAAGTTTCCACTGAAGATGCTTGGCGTAGAGCTTGCTTATGGTACTAAGTAAGCTGATTGGTCTGTAATTGGAAGGGTCTTCCCTGTTACCCTTTTTATAAATAGGGACGATAATTGCCACCACCCCCTCCCCCAATCATTTGGAATTCTGCCAGTTTTGTCAATTGCAGTGAAGAGGGATGCTAGCACCGGGGCCCACCATTCCTGATTCCTTTTCAGTAAATCTGCGGGGATCTGATCAATACCTGGGGCTTTCTCTAATTTCAGGGATTTAATGAGCTTCCTTATCTCTGAGGTCTCCACCGCTGGCCATTCTGGAAGATTTCTTATGCTCTCAGCATGATTGTCATTGTGGTCATTATTCTTTTATAGGGCCTTATAATAATTTCCCCACGTGACTGGTAAAATAGTGCAATCAGGTGGCGAAGTGGGCCTTGTACCTACTGAGATCAGGCGCCAGAATAGGGTGGAATTTTTAAGTTTAGCCGCCTGCCTAATCTGTTCCCAGGCTAAGATGGTGGCTGACCTCTTTTTGTGTTTAATGAGCAGCTTGTATTGTGATTTGAAGTTTTTCAGATCTGAACTCATATTTTGTTTTTTTGTTTTTTACTGGGTTTACGTGAGTGCTGAGACATGAAAATATTACCTGATTATTAATAATTTTATGCACCTTTTCCAGAACTGCATCTATGAACAGGATAGTACAGAAACTTATGATTCTGTTTTTGAACCCACCCAGTAAATGTTATAACCTCTACTGAATGTTTTCGGGTACATGTGCCCCTGTGATCCTTTCATAAATGCAGTATGTTAGATCTACAATAGTAGGTTACACATCTAATTGACAATTCCCATTTACAGAAAAGAAATGAAGTGATTTACAGCCAAAACCAGACATTTATTTTTGTGGTGTTATCTGTAGTTCACAAAGTTGTATTCACACAGAAGGCGCCTGCTATGTTGGCTAAATGGAACTTATTTCTTCGACTGTATTTTTATATTTCATATGTCGGTGTTGTGAAAAGTGTCTTAAATTGAGCTTTTATTAAAAATCACTCCACAATATCATTTCCATGTTTGACAACAGCAAATATTCCACCTACCTGAAATGAATATTATTTTCTTTATTAATTACAAATCTAGAAAACTTAAAGGCACTTGTTAGGCAAAATCCAGATGTTCTTCACAATGGACGAGATGCAAAGGTGCCCTTCTGCTCATGAGTGGAAGGTTGCTTTCATGATCAAAAGGGCACTATTGTATCCAGACTGGTGTCTCTAGTATTGCACTATCACTGTAGAGCACTAATTCCATACTGCAGAGGTATAATGCTGTATGAAGCCGTTGTCCATGGAATACCGCTGAAATCGTATAGAAGCTGAAACAATCTATAGCTCAGGGGTGTCCAATCTTTTGGCTTCCCTGGACCACATTGGAAGAATGGGGCATTTTCTCCTTTTTTCGACTTCTTTTTATTATTATTTTTAAAAAGCTCCCCCCCCCTCTAGCAGCTGGGAATGGGCTGGCCATATCTGGCTATGTTTCAATATCACATTCAAGTCTCTCTAACAGCTTTAAACTGATCTCAATGCTCCCTTCTTCAGTTGGAACTATATATAATTAACCAATTTTTGCAGCAACCATTTTCAGCTCAAAGGTGGTAGGCTAATAAACAGTATGTTGTTTATTGCAGAGCTTACAGGGAATCTGAATTACTTTTGGATACTTCTGAATTACCAGAGTGTAATTCTATAATGTCAAAGGTGAACACAGTGTTATCATACATCAAGAAATAGGCTCCAGAATGGCCTAATACAGTTGCACGATAATCTACTTGATGTCATACATTTCCCCTCTTTTGCTTATCTGCACATCTTGCTATCAGTCCCATATAGTGTTGACCTAAGTCTCCATTTGTGACATGCAGAAGCATCATCTACCTTTGTCGTGTAGCGGAATGGAGGACAGATGCCAAGCACTACAGGCTGTAGATGGGATACAGGGTGAATACAAGCCTCATTAAAATGTACTGCTTGGTGATTTGTGCTGTGTAAAAAAAGAAGAAGGTAATGCAGTGTTGCAGGAATAACTTCAACATAGGGAATTTAGACTCCTAATGCTCTTCTCTCCATTGTGAGAATAACACAACATGATGATGATTATTAATATCTGGCACAGATACTTTCAATGTATATATAAACTTAATTATCTTAACTAGCCAAGGCAAAAAAGATTTTTTTTTTTTAAAAGTGGCACAGCCTCACCACAGCTTGAGGGGGCGTTCCTGGGGCGAACAGGGTTAGCAAGCTGCCTAAAGGCAGCTCTGCCCCTGGGAAAGCCCCCCCCCATGCTGGCATGGGCTTTTCCTTTCAGGAAATCCCTACTGGCATGGCTGTGCTGGCGATGGGGGTCAGTGGCTCCCGATCGTTGGTGTGTTTTCGCCTGCACCAGTGTAGGTCCCACCCTGTGATAAGGCGGCACCTACACCAGTGTGGAGTCACTACGGCTCCTAAGGAGCTTCGCCCCCCCCCCCCACCTTCAGGAATGGGCTGCCCATCATGGCCTCTAGTATTTATCTTTCAAAAAGAATTCAATCAGGCTAACCCACACAGTGAATGTGAAATGATTTAAAAGGGAAAATAATTAAATGCAAATTGTATTTATTGCTCCCGGGAGGCAGTGCAGTCCTAGACTAGTTTCCATGCAACACATCATAAAACAGAACCAAAATATAATCCTCTATAAACGGAAATATTCATTTAATTTGTGATTAAATAAAAGGAGAAATCTGATGCATTTTATTTCAAAAATTGGGCAGAACAAACCAACAAGAGTGCATATCTTTAAGGCACTGCTTTTAAAGTTTCCCATTTGCATTCTTTAAACTAATATATTTTTTCATGGTATTGATAATGGTGCATGGCGTGGTTCTTGAGTTTCACCCTACAGTGGGAATATTTGTTAATCTGAGCCCTGCAAAAAATCTTAGGTTTACAAGGGATATGATAAAGGAAAGCTATTGATGTGGATGAACAGATCCATATTGTTCAAATAGAGACACAAGGATCTAAACACTAACAGCCCATTCCTCACCCTATGGAAGGGTAAAAGGTGTCTGGTCAGGAGGGTTAGACCCTGAGAGAAAGCCTGCTGTTCATCTCACCAGAGAGCTTTCTTAAAGGAGAGCTGGGGACCTTATGAGTTACTCAGACCCTAGAGCATACCACAGTGATGTCAACAGTGGCATGTTGAAATCATCATTATTTATAGATAAATTTATATGGCACTTAATGGCCTGCAAGGACCCCTTAAGTGAATTACAGAATACAATTAATTTCAGCCTAAAACGTTGCAAACATTTTTTAAATCATTTGAAAAGACAAACAGCAAGCCTTTGAGTGTGATATGAAGGGCTCTTGGTCCTTTGGCTCTTAACCTGTGGCTCACATCTTGCTCGTTTGGAGTCAGTTTCTTAAAAGAAAGATCAGCCAAGACACATGTTACTGTTTTGTTTATTTTCTAATTTTGTTTGGGTTGGGGTTTTGTTGTTGGTGTTTTCAGACTCTTTGGGAAGAAAAGTGTATTAAAATAGTTAAATGGATGAATGAATGTATGTAAATGGAAGAATCAAACATACTTATTTCTCTATCATAAAGAAAGAATGCAAGCAGGAAATAAGTTAATCCCATCCTTCAGATGAAGACAGGGCTATTTGAGAAGACTAATATTTCAAGCTAGGAAAATAGAATTCTCCCAACTACAGCTTTTGGCTCTGCCTTCATTTAGAAAGCAGTCCCAAATAGATTGACAACTGCAGGTTGAGAAAATCATGGAGATTTGGAGGTGGTGACGATAGGGTTTGCAGAGGGAGGGACCCCAGCAGGGTATAAAACTACAGATAATGACTCCAAAGTAGTTATTTCCTCCCAGGGAACTGGTCTCTGTAGTCTGGAGATCAGTTATAATGCCAGGCCCCACATGAAAGTTGGCAACCCTAGTCTGAAAGCTGCTCATGAGTACCTGTTTTGTCCCAACTATACTGTCCCCTCTAAACTTCTTTCTGCTTCTTGAGTCAACAGAAGAGAGTGAGAGAAAGGGCTTTACAGCCTTACATACCATTTCTGCAGTGTCTCCCGTCTGTGTTGTGAAGGGGTCTAACACTTTCCGTTTGGTAGCCAGCTCTTTCTCAGAGTAGAAAAGGGGCAGCGAGTTATTTTGCACAGGGGTTACTCCATTCAGCTTCCCTGCTCTGGTCTGGCCCTTGGATTGGGAAAGAAAACGCTAGCGACTTAAGAAATCTCCTTTAGTGACAAAGGGTCTCAGGAGAATGTAAGTGCAACGGCTCCTGCTGAAATGATCGCTGCTGGCCTCACAAGATGGATCATGGCAGCCTGAGGAAGACCTGTTACTATCAAAGGTGTCCGTTATCAATGATGGGGTAAGTGGGCCCAGCTCCTAACCCAGACCTCTTTCTCTAGTGATTGCAATTTGCTTGACTAGGGAGTGCAGTAGGGTTGCCAACTCTGGCTTCGGAAATACCTAGGATTTGGGGGCAAAGCCTGAGGAGGGTGGAGTTTGGGGAAGGGACCAAGCTCAGCAGGGCTGTGATGACATATAATCTACCTTCTGAAGCTTCATGTTCTTCAGGGGAATTGATTTCTGTCCTCTGGGGATCAGCTGCAATTTCGGGAGAGCTCCAGGCCCCACCCAGAGGATGGCAGCCCTAGTCAGGGCAACTGTAGGAGGTGTAAGAGAAGAAGGAGGTGGGAAACCTCCTCCTTAACTTCAATTCCCTCTTCCTCATCTTACTCCTTTTCGAGCCACAGGGTGAGAGGGCGGTGGAAGAGCAGGAGTTACCAAGGAGCTTTTTATAAAGATATAGCTCCTTTTGCAAGGCAGCCTAACTCTGAGGCACTTGATGGGATCACTTTCTCTGTTCCCCCCCCCCCAAGCTCAGGAAGAGCTGAGTTGATTCCCTGTTGGCAGTGCTCTAAGAGTCAAGGCTCTGACTTCCTGCTCTTTCCTGTTCCCTTCAGGCTCACTCTAAACAAAGGGCATGAGATGAGGAGCAATTCTGACATTGTTTCTGATAAGGAATATTCTGCATAGAAGCAGGATGGTGAACATTCTGAATGTGGTACTTCTCTGTTCCTACTTGGTGCAGATGGTGTAAGGGCAGTCTTTCCCCAATCATTCTCAATAAAGGATGTTAAAATCTTATACCTTGGGAACTCAGCAAATGGCACTAACTCAAACATACCACAAGGGGAAAAAAATAAAAATTCAGCGGAGGGGTTTCCCTTGGTAGTTCAGGCAGACCCCACGATACCTATCCTAGATTTCTTTGATGTGCTACCAACAAATTAATGACACACCCACTAGACCAGGAGTACCTTCAGGGATGATCCTGTGGCCACTCTCACCTCCAAGTTGGTTGTACCCAAAGAAGGGGACTACTTATGTGTTAGAGTAGCTACTCCCAATTCTGTTGAGGCAAATGTACCCATTTCATAGGCTGCTGTTCTCCTGGCTAAAGTCCCTGCTGGTTCCAAGAGTCTGAAGGATAGCCTGAACAAACTGGCTTATAGTTCAGTTTCTGGCTGATTCTTCTACAGGCTGTCTCCAATTTTCTGCAAGAGATAAGGCATCTGGAGTAGAGGTGCATAGAAATTTGTGGCTAAAGGACTGGGAACTCAACCAACAATCCAAGGACAGTTTGCCCTCTACTCATGGAACAAAGCTCTTTGAAAATTTGCTTACTCCAGTTTTGGTTGCAATTAAAAAGAAGAAGTGCTGCCTTCACCTCCTAAGGAGGAGAGGGATAAGGTTGAAAAGTCTCCTTTTATTTCTACCTCTAAGCTTTTTTGACCTCCACATATCTAAGCAACATTGATTGGGATCACTTTATCCATTCAAGTCTTTGTGTCAAACACACACCCCCATAACAGCTATGGAGGCAAGCAGTCGAGAAAATGTGATGCCAATGGAAAATGTGATTCCAATGGGAATCTTTATACTTCTTTTCTGTCAGTTCTGGGTCCAGGAGCTGAAAATGCTTGAAAATAAACTGATTCTTGAAATCATTGCTCAGAGGTTTGGAATAATTTTCCAAGGGAAGATTAATTAAAGCCAAGCATCAGAAAGTCTTGTTCTATCATCCTCAAGATCTTCAGGTGTATTCTGTTTTCTTTCACATGCCCAAGAGGAAAGACAGCCAAAAGTCAACTCTGGACTTGTTAGTTTCAGAACCGGTTCAAGTACAAGGGGGGAAAGTTCACAACGAAAACTGCGGCAATCATAGCAGATGATCTACAGAAAAGAGACGCATCTCTATCTAAGCAATTGTTGAGGTTTGCTTATGGGGTGCACCAGTTCTACATCTTGGCTCTACCTTTCAGACTATCTTCCACTCCCAGCATCTTTACAAAGGTAACTGTTCACACTTAAGGGATACACATTCACCTTATTTGGACAATTGTTACTTGATTTTGATTGTTGTTCAAGAGGCATAATAAGAATGTTAAGTAGACTTTGACCTGCCTGTAGAACCAGATCTTTCTGATCAATCTAGAAATTAGTTTCCTTACCCAGAGGCTAGAGCTCTGTGAGTTAATGAATATGATCTGCAACATGATCTTCCTCTCCAATCAAAGAAAGGAGAAGACTACATTGTTACGATGACTCATCAGTGTATGACATTAGCCAGGTAATGATGTCATACATAGATGATATCCCATGGGCAAGATATCCTTGTTGTCTACTCTACTCGTTGCTACTCTCTCATCAATGCTAGTTATCCCTCAAAAGATTGCTCAGGATGAGAATCCCTCAGTCAGTTTGAGAGTCCCTTCTCTGGTGGATGGAGAGGAATAATTTCAACAATGGCATGCCTCCTCAAGGTCTTTACATTCAAGGTGGGGAGCTCACTGCTTGGACAGGGAGGTGGTACAAAGTGAGTGGTTGAAATTTCTTATCAAATTAATTGTCTCAAGCTCAGGACAGCAAGAACAGCAGTACAGTGACGTGTGCACATGCTTTGAGACAGCCACATTCTAATCAAATCGAATTGAATCAGATCTTTATGTCTTCCCAATGCTCCCTCTCACAGGCTCCCAGCCAACTGCGATGTTTGAGCGCAGCTGCAATTCTAGCAGCTCCTTCAGGCCCCAGAAGATCATGGTTTTGGGATTTAATAATTCAGGAAACATGATTCTTCCAGATAGGCCAGATTTCTTCTCTCAGGATCGAGTGTTTTACCCATCCAGGGTGGATCCACCTTTGTGTGTGGAACTTCAGATTAGGAGTTTCTTAGAAGTAGGACAGTTGAAGGACATTTATTCAAACTCTCTTTGGCATCCAGAAAACAATCTACGACCATAATCAACAAGCAATAATCCAGCAGCATGGATGCAAGAGACTGTTCTCTGCTGAGTCCATGATCCCTGATTATCCTGGCACTTCATCAAGCCAATGTAGACCAAAGGTTGTCTCTAAATATCCTCCAAACGCAAATTGCTGCCATAAGAAACATCTTATGTAAGCGTGTAGGATATTCTGGTATGTCTGCTCATATCAAAACAAAAACCATGTGCTGTACAAAGAAGACCCAGTTTCCACGTCTGAAAAGGTTGTGAACATTTGTCCAAAGTTACCTCATTCAATTGATTCATTTCAGTTATGATACCACAGAGTCATAGAAATCAATAAGTTTTGCCAGTATGGAAAGTGCTAAGAATCTAGAAATAAAGGTAAGAAATCGTGGGTGTGACTGGTGTGATTTAGAGAATAAGGTAAACAGGACTAGTGCCACAAGAGGAGTGAGAGAAAGTAGTCAGCAGTGCAGATGAGAAAGATCTGTCCACTCTCTCTCTCTCTCTCTCTCTGTGTGTGTGTGTATAAAGTGCTGTCAAGTCAAAGCCAACTTAAGGTGACCCCAGCAAGGGGCTTTCAAGACAAGTGAGAAGCAGAGGAGGTTGCCATTGCTTTCTTCTCTAGAGTCTTCCTTGGTGGTCTCCTGTCCAAGTACCAGTCCTTTTTAGCTTCTGAGATCTGGTGAGATCGGGCTATACCGTGCAGCTTTCCCTCCAATCTGTCCACTAAACCTCACTAATTGTTTGATACACACTGCTTAGGTGTTTTTAACACTATTCTCAACCACTATGAAGGTTGGTAAATTGCCCTAGCTATCAAAAGCTGAATTCACTGTAGTAAGTTGATTGCTCTGGGTAGAGAAGCAGCATAAATATTCGAACCCTTGGATGAAATTGATTTGCTCTATATTAGCAATATCAGCATTGGGAAATCAACCTAAAACAAATATTCAAAGAAGTGCTTTCACCGTATGAACCTACTGGCACACTTTGATTTTCATTAGAAGCCCTTGTTTTGTGTGCCACTGCCCACTGAGATATAGCTGGTAGAGATATGAGATAAGGCATTTTCAATAATGGTGCCCAGCCTTTGGGATCCTCTGTTCTGGGAGATGCAGCTGGCCTCTTCCTTGTCTGTTTTCAGATGCCAAGTAAAATTGCTCCTTTTACTGTGCAAGTTTGGTTTGGATAATGATGGTTGACTTGATTGACTGGCATCTCCTTTTTTGGTGCAAAATCATTAAAACACAGTACTTGGTGTCATTTCCCAAGAATTCACTCATTCCAAATAAAAACTAGATATTCAGAGAACTCAGGTTTCTGTCCATGATAATGTTAAGGTCGTGTTAAACAAACAAACAAACAATCTCACTCAGGTTTCTGTCCATGATAACATTAAGGTCATGTAAAAAAAAAGGAAGAAAAAAATTGTCCTACTTGATCATTACAAGTTAATATGCTTCTGTTTTCCACAGGGGGGAGAGCAGATACATTTGAGATTTCAGCTTTCTCACCCACTTGTATTACGGATTAATTCAGTACAACTCATATGCTCTGCAAACCCATCAAAAGTGGTTTTGTCAACAGTATGCTGACAGAGACAAAATTGCCTTGGTTCAGAAGATGTAATATGCTAAATGAACCTTACACTGTTCCAGCTATTGAAAAAAAGACAGCCTTAGGAAAATTCCTTTTGCTAAAATTGCACTATAAGGAAGCACAGAAATGACTAGGGTTGCCAGGTACTCTCTGGTAACTCACCATCACCTCCCTCCCCAATTCTTCTGCATTCATCAAACAAACTGCCCTGCATGCTAGGTCTTAAGCAAAGGGATAATGCTTGTTGCACAGGAAAACAACAACAATGCCTGTTGCGCAGGAAAACAACAGGCAGGATGGTGCTGCTGCAGTCGTCTTGTTTGTGGCTTCCTAAAGGCACCTGGTTGGCCACTGTGTGAGCACACTGCTGGACTTGATGGGCCTTGGTGTGATCCAGCAGGGCCTTTCTAATGTTCTTATGTAAAAACAAAACCAGAGTGACCATTCTGCATTGATAGCACTGCTGTAGTTATGAACTACAAAAATAACATGACTGATCTTATTTATTTTATTTATTAACAAGATTTTTACTCCGGCTTTCTGCCCTTGTGCTCTCTTGAAATATGTTTGTTTTTATGTTGAAATGTGTAGTGGTTTTTTTGGGGGTGGGGTGGGGGGAGTGTTTAGACCTTTTTTTTTATTTTTATTTTTTTTTGCAGTTTAGCACTGAAATCATTCAAGAATGGGACTTTTGGACTCTGCTCTATTTTTTGGGTCTCTCTGTTCCCCACACCTAACATCTCTTTGCCATTTCCCTACTGAAATCTGAAATGGTGTCCTCCATTTAAAGGGTGCAGTTTCTTGGAACCCCAAAAGAGGTGATACAGTATCCTATCTCTGTGAAGTAGGAATGCAAAATGACTGAATAAGGAAGTTGCTGTTACATTTATAAGACCTTGTGGTGTGGACTTGCTTGTGAGAAACCAGAGAGCCAGTGTGGTGTCGTGGTTAAGAGTGGTGGACTCTAATCTGGAGGACCGGGTTTGATTCCCCACTCCTACACATGAAGCCAGCTGGGTGACCTTGGGATAGTCACAGTTCTCTTTGAGCTCTCTCAGCCTCACCTACCTCACAAGGTATCTGTTGTGGGGAGAGGAAGTGAAGGAGACTGTAAACCGGTTTGATTCTCCTTAAAAGGTAGAGAAAATTGGCATATAAAAACCAACTCTTCTTCTTCTTCTTCTTAATTTGGTATCATAAATAAACGAGAATGGAAAATTGGATGAACAGAACAGGAATGGCATCCAGCATCAGACAAGTACCCCCTATGGACTTTCTTGTCATGGGAATGTTGATGAGAATTGGGCCCAGTGGAGGGAAGTCATGGAATTAATATTTGCAGGTCCAGAGACAGACAGGTGGTCTGAGGAAGAGACGGCTTTATAGTTTCAAATCAGCATTGGACAGAAACACAGAGATATCTGCATGGCCTGGAGTGCTAGTGACAAACTATCCGCAGAACACAGAAAGAACCCCACAGGGCTGTTTACAATGTTTGAGACCCACTGTACATCCAGAAAAAAAACCCTCTCTATCTATCATAAATGATTTTATGAAAGATGGTGCGTGATGTCAGAACCAGTGGATGACTGGCTGACACAACTGTGCCTCATAGCTAAGGGCTGTGCTTTTCACGATAGTGATGATATGATAAAAGACAGGATCTTAATGGGATCCAATTCAAAAGATGTTCAGGAGAAATTACTGCAGGAGGAAGACTTCTCACTAGAGAATGCACTGAAAGTAGCATGTACCTATGTCTTGAGAACAAATGAAAATAGTGCAAAATAAATCCCAAGAGGCACATGAAATTAAGAGACAAGTGCTAGATCACAGACAAGCAGGAAAACAAAACACCAGAAGTATGTTTCTGGGCAAGGAGAAACAAAGCAGGAGATGTTGAAAAATGCACCATAAAGGGGAATATGCCCAGCATAGGGAAAAGTTTGTTATAATTAGAGGGGAATGAATTATTTAGCCCAGCTATCACAGCAGAGGAAGTGCATAAGATACAAAGAGAGGATACTCTTATATTTTACCAGACGCTTTACATTCTAGAGTATAACTTCACAAGTCTCAGCAAGCCTATTCATGCCACAGCAGTTAAACAGACTTGTAGGATTAGGCTCCCTCTAACTCTCAGTGTTTGGATTTGGGGGGAGATGTTGGTTTTACATAATTTGGCCAGCAGACATTAGCGGCGGGAAGGCAGGGACCAAAGCCAGGGGGAAAGGCAGTTGCCTCTAAAGCCATTTCATCTGGCAGCAAACTAATGTGCTGCCATGGAAATCCATGACTACAGCCGGGAGGATGAATAGGAAGGAAGTGTGATGATTCATACTACAAGGGAACCAAGTAAGCAGATGCATTTGTACTCTATGCAAGTCAAATGGCTCAAAAGACAAGAAGGAACAGCTGGAACAACTGCTTCACAGGCAGCAGACTGCTGTTTCCACTGTTCTCTTTTGTTTCTTTGTATGTTACTACATCAGTCTGCAAGCAGTACGGGGAATACTGTGTCCTCACACATCCAATTCACTAAGATAATATGGATAAGAGCTGGAATCTGCTTGGCAACAAGGCCAATCTGCCTAATGCAGGTTGTGTGTGCACTAGGCGGATTTTGTGTGCATTAGGCATTAGTGTGTGTGCATGTGTGCATATAAAATGTCTACCAGTTTGAGGAAGAAAGATTTATGCTCCGCAGGCCAGCTTCTCCACTGGATTTCACGTGTTATTCTACAACTGGTTGTGAAAATATCCTAGATCTTGTACCAAATTCTTAGGTTTTGAAAGATCAGAATTGCATGCAACTGAACAGCCAATAGGAAAATATTTTTAATAACAGCAATGAAAAAGTGTTGCAATGTTTTGGAGGCTGTTACCAAAGTCTAGGTAATAATTCCAAAGGATGAACTTAAAATAAAATAAAAGCATTTAGTTTTTTAAAGCAAGGCTGCATCAGTCACTTACATCTGATCAAAACTGTTGAAGAAATAGCAGGAAGACGTATGAGCCATTCGTTGTCTATTACATGAGTCATACCAGTCCCTACTCTGATTGGTCACATGTAGATTGGCCTTTCCCAAGCCTGCAACCTGAAATCTTTTAACTAGAGCCTGAGCCTGGGATCTTCAGCATACAAAACACTAAAGCTGTATACTGAGATACAGGTTGATAAGTATGTGTGTTTTGGGGAAAAGAGACCTTTCAGAGCAATTTGCCTCAGGCGACTGCCTTTCTAATAAAAGCATATCACATCTCATTGTCCTTAGGGAAGATTTCCAACTATAATGCTAGACCAGTGATCACCAATATGGTTAGGGCTGCCAGATCCCTCTTCGCCACCAGCAGGAGGTTTTTTGGGTGGAGCCTGAGGAGGGTGGGGTTTGGGGGAGGGGAGGGACTTCAATGCCATAGAGTCCAATTGCCAAAGCAGCCATTTTCTCCAGGTGAACTGATCTCTATTGGCTGGAGATCAGTTAAAATAGCAGGAGATCTCCAGCTACTACCTGGAGGTTGGCAACCCTAAATATGGTGCCTCCGGTGTGTTCCACCTGCTTGCTTCTTTCCCATATCACCTCTTTCCCAATGCAAAAAGCCAATTCTGCCTTTCCTTCCCCACATTGTAAAATAAGATAGTTCAGAAGACTCAGGAGGCATCATATTTGGATCTGCAGGGAGAGCTGTTTGGAGAACAGCTTGCTCCAAACACTTGAATTTCCCCAACATTTTAAATTGCCCCTATGTCAGCCATTTTATAGCTGATCCTGTCACTTGTGGCAACCATTTTTTGATGGCCCACACAAAATGCCAGAAGCACCTAGGGCTCAACAAGATGGAGCACCTCTGCACTAGACATTTCTAGCCTTCCAGAATAAAACCTTTTTAAATATATCAAGCACAACTTCTCTCCCTTGTTCTGGATTTTGTTTCTGGACTCTCTCTCTCTCTCTTTGCTGGGGTTTCTCCATGGCTTTCAAGCCTATATAGGTATGGTTAAAGCAGCAGAATTGCCTCAGAAGGGCACTGGCCGTGATTTGGATCAATGCCTAACTGTCTGAAATTTCAGAAGGAAAGAGGATTAGACTCGGAAGTTCAAGACAGAGCCAGGAGCCGAATGCAGTCTGGCAGTTATAACACAGTAGTTGATTTGGGTCAACGTCAGCATCAACAGAACCTTCAATATTTCACAAGATTTTTGAGCGTAACGCAGCAGCAGGTTTGTCAACTCTGGTCTGGGAAATTCCCGGAAAGATGACTGTGATGGCTGTGGAGGGGGGGGGAGTGTGAGGAGGGGTTTCACCTAGAATCTATGGAACAACATAGTATGCCATATAGGTCTGCCCTCGGAATCTGCCATTTTCTCCAGAGGATCTCTATAGTCTGGACATCCGCTGCAATTCCAGGAGAACTCCAGACCCCACCTGGAGGCTGGTAACCCGACACAGTAGTGATTGCCCCTTTGTCGTTTTTCCAGGTTGCTTTTGACACAGTGGCTCAGTGCCAAACAGAGAAAAAGAGTAGCTTGGAAATGTGCTGCCTTCAGGCCGAACACTTGTGGATGCTTACAACGCAATCCTAAGCAGAGTTATACCCTTCTAGCAGCGTAATCATAAACAGATTTACATCATGCCAACAGTCCAGTCTATGTGCTTAGAAGGGTGTAACTCCACTTAGGAGTCCACAGCCAGTCTCCCCTGATTTTCTACCACACCTTTACTGAATAATGAGTTGTTGAAGCACAAGAAAGATCTCTGACCCACTTCAAAAAGGATGTGGACAGAATGGAGCAGGTGCGAAGGAGGGCAACGAGGATAATCAGGGGCTTGGAGACCAAGCCCTATGAGGAAAGGCTGAGGGAGTTGGAAATGTTTAGTCTGGAGAAGAGGAGGATGAAGGGGGACATGATTGCTCTCTTTAAGTATTTGAAGGGCTATCACTTAGAGGAGGGCAGGGAGCTGTTCCTATTGGCAGCAAAGGATAGGACTCGCAATACTGGGTATAGATTGCAGGCGGAAAGGTACCGGCTGGATATTAGGAAAAAGTTTTTTAGAGTGGAATCAGCTACCTAAGGAGTTGGTGAGCTCCCCCTCACTGGCAGTCTTTAAGCAGAGGCTGGACAATCACTTGTCAGGGATGCTCTAGGCTGACCCTACATTGAGCAGGGGGTTGGACTAGATGGCCAATATGGCCCCTTCCAACACCATGATTCTCTGATTCTAAAGATTGGGAGGAGAAAGAGCATAACCAAACATAACAAAGAAGAGAACTTGGCGAGAGGACAACTCACAGTAAATACTTTGAGAAACGTCCCAAAGCTTACAAAGAAAACTTACATTGTTCACCAATCTATCAAGAGAACCCCCCCCCCCATACACACACATCATCTACCTAGGGGATATATTAAATTGCAAGACCTGCTGATGGTGTATTATGACTCTGCATGGTCTTCCAATGCAGTACCATCAAAGGATGGCCCAGGATACGGCTTTGAATTTTTCTGATTAAAATTACCTGATGCTGGGGCAATAAACAATAAACAAGCACTTCTAACTAGAAATTACTTCCTTATTGGAGAAAGATACTGTCAGGCATGAGCCTCAAAAACAACAAAAGCAAAATGTCATTCACTTTTGAAAGATGTAAGGGCAACCCAGATTTGCATGATTTATAAACAAAAGATTAAGCTCTCAACCTGCCGTGCGTGGAAAATACGATGCTATAGAATGAAGACTAAATGTGAGCATGGAATAGGAGGAAGATGTAGAAACACCATAGCCACACTATTGTGCATCTGTTTAATGGAGCAATACTGCACATTTTATTTAGATTTATAAAGCCTAACCATCCTTTCCAGAACACTGGGAGCTTTCACCGTAATTTAAAACCCATAGTATCAGAATACAAATTCCATAACATAATCAAATAGAGTAAAATACTCCATCATAAATTACTGCTGAGGGAGAAAAGAGTAATGAATCATAAAAGGTCTGCACTTAACATGATGTCTCTGCCTCTGTTTCCCCCCCCCTCGAGCAGTTTAGAGGAAAAGCAACGGCAAAATACAAGTGGGAAAAGAATCCTTTCCTGACCTCTTGTGGGTGATCAGCTTAAGCTTTGAGGCAAGAGAAAAAAGTGTCAGTTCTATAAAACACATAAGAAGCATGAAGTGGCGATAGCCACGTGATGAATTACAGAAGCATAACAAATGGTACTTAGTATCAATCTTTTATGGTCCCACCTACTCTCTGATGACTAATACATCTCCCGCTGGGTTGTTTCTATTATTGAAAATCTTTAAGCAGCTTCAAGTAACAACCATTTTAAAATCACCAGTGATGTATTTCTTTGCCTAAAATTTGGAACATTTTCCAACCATGAGTTATTTTATGGTCATTTATGCATGGTCGCTTTAACCTCCTTTATTCCCCATTTCAGCCAGGATCAAAGTAACCCGGGTTGGGGGAAACTGTATGCATTGGCTGGAATGATTAGGGATGAAAATGTGTGCTAACTGAACCATGAATACAGAAAAGCAGTCTCCCAAGTTCAAATCAAGTCCCACCCCTTTAAATGCTGCTCTGTAATTGGCTGACTTGCAGTACTCACCCTGAGAGAAAATTTCCTTCCCTCCAGACCCAACTGCTGCATAAAAAAGCATTTTAAGAACAAAAAAGCAAAAAACTGAGCAATCTGAAAGAAGGGGGGGAAGATATCCAAGCCTAGTTTTTAAAAAGCCTTTCTTTTCCTCAGAAAGAGCTCTGAGGTAGCAGGAAGCACTTGAATCCCTGCCTCTTTACACACTGCTTTGTGATTGGCTGTAAGAGAAGCCAATCTTCTGTGCTTCCCCATGCTGCCTTGAAGAGGGGTTTGGAAAAGGGTGGGGCAAAGCTCAATCCGAGAACAGAGTATGCATGCTGTGTGACTCCAGAATGAGCCAGGAAGAACGGTTTAATTCGGGCCAGAAGAGGAATGGGAAAAGCCGGGTTCGTTTTGCGTTGAAACAGCATTGAGCTTCCAAGGAATGAGGTAACATGCATACTGAAAAATTTGATCCTGGCTGAAACAGGGAATAAAGGAGGGTAAAGTGACCATCCATAAATGACCCAAGTCATTTCCAGAGATTCTGAAAGTATACTACTGAAAAGGCAACAACACTTAGCATAGATGAAGGGGGAAGGAGGAGAGATCAGACCAAATTCAGTGGCTTTTGTGGTGTAGGGGTCTTGCAACACACAGCTGCTCTGTGAAAGCTCTACAATCACTCTCTTCCTGCTACGCTGTTTTATTCAGAAGTCCTTTTCATGTTTTATTCTGGATCTATGGGGGCGAAAGCGGCAGCTGCCCTGGGCACTGGGTAGAGGGGGGTGCTGCCATTGCTGCCCACCCCAGCGATTGGCTGCTGCATGCCGCAAGCAGGCACGTGGTGCCGAGGCCTAGTTGGAGCAAGGGCACGCACGCATACACACATACGTTGTGTGGCTCAGTCCGACCCCAGGCAGGACCCAGCACACCAAGGCGAGGCATCCCCGGCCGCGTGGCTGTCTGGGCCTGGGGCCGCTTTTGCACACTGGCCTGTGACGGCAAGTAGAACAGTGCATCACCACTCCAGCCCTGTCACTTCTGTTGGCTGTAGAAGCGTTCCCTCCTTAGAACAGGCGGTGTGTCAGATTGCGGCTGGGGGGGAGGGAGGAGGCGAGCCTGGGCATCCCAGGGGGCGGGGGGAGGAAACAGAGGCAAGCCTGATGGGGAAGGGGAGGAAGAAAGGCAAGGGAGGAAGAGGAGGGAGGAAGAGAGGCGAGCCTGGGGCTGTGTGTCTGCATGTGTGCATTATGTGCTGTCATTTCCAACTTACGGCAACCCTATGAATTAATGACCTGTTGTTAACAGCCTTGCTCAGGTCTTGCAAACTGAGGGACATGGTTTCCTTGGTTGAGTTAATCCATGTCATGCTGGCTCTTCCTCTTTGCCTGCTGCCTTCCACTTTTTCTAGCGTTATTGTCTGTTCCAGTGAGTCTTGTGCTCTCATAATGTGGCCAAAGTACAGTAGCTTCAGCTACTCTAGGGAGTGTTCAGGCTTGATTTGATCTCTGTGTGAGCATTATGTGAGGTCAAGTCACTTCCAACTTATGGCAACCCTATGAATTAATGACCTCCAAAACAAGATAATAGATCTCATGGCTCAGAAAGTCCATGAAGAAACATTGAAGGATATTGTGTCTGCAAAATACTTGATAATCATGTTTGATTGTACACCGATATATCTCACCGTGCAAGCAGTCAGATCCCTCCTCTTGCTAAGGGTGCCATGAAGGCAGGCATAAGAGCAAAACACTGCTCCCCACAAAATGGATACCTCTCAGAGAGTTTTGGGATTCATCTTGTGTGTCAAGCCTGGCAGGAAGGCAGTTGAACTTTTTCCCTGGCTCTAAGGTGTGTCTGGCTGGCCAATGGGGCTAGCTAATCTCTACTGTGTCAACCTAAGGTGATTTAATCAGTGCTCTGAGCAGACCATTACTTATCCTATCTGCACCCACCCTAGCAATCAATCAGTATTCAAGAGAATAGTCCAGGCATTCTCGTAGGTCCTGACGACTCATCAAGCCTCTCCTATTTTTATTTTTTAATTTTTTTTGGAACCCTGGTAAAGCAATCAATTTTTGGTCACTGGCTTTCCAACCACCTTATCTCATACCACCTCAAGACCCATTTGGGGGTATAATATTGGTCCTTTGGCCATTCATAGTGTATGTGTGTTCTGGATCCATGCGGCACCCCCACTCGCTTGTGGGCTTTTTCCTTTGTTCCTGGAAACGCTGGTCATTTATCTCTTCAGCGCTGCTTTCCTTGGATGTTCCTTCAAGACTGCTAACTGTCACCCATCCCTAAACCTTATCCAACTTCCTCCCTTTTCTCTTACATAGCTCTTGTATGCCTTGTGCATGTATGTTCATTGGTTGAAATATATGTGTAGTTTTACTATTTTTATTCTTTAATAAAACACATTTAATTGTACAACTGCCTGCTCATTTGAGAGTTTTCACCCAGGATTATCCTGGTGTACATAGGTTATCAATCTCAGTTACCCACTCTCTCTGTGTCTCCCAGCTAATTCCCTCAACTAAAGTAGAGACTGCTACGTAGGGAAGCCACCTACTAGAGTTTTTTTTCTTCAACGTTTTTACTAAAATCTCTTGCTGTGGAGACACAGATCCAGAAAGAATGGGTGCACAGAAGAGGGAAGGGAATAGGGGTTTGGGGAAGAGGGCAGGGAGAAAGAATAGATGGACACAACTTCATTACATTTTGTGTTAACAAAAACAAAAAAAGCAACACAAAAGAAGTGTATCTTAAATGTCGAGGGTAGTTTATATATATATCATACAAAGAAGCGAGAGACTCTAACCCCAAACTGGGGGGGGGGGGGGCTGCATGCAACAAGGAAGGGAATTTGGGGATGAGGTATCAACGCTTGGTGTAGAGGGCTGACCCGCTCAGAACACGAATCACAAGATAAGCCGAGGGAACAGAGCATTAAAACAGACACCACAGAAGAATGAGATGCTGGGCAGGGAGGGGAGGCCAGAGCAGCTCCTCAGTGGGGGAGGGGGGATTATGGGCACCGCGCATGGAAGCCCTCCTCTAGCCTGTCCCACCACAGCTCTCCTACCACCCCAGACGTGGGCTCCAGGGACCTAGCGAGCCCCTCAGTCCTGATTCACACCCCACTTCTATCCCCTTCTGTGGGCTCCCCAAGCTCTGTCAACCCCCTCTACCAAGACCCTGTTAAAGCCTCTACTCTCAGCTCCTTTCCAGCCACAGTGCTGCTCCAAAGCTACCCTCCACTTCCTGTTCCTGAGCTGAATTCGCCAAATCTTCTGGCCCCACTCGCTCATTCACTTCTGTGTAGTTCATTCATGGGCCACAGGGGGCACTGTTGGAATGGGAAAGAGACTTTTGGTGACAAAGACAGTAGCGTTTCGGCCAAAGACAGGGGAGGGTGCATGGATTTTAGGGGCTCTTGTGGGGGCTAAAAGTTAAGGATGCTACAGCAGGGGAGTCAGTAAAATCAGGCTGCTCTCTGAATGCACGCGAAGCCCTTCCACGACCCTCAGAACAAGGCGCCCTTTGAACGAGAGAGGCTGTCTCGGCTGGACAGGTGCTTTCCCAGCCCCATTATTTTATGAGCGCAGGCAGGGGAGAGCACGAATGAAACCACCATTAAATTAGACACCCAAATATGGCCACTGCATATCCATCTGGGCTTGGAGGCTCCAGCTGCCAGAGAGGGGGAGGGACGGGACTGGAAGGGTCGGCTCCTGCCTCCCCACTCCCACAAATCACCAGGGCTGCGTGGGGAGGGCTTGGCTCACAACCGAGGCTCCTGTCATGGCCCCCCCTGTGACTGAGTTGGAGGAATCAGCAGAAGAACTGGAACAGCTGACCACGCCTCCAGGAAACGTGGCAGAGAAGCTGTCGGCTGATTTACAAGGAAGCCAGAGCGAGGGAGACAGCTGATGAGTTACAGCAAGAAACTGGCCCCCTAGAGCTCCGAAGAAGAAAGCAGCGACAGCTGCTTAGTGAAAGACGGCACTCAGCGAGATTACTCAGACGTCAGATGTAAAGAAATTACAACAGCTGAAGATGACAGTGAGTAATGGCAGGATCAAGCTCACTCCGATAACCGGCCAGATTTAAGGTGTGGCAAAACCCAGCTGAAACATGGATACAACGTGCTGAACTCTGGCATCAGCCACACAGCCACACGCCACTCTAGCTTGCGACCTTGGACTGACTTTATACACCGATCTGCTGACTTACTAGTGACCCTGACCTCGGACTGCCTATTTGACGCCTCTGCTGTTTAGCTTTTGATAAGTACCAGCCCCGGCCTGATTTTTGGATTGTTTATCAGACTTTGCTTTCCCCGCTATCTCCACTGTTTAGTGCAGCCATCCAGCTGTAGACGTTTTGGCTTCTGTGCTTCCCTCGCATCCTGCCACTCCCTCCCTCAGCTCCCTCTGCACTGTGCTGCAGTAGCAGCCTGGCCCACCTGCCCGGCCAGTACAGCTCCCTCCATGGGCAGCACCGTGACTGCAGCAGGAGGTGGGGCTGAGATGGCTGCCGCGAGGGGGCAGACCTCACCCGTACATTTGTTGCACAGTTCACAGAAATGAGTCGGCCCTTGGCTGTGTACTTTCAAGTGGTCCATGATGTAGGCGGAGCTCAGCATCTTTCCACACATGTGACACCTATTAGAGTTTTATCACATATTTGCCATGGAGTCTGAGCAAGGAAGAGAGGCATGGGGTAAGATTAGGTGTCGTTTATTCATGCACCATGATATCTGCCTTGGGTACCCCAGCCACAAACAGGAAATTTTGGACATTCTTGTATGAGAACGAGAAAGGGGTTGGTTGTTCAGGCCAGATTTGCAGAAGGCTTTTTTTCTTTCAGCCTTCATACCCTCAGCAGAATGATGAGACATGAACACTCTTGAAGAACAGGATGCATTTTCTCCACACTAATTCTGGTTCATCATACTGTCTAACCAATATCTAAACTGTAGGAGTGGAATTGTTTTTCTGTGATTTTTGTTCTAAAACTGGAGTTGTTCGTTTTAATCACCACCAATTTTGGGGTATAAATATTGGTCCTTTGGTCATTCATAGTGTGCATGTATGTCTTGGATCTGTGCATGCACCCCCCCCCCCTTGTATGTAGACTCTTTTGCTCCTGGAAACACTGGTCATTTTCCTCTTCAGTGCTGCTTTCCCTGGATGGCCCTTCAAGATCACCCATTCCTAAACCCTATCCAACTTCCTCCCTTTTCTCATAGTTAGCTCTTGTATGCTTTGTGTGTGAATGTTTATTGCTTAAAATATATGTCTTGTTTCACTATTTTTATTCTTTAATAAAAGACCTCCAGAAGTGGTTTGCTATTGCCTGCCTCCACATCATGACCTTGGTATTTCTTGGAGGTCTCCTATCTAAATACTTGCGAGGGTCGACCCTGCTTAGCTTTTGAGATCTAATAAGACCAGGCTAGCCTGGTGTTATCCAGATTAGGGCACTTAACATTACAATGATTATAATATGTATATTTGTTGCACACTATGATGAATAGACTTGTCCATATTTAGCTGTTTGCGTGTTTTCATTGAACTAAATACAATCTGCAGGAAACAAACCAGTGAGGAAATGACAAATCCATTTTCATCTGAGCAGCTTTCAAGATTTTGTCATTTACCACCAAGAGCTACTTCTGAAATGGGGTTTGGAGGACTGACATCATTAATTAATCTTCTGCAGGTACTCACACTGTCAAAATATCAAACACCATTCCTGTTGTAAAAGGACCTTGAAGGGGTACAAAAATAATTCATCCATAATAAACTATTCTCTAACTGTGCTATCCTAAGCAGAGTAATACCCTTTTGAGCCCACTGAATTGAACAGACTTAGAAGGGTGTAACTCTGTGTGAATTGCACTGCCTACAAGGAAAGGCCTACAAGGAAAATAAATACATAGTACAATTTTCTCATACACAACACAGTTAATTAAATCATAGTCCCCAATGCTAAACTTCTTATTCAGTTAAAACATGCCCATGGATTTTAATGAGAAGAGAAAAATCCTGAACCACTGTATCTGTAATAATTATACCAACTGCTACCACTGAATTAGAGATACATGGAAATACATGTTAACAGTCTATGACATTTGTGGCATAGATTTCTCTGCACTTTTACTCCAGTAACACAAACAACTTTACCTCCTGATATAAATATTAGCAAGTTGTTTGTCTTATAAATCAGAGAGTGATTACTACTAAATATATTTCAAGATGTAACGTTTGGAACCAATAACTAAATTCCATCATATGAACCACAGGAAGCATTTTTATTATTCAAAAGGTTAACTCAGCAATACGTTGCTAAACAAAGAGCTCAGTAACAACAATAGCAGAGCTAGATTCACATCCAGTAACACCTTAGAGACCAACAAGATTTTCAGGGCATAAGCTTTCTAGAGTTAAAGCTCCCTTTGCGAGGTATACCTGCAATGCATATATGCCAGATATACCTGACAAAGGTAGCTTTGACTCTAGAAAGCTTATACCCCGAAAATCTTGTTGGTCTCTAAGGTGTTTGTATCTAGCTCTTCCATGGCAGACCAACACAGCTCACCTCTGAAACAATAGCAGAAACATTTAATTCATGAAGACTTATCTTAAAACCACATGACCTTAGAGTCTTCCATGCACATATGTGCATTTAAGTCTTCGACCACATGGGCATAATAAGTTTCTGACTGATCGATGCAATAATAAATGGTAGGTATGGCGGTTACATGTCCGATACTTCAATATTATATCAAAAGCAAAAATGTGTCTTGAAACTGGAAATGCAGTGAATTAAGTGAAACTTAATTCTATGCACAACTCCCAGCAGCTCATAATCATGCCTTTTTATATATTGTCCACTCAAAACATTTTGATGTAATTTGAAATTCCAAGTAATCGGAGCAAACATCTTTTACTTACATTTTTGAATCATCCCATAGTGCACAATAGGGATTTAATGTGCCCTGGGGGGAAAACAAAACAAAACAGAATATGTTGTTTACTGGCAGATGTAGCAAATTATAAATGAATACACAGGGGAAAAAACAGGACAAAACTTCTTTCAGTTCTAAATGGAAATTGTTCACAAAGATACTGTCCCTAGAGTTCATGCTCGAGAAATAACCAACAGATTCCCTCCCCCCCCCCCCCATGGTATACGAGAAGGGACTCAGGTGAAGCAACTATACTGGCTTGACTCCACTGTCATGGAAAACGCTGGTTTTGGGCTATATGAGAGACACTCAGACTCATCCTCTGCCCATCCCTTATCGCTGGAACAATCCAGTTGCCTCTATCCTTTCCTTATTTGTAGCAAACCATAGTTTCCTGTTACATCCAAATGAAGCAAATGATACTTTGCCTGCAAACTAAAGCAAGAAACCACAATTTTGCAGAAGAATCATCTGAAAATATAAGAACAGTGTCTTAGCAGGGTCATTTTTCATATTGCATTTTCTAACGTTTGAAGTGAACCAGTTTACAATTTGCCAAGAATAAAATCATCTGGTTCATTCACCCCAAAGTCTAATTATCTGGGTTAATTGCTGTCACTGGGGAAACCAGAATAAAACTCTTTGGGAAGGTACGTTTCAACAGCTCTGCACAACATTCCATTTTGGGCTGCAGCACAGGTCAGCCTGACCCAGACTGGAGAGATCGCTCATGAAAGCATTCCTTAAGGCCTTGCCACTTTGTCACTGATAGAACAGTTTATGCCCAGTGGATGTACACTGGTAAAATTCTCCTTATATGCCTGAATCACAAAAAAATATAGTTTTCATAATTTAATGAATATATTGAATAATGAAGATATTGCCTGACTTGTTCTATGAAGAATTACTCTAATGAGAGATCAATCTTTTATTTTCTGCACAATAGTCAATACCCAGCACTGGTGAACTATCCACAGAAAGAGGATTCTGTGTTTAGATTCCCTTGCTGGATTGAGCACATGCAGAGCAAAGAGTATTGCATACAGTCTAAAAAGCCCCATTTCCATCCAGTGCTAGAGACTGGAGGCACTGACATTCATTGCTATTTCTCTCTAATAGATAGTTGGTGTGATCAGCTTTGGTAATAATGCTCACCACTTGTTAAGGGAAAGGTTCTGAATCCAAGATCAGATTTCCTACTAAGCTCCGTAAACATTGACATCACTGGCTCAAATCTTGCCTCTGCCACACTGCCTTATAGAAAGCAGAACAAGAGATGGACACAGAATGTGAACAGTGCCAGTAAGAAAGTATCCACAGTGGCACCTCCCATAACAAAAGTAACATAAGTTACTTTCATGCCTGTGCTGTATAATAATTGCAACCTAAGTAATTATTAAGTAACAATGCATTTGGTGACCACTTGGTGATCACTCTGTTAAGGATCAATAAGATTTTGTTCGGGTCTCCGTGTAGGTTTTTAAAATATTATTAAAGCCAGGGTTGTTAAGCCAGAAAAGCCACTGTAAATTGTGGAATACATAAACTTAAAAGGTACCCATTAGATTAGAGATTAATCTAGACATTGGTCACGGAGTATTCATAGAATTTTTCAGCACATGCTTTGCCCCACTTTCAACCTTTCTAACCCTTCCCACCCATTAAATGGAAGAATGTGCAGAGGGATTTTTTTTTCTAGGAGATATTTATTCATTTGGGGAAGAGCAACCTGATTAAGATGCATCGGCTAGAAATGATTGAGGAGGCAGGATGAAATACTGCTGCTATACAGCAGGTGCTTCTTGGACTATCCTTGATGCAGGTGGAAATCATGAAGTGTCGGTTTTGCATATATAGAGCCTTTTTGCCAGTCTGAATGGGCCAAAACCAGGCATGAAACAAATAGAGAACAGAAAGAAATCCCACAGGTGCTAAGAGGTCAGGGAGTCTGAAGGTGTACTTTTCAGAGGAAAGTGCCATGACCTATATTTCCGGAAACGGGGCTAATAGTTGGAAATAGTATATTGTACACACTTGGGAGAAGGTCAGGATGTCATACAAAGCTAGAAGGTAGCTTGGGATAAGTAAGGATGTCAAACAAAGAAATATCAATGGATTTGTTTTTTTAAACAAGTAGATACAAGAACAGAACAGCCGAAGAAGCATCCCTGGTGCACTGAGAGCTTGGTGACCTACAAGTGTAACGCTTCCCCACAGAACACGTATCATTTACAACTGCCTGGAGTTTCCTTTTTTGAAATGGGGATTTCCCCCTGCATGGCATTGCTGGGGGGTTCTTTTCAATGTGTCTGGAATGGAAGGTACACCTTCAGTTTCAATGAAAAGGAGTGCCTCCCCCCTTTCCTCCACCTATCCAGTAGGGTTTTTTGTTTTTTGTTTTTTTAAATCTCTCTCAGAGTCACTGACAAGTTGCAATGGCAGGGGAAAGGGGGCAGCTGTATTTAGGCTTTTCTTAACATGCTGTTTTTAAAAAGTAACGTGGGCAGCTTAGTTGTATTATGTTGGTTACATTGTATGCATATAAGCATTAAGAATGAAGAGGGACAGGGAACTGCACAGGAAAGATTCCCAAATGTAAGGTATACCTTACATGAAAGTTTCAATGAAAAAGAACACTCTCTACCTCCAACAATCCATTATATATTTTTTTCAGTTTATTTTTTACTTTTGTAATGTTGTAAAGCATTGTTACTCATCTACAGAAATCACAGTTTACATGTGTTTCCCAGTACTGTAATTAACTCAGAAGGGGGGGGATCACCCACAGTCTCCTACCCAGCGCTGAAATGAAGCCCTGAACTTGGGAGAAGGCCCAGAAAAGAGGGGATCACCCATAGTCTCCTGCTGATTGCTGAAATTCAGAACAGGGTAACTTTTTCATATGTGGGGGGAGAGGGGTTGTGCTGTTATAGGCAGGCAAATACAAGGGGTGGAAGGCTTAAAGTTTCGTGTTATTCCTGAGCAGAATTACGTAAATATGCAAAAGGGTTTTTTAAAGACTTGTGTTATTGCACAATTCCTCTTCAGCATGAGACAGCAAGGTAGACTTCCCCTGACTATGGAAGATCCACTGATTTTGCAATTTGTAATAATCTCTTTTCCTTTCGGTAATGTATTGAAATGTATTAGGACAGCAAGGGAATAGCTTGTTGCTGGGCAGGGTATCTCTGTGTGTCTGTGTGCTAGTAATTGGGGCAAGAGTCACGGAGGGTTACAGTGAACCATAACAAGAACTGGGTGAAACTGTTACTATACTGCCGCCTCTCTGTCTGTATTACAATCAGATATGCCCTGAATGTTGATGGCTGTCATATCTTGAATTTGGATAAATATCCCTTCCTCAGTATGATCGGGACTCAGAGATTTCTGGCCATTAGGGCCTCTGGGTCGCAGCTGCTCCAAATAAATAACTGTTTCTTGAAACAATGGTCTTGGGTCTCTCCCCCCCCCCAACCCCCGTTTACCACAACAAGCACTGCACATGCTCCCCAATTTTTTTATAAAGGGAAAAGAGGACGGGTGGGGATTCATGATGGAGGAGAGACAGCAACACAGGGAAAGGTGATGACAATGCATGCTCAGTGTGAGTAGGGTTGCCTGGTCCCTCTTCACCACCAGCGGGGAATTTTTGGGGCAGAGCCTGAGGGCAGGGTTTGGGGAGGGGAGGGACTTCAATGCCAAAGAGTCCAGTTGCTAAAGTGGCCATTTTCTCCAGGTGAACTGATCTCTATTGGCTGGAGATCAGTTGTAATAGCAGGAGATCTCCAGCTAGTGCCTGGAGGTTGGCAACCCTAAGTGTGAAAGAGAAAGCCTGGCTAATACTGAATTGCATTGTGCCGTGTTGAAGCTCTGTTCAAGTACGAGTTGAGAAAATATTACACCAGCAACATGATGAGGACACTAAAACTCTCTGGTGTGGAAGCACTAGTGTTCCCCACTGGCCCAAGGTAGTCTTCCGAATGAGCCCACAGGGTAGACAGTCACATGATTATTTCTATATTTCTTTAGAGAATGTTGATGCTGCCTCTCCAAGAACTTGCCCAAGGCAGGTTACAAAATAAAACATAACAACAACATAAAACATTAAAAATTAAGATCCAGCATAAAACCACCAACCAGAGCATTTAAAAACATAGATAATTAAGCAGCTTAAAAAGAATACCAGTTTCCAAATTAAAACACAATACTAAACTGGCGGTAAAACAGCAACCCCTTAATTCAAAGCAAGGGTGAACAGAAAAGGTTTGGCCTGGTACCTAAAACAAGGTAATGTAGGTGGTCGGTGAGCCTTCAAGGGGAAGGGCATTCCCATGAAAAAGCCATCTCTGGTCACCACACATCTCACCTCTGGTCCGAAGGTTGGCCATGGCACTGAAGTCCCTCCCCATCCCAAACCCTGCCCTATTCAGGCTCCACCTCCAAAACCTCCCACTGGGCAATATGGGCAATATGGGAGGAGGCAATACTTAAAGCACCCTGGCCCCAAGACATTTGGGGCTTTAAAAGTGAAAACCAGCATTCTGAACTGAGCCCAGAAACAAACGGGAAGGCAGTGTAGACCTTTCAGCACCTGAGTGACAACTGGTATTGTCTTACTCTACTATCTTCAGGGCACACCTATTATTATTTTTTTGGAGCAAGCTTATTCCTGACTTACATTCCTCTGATCATTCTGAGCCCTTTAAACAATAAATGAATGTTTTATCAAATCAGATACCATGGTGAGCTGTTACTGAAGTAACTCAAGGAACTGAGTAAAAAAAATCACAATTATATTTTTCTTCAGCAATTTAATTAAATAATTGGCTCATTTAATTGGCAGGATGACCAAAAATGCTCTGTGAGCTTTTAATGTAGAACTTTCAAGGTCTAAAGATGAAGCAAAATTATCTTCACCTTATAAAGTTCAAAGACAAACTGTGCTGCATGAAGACATTTTAATTACAAAAATTACCATCTATTCTATAATTCTGGTAAATTATTATAAAGGAAAAAGACGAAATCATTAAGCATACAGGTGAAATAAAAGAGAGATACTGATTAATTAGCAACAGCATTTTCAACCACTACTGTTAGTCTGATTCCTTCTTAAGCCAGTAAGAATAATGAAACATTGTTACATAAATAGGAAAATCTCAATACAGAACATTTGTGTAGTCCCCTCTAATGAAGTGTTGGCACAATATTGGTACATTTCCAGTATACCAATGTGATTTATGGTATTGTGCTGTAATTTGCTCCATTCTTATCATATTTGCCACTGGATGTATTAGGAGCTCTGCTCAGATAACGTATTTGTACTAGCTTAACACATGGGGGAAAGGTGCTCAGGTTTGCATTGGGTGGCCTATCCCTTTGTCACAATCCTCAACTCCCTTGGCACTCAGCTCACTTTCTTTCACTTCCTACTACCGGGTTGATCACTACCAGCAAAGTGTCCAAGGAAGTGGGATTCATATGGTGTCCTCTCATTAGGTTTCCATGTTTCATACATTATTGCATTAGAGGGGGATAAAGCCATAGGGAATCAACATTGATGCAACAATAATATATGAACTAGTCAATAAAGAACAAATTACAAATACTGTTTTAGTTCCGATTGTGTAAAGGCCTTTAGAAGAGGGTTGCCAACCTCCAGGTACTAGCTGGAGTTCTCCTGCTATTACAACTAATCTCCATCCGATAGAGATCAGTTCACCTGGAGAAAATGGCCACTTTGGCAATTGGACACTATGGCATTGAAATCCTTCCCCTCCCCAAACCCTGCTCTTCTCAGGCTCCGCCCCAAAAACCTTCTGCCAGTGGTGAAGAGGGACCTGGCAACAGGTTTTAAGTGTGAAATTCTGTGCACTAAATTCCACTAATGTCAGTGCAATTTACTAAAAATTCCATGAAAAGCTGGAGATATTTATACAGAAATTAGGAAGTGTTAGTTGGTGTATATTGAGCTATCATTTCTGGGGGATCAACTTTGCTGTATGAAGGTTTACCTCCTCCCTCTCCACCATCTTGAATGGGCTTGATTGCAATATCAGACCCACCATCTGCAGAAAGCACTGAGATTTTGGGATTCAAATTGAGTCAAAAGAAAATAACACTTCTCCCATAATGTTATTGACAAGGCTGCTGTCCTTCTGCCTTGTCAGCGTTTTCTGGCCCTGCGCTAATATGGAAGTCATTAATATCCTGTTACAGAAAGGTGGACAAAGCCAAATGACAATCAATGCCCTGCATCTTCTGCTGCCAAAGTCAAGCTAATAAACTTTTTAAACAATTGGCAAAGAGGCAAATGCTAGGTCAGTAGATTATTGAAAAGTACAATAAAATAAACAAGCTGAAAAACTGCTTCTAAAAATGGCTTTCAAAGACGTTATTTTAACCTTCCTATGGCCTTGATGTTGTACCATTATTTAAATTACTTACATCTTTATCTGTTGATCCCAACACTGATACACAGTTTAGTGCGGTTGTTTTGATTTTTGTCTTCTTATTTCAACATGGTGACCAAAGTCATTGCAACCTTTCCCCTTCCATTCTACTAACGTTACAGAAGCTACATTATTGCAATTAACTATTTCAGCTTTCCTTACGATGATCCACTTACAGCGCTACACGTCATAGGACCAATTCACATGTTACAGTGCCCATGTATTGCCTGGGAAATGAGGCAAACCGAAGAAAAACGAGGCACCTGCTACTGCTGATGGTAAGCACCTGAACATGACTTTTTTTGGGGGGGGGGTTGTGTGTGTGTAATGCCTAAGAACCCTGGATGTGTGTTACCATTCCAGAGAATCATGGTAACGACCCCAAACAGCTATTTTTGTATACTTTAAGCTCAGGAATTTTGGAATGCACTCTCCTACAGTCAAGTGTCTGTCACATGGACTTTGTAATGTATAACTCATCCATGAGGGTACAGTAAGGTAAATGTAAGCACTAGTTCATTAACTTCAGTTGTGAGAGTTGAGAACATGATTAATGGTGCAATCATATGCAGAGTTTCTCCAGTATAAGTCCATTCAAGTCAGTGGCCTTACGTATCAATAAGATTTCACCGCAAATCATTCCCACTGATGAATTAAAAGTGTTTAACTTTATCTGGATTGGGCCTTTGATTTTTAGGTAACCATGACTCATCATATTGACTATTTAAACAAACTATAAAGATACTTTTCTGTAGATATCTTCGAATAATTTCCTAAAATATTTTAAATAAACCACTCTGAAAACATAATTGAGATGCCTTGTTAGAATTCAGAGTATAGGCATTGTTGTATATTACATATGTATAAGTTTGTAGTGCTACTATATATCGTATATGTTTTCAACTGCAACGACTGCTTCATGCATTACAAAATTCCTACACAGAGACACTTCCATATAGTTGTTACGGCCTTTGACCTATAGGCCATATAGAGCATATAGAATTGTATAGATTTGTAGAATTTTCCTATTTTTGGATCGTTGAGTTCTTATTGAAATCCATTTAGAGATCTGTCTTTCTCCAGTAAAGGCTGGAGAAGGTACCATCAGGCAATGGCTGGTCAGGCAAAAGACCCCTCCCTATAGTATTCATGGGGAAAGCAAGGGATGCTTTCATTCCATTTAAAGACTGTCTTTCTCTCGCCTTATTAAAGCAGTTTTTGGCTGTCTCTCTATCTGACACTGTAGAGACCTTGAAAATATGCCAAAAAAACTATGACATCATATGTAGGAATGTCGGCTTTAACTAACATCCAATCTTGATGATTTTCAACTTCATTTTGGTGTGTTTTTCAACCTCAAACTCATGTCTCATTCACAGTCCAGTGAAAAGTGTCTAAGAGATGTCTAAGGGATGCCTCACTGAGAATATTGAAATAGTATTAGATTCATAAACCATATGTATTAAATATAGTTAAATAAACTCAATACATAAATAAACTTAGCAACTGAACAGTGTTATAGCAAGATATGTAACTTAATCCTTTCTTAAGTTTCTTATTATTTGTTTTAAGAGAAGAAACATGATAAAGCATGCTTATAGAAATGCTATGTATTTTGTATAAAGATGAATAATCCCGAGATTAGAATCTTTACAAGTATATGATATATTCTGCAAAAGTATATATATCAGACTTTTCTGCAAACCTAGGGTGTTTTTCAGGTTTGTAAAAAGCTTGTCTTGCAGATTCACAGCTCCAGTCACCAGAGTTAAGTATCCTCAGATTTGGTCAACTTCGCTATTAGAATATGCAAGTGGGGGCACATGAGACTCGGGGAGAGGAAGCCGATTCTCTCCCCCATTTCTCGCTGAGCCCCATGTGGCTCCCCATCACTGCTTCAGCCACCTCCAGGCCCCACACTGCTCCTGCAGTCCACTGCCACCATGGCGAGGCCCCACACAGTTCCCAGAGTTTGCTGCTGTGGCCAAGCCCCACCAACCTTGCGGAGTCTGCAGCTGCTGCAGCAAAGCCTGGTGTCGTTCCCAGGGTCCACTGCGGCTGCAGCTGAGCCCACTGTAGCTCCTGGGGTCTGCAGCTGCCAGGCCTGGTGAGGCTCCCAATTACTGCCGTGCACTTCCGTGAGTCCCCTGCTGCTGCTTCTGGGCCCTTTGCAGTTCCCCAAGTCTGCTAGCACAGCTGAGCCTCACACAGCTTGCAGAGTCTGAAGCTGGCTCTGGCTCCTAAATGTCTGGGGTGGCTTGTAAAGATGAAGGACATTTGTCAAGGGTTGCCCTACAATACATTCCATGTACGAATTTCATATATGAAACATTAGAAGAAAACATACCGTGCATTCCTGACCCTGGGGGCCGATTCTCCTTAGGAGGCGGCGTGACCTCGCCACCAGTGTAAGTGCGTCTTGTGCCATGATTAGACACACTTATGCTGGTGGCGAGGACAGTTCCGTCGGTGCCTGAGCGCTGTTGAGCTGTGTGCCGCCCCTCCACCGGAGCAGTCTCCCTGTGGCGCAGATCACAGTGGAGACTTGCAATGCTGGCGTGGGGGAGCATTCCCGGGGTGGGGCGGGGGGAGGAGCTGCCATTAAGCAGCTTCCTGTCCCCTTTCACCCTGTAACGCTGGTGCCTCGCTGTTCTCTATGGGGCGAAAAGGCCCCACTTAACAAAAATAAAGGCGCAAAAGGGATTTTTTTTGTTTCTCTGCGTAGGTGGAAATGCTTAGGAGGCGGCTCGACAGCGCCTTCTCCCCGCCATTCCCCTAAGCCGATTCTCAAAAATGCATGGATAATGTATCCCAATCACTATTCAAACCCTTATTTTTAACATTCAGATCCTTTAGCACAAGCCTTTAGTGGAGGAAATCTCTGGAGATTTTGTAGTCAACTATCTGTAGAAGCAACAACCCAGTATGTAGCTTTTAAGCATGAACAGTTCTATAGAATGGTTTTTAGAAGTTTTTATTGGGGTGGGGGTGGCCTCTTGCAGCAAATCGATGCTCTGTACTGGAAGCCGGTTTGGAACTTTCCTCAAAGAACAGCTAAGCACACCACACTCTACCTCACTCCTAATACCATGTGGGAGATGGGTGCTGTATGAATGAAGACCCAATTCTCATAATTATTCTCCTACAAAAATTAAAAAGGGGAGGAGACCCACTGTGCAAATCAGGATTATAAGTACATGGGCTTTCAAGGGGGAAACTGTATCACTCATTAACATAAAGTATAGTGAGTCTCTGTTCATTTCCCATTGGTAATCTGGTAATTGTGCAGTGTTTTCACATGTCAATTGACAGTAAGACAAAACTGTTACTCCCTTTCATATCACAAAGTCCTATGGTACCTTTACAATATGTTATCATCAGTTCCATTATGTTACATGGGAGAGCTTGAAGCCTCGCTTGGCTTGGGAATAAGAACATGGGGGACAATTATTTGAGCAATAAACAAGCCAGTTTTCTGATTAGTTGGCTGAAACTGAGCTACATGAGAGACTCGTGATAATCTTGGGAAATTACAAGCTTTGAATAATGGATACAATTCTTTGCCATATAATGGAACAGAAAAGGAAAATTATGAAATGTTGATTTTATTATTATTTTAGTTACAACAAACAAACAATCTGCTCATAGAGCAAAACAAAAGAAAACAAAGAAATAAATGAAGAGTTTCCCTGAAGAAGGCCCTGAAAATTCCATTCTGAAGGCAGAACATTAAAAGAATAAAATGCATATCTATATAGATACAGGGATTTATATTAATACTTACATTAGCCAAATGAGCTAACTCTATTTCTAGGAAGGAATCAGATGTTTTGGGTTCAGGCCTTATGGTGACCACAATGATTTTGGAATTAACAACTGTATAATTTCTGGAAAAAAACACAAAACAGTTAAAAACATTTATTAAAACAACAATTTATGCCATCAAATAAATAGTGAGGACAATCTGACCAAATGTAAGGATAAAAAGGTAAACTTAAAAAAAAAAAAAACCCTCACTTTTATTATAAATACAACTGCCCCTGTTAGCAGACATGGCGAAGATTGAAAAGGCAAAGTGCCATTTCTTGGGTACAATTCATTGATTAAAAAGGCAGATTGGCAACACAGGCTTTCAGGTAAACCTTGAAATGGCTATAAATTAATTTATCTCAAGGTAGACTTAGTAGGCTTGTTTTACACACAACAAAACATATTTCTTGCAATGACCTAGCATGGCTGTTTTGCTGACAGCTAACTTACAAAGTTAAGATGGATGACAGCAAGGAGAGTTTCCTCAGATGATTTTTCCCCTTGATATACAACACCAGGGACTTTACATTATTCTGTTTCATAAGTGAATGAGAAACCCCATTGTATGAAAATATCTGAAGGGTCAATTCACAGACCGCTTACGTTGCAGGATTCCTCTGGGATTTATAACTGTAAGGTCAGGGCTTGACCTACTGCTCACTGGTATCATTAGGAGACTTAATATAAAGTTCTTGGTCCCTTAGGCTGCAATCATCAAACCACTTATATCAGAATAGCTCTATTCATTTTAAAGGTGCTCTCGTGTAGAAAGTATTTGGTGGACAGCAGCCTTAACAAACTCTCCCCTTTTAAAGAACCATTGCCTCAAATTTTGGCCTTTTTATTGCTTTTTGCAGTTAATGCCTGAGGGTGTTCCCAAGCATTAGCTTCTCAACAGAATTGCTTCCAATTTTAGAGGGGGTGGAAAGGTATTCTCTCAGCAAGATGTAAAGGCTTGTTCTTTGGTATTATTTTTTGAATGTAATTGCACTCTCCATCCTGCTTTACTAGGTTGATACCTGCACACATAGTATTTGAGAGACTTATACTAACCAGTATTACAACAAGAACCTATTATACCAGATGTTTGAGTAACTGAAAATAGAATTTACAACATATACACATGCCTGGTTGGGTTTGAACTGTTTGTATTTGTATTCATTAATGTATTTTTGTAAATGTGTGCAGGTTTACAAAGGGTTTTAATTAATCACTGATGAGGGCCCCGTAGGCCAAAACGCATTTGGTATGTGGTTATAGTTATCAACCTCAGGAAATGCCATTGTGCTATTTTAATGCTTTTAAATAATTTTAACTTTTATATAGTGCTTCTAATAAATTATACTTTCAGTATTTATACATAGACTTATATATATTTTCCTTTCACTCAACCTTGGGTACCCAGCTTTTGTTTTTAGGTTGGGTTCTATTCCCCTCCTTTTTTTCTTCCTTTAACCACATCAGACAGCATGTACTGAATGGACAAATTGGCTAGAAACAGAGGTCCTCCTTTGGAATAATGACACATGACCTGGAATACAAAGAGCAGGAAGGTCAGCGCCTTCCCTGCTCTCCCTCCAATGTTCTCCTGAACGATTCTCCTGCACCAGTGATAGTAGCAGAGGAAGTATGGAATAGGGAGACACCACAAATATCTACCACCAGAGAGATCAAATTATTCTACTGCTCCATGTTGTACTGATTTTTGTTCCACTTGTGCTGACCCATTTGAACTATCAGCATGAGGACTGGAATACGGTGCCTGTGTGTTTGCAAATGTTGCTCATTCAGACATCATTCCTGACACATCTCTAACTGAACTGCTCTTACAGCTACTCAACTGTGCAGGATATTTTTAAAAAATGTTGCAGCATTTCCTACAAAACTAAAATGATGTCAACAAACCAAAACCAGTTAATTTTTTAAAAAATTTCTATACAAGTGTAGAAGCAATATTCTTTCAAGGATATCCCAACTGAATGCAGTAACCCAACCCACTACTTCCTTATGGATTGATTGATGTGGAGTTGCCTACTTTTCAGGCCCTTCCCTGTTCATTTCAAAACCACTACCTCCTTACGGATCAAGTGATATGAAGTTTGTGTGGAGCCCACTTTTTCAAGATCTTTCCCATTCATTTAAATCAGAACCACACCTGTGTGCATGCAAAAAAAAAAAAGTCCATTCCACTTAAGTGAATGTGCGAGTCTGCTCACCAAGGAGCTGCATGTATCCATTCAAGCATACATGGAACTCCAACGAGGAGCAGTATTCATAATTTCAGTACTAAATGAACAAAAGAGGCCAGCTGCAGTATTTTGAATATGCTTTTCTATTTAACAGCCCCTACGTTTTCCAGTTTTTGCTGTTGTATAATGAAGAAGTGCAACTCCGCATACTTATTCCAAGCAACTGCTTGCAGACAAATGTCAGACAAAAATGGTAATGCTTAAATATTGCAATATATTTGTCTTGCAGAAATATTGGGAATAAACTATGTGGTTATCCTACTTTGAACTAGATTTTTCTTCTTTTCAATAACACTATAAATTAGAGTCCTACACTTGTGACAGTAAAAGAAAGATAATCACTAAAGATGTTTTAGTGGCAGTAGACAAATTTTCAATGCCATATGTAGTGAAGCTGCCATGAAATGACTATTAATATTATTGTAAAGGGTTGCATCTATTTGTTTCTGTGTACTATGCAGAAAGTGTCTTGGAAAGCAGTTCAAAAGCATGCAATAAATAGCAAAATATAGATTGAATTATAATAAATACATACAGATGTCCTTGTTTGGATCATGAAGATATAAAATAGTCCAATTAGCCTTTAAGGTATTCCATCACTTTTGCTTGTATGGTTCCATAAACAATGGCTTGGTTGTTTATATGCCACCTCAAGCCTTATAACTAAGTAATGTCTACTAGCTGAGTTTGATTTGGATCATACATCATTATGAATCTAGTCTTTTCACTGAGGTACTTACAACACAATTCCTGGGGGGGGGGAAATATTCAGTGAGCCGACTAGTCATCATGCTGGCGTATCTTGGAGATGCACCAGTGTAAGTCAGAGTTAGACAGGTGCAGTGCCCAAGCATCACCTCATCACTCTTGGCCTCCATCACTTCCTAATGGCAGCCGCCCATCAGTGGACCAGTGGTGTAGGCTCCTAGGCCAGCGTGGAAGTGGGTAGACTGGGGGTGTGCTGGGAGTTAATCAGCCCCCTAAGCTGTTTCAGCCTGGGAACGCCCCCTGTCAGTGGCGGAAAGTTACCCTAGCAAAAAAGCCTGCATAGCCCATAGGCGTCCATGCAAACGTAAAACTCAAGTGCCCCCCCTCTTGCATGGCCATGCCCAAAAGGCCTAGAGGAGCATAAAATGCCAACTGCAAGTGCAACCAATCACCTCCCTCCCCTCTGGCAGCCAAACTCCCTCCCCAGCACCCAAATGCTGCCTTCCAAGCCCTACAAAAACCTCTTGTCGGGACACCCCGGAGGCTGATGACTCAGGACTGTTTCAGAGTGCCCCATCATATGGACTTAGAGCAAACATCATGGCACTTTGTTGGTGGGAAAAGTACAGAAAGGGCACTTAGCCCTACTGGGCAAGCACTTAGAGCTGACACCCAAGGGAGAGAGCAAAGGCCCAGGCGTGGCCAGGCTGCCAGGAGGCACCCCTACCAGTGAGTGACAGAGACACCTGACTGGGCATACTGTCCCTGTCATCTTCCAGTGCCCGTTTCTTGGTGATCACTGCCTTTGGACCATGTAGGCTGTGGTCACTGTCTGTAACAGATTGCTGGGACCCTTGCCAGCTCTGTAAGCTGTTATTGTTAGACAGGGATTGGTTCCTTTAAGGGATTGGGGGTGTGTGCCTGCCCCATCCCACCCTTCGACTGTGATGTGTGCAGGGCTGGGTCCCTGGTCTTGCTGGGTCCCTGGACCTGCTTGCCCATGATCAGATCTGTCTGCCCCGTCCATCACAGCCCTGCTGATGCACCTCAAGACCTATACGAGATGCAACGGTGTGGTTACTGGGGACGTTGACATCATTGCAGACTGCGTGGCCCCACTTCTCGGTCTTCTTCCTCCTCCAGGTCTCTGCTGACTAGCCGCTCCATGCTCAAGCCAGCACCCGGCTGCTGCGGCACAATCCACCCCTGAGGATTGCACTGCCCGTGCACTAAACCAAGTCCTGCTGAGTCTGAGCATGTTTTTAAATAAAAACTGACTGTTTAGAAATTTTGGAAGAGTTTCGGTTTAATGAGCCTCCACTTATTGTTTATGAATTTGTGAAATGCCTCAAGACACTTCTGGCATGCAACTGATGTTAAATAGGAATCAAGCTTATATTGATGGCAAAACCAGAACCTGTTGGGGTAAGTGATGCTATGGGATGTACAAATGTTATGCCATGCTGCAGTATTATCAAGAATCATTCAACTTTGTCGAGTTGAAGGGAAATAGACATATGTGATGAAGAACCTTCAGCTGTCCAGACGCACTCCTGCATGATAACATCTAATTCCACATTTGTTTATTCAGGGAAACTATCAATTAAACTCAGCAAATGCTTTTCCTGAGTAAGGGATATGAAGGGCAGAGGTCTGAGTGGGAACAAAATAGACAGCATGCTATATTCATTTCAGGTTTGAAATATAGGGACGCCTAATTAAATTTCTAAATACAATTATGTGGTTGAAAGCAGTTGCACCAGTGAAATAACTATTTACATTACTTTGCATGTTTACTGGGGTTCTAAATAAATTTAGTTCTAAATAAATTTGTTCATGGGCAAGGGAATCTTGCATAAAAACTGCTGTTATAATTTGATGAAGCTGCCATGAGGCTTTTCCACCTGGGATATTCTCCCCAATGGGGACCCAAAGTGACTTACATCATTTTCCTTTCCTCCATTTTATCCTCATAACAACCCTGTGAGGTAGGTTAGGTTGAGAGTGTATAACTAGTTCAAGGTCACCCGGCAAGCTTCCATGGCAGTGTGAGAATTTGAGCCTGGGTCCCCAGATCCTAGTTCAGCACTAACTTCGGGTCTTTGTTTTGATTATGCATGCAGTTTTTGACTGTCAGAGGTCACCTCCCTCTCCCCCTGCGTTCCCCGCTTTTTGCCCACATTTTCAAATTTGAGATAAAACAGGTCCCTGAAAATATGGGCAAAACCCACAGAAACGCAGGGGGAGTGCAAGGCAACCCCAGACGGTCAGAAACGGCATGCATAATTAAAACAAAAACCTGAAGTCATCAGAAGGGTGACCGCAAGGGAAACAGCCAAGCATAAAAGGCCTTTGTGATCCATAAAGAAACACACAGGGGCAATAAATAATTCAGAAATACTTTCCCTACAGTGGAAGAGTGTGCCATTGAGGAGTTCCAGGGTTCCTGCTCATCAAGCCTTGAAACGTAGCAATCTATCACTATGGTGCAATTGCCCTGACTGCTGAGGTTTAGAGGTAGATAAGCAGGATCAAGCCCAGAAGCACAGCAGAAACAGGAAGGATGTACCTGAACAGTCTGGGAGAATTTAGGAGGGAAAATTGGTGCTGGAGAATGTGTACTACATCCCAAGCTGTAATTTCACCCCTTAATTTTAAACTTCTGTAAGCTAACCCCTTCTTTTTTTGTAATGTAAAGAGTCTGGGGGGGGGGAAACTAGAATTAAGAAGTGCTTTTATGCTGATCCTGGCTAGCAGCCTGTCAGCAGAAGGGGCAATCTTACTCATATCTTCCTCCTGCCCATGCCACATGGCTTTGTCCATGAATGTCCTCTAAAATTCTGGGATCACCTTTTCATTGCTCACAGGAGCTGCTGAGGAAGGAGAAAGGCATGGAGGATCCACTTTTGCCACCATCTATATACATCTAGTTTGTGCAGTCTGTCTGTCTGATGGGTTCTCACTCTCCCTCCTCTCTGATACACACTTCTGTCTGCCTCTCCCCCTTTGTCCTTCCTTACATCAGCCATTTTTGTCAGAACTACAGAAAATGCTGCGGCTCTCATTATCCATGCATGGGTCAAGAAAATAACTTTGCTCCACAGCACCTGAGGAAGAGACCCATTCTCCTGACAACTGTAACTGCCTTATCCTCCTCAGCTGTCACCAACATATCTCCCCTTTCCATCACACTTCCATTTCCTGCCTCTCACTGTTCTTCCACCCTTTATATTTGACCTGCCTCTTAGCTGTCCTCAGGGGGAAAAAAACAATTGCTGCTGATCCTATCAAGCAATAGAGAGGCAGGAACAGAGTCCTGTTTCTGAGAGGACTGGAGGGGGATAGTGTGGACCAGAATAATTATCTGGTGATCTAAAACTAGGCCTGCAGGCCAGCTGACGTCCATCTCTCTCTTAAGAAATTTTTAAGGGAAGTCTTTCCTATACTGTGTCAAAAAACAACAACATGGCAATCACTGACTGTTTTCAGCCCAATGCATCCTAGAGACATATTCTTGAAGCAATATAAATTGTGCAGTCTCCTCAAGTCATCACTTACCTTAATGTAGGTAAAATGAGTTCTAGATTTTTGTACAGTACTGCTCCAAGCACAAATACAGTGGATTCATCTAGATCTAAAATGAAAGCAGGGAGGGGAATAAGACAATATGTCCATTAAATGTGCTGCCCTTCTGGCCCTTTCCAATTTACAGCCCATTCCTGAAAAGTCGGCATGCGGAGTGGGTGGGGAAGAGGCGCAGTGGGTCTCTTCCTAAGCCAATTCGTGCATGCAGTGGGAACAAAAAGTCTTTTTAAGGCTTTTTTTGTTTTCAACAGGGCCAAAAGCTGTTCCCGGCGCCGGCGTATCCGGCCGAGCCGGGATAGGAAGCCGCCCAACCAGCGGCTCCTCCCCACAGCCTGCCCCCGGAATGCCCCCCCAGCACCAGCATGGCCTCTCTACGAAGAGCTGGAGGGCCTGGCCTGTCCACCAACGTAAGTGCAAGTAATTGCGCGATTACACGCATTTACGCTGGTGGCGAGGTCACGCCGCCTCCTATGGACTTTCAGCCCATTTTTCAGGAATGGGCTGTTAGTCAGCATACAGGTACATGGAATGGTATTTATCATTGTGGAAGAAGTTTTTTAAAAAAATCTTTAAGGAAATCATCACTGCAAGATGAAATATATCCCCCAGAATTCTATCATAAAAATGTAATATGATATATTAAAGAGGGGAGAAGTCCAAACAATTGGAAAATCTCACAAGGTTTAACGCGCTCAGAGGTCTGGCTGTTGTGTGAGGTTCATCATCGGCAGCTAAACTGTGCCAGCAATTTTGTGATATATTCTGTCTTGATAATGAAAGACCCATGGGAGTTATTTGCAGAGGACTCCTTTCCTTTTAATGCAGAAGAGGACAAGACTCTCTGCTGCAGATATCTGGCACTACAGACACCACTGTGGTTTAATTCAGGAATCTCAAACCAAGGCATTTGGCCTAAGGAAAGACATTAGAGCAGCAGCACTTGGTTATTAACACAGCACACGGACAGTGTCAAAGTTAATGGAGCAGCAACCGCCAAATGAAGCCTCAGTAGGGATCCACAGACAATCCCAGATCCTTGACAAGCACACCTGTTTGACAGATATGTTTGGTGCACTAACACTTTACATTTTTATATATACACTTAAAAACCCCCACAAAGGGCATCATCTATCCATGCATGGAGAAAGGATAAACACAGAAGAAGAAGAGTTGTTTTTTATATGTTGACTTTCTCTACCACTTAAGGGAGACTCAAACCGGCTTACCATCACCTTCCCTTCCCCTCCCCACAACAGACACCCTGTGAGGTAGGTGGGGCTGAGAGAGCTCTTAATAGAATTGTAACTTGCCCAAGGTCACCCAGCTGGCTTCATGTGTAGAAGTGGGGAAACAAATCCAGTTCACCAGATTAGCCTCCACCGCTCATGTGGAGGAGGGGGGAATCAAACCCAGTTCTCCAGATCAGAGTCCACCGCTCCAAACCACTGCTCTTAACCACTACACCATAGGACTCATACAAGTTCTCTTTTCCCCCTTCCTCTTCCTGGCTGGTCCTCAGACATCTGTATATAACGGTGCATGAATCACAGCAGGCTCACTGTTATTTCCAGCTGAAGACTCTGCATTGATACTTATGCAGAAATCTACCCCCTGTTCTTGTCCCCAGGCAGCAAGTTAATTTGCAGTTTGCATGTACCCCTGCACACTCACCCAAGAACCAGCCATGACTATCTGCTGAGCCCGTGGTGATCCCTTACTCATGCACAAAGCAGGATCAGAGGTGAATTGTGCCCATTTTTAGAATGTTCAGTATCTGTAACACATGCCTAAGAAAGGTTTGTTGATGATGATGATGGAATGGCGCCCATCATGTTTAATGCGGCCCACAAGTTATAATAGTGGACAGGGCACCGATGCAGTTCTCTGAAGATGCAGAAGGTCTTCTCGTTTCTCCTCCTGTTCCTTGTGCTGTTGTCATTTCCCAACCACCATTCTTTCGGTTGTGCATGACATCAGATTGCAGTCGCCCAGAGGAAATGGCAGCAAGGGCAGAAAGGAATCAAAACAAGGACAATAACAAGAACCCATATTTTGCCCCACATGTCCACAAGTGCAGAAAATGTACTAGGGGGAGATGTAAAGAAGGAGCTGGGTCTCCCTGTGCAGCTAGCTGCAACATGCACCGATGAGTCCAAACTCCCCATTCAGAACACAACACTAAACTTCTGCCCTAATAAAAATACAATGGCAGGAAGTCTGTTTTTCTTTTTTACCTGTTGACATAGGGGTGAAGATATTTTTGGGAATGACAACCCTGTCTTCTGAATTACGTGCCCAGTCAACCATTCCTTTCCTTCCTTTCATGGGGAAATTGATGTCCGTTAGAACAGATGCTGCAGGAAGCTTCTGAATGCTAGCCACTATTAAGGAAAAAGAAGAAGAAGATCAACCAGACCATTAAGGTATCATGCTAGGAAAAATACGTTAAACATTTGACCATGAGGGGAAAGGTGGTGACAAGAACACTTATTTGAAATAGAAAGGGACATTTATACACATATAAACTGAGACAACAAGAAAATCTATCTTTACAATTAATAGATAAGCTATGGCTGAATGTTATGGCCTTGACTCTCTTGCTTGTCAGCCAAGTTCAACAGCTTAATGGGAATGATTCACTCTGTTGGCTCATGTCCTGAAAATCACATGGAAGGACATAGTGATGCTATCTCTCCAGAGCATATTCAGAATGGATTAAAAAAAGAAGTAAGGGAGAGTATGTTATGGATTGTTTGGGGAGATATAACTTCTAGAGCTAGGTTAATGAAGCAAAAACAATGCTGCTGTCCCTTGCATGGGCATAATGAGATTTAAAAACAACCCCCATTACGCAGATTGATGTATTAGCAGCCAGCAGTCCGTTTCTACCCAAGGTAAAAAAATAGCCACCAGTAGTTCACAAGCCATTACCATTTCTCTTCACTGTGAAATGTAATTATTGCCATTTCATTTCTCTTTTTCTCAGCGCATTTAGTGAGCAGAAAGCTTTGGAAACCTTACCTTATTTTAGCTTCACAACAACCCTTTTAAGTAGGTAACCGATATCTCCATTTGTAAAAGTGAGACTGATATAGTGCAGACGGCACAAGAGCTCACAGTGGGCTTGTGATTTGGGTGGCTTACAAATTCAGGCTTTCCCAGGTGATTACCAATAGTTATTTACCTTTTTTTAAAAAAAAGCAGCACCGTCCCCCTGAATCAAATTTACAAAATCCAACTACCATGGCAATTCATTTTATGTGCAAGCTAGGGTTGCCAACCTCCAGGTACTAGCTGGAGATCTCCTGCTATTACAACTGATCTCCAGCCAATAGAGAACAATTCACCTGGAGAAAATGGCCATTGTGGCAATTGGACTCTATGGCATTGATGTCCCTCCCCAAACCCCGCCCTCATCAGGCTCTGCCCCAAAAACTCCCTATTGGTGGTGAAGAGGGACCTGGCAACCCTAGTGCAAGCACATATTGGCAGAGTATAGTTTTAAATGCAAATATGGTATCTTATTTTTCACAGAAACACATACCCACCTATTTATTATTATTGCTACAGGAGACTGGAAACATATGGATAGAAAGCAGTATAATTATTTAAACACCACCACCCCATGATGAAGGTAGCAAACTCGAATTTTGTTTACTCATTTTCCCCTGTTTATAATCCAGTTGTTATCTAGACATCTCTTTTATTAGTGCTTAAAAAAATTTGTGCATGATTCCATGGCAACGCTGCCAGTTTAAAGCAGAATTCCAACTACTTGTGAGCTTCTGACAGTCTGTGTGCCATTATTCACATTCACAGAGATGATAAGCAATCTGTTCAGAGCTCCATTTCTAATGTGAGCCAGAGTGATAATTGTTTTTTGCACACTGCTTCTTGTAATCGTTTTACAACCAGGGTAATAGAGTTCATGCAGTTTGCACACTGCATCTATGTATAATGATGTGTATAAGCAATTTATGCAAGTGCCCCATAAAGGGGTAAAAGCAAAAGACAACAGGGACATCTCTAAAAGCATTCACAACAACAACATTACAGCAGAAAACCATTTGGCCTCTCATAATTGGGTTTCATTTGAAAGGAAATTGCAATTTAAATCAAGAGACAAGGAGAATCAAGATGTTAATAATATAAGCTCTACAGAATATATTGCTTGACAACTGCCTCTTAATTCCAAATTAACCTGGTTATGTATTAAAGCACCACTTCAGTACAACTGTATTTTAGGCCTTTCTACGCTGTTATTTATTTTAAAGGTTATTCCCTGCTTTTTTTGTTAACAATCCCTATTTCAAATGGCTAACAAGAAAGATTACAAAAAATTAAAACAATACACTAAAACATAAGAAATCTAAATAGGGTTGCCACCCTCCAGGTAGTAGCTGGAGATCTCCTGCTATTACAACTGATCTCAGAGCCGACAGAGATCAGTTCACCAGGCGAAAATGGCCACTTTGGCAATTGGACTCCATGGCCTTAAAGTCCCTCCCTTCCCCTAACCCCACCCTCCTCAGGCTCCACCCCAAAAATCTCCAGGTATTTCCCAACCCGGAGCTGGCAACCCTAAATCCAAATCAAACACATGTTAAGAGAGCCAGGAGATGTGGACATAGAATGCCCAGTAGCTGCCAAAAGTTAACTGAGAAAGGGTAGCTTTATCAGGTGCATACAGGAAATCAACGCGTGCGTTAACTGGCTGATCTTTCCGGGCTCCCGGCATTGTCTTGCGGGACCCGGTATCAGATCAGCGATTATTCGGGCGGGTCTCCATTGAGGTGCAGATCTTGGGCAGGACACCAGATGCAAATGGGGGGGAAAGGAGCGCAAAAAACTCAATTTTGTCCGTGAGGGGAACCATCTTGTTTCATATTCGGGGCCGGCAGAGAGCCTATCTGACAAAAATAGAGCTAGGTAAAGGGGGGTGTACATACACGATGTACATGCGCCAACTCACACGCTGTGCTGACATTGCTTCCAGGTTTACCTGGACGAGACGAGGACACTCTAGCAACCTCCGGCGAAACTCTACAAAAACCATAGAGTTTCGGTGGAGATTGCTAAAGTGTCCTTGTCGCTTCCAGGTAAACCCAGAAGTGGGGGCGTACGTGTACCTTATGCAGGGTGTACGTGTGGATCATACGCTCCCCAGCCATGCCCCCACAAAGCTCCAGCAGGTGCAGCAAAGGGATCTGGCAACCCTAAATATAATTTTTGTAAATAAATAATAAATAACCTCTCAACCTAATCTCCCCATCTACAAAATGGGAATTAATGATAATTTGGCATCAAAGATTGCTGGGAGGCTGAAAGAGAACTGATTCCAGACTGGAGTCAACACACAGTCCAGGACTTCCTAGATTATAACATTTCAGTCTGCATGTGGGAGCATCACATATCTAAACACTCTTACTATGACTAAACTTCCTATGCACAGATAGCTATCATGTTACTGTGAAGGGTTTTGGCCAACTTTCTCCATTATGTCACAATTCTACATGTGGTCCCCTCCACTTGCAGGAGGAACTGTAACACGTACTATTTCTGCATGTTTTGAATGACCTTGAGATAATGGCTGTAAAGCATTCAGCACAATTTAAAGTTAATATAAATGACTACTAGTATTCAAACAGAGAAAGAAACTGAGTTCTTAAAAATTATGGAAACTCTGCACCTCCCTACAGTGATGTTGCATAAAAAACAGCTGTATTTGAAACAGGGTAAATCTCTCTTCCCTTGTCCAAACAAATCTCAGCCACACATCTAGGGCTGCCAACTCTGATTTGGGAAATCATTGGATATCTGGAGGTGGAGCCTGGGGAGTGTAAGGTTTGGGGAATAGGAGAGACTTCAGTACAGTATAATGCTGCACAGTCCACCCTCCAGAACAGCCATTTTCTCCAGGGGAAATGATTGTGGTAGGCTGGAAATCATTTGTAATTCTGGGAGTTCTCCAGTTCCCACCTGGAGGTTGGCAACCATATGTCAGATTAACTCAGTCCTCCTGGGTTTAATATAGAAAAACTGCTGGAGACTGGCCTGGTATTTACCAACATAACGAGATTAGATGGGAGCTAGTTAGTACAAACACCCTGATCCTCTAGTCTGAGATCATGCTCAGAATAAAAAATAGCCTCTAGTTGCCTATCTCCCCCTCCTTTTGCCCTGGCTTATTTCCATGGAGGTCCATCCTTATAGCACTCAATCAGATCTAGGATAAATGGGTTCTGAGCGATCCACCACACAATTAAACGTTTGGAAATTGCTTTTATATTATTGTAGGATTCAAATGGCATCTAGGTCAGTGTGCATTAAATTAAAACCCAACCAATCTAAGTGTAATCCTATGGGAGATGTGTGATTGACATACTTTGGAGACTGACATTTGCTGTTCACCCAGAAAAGCACATAGTGAACTGAGAAAATGAAGGTTTCTTTGACCACAGAGCACTGAGTGAACCTAGTCCTGTTCTACAGAATGAGAAAACAGGTTAGCAAAAACAAAATCCTGACTGGTCCAGATATTTTGTTCAGACATCCGGATATGCACTGTGGCAATCATTTGAAATGTGAGCATGTAATTAAATTTAGACTCTGGTAAATTAGTATTAAATATTGTAATTGATTTTGGCAGAAAAGAAGCCACAGTTCATTCAGGCACCACTGAGTTTCACATATTTGTATCCGGCCATTAATCCCAATGATGTCCAGCCCATAGGAATATCTAGATACAAGGATACTGACATTCTTAGTTGCTATATATCCACACATAATTCTGACGCAATCACAGAATCATACAATCATAGAGTTGGAAGGGGTCATGTAGGCCATCTAGTCCAACCCCCTGCTCAATATAGGTTCAACCTAAAGCATCCCTGACAAGTGTTCGTCCAGCTGCTGCTTGAAGACTGCCAGTGAGGGAGAGTTCCCCACCTTCCTAAGCAGCTGATTCCACCGCTGAACTACTCTTACTATTAAAAAAAATCATATCCTTAAATCACATGGGGAATATCATATGGGATCTGTCCCTGCCATACATACATCCACAGTCACTGGCCATGATTTCTGCAATCCTAGCAGTGGAGCTTGCTTGTTGTAATCACAAAAAACACAGCTGGGTCACAGTAGTTGTATTTGTTACAGCCCTCCACACACCCTATGGTCAACCTCTCAGGGCCTCTTGCGGGTGCCCGGCCCCTAGGGTTGCTAGTTCTCCCTTTGCTACTGGCAGGAAGTTTTGGGGGTGGAGCCTGAGGAGGGTGGGGTTGGGGAGGGGAGGGATTTCAATGCCATAGGGTCCAATTGCCAAAGTGGTTCTTTTCTCCAGGCGAACTGATTTCTATTAGTTGGAGATCAGTTGAAATAGCAGGAGATCTCCAGCTAGTACCTACTGCCCCCAAGATGGTTTGATCAACTGTTACCAGGGGAAGGGCTTTCTCAGTAATGACTCCTATCCTGTGGAATGCACTGTCTGATGACACCACACCCTTGTAGGGGTTGTAAGACCAAATTGCCCCGGTTGGCCTTTGGAGGTTAATCTGATGTTCTGGGCTAGTTTAATAGTAGTATGGTGCTGAGTCATATATTTTAATATTTTATATACATTATTTGATTTTGTTGGTTTTTAACTTATTTATGATGATGTTGTTGTAGCTGTAAGACCCACTGGGTGAGCAGCAACTTAAAAAATCTAATAAATAGTGGACAGAACATTTCACCACATTACATTCCCACTTGAATAGATAGCTATGACAATTCCCTTAGAGCTGATTTCTACCACATGAATTGGACCAAAGTTGCTCCTGTGAATATACACATATGGAGAAGATATTCTTGTTCTCTGGAGAGGGGAAACATTATTTCTAAGACTTGGTTCTTGTACAAACAACAAAATAATCTAGATCCATGGAACAAAACTTTTTAAAAAACACATGATATGTAGTGGTTGTGGCATCCTCCTCCATTTCATAAGAGACTGGGAAACTCATAAAAGTTTACCGTATATACTTGGATATAAGCCGACCCGAGTATAAGCCAAGGTGCCTAATTTCACCCCCAAAATGGGGAAAAATTAGGCACCCCACGTATAAGCCAAGGGGGAAATGCACCCCCTCCCCCCTGCAAGCTTACCTGACCGGGCTCCAGGCGCGCAGGCAGGCGGTGGTGGTGGAGGCGGCCCCCTCCCTGAGCGCAGGAGGCCCCGCAGGGTCAGCTGGCAAGCAGGAGGACCGGCCGGGGTGAGGTGGGGGGGTGAGGTGTGTGTGGGGAAACCGCCGCCGCGCAGAAGGCGCGATCGCGCAAAAGGCGCAATCGGGTGGGGGGAAGAAACCGCCGCCGCCGCGCAGAAGGCACGATCGGGTGGGGTGGGGGAAGAAGCCGCCACCGCCACCGCGCAGAAGGCGTGATTGGGTGGGGTGGGGGGGAGAAGGCGGGACAGCCCGCCCATCAGCTGGCCGGTGGGAGCGCGCTGGGAGAGGGCCCGGCAGGCGAATTACCGTATTGACCCGAGTATAAACCGAGTTGAGTTTTTTAAGCCAAAAATCATGGCTAAAAAACTCGGCTTATACTCGAGTATATATGGTAGATGGAATTTCTCTTGCCTTAGCCATGTCATTGCTAGGCAAAGTGTACATCTGGCATTCTGCTGTAGAGTCCCAGTGCAGAGATCTGTTCCTTTATCTACACATTAGATGCCAGACAGATTGCCTAACGTTAGGATGAGGAAACTGAATTATTTGCTAAGGCTCAGCAATGGGAAAGGGCTGTGGCTCAGGGGTAGAGCATCTGCTTGGCATGCAGAAGGTCCCAGGTTCGATCCCCTGGCATCTACTGTTAAAGGGACTAGGCAGGTAGGTGATGTGAAAGACCCCTGCCTGAGACCCTGGAGAGCCACTGCCGGTCTGAGTAGACAGTACTGACTTTAATGGACCTTGATGGTCTGTTTCAGTATAAGGCAGCTTCATGTGTTCATGTGTGTTCATGTGTTCAACTTGAGATGGATGACAAAAATAGTTCCTGAACTCTCCCAAGACTGGAGGTCAGCTGCCATTCTGGCTACCATAGCAACTTTATTGGATCATGAGGATGTTGGGGAGGGGATTCCCTTTCCACTGTTCCTCATAAGTTGACCACTTGAAACCCTGTAAATATAATGTAGAGTTTTATGTGGAATTCTTATTGTAACTTTCCACAAATATAAATTCACAAGATAACTTCAAAAATTCATCCCTTTAATAGTGTGAAATGCTATGCTAAAATCACATCATTTGTGAGTCTGCAATGCAACATCTGCATTAGTTCCTACTGAGGAATCATACAATTCATTCTGAAGAGACCTTGAAGTAGAAACATCCATGCCTTCAGTGATCTCAGATTAAAATTTAAGCACTCTAGTAAAAAATGCTGTTAAATGAGATGTGAATGCTGAGGTTGCGGGAGAAACGGTATTTTGGGAAGCTTCATGTAATCCAAGCACTTGATCTTTTGCAGGCCTAGATCTCAATAATAATTTTATTATAATCACTGCATCCAGAGAATTAGAGTGGAATGACATTTTACTGAATTATCTGGATACTATCTTTGCACTATGAAGTGATGCTCAATTACTGACACAGTAAATAACTCACATTCACTCAGAAGTAAGCCCCACTATATTCAATGTGGCTTGTTCCTGCATAAGTTTGCAGTCTTAACAAATCCAGTAATTCCACAGTCACATCTCAAACTCCAGCGTTTAGGGCCTTACTAGATAAGATGTTGTCCTCGGGTTTGTACCAGGGACAGGCCTCTATTTTGTAGAGCCCTGGAATCCCTTTTTGGGAATGCTGCATGGGGCCTGACTCTGGTCAGGACTACCATGGTGTGAGGGGAGAATGGGCTCCTGTCTTTCCCCATGCCATTTTTCTGATCTGAAATGATGCTGGTGGGGCTTGGTGGCAGATAATGGCCCAAAAGAGTATTCCCTCTTTCTTGAATACATTAGTGAAGGGGGAAAAATGAAACACATAATCTGCCCTAAGCATAAGGAACAAAATTAAATTAATTTCCTTTCAGTGAGAAACATTAGACTTTGAGTAGGTTTGAATTCATACAAAGCAGAGGTTCTCATAATAAAACAGTATCCACATACACTGATGTAACTATACCATAACTGTATTAGCTAAAACGTTATTATTTCTGATTTTATAATGCACCATTGGACTGACGAAACAATGTATTTTTAAAGGGGAAACTGGGTATCACTGTTTCACATAAAGTAAGTCTTCTGTAGAAATCCAGCACAATTCAATCTAAAACAGGCAAAAGATGTAACTAGTTTTCATTATTTTTGTTAAACCAGAAGTAATGGTTTTGTTTTTCACATACAGAACAGAGTGATCATTGTATTGTGTTAACAATGAACCCCTTTAACAGTTCCTATATAAACGAGAGACATGAAATACAGATGGTATCTTTAATCAAAACTCATTATTTAAAATCAGTTTTAAGTTTTTGCATCGAATTTGAGGTTTAATATCATGCATTCGTTTTTATGGTAAAGTAGAAGGCATGGATTTGGCATGATTAGATGTTTAGATTTGGTTTTTTGTTACTTTATTTCACTGAGTACACAGTAAACTGTTTGGGGAAAAGTATAATAAATGCAGCATAATTCAGTTTGACTGCCCTGATAATATGTGTGGTAGATATTCATAGAGCAATCCTAGGGGGGGGTAGGAAAGGTGCACCCAGTAGGGTTGCCATGTCCCTCTTCGCCACCGGCGAGAGGTTTTTGGAGCAGAGCCATTTTAAATGCAATGGGTGTTCTGCTTGCCCGTACAGCCTACTTGTGAAGCAAGTCACTGCTGATGGTGGTAAATTTGTGTACACTCTTAAACAGTTTTCTAACTGTGCATCAGCCTGCGTCGTTTATGCCCTTCTGTGTTCTTGCCCAGTTCCAAAAATGTACATTGGCTGTACCTTACGCCAAGTACGCTTATGCATTGGTGAACATCGTGCAAGGGTAAGGGCTCAAACTCAGGACGCACCAATTGTCAGCCATTTTGTCTCTCATGGTCATAGTGACCACGATCTCAAATTCTTTGTTCTTTGGCAATACCAGCCTAAAGCATACCAGGCACAAGATGTTAAGAAGATTCTCAATTGCCAGGAGAGACGCTTCATTTTTCTTTTTAAAACATTAGCCCCTAGTGGCTTAAATACAGAATTTGACTTCTCTTGTTTTTTGTAACGTGGTCACTTTAATCAGTTGGATCCTTTTGAGAAATTTTTCTCACAGCTGTGTGTATTTGAGTTTGTCCCTGCATTCCTGTTCACTTCGAAGAATACTTACTTCTGAATGGGTTGATTACTCTTTCTAGATCCCTTTCATATGGGGTAAGACTTTATTTTCAGTATGGAGAGTTGTTCAATCTTTGACTCATTTTTAATATTAGCCTTATTGATTAGCTTCATTGTACCATAGGAAAAAAATGTTCCCATGAATTTCCTTTTGAAGATTATTTGGACTTTTTGAAAAGCAGTGAAGCCATTATTATTGGTCTCTTTAAACATCGTTGTGGTCACCAAGCTGAGGAAGGATTGGATTCCGAAACGCGTACTTGTGATAGACCCACCTTGGACCTTCCTTTGTCTCTTCGTGATTTTTCATGGACTATAATTCTTGAGTATACATGAGCCTTTGTTAAGGCCACAGAAATAATTCTTGAATTTATGTTAAAAGCAATCTGTATATATACATTTTTTGTTATTTCAGACCCAGTGAGGTTTCTGTGTGGATTTCAACACAGTGTTTATGAATATATGTTGTGTTTTGGATTTTCCAAAAAATAGAATTATTATATTCTATAATATTGTTTTCTTTTCCAGTTGGTATATTTCACATTATATTATCTTTGAAGCCACGTGCTGCCATTTAATATAGTTTCTACTATTTCCAGCATAGGTATTTTCTTCTTCCAGTACCTGGAGGTAGGCAATCCTAGTGCCCAGGGACAGTGCATCTGGGCCATCTCCTGAATAGCTTGCTGCCTCGGCACAACAAGCCGAAAATGCAATTTTCAGGAAACCCTGTGAAACTGCTCCATGCAGTTTCATGGGGCCAAGCCTCCTTTTTGTAGGTGCAATTTCAGTCTGGCAAAAGAGAGAGTTCCTGGGGTGAAAGGCCTCAGGGAGGTGACTAAAGTCAGCCCTGCCACCAGCAGCGAGGCCTTGCGCCAGGGAAAAGCTGCTGCATGGTGCTGCTGTGCAGCTCTCTGGCACCAGTGTGAGAGGCCCAGCTCCAGTGTTAGTGCCAATTTAGCCGGCACAAGTGGCACTAACGCTGATGCAGGGGTCACGCCTGCTCCAAACCCCTTTCAGCCCCCTTCAGGATTGCTCTGCCAGTCTTAAAAGCAACAGTTCAAAGAAAAATATAGCAATCCTTAAATTAGCCTCTCTCTACTTCCTGCACCAACCATATGATCCCAAAACCCTTGGCAGACGACTCTCAGCTTCAGCAACTGACATACATGACAGGTTTCTCTGATCAACTGCAGAACAAGAACAAAAGCCAGTCTGCGGGGTTGAGGAGAGAATTTCCATTTAGCAGCTGGATGATTAACGCAGTTATTAGTTCTTGGGGGTGGGCAAAACTTTGACATTCATCCAGTTAACCAATTTACACAGTGGAAGCTCAAAATTCCACCTCACAGATCCATCACCTATAAACTGGAGAAGGATAAGGAGGAAGAGGAAGACAAAGTATGGCATAATTAAGGCACCTCTGACAGTCCCTTTCCAAATTCGTTCTACGTGTTTAATCACTACGGTCCATCAGCTAGGTTTTGTAACTCCAGCATGTTTCTGGGGTTAAGGAAGAGAACGTAGAGGACAAAATTAAAGCTATCATACAGCTCCTAACGTGGAGCTTAATTTGTAAAACACAAATTTAATTTTAATTACATCATGCTATCTACTGCTGAGAGAATTATGGGGCTTTGTGCTCTGAGCACCAATTCAGACAACCAGTGCGCTCATGATGGCTTCTTTAATATGTGCTTTTAATTGTGTTGGGCCAATCCATCTTTAAATTTCATGTGCTAAGGCATGCATGATGGCTCGTAATTCTAAACATGTGTGCTGGGAAGTAAAACCCATTGAAATTTTAAGTTTACTTTTTAGTAATTATACTTAGGACCACATCATGCTGCACATTACACAGATTTCATTTAAAACATGGCACTATGATAAAAGACAGTGTGTGTATCTTTATATAACTTAATTTATGAGCGCCTTTGTGATCTTTGTGTTTCTGTTCCTTCTGCTTTCAGGGACTACGGTATATACTGGCGTATAAGCCGAGTTTTTCAGCCCCCAAAAAGGGCTGAAAAAGTCGGTCTCGGCTTATACGCGGGTCAATACGGTAGAGGAGGGAGGGAGGGAGGGGGAGGAGGAGGAGGAGGAGGGATGGGGGGAACTTACCTCCGCCGCCATCGCTGCCATCACCGCCAGGCCAGCGCGGCTTCCTCCGGCCAGGAGCTCCCTGGGAGGGCCTCCTGCGGCCGCTGCAGGGCCGGGCGCGATCGCTGTTGGGCGCGCCCGGCTCCTCCTGGCCGGCACCGGTCTGGGAGGGCCTCCTGCGGCCGCTGCAGGGCATTTCTGCTGTCATGCTTCCGTACTAGTTGTCCTTACTCTTTCCCCTTCATGACCAGTCATCTCTGCCACTTACGTAGGCCCAGAAAATTCAATTCTGGGCCATTCATAGTAAAAAAGCTGAGCACTGGCAGAAGTTGGGGGGACAACTGGAGGTACACTGTGATCACCCATCATAGTGTAGTAGGAAAAAAAACGCTTTTTCACATGCACAGTGAACACAAGTACATTCCGCATGTAAACATCTGTTTTTAAGAAAGAGCCAATGTGCCTTTACTTTATAAAGGAAACTGGGGACCAGTACCCAGAAAAATGTGGGATTTAAATCATACATTGGGCTGTACATGCATTGATTGTAACATGAGAATTACTCAGCATACGTATGAAGAAAAATCAAGTGTACACTGTACATAGATTGTATGTGTATTCGCTGTACTGTGAATAGAGCTTAACACAGAAATTACTAGACATTTAAAGTAATTTAAAAAAATACAAAGAGGGCCCAATCCTGGTTGAGCCTGCAGCTCTGTGAAATGTGGGCCTGATCAGGATCGAGCCCTTGCAGTTTAAATCCATTTTATATGGTTGTGGCATCCATGGGTCGGACCCATAGATGCTGTCATATCTTGTCTGGCCTACAACCTCTGACAGATCCAAGCATACCTGCCATTGGACTTTTTAGACCATTAATAAGAATGTCTTGACCAATACTCAAGGTGCATCTTGACGCAAAACGTCTTACTTCATTAACGTTCCTTCTAACGAAAACCTCCAGCCACATATTAGCATCTTCAGCTTCTCTCACATGACTCAGTGCTGGACTTTCCACATTAGAATGAGATAACCAAGACTGCCTCTAATATACCTGCTCTCTACCCTCCAAACTTCCTATTCTGTTTCTATTTAGAAGTCTTCTCAGAATTCATTAATTTTCTCTGCTGCACCTTCAGCCAATCAAGGTCACCTAGATCCTCCCCTTTCCATGTCTGCGAAAAAGAATTTTTTTGTGTTCCATTCAAGCTCAACTCCTAGAACTGAGGCCAGAATATTTCTGCAGATTACGCTCTACTCTGCCTACCCAGGTTTGCTCTCTGCCTGAGTTTGGCTCCCTTGGCTTGTTCAGCCATGTCTTGCACTGCGGACTCCACAGGCCTTCTCACTTCTCTCACATTTGGACCTTCACCTGGATTTTGCTTTGGCCCTGTCAAGCTCCACTGGCTGGTTGTAAACCCTTCCAGCGTGGGTAACAGTGGTAGAGAAGCTCTACTGACCCAAAGGCACTGCTCCACCCTGCCCTCCAAGGCATCTAGGCACCAGCAGCCATCCACTTCTTCTCCTGACCCTATGCAACTCTTCCAGCTTTCCCGTCCCTTGGAGGAGTTTTCTGTCCTATTTCAGTACACTTCTGGCACCAACTGTAGGAATTACCCACTGAGTGGACCAGTGCTCCCAGCTTCCCTTCCCTGTATGCTGTTCTAAGACCCCACCTCATGCCAGCATCTCTTGCAAGCTAGTGTCTGGTTACCATTGGGATTGCTTACTGCACTTGCGCACCACTGGGGGATTAGCAATTTGCCAACTTACTGTCTCACTTTTTCTGGTCCCCATTTTAAATAGAATGGAGGTCTATGTGGTACACAGAAAAACTACTAGCATTAAAAAATATAACACATTTATTAAAAAGAAAATGTCCACATGTATACTCTCAGCATGTTAGAGCTAAGCTTAGATATTAGAGCTAAGTTTAGATCTATATTATATTAGAGCTAAGCTTAGATCAGGATATAACATCACTGTCAGCATGGCAACTGATTGAGCAAGGAATCCAAAAAAAGATGTAAACACCTAATGCACTTTGCAGCTGGATTTTACTGTGTGAAATGGCTAAATCCACTTTCAAATGATCATTATAGTGCATTGAAAGTGGATCGAAAGTGCATTATTGAGGAAGTATGGAAGTGCCCCTGGTCTCTGTCCAACAACCATCAGCTGTTAGTTGGCATCATCTGTAAAGCAGCGTGTCTAGTCCATTTGAAATTTAAAGGGTTATGAAACATCAATTAACAGCTTTTTGGAGGGGTCAACTTCCTCAGTCTCCTCCCCCCTTCTTCCTTGCTCTTGTTTTATCTGAAGGGAAGGAATTAAAAAAATGGTCCTAAATTTTCAGAACCTGAAAAAGTACCTCACTCGATCCTTAAATAGTAACAAAGGTTGGGAATCTTCAGAATTATACCATGCCTACCCTGAAATATGGATCTGAAAATAGCATATATTTTTTAACTGCACACCCATAGCCCTTACCAACTTTAACCACACTTGGTTAATTATTGCAATTTTATATCATTATGAACAGCTGCACCACAGTGAGTTACAAGCAGCATATTCCATAAACCACTTAGCCAGAAATATTATTTTTATGCACCAAACTATTCCAATGAGAGTTAATTTTTAAAGTATGAAGACAAATCCCTACACATGAAGTGCAATTTAATGCAGGTTTGTTTTTTCCCTCCCCCCTTTTCCTTCCTCAGAACTGGCTTGCTCAATTCATGGAAAACAAAGCAGAAAATTAAAAATGTAAGTTACCAGCGCATGAATGCACTCAGAGCTACAGTAAACATCATTACAGACAATAAAAGCTTTGTTATCTAAATACAGAAGATTATCTTAAAAGATCAAAGCCATTAAAATTGTTGTCTCGGGGAAAGATTGAGTGATCTAAAAATGGTCAGTAACAGTAACACAAATTAATAATCCTTTAAAATATACAATGGAACAAATAAATAGTTACGGAATTTTTTCAGGATATAAATTGAATAAAAAGAAGACAAAGATAATGTTATTTACAGCAACTAAAGAGAATGAAGTGGAGATAGAAAAAAAATAACAGACTGTGCAGATACAAAAAAACCCAGTAAAATATCTGACACTCTGATTAAGGGTCTGGATAAACATCAAAGAAGATATACAAAGATGGAAAAAGTTTAAAAAAAAAATCCTGGTGAGGAAAAATATCTACAATCAAAATGAATGTGTTGCCAAGATGGATTTTTCTATTTCAAATGTTACCAGTTTTTATACAGGAAAAGACTCTGAAAACATGGCAAAGAACCACAAACAACTTCATATGGAGTGTGGAAAAAACCAAAAGTAAGGTTTAAGATTAAAAAAGAGGAGGGCTGCAGATTCTAAATATCAAATTATACTGTCAAGCGGCAAAGACCTCAGCCCAACTTATGTATGGGTCGCTCCTAAGGATTCCTGAAACATGAATAGTCTCCTTAGAGAGGGTTCAATCTAAATTTTTAAGGACCATTCTCCAGCTTTCCCGATATGTTTCTAATTCTATGGTTCACTTGGAAACAGGGATGCTTAGAATGGAGGATAGGATCTGCACGGCATCCATTACAAAATGGCTTAAACTTAACAAAAACCCTCAGGGATTGTCATCCTCGATATTACACAACAAATTTCAGTCATTATGGCTTGTAAGTGTCCAAAGTAAATTAACACATTTAGGTTTTTCTACCCATTTTATATTAGAGCTAAGCTTAGATCAGGCTATAACATTAGTTAAACAGAAAGTTAAGGAAATTGGATGACAATTAGACTTGACTAGAACACCATCACCTCCAGGAGGGTGAGATAAAAACTTGGCAAAAAATTAAGGATGAAGGAAAGAATATTCAATGGCTACAATACCATCAAATGGTCTCAATAATGACAGAACAGTTAAAAAAAGAAGGTGGATCTTTAAGAGAAAAAATGGCCTTTGAACGTTTAATAATGGGAGATTCTGGACACCTAGGGGAAAATCTATAAACTGTTGCTACAATATGAAACTGAAACAGAACAAGGACTGTTATGATAAAGTGGATGCAAAATCTTGGAGCAGTTATAGATATGACTCAGTGGGAGAAGTTATGGTCAAAAGAAATTAAGTTTACAGAGTATCAAATGTTGAGAGAAAACTGGTATAAAATGTATTTTAGATCATGTATATCACCTAAAGATATTGCAAAAACTAGTAAAGGGTTTGACAGGAAGTGCTGGAAGTGTCAAAGTATAAATGCAACATTCTATCATATGTGGTGGACTTGTAAAAAAGCAGGAAAATATTGGGAAATGACACATGATGAAGTGCAAAGAATACTGAAAATTAAGTTTGGGTTAGATCCAAAATATATGTTGCTAAACATTCTGCCAGATAACATACCAAAATATATAAGGAACTATTTAAGTATCTGGTGACAGTGGCAAGAGTGGAGTACGCAAGAAAGAGGAAAGCAGAAGATTATCCAGATGCAGCTGAATGGGCAAATAAAGTAGCAGGATATGCAACTATGGCTAAACTAACATCTTTAGTGCGCGACAGATCAATCTCTGAGTTTTATCATAAATGGAAAGTATTATTTGATTATATAATTAATTTAATTAATTAATTAATTAAAAAAATAACAGAATTTAAGAATTTAAGAATTTAAGTAAAAAATCTATTGTAAAATATGAAAACAGAATAAACCAAAAAATTTATAATCAAATTGAACCTATAGAGTAAGTTCCAGTATAATGTAAGAATCTGATGTGTATGCCTGTATGTTTTGTTTATCTGTTTGAAAAATAAAAATAAAATATATATATTTAAAAATAAAATGGCTAGAGAACCCTGGTTATGGTTTATGTTGCAGCTGTTGCGACTCCACATTTACTTAATTCACTTAGGATGCTGAGAAGTTATCTGCCATTTCCCCACTCCATCCCACCCCAGCATTTAGGGTTAGAGTGGTTATTACACTTCATCAGTTATTAATGCTCTCCATACGGTGCACTCTTTACATCTCAACAATGGCTCTTTATAGCTTGACAACGCATTATGGAAAAAAGGATAATCTTTTCTAAAGCTCACAGATCTTACAGTATGCAGAGCATAATTCCCTGCCCCCACATCCTTAAGAGGTACAGAGAAGCCATGCAACAGCTTTGGGGGAAGGAAAGGGATTGGTGGTTGGTGACTATGTAGCACACACTGAGATTTGAAACTCAGTGGATTGAAAGAGACAGGCATGACCTTGCAGCAGCCTCAGGAAATAACGAGGGCAAGATAAAATGGCAGTACTCCACAGTGAAAATTTAATTTCTTTGATGACATTACATACTATCTTTTTTCCCCAGGGGGCTCAGGGTGCATATATGATTCTGCTATACCCAATAATTTGTGAGTTTGAAGAGGCTGAGTGATGGTACAGCAACCTTCATGGCTCAGCGGGAATTTGCACCTGGGCTTCCCTACTCTAAGCCAACCATTTTATCAACTATACCCTAACAATGGCCCAGGATGCTGCCTTTGGGGATATGAGGCACTGTTTGCACTGCACTATCTAAAGCAATTTAATAAGATAGGATTATTAATATGTTGAAAGGTTATGCAGCGGTGTACATGTTATAATAAATAAGAAGCCTCAGCGTACATCTTATTTAAAAAGTGTTCTAAAATGAAGATACACAACACAGAGCTATGATATCACATTTATATATTAAATTTCTCAAGCGGAAAGGGGGATAAGGAAAAAAAATGTGTTTTCTAGGGCTGTCAATTCGGTTCGGCCCGAACTGAAAATCAGCCGAATTTCCCTTGATTCGGCGGTTTTTAGTTCGGACGGATCCGAACTCAAAACTGGCGGGCAACCGGGGGGGCCGAATTCAGCGAGTTCGGGAGTTCGGCGAATAAATTCGGCCAATTCGGCCGTCAGTAAGCAGCATAACCGTCAGTAAGCAGCATTCTCCTCCCCCGGCCAATCGGTGGCCAAGCTGGGTCTTCTTCTGGCCAATCAGTCAGGATTGAGTGCTGGAGGAATCAGCTGATGTGCGGCCGGCCGGGGAAAGAGAGAGAGAGAGAGGGAAATCCTCATGTGTGTGTGAGGGGGTGCTTATGCACATTCGCTCCTTTCCGTGGCTGCAGGGGGCGCATTTTTTGGGGTACCGACCCCAAACTTTCAGGGGATATTCAGACAGGTTTTTTTAAGAGACCACCCAAGGTTTGTAAACATTGGGTCAGGGGGTCCCGAGATATGGGCTCCCCCCCTTTTTTCTTTCCATGGCTGCAGAGGGCGCATTTTTGGGTGTGCCGACCCCAAACTTTCAGCGGAGCATCAGACTAGGCTTCTTAAGATACCCCCCAAGTTTTGTAAACATTGGGTCAGGGGCCCCCGAGATATGGGCTCCACCCCTTTTTCCTCTCCCCCCTTTTCCATTTTCGTGGCTGCAGGGGGCGCTTTTTTGGGGGTTCAGCCCCCAAACTTTTGTCATAGCTTCAGAGAATCCCTCTTAAGAGACCACCCAAGTTTTGTAAAGATGGGTTCAGTGGGGGCTGAAATATTGGCTCCCCCCCTTTTCTCTTTCCATGGCTGCAGGGGGCGCATTTTTGGGTGTGCCGATCCCAGACTTTCGGCGGAGCTTCAGTCAAGGCTTTTTAAGAGACCACCCAAGTTTTGTAAACATTGGGTCAGGGCCCCCCGAGATATGGGCTTTCCCCTTTCCCCTATTGGGATGAATGGATCACCCTCGAGAGATGCATACATATGGATCTTATATTGGATACAAATGGAATCATATTGGATTACCCAGCCTCCCAGCCCCTCCTGCTGGAACAGAAGACAGCCACAGTAAGACCCCTTTGGGGGCTTTAATCTATATTTTTTCTTTTCTGTGTGTGTGTGTGGGGGAAAGCAGAGTCTGTGTGTGTGTGTGGGGAGGGAGCAGTTTCTGTGGGTGGGGGGGGGGAAGCCAAAGGGGGCTTTTGCCGGTTCTGCCTGGGGTGTGTGTTCCCCCTCCAGTCTCTCTCTCCCTGGTTTGAGGGGGGGCTTCATTTTTATTCTTCAGGTTTTTCCTCATTCATAAGATCAGTTAGGTTATTGATGCTTGCTCAAAACTGGTTTTCAAATGGTGACTTAAAGAATGCATCTGCCTGGCCCCAAGTCCAATGCAAAAGGAGACATTCCACCCCCTCCTGCTTATTATGCATAGCTAGCTGCCTCTGTCCCTTTCCATGGTATGCAAACTCCCAGGTGTCAGGTGTTGCTATGCACTGTTGCAAAGGTTTTGCATTGCGTGCTTGTGTTGCTTTGCAGTTGTATTGTTTTGCAAAATTCTTCACACCTGCCCCGCCCTTTGCATATTTGCAAAGGGGTTGCTCTGCAGTTGTGTTGCTTTGCAAAGTTCTTAGCACCTGCCCCGCCCTTGCTCTCATCAGCTGTTTGTCGGGCCGGGAGCTTTGTGTGTGGGCGGCAAGCTCTGCGGAGAGATCCACATTAAGGGTGGGGGGGACCCCTTTCAGGGCCCATATCTCAGCCCCCCCTGACCCAATCTTTACAAAACTTGGGGAGTCTTTCAATATACGTCCTTTGAAGCTCTGCTGAAAGTTTGGGACCTCTAAGCCCAAAAATGCCGCCCCCAGAGCCGCGGAAAGGCGCGGTTGTGTTTTTAATGGCTTTATTCGGCCGGATTTTTTTTCCGAACTTTGAATTCCCGCCGAATTGAACGGATCGGAAGTGGGGGAGTTCGGACTTCGGCACGTACCGAACCCACAAGGGCCAAATTCGGCTGAATCTGAACTGTACCGAATTTTTTTTTTTGACAGCCCTAGTGTTTTCCCTTTCAAGAGAACCCCCTTAAAGCACTTAGAAAATAGAATATTCATCCTCTCCATTTAGAAAAGAACTCCATTTAGAAAGGAAAATCTCTCTGCAGTAGGTGAATTCTATGCAGGGTGGCCCAACACAGCAAACACTTGATTGCTTGCTAAGGGGCAGTACGGTGGCAAAAGAATATCCAAATAACAGATTGTTTCTGACCATACATAAGAACATAAGCCATGCTGGATCAGACTAAGGCCCATCAAATCCAGCAGTCTGTTCACGCAGTGGCCAACCAGGTGCCTCTAGGAAAATCCACAAACAAGACATAGCCACTCACATCAGATGCCAGGAGAGGTTTCCAAATATAGTAAGTCCCCAACTTAGGAGCAGTTGCGATCCAAAAGCTCATTTGTAAGTTGGGTGATGTGTTCAGAACATGGAACATATTTTCCCACAGAGGTACTTGTAATAGATGGTGGTTAGGTTCTCAGGTGCTAAATAGAAGGCGTCTAAACTCATAATGGAGTTGAAACACTGTATGTTTGAAAGGAGGGACAGGAAAACAGTACTGCTGTAACTACTGTGCAGTAATTCAATAAAAACTAAAAGGCTTGCTCTCTCTTTTTCTCTGTCTCCTGAATTTGCCTCCTTCCTGCAGGAAAAAATGCCCTCTGCTTTTTAAATATGTGCTTCCCAATCATCTCTCCACTCACTGTCTGTCCCTCCTCTCTTCACTCTAGCAACCCCCAGTTCCCACATAGTTTATTGTTCTCTTCTTTACCCCCTACTGTCTTCCAAGCCATTACATTTTATGTCAGTTGTAAGTTGCTGAGACAAGCCTATCTTTCTTGCTGAGGAAACTCACACAGCCTCCTAAGCTGTTCTGGGATCTAGGGTTGTTTTAAATTAGAAACCTACCCCTCAGTCACCAGATGTTCTGAAGGTAGCACAAGTATAGGCTTTGGGTTCGCTGCTAGGAGGTAAGTATATGTAATGCTCAAGTTATTTAAGGAGATCACTGAAGCAGGATTTGAACAGAAACAACAAATAAGATTTATTTATTTACAAGGCAGTTTTAAGTAATGGAACTGCAGCACAAGTCTCCAGGATGACAAAGGGGGCACATGGCTGAGGCACATAGAATTAGATCAGTTATAGCTTTAGAGAGTAGCTTGTATTTTCTTTAACTCTTTCAGACTCAGTTGGCTATTACTGCTTGGCTCCAAGGTAGGCTCCTCTCATACACACTCAGGGTTCCACCCACACCAGCCTGCCCTTTCCCAAGAGTCAGACTAAAATGTACAAGGTCTGCTCATCACCAGAGACAGGCCTAATAATTGGGGTACTCTATTCTGTCCTAGAAATAGAGCGCAACCATTTTGCCACACACCCAGGCAAAGCGACCCCTCACACTGTCCGCTCTTTTCCCTGAGCCAGACCAGGGGCAGCTCTCCACTCTCTTTCTGTGCTCCCCTACAACATTCCCAACCCTGCTCCTGAAAGTGATTGGCTGCTGGAACAGCACTCCTGTGGGCTACTCTGAGTGGCTGTTTTCCCCTTCAGGGGCAGGACAACCTCCTGTCTGTCACAGTCACTTCTCCCTTCACTCCTCCACAGCCTTCCAATCTCCCATTTTCTAGATAGTCCTATAGTAGATGCTCCAGCTGCGTCAATTCTGACACATGTCAGTTACTCCTGTCTCTCTGTTTCTGTGTTCAGAAGTATGGGTTGTTTGTAACCTGGATATTCATAATTCAGGGACTTGGTGTATAGCTAAAGTCTATTTTTTATTATTATTTTATTTATTTTATTTGTAGGGTACAGAAGGGGGAAAGGGGGGGATAGGGAAGGGAAAAGAAAGTAACATTTCATCAGCCATCTGTGCCCAGTGCAACCGGACCATACACTCACATCTATGACCAAAGTCTCCTAAGTTAGTATTCCACCCTTGTTTACCTCTATACAGTATGAGTCATTATAGCTCGGCTCAACTATCTTAAAAAGAGTAATGTTAACAATACGCTTAATGGTTGACTGTATGCAGCTACCTAATAATAATCTTGATAATAACTGGCAGTAAACTTAATAGTCAAATGTTCAACAGCACCTATCATAATCTTATTAATGTTTTATTGCTGTCCTCTAATCTTATTTCAGACCAATCTATCACCGGTGAGACATATCTGTCAAAAAACGGTTACCATTCATTCTGGTAGTCTTCCATCGGTTTTCTTCGAAGTAAATTAGTTAGTCTGGCCATTGTGGCAAACTCATACATTTTTGTAATCCACTCTGATAGCACCGGTGATTTCTTGTCTTTCCAGTGCAACGCAAACAGAGTTCTAGCTGCTGTTATTGCATATTGAAAAAGTTCTTTAAGGGAAGATGTTATTTGAGATGGGATTATACCGAGAAGCATGTAGACAGTCAGACAGACAGACAGACAGACAGACAGACAGACAGACAGACAGACAGACAGACAGACAGACAGACAGATAACCTTTATTGGCATAATAAGAAGCATATGTTTAGTGTTTAAATCAAAATTTACATACAACATGTCCTGTATTTCTCTGTGTATTAACTTCCAATATATTTATGATTTTTTGCAAGTCCACCATTGATGAAAAAAGTACCCTCCACTTCTGAACACTTCCAGCAGTTTGCTTGCTTTGATTTATACATCTTCTGTAGGTCTTTAGGGATGTAATACCAATGATAAAACATCTTATACCAGTTCTCTCACACAGCTTGGGACATTGAAAATTTGACATCTGTTTTCCACATTTCTCCCCACGTTTGCATGGGAATCATCTCGCCTATGTTTTGCATCCATTTGATCATACAGGTCTTAACTTATTCTGAAGCCGTTTCGAGGGATAGCAACAACCAATATATTTTGGAAAGCAAATGATCATGAGACTTGGTGATTATTTGTTCGGAAGTTGTTAATCTGTCTTTGTGAAGATAATCACTTTTCAGACTATATATTACCTGATAGTATGCGTATCAGGAAATTTTGACTTTTTATCCTTTAAGTCTTGCAAAGACTTTATTTGTCCATCTTTTTAAATCAGATCTTTATAAGTTAGAAAGTCATTACAGCTAAAGTCTAGACTGTTAGGGATCACATAGATCAATACAGAAACTTTCAGCACATTATTCTACAAAAAGAAGGTGACATGTTAGGCAAACGAGCAAGCAGCCATGCTGCTCCATTACAAAGAACTGTAAGCAAAAGAGAAGTACTAGCAGAAACCCATAAAACCGAGAAATATACTGAAACAAAAAGTCAACTAAGCCATAGAAATCAAGCATTATGTTCACCAAGGTACAGATCTGTGTGGTTAGGCCACTCTAAGATGGATTTATCCCTTGGTTTCACAAACTTGTTTGTATGCTGCGTTTTGTTGTCCCGATGTAAACTTGTCCACAGCTGCAAGGTATACGATATACTCCTGCAGAGGTAAGGGGGTCTCTTTTGTCTTTTGCAGATAGTAGCATTTGTTGTATTTTCTTGGTGGGTTTAAAAACTGTTTGTAGGTTATGTTTTTTCAAAACGCAGCATACAAACAAGGATAAAAGAACATGAAAGATACTGCAGACTTGGCCAACCTGAGAAATCAGCAGTGGCTGAACATGGACTGACACAAACAGGACACAGGGTCTTATTCCAAGACACTGAAAGACTGGACAATTCTACCAACTATTTTGTCAGATTGCACAGAGAAGCCATTGAAATTCATAAACATCAGCACAACTTTAACAGAAAAGAAGAGAGTTTAAGAATGAATAAGGCTTGGCTTCCTGTCCTGAAAACCTCCAGACTAACAAAGACTACAGTCAACAATAGCTATGCAGATTAGCTTTGGATTTCACACATTAAGAGATCACTTCAGGATACAATGGTTCCATATTAACATACCACACCCTCATTAGCACATTATCTTGATACTTACAGGACAATGATTAGCACATTACCTTTAATACTTTTTGCAGGACAATGATTCAGCTCAAACCCAACCCCTTTCTGACTATATATTACTCTTCCTACACACTTGACACTAAGAGACACTGTCCTTCAGTGTTACTCCTCTGAAGATGCCTGCCACAGCTGCTGGCGAAATGTCAGGAAAAAAAAATACCAAGACCACGGTTACACAGCCCGGATAACCTACAAGAACTTTATGCCTTCCTTTGTATGTTACAGATAACTGGCGTTAGCTTTTAACCACAACTTTCCATGCAAGAAGAGAGCACGAGGATTCCACAAGTTTAGAAACAAGCCAGGTTTGTCCTCATTTTTATTTATATAACATATCTTAATGTACCCTCAGGCTCATCTGACACCATCAGTTGTGGCTGCTTTACAGAGGCTTATTGTACAGCAACCACTTCATCTCTCGCTACATGCCATGCTGGATCCATCCATTTGTGGAACCTTAAATGTTCTCCTAAATTTCTTCCCATGTTTCAGTGGCGAGACTATATTATGGAATACTGGGCAGCATAATCGAGGCCACATTCTCAAATAAATGACCATTTGTTTATTCATTTAGAAAATTTATGACAAATTTTTCAACACACATGTTCTTAAACGACAGTGTGTGAAAACAATAAAATAAAATACAACAATGGGGGAATGAGCTTAACTAACACAGCAGCATTTTAACATGGAGCATTTTAAAAATGGATAAAATGGAGGAGAGGAGAATGATGTAAGGTGCCTTGGGTCCCCATTGGGGAGAAGGGTGGGGTATAAATGAATGAATTAAATACATAAATTTTAAGCACAGGAGACTCAGTTGGATCCCTTTCAAAGTGCCAAGCAACCTGAACGGGCAGATTTAGCAAGAAGTTAATACCAGAACTCTAAATTACAACTTTTTTGGTTTGTCTAAGGATACCCTACTAAATATGGGGAAAAGGAAATCTATATTAAGTATTAAGAGATGCATAAAAGGATTAGACCACCATAGTTCCACAATGCATGCCCGGAGAGTATGTTCAACTCAATTCTTTGGTATTCCTCCCCTTTGATAACTCCACTATACTTTTACAACCTGACAGTCCCTTCCTTCCGAAGAGTCTTTATGCTCACCCGTTTAAATGCTGCACCCTCAGCAGTACTAAATGGAAGATATAGAAATCTACCATATTCTGACACTTTGCTCATGCAATTCAAAGAAAATTGACACATTATCTCATAAGATGATGGAATACCCCTCCTTAACCACCACCAAGATAAATGGATTACCCCCATATTGGCGAGAAGTCCTGCCCCCATAACAAGAGACAAAATAGTCCTCTTTTTGCTGATGGATAGAGATCCAAATATAACATTGGCTGTGGCCAAATTTCTCTCCATCATATTTTCCTCTAAGAAATAACTGCTCAGGACCTATGGGTCATAGGAGCAAAGAAGGAAAGGATTACATACCAGAACTCTACATTAAGAAAATTGCCAATTCGGCAATGGCGACCAATATCACACAAGGGGACCATTGAGAGATTCTCTGTGTAAGATTGTAAGAGTGGGGAGATAACATGGGGAGAAGTTGCTCTCTCAAGAACCTTGGCCCCACATTTATAGGCTAACAGTGCACTCCTAAGAACACTTCCCTGGGAGTAAGCCACATTGAATTGACCTGAGTGGGATTCTGAGTAGACCTGTGTATGCACGCACTGAAAAGAAGCTTCTTCAATGGCTTGATGTTTTTATTTAGAAGTGATTTGCTATGAAAGATCTCCCACTGTACCTTTAAGCAGCTTGAGAGATGAAGCAACTGTAGGATATTGTATCTGAGATAATGGCTGTTCGTGTCTCAATCAGCAAACATTTTCCTCCTTTGTAATTCATATTTGTAATTTATAATCCTCCTACCACTTATTCAGTTTATATGACCTTTGGCTTACGTGCTATTACTCTGCAGTGTGTGGTTTGAGAATCAGAGACACTGGTTTTATACAGGGGTATTAACAGAAAAGGATAGACTATTTCAGACAGGATTATAAATGTCTTTGAGACGCACACACTACTGATAATAGTGCCTTTTCTACAATTAAAGGCTTTGTTCAGGAACAGTTATAAGGCGACTGCATTGTTTTCTCTGCGTACCCATTCTTTTCACATGCTATAATTAGAACCAGTCCATGACATTATCTAGACAGAACACAAATATGAAGAGGCCATTCTGGAATTTTTTGCATGCTTATCAATTGCGACTCATGATCTAGATAGACTTCCAAAAGTAAATCATTCTAATTGCCGCAAGGCAATCAAAAAGTGCCATTGCATTCTCCCCTTTCCCCACTACACTTTTATTATAGCAGTGCTACTTAATGAACTGGATACTGCAAGGCAAAAGAGGACTTCTGAGCCTTAAGATTTTTTTTAACCCATCTCCTTTGTGTTTTAGGAACCTGCACAATATAACAATTTTGTAAAGAATATCTTTGGAAGTCTAAATCGGGTTTCTGTCCCTAATTCCCCAAAGCATTTAAGTAATATTTTTATTAGCAGCAAAAAGAATACTTTATTAACACTCCAGCAGCAACTATTTATAACATATTTTCAACATCCAAAAAACACAACAGAAATAAAAACCAGTTTAAAGCTACTTGCCTATTTGATCTGATTCCAGAGCAATGAATGGGCAGCAACACCAGATGTTGATATGTGATGGTCCAGCAGGGCCTTATACAATCATGTAATGGCTCTCCAGAACCCTCACAATGACAGAAGGCTGATACCCAATGGTTCAGCAAGTGCACTGTTTCCCACTCAGATGATGGAACATACAACACAGAATGACACATTCTTGACCCTTATGGCCAATAACAAGGCCAACCCGTGATGCTGTTAACAATCGTTGAAGCCCTCATGACAGCTAAAAGCTAGAAACAGTAGAGTGCGCATCACTGGCTTGCTGTTCCTAGTCTGGAGCTGTGAAACTGCCCTGACCAAGTGAAGCAGCAATGGAAGCTGTAGCATGGCCTATGGATTGAGCAGTATGTGGGAAAGCCTGGGGTAGGCTGGGGTGAAAACCTCACCACTGTGAAGCATACTGTCATATAAAGCTGAGAGCGTTTCCTTCTTTTCTTCCATTTGAACAAATTCCTTTGCCATTCACGTTAATTTTTTACACAGCACAGCAGTACACAGAAAGCACGTTCAAAGCAGCAGGGTAGAGCTAAGCCAGGAGAACCATTTACTTCCCTATTCCACATTCTTTTGTCCAAGGCAATTTAAAATCAATTAAAATAAGGAGGGGCTGCCCTCTCCAGGGTTTCAGGCCATAAGTGACTATTGTTCAGGGACACCAGTGATGATGAAGAGGTACAAAATGTAATCACAGCAAATACTCCTCAAAGACACTCCCTGTTTACTGTTCAATCTTGAATACATCTAAGAGCAAGCTATTGAACTCTCCTAGAACCTGGCCCCTCCCAACTGAAATTTCTTTTAAACATCAAGAAATATATAATTTTCTGCATGTAAAAAACTACTGTAATTTTGAAGTCATATTTTGAACTCTAAGAATACTACGAAACATATATCACGATGGGTAGCCATGTTAATCTGTCTGTAGCAGGAGAAAAAGAACAAGAGTCCAGTAGCACCTTAAAGACTAACAACATTTCTGGCAGGGTATCTGAAGAAGTGAGCTGTGACTCATGTAAGCTCATACCCTGCCAGAAATGTTGTTAGTCTTTACGGTGTTACTAAACATATATGGAGGTGTGGATTATTCCTTCAGGAGATTATGACCTAGGTATATCACAGCTGGGATGGGACAAGTAAAAAGTGATGGGTATGTGTATGAAAAAAGGGATCTGAGATCAAAAGACAGCAGCCACATCTCCTCTAAAAAAGGGCACTTTCATAAGAGACATTTTTTATTAATATCCCAGTTTATAAATTGAAAACATAGCTTGCACAGAGAAAACAGTCCTTTTTAATTGAAATGTCTGCATGGGTATAAATGCAAAAGCCCAAGTAGGTCACCCCCCACTCCATGAAAAACATAGAGCTGCTCCTTAATTACTCGCTGTGAACCGGCTTCGGCCGGGGAGGGCGGGCTATAAATCACAAAAAATAAAACAAATAAATAATAATGTGCAAACCTTTCCTGATTTCTTGTTTAACTACAGATGGCTGTGTATAGTGAACAGCAATAGGTTACCACTTTTCATCAAAGGCACTGGCTGCATTCTGGCATCACTAACAAATCTCAGGAGTGGTTTAAAATTCTTTGTAAGCAAGAAACAAAGGACAATTTGTTAAAGCACCCAGTTTGGATGCCTAAGCAAATAGCAGTTTATTGACAGCCTCCAGGTTTGCTGCTTGGACACTTAGCCTGCAATCCTGAAGGGTGTGTGTGTCAAGCTTTTTAGGAGCTGGCATGACCCCATGCTGGCATAGGTGCCATCTTATCACAGAATAAAGTGGCACCTATGCCAGCATGGGGGCAAACACACTGGCACCAGGAAGCCACGCCACTGTGAGGGGCTCAGCCGCCAGGGCTGCTACGCTGGCAGTGAAATCCCAGAAGTGGGAGGGCATGCCAGCGGGGGGGGGGGTGTTACTGGGGCAATCCTGGGAGTGGAGCTGCCTTTAAGCAGCTTCCTAACCTCTTTGGACCAGGGAACGCACCCTCAAGCTGCAGCATGGCTATGCCACCTTTTTTGGTTGTGTTGCCTCGCTTTGCTCTATGGGGGCATATTCCCTCTTTTGTTTTGAAAACGTTTCTATTTTATTTTCGGTGGCCAGGAAACCCTTGTGGAGGCGGCACGGCTGTGCTGCTCCTGGCTGCCGCAGATCTACCCACCCAAGAATGGGCTGCCCATGTGCAGAACAGAGGAAGAAGAGAGCCCACAAAGCCGAGGACTGTGGCTTGTTCTCATCACATACAAACTGAAGGTTATTTGTGATGTCTGAATTCCAGTTCTCTTCATAATGGCAGTTTGATTACTCATGCAAGGTGAAGTGGAGTTGCACTGATATGTTTATTGTTTTCATTAAGGTGAAAACAGGTTGTTTCTTTCTTTGTCGGAACAGAATGTACACAAGTTGAAGACCCAAACAATTAGAAATATTTCAAAGGTAATTTCAGCTCAGGGCATGATTATTTTGTACACTCACTGATAAAAATGTACTATGTTGCATAATTTCTAGCCTGCTTCCTAGTCAATACAAAGTATAAATCAAGGTTAGAATCTCTGTTTTATAGTCCTTAGCAACATTTATGAAATGCATACTTGCAATTTTTCAACATAGCACATATATGATAAGAGAAATTCCTATTTCTTACCTACATTTCCAGTCATTAAGTATGAATTCTGAAAGTCCATCATTCCCATTCCAACAATGTGTATAAAATCTTCAATCACCTGCATTAGTTCTATTGAGCCTGGATAGATCTAAGAAATGAAGGTCAGACACACAATAACTACAAGATCTTTAAAAATACAATGGAAACAATATAATAAGCACTCTGAGCATAATAAAGGAAGCCACAGCCCTCAGTTTGCAAGATCTGAGCAAGGCTGTCAAAGATAGGACATTTTGGAGGACTTTGATTCATAGGGTTGCCATGAGTCGGAAGCGACTTAACTGCACTTAATACACACACACACTAGGGTATCAGAACAAATGGAACCTGGAATGGCAGTTATTCCATAGTAGGTTTTTAGCATTTAAACATGTATGCAACCATTCTTGCTGAGTTTTGAATGCACCACATACATTGAAGCACAGATGTGGCAGTGCTTTGGTCCTCTATCAATAAGGGATTTTAGAAGCAGATCCTCCAAAGAACACTGAACTGAAAATGTTACTTCTGACCACATGTATGACTGAAGCAGCTTCCACACAGAAGTTTTGCTCCACCTTTGCTTTCAAACTGGAATGTCTTTTTTATTTTTAGCATATCTTTGACATCATTCACTAGTGGTTCACTTTCTAGGTTATCCCTGCTTTGCTTGATAGTTGCACTGTAGCTTTTTTATAGTCTTTTTTGAAAGAACACAATCCAAGCACATTTACATCATTTGGATGTCAAAGGTATCACCCACATTGGTGCCATTTTCCTTCTGTTAGTCCTTCATAGTCACTGTTTTCCTCACTGGATTACCAGAGTACTTTTAAAGAGTCTTACATAAAAAAATGATAATTTCTATTGTGCTAGACACAATAACAATATAATGATCTAATGAATTTATTTCCTCACAACAAACCTGTGAGATAGGTTAGGCTGAGAGAAAATGACTGGCCCATGGTCTCCCAGTAAGTGATTGGAAATGGGGTCTCCTCATTTCCTTAGTCTAGCACTCTAATCACTACACTACACTTCATCCTTATTGAACCAAATTAATTTAGACAACCAAATTAATTTAGACAACCAAATTACTTAATGCAAAGGATGATTGCTCTCTTTAAGTATGTGAAGGGCTGTCATTTAGAGGAGGGCAGGGAGCTGTTCCTGTTGGCAGCAGAGGATAGGACTCGCAATAATGGGTTTAAATTGTGGGTGGATATTAGGAAAATAATTTTTACAGTAAGACTTGTTCGACCATTGAATCAGCTACCTAGGGAGGCGGTAAGCTCCCCCTCACTGGCAGTCTTCAAGCAGCAGTTGGATGTACACTTGAGAGGACTGCTCTAGGCTGAACCTGCATTGAGCAGGGGATGGACCAGATGGCCTGTATGGCCCCTTCCAAGTCTATGCTTCTATGATGGAGGGAAGATTCATCTTCATCCATGCCCTTGAATTTATTTATGCATATACAGATGAATAGATACATAAAAGATTTCTATTGCGGCTTTGAACATTTATTTATTTGAAGTATCTGTATTTGAAGCATGTGGACCTCTGCCAATAGTTTAATCAAATATAATTCACCTAAATTGTTTTGTAAATCATTAAAATATATTTTAATTACATTGTTGTATATTTGATAAAAGAAGATCATTTTGCAGGAAATATATTTGGTAAAGGTCAACACTCTTTGGTCTAGTTTACATCTGTGGGCACCCATCGGGAAAGCTATCCCCCTGTTTCCTGCTAAATGCATCACAAAGTGTCAATTCATTATGCCCCCCCCCATTTCTTTTCTCGGCTGAGAATATTCTGCCATGTTGGATTGAGTTTGTGGTTCATCATAGAGCACTGGCCAAAAGGAAGGAAGCACAGGCTGACCATCCACACCTGCAAAAAGCCTCAAACATTTAAAGGACAGCAAAGGTCGCTCGATAACACCTGGCTCCTATAAAACCATCCAGGTCAGGCTTTTTATTTAGCTTAAGCAATAAAAGGACACATATTGCTGCTGGGGCACGACATAACCTCTGTTCTGACTTCCATTCACATTGCTGTGCTCAGCCTCACCTACACTTTCTCCCTAGAGCCTACTCACTGACTTGGCAACAGACAGATCTGAGAGTATGCATGAAAGAAGATTGTATTTAGCTTTCCTTGCGGAATAAGAGCTCATTCCCTGGATGTTGCATTTGTTTCCAAATGAATGAAAAACTACAGCAATACATTTTATTCATTTGTGAACAAAAGCAAAGGGGGAAAACATTCACTTGCTGCCTTGTCCTGGAATGCCCTTCTCCTCAACTTTTTTTCCCCTGCTCACCTGCACTTACCGTGCACGGTATGTTTGGATAGTGTTTGGAATTTTTTTATCGACTGTAAAAAGTATTATCTCGCTAGAGATAAATGGAGTACAGTATACATTCAGAAGTGGGGACCTGCTCTAAAGTAAGAGATAGGAGCAAAGTTATTGGCTGATACTGATCCAAATGTAGCCCTCATCGTGACAAAATTGTAATCTATGGCTTTTAATTATGCTTCCTTCTAACTGTATATCCTGGATTTTGCATTTCTGTATGTTTCTGTACCATGTACACTGTGGGATGGAGCTGATGCTTTTGCTGGTCATGCAGGTAAGGGATTGGCTGGCCAGCCAGCCAATCAATGGGAGAGTGGGAGAATTTCTCTCCTCCACATGCAAAGCTACAATAGAAGGGAGAAGCCTTGTAGCAAAACCTTTTTCCTTGACATACTAAGTTTACATGTGCAAAGATTGTTACTTAAGTGTGGGAAAGGATTTCAAAGAAGTAAACTCTCCTGAGAAAATCTAAGGTAGTACAAATTATTCCCCCCTGAATGTCAGCACCCATTCCAATCACACACACCCCGCCCACTGCACCAAATTCTGAGTACAGGAAGTGACTGTGTATACACACGCACTCGCGCGCACACACACACACAAACATTTTATGCACAATAGCCCAAGCAACAATAATTATGCAAGGACTTTTGAAAGTCCCTATACTCTGTTGATCATCTCTCAAGTCATAAAACATTCATGTGTGGTTTATATCAGACAATGAATATTTCACCTAATCCAAACAATGGCAACTGGTTGAAAAGTGAGCCATTTCCAGCTAAGCAATCTCATTCTGTTTTCTTTCAAGCACTCTGAATTAAATATGTGCAAACCTAGGAGAGCCTCATCCTATTTTCGTTCAGCATGTATGACATGATTTCCTTCAGCTCCACCGATCATAATTATGTTCAGCTTGGGAGCTGAAAAAACATCCTGCTCCATGGTCTGCTTCACAGAAAACAAATCCTGTGACTTTCTGTTAGAAAGCAATTGTGAAATCTCAACATTTTCATTTTCCAACGTGACATTCTATTAATGATGGATGTATAGTATACTACTGTGATCTAAAGCCTAATATGCATTTGGGTTTCTTGGAAATAATGTATGCCTGAGGACTTCCCATTGCATCTGATGAGCTCTCTCTTGTAGAGCACCCCCTCCCTACATGGATACCAAAGGACAGAATCTTTATTTAAAGCTCTTGCCTTATTCACTTACTTGTGAGAGTTCATAACAAAGCAATAATAAAAAGAAATATCAATAAAAAAATCAAGGATAAGACAAATGATTCAGAGCAAGGGCTTCACTGAATAAAAATGCCATGTCATTATTTCATGTTAAATTTATTTCAAATGCTATGTTAATTTGCATGGTTATGTACACACACACACACACGCACATGTCTGCTTCGCCATTTAATTGGCTGCAAGAACAACCCTGATCCACTGTTGGTAGTATATTATAGCATGTTTCAGCATATTTGTATTAAGGTGAAGATGAGTGTACTTTCCATGACATGGTAAATTTTGGGGCACTGCAAAAAATGAGGGCAACTTGTCATCTAGCTTGAGAAAAAGTTAAGTATTTCCTAAAAGCTGATTGGCTTGCCCTCAGCACTGTTGTCATGTAACCTACATGACAGGCTACATATCACCGTGATGTCATCCCATTTTGTTCCTAGAGAGATGAAGACCCAGTAATGATAAGACAAAAATGGCACTGAAGTAGCACATGACTGGCAGTATACAAGCACTAAAAAGGTGAACATTCTAATCACTAGAGAGCCTGGAAAAACATTTTGCCCATCAAGGGGTGCTCATGGACCTAGCCTTGCTGGTTGAAAAGCTGTTTGGCTCAGTGGCCAAGAGCGCCTTCCATCAGCTGCATCTGGTTCACCAGGTCTCTCCTTCCTGAGGGCCCATTTCTTACCTGGGAGGGCGAAAGGGCTTAGGAGGCACTGAAGGACCTGTGCCAGCATTTGCGCCGGCACCCGGGCCACTTACGCCGCCCAGGGCCACCTGCGCAGCCCATCTTTCGTGTGCCATCCTCCCGGGGATGTTCCAGGGGCGCTCCCAGGCCAGTCAAGGGGACGAGCTGCGTTTAGGTGGCCTCCTAAGCCCTTTCAGCCCGGGAATGCCCCCTTTGCCCTTACTTGTACTTATGCCTCCTTTTGAGATGGTGCAGCCCTCTGGAGTGGTTCCACTCGGCTTGCAAGTAAGGGCAAGGTTTTGGCTTTGGGGGGGGGGCTCCTTTGGAGGCAGCGTGACTACGCTGCCTCTAGCCACTCGTGCAGCCCTCCCCCTCAGGAATGGGTTTCTTGTGTCAGCCAATCTGGCCATGCTGATCCATGCTTTTGTATCCTCAGATTACTGTAATATGGTCTACGTTGGGCTGCCCTTAAAGACAATTTGGAAACAGCATCTGGTTCAGAATGTGGCAGCCTAATTATTGTCAGGAGCTACCTGATGGAAACATACCTTGCGACATCTTAAAACAGCTACACTGGCTGCCAATTGGCTTCTGAGTCCAATTCAAAGTGCTGTACCCTTCCTTCTATACATCCCCATGTGCCAACTACAGTTTTCAACTACCTGCTAGCGTTTCTCCCATTTCAGGTGGCCCACCTGCAATTGCCCAGTGCCTATTTCTTTTCTACTGCAGCTCCCACTCTGTGGAACGGGTTCCCTAAAGAAGTGAGGAAATCATGTCATAAGAATTCTTCAGGAGGTGCTGCAAGGCCCTTTTATTCATCGGGCTTTTAATGGGGTATAACAATGTATCTCTTGGAGGAAGGGGGGTGCCCGGGGTTTTATTCTATTGGTTCTAAATTGTAATGTTTTAACTGTGGTGTGTAAGCTGCCTTGAGACACAAGAAAAAGTAGGATAAAAATATTTCGATCGATGAAATAAAACAAAATTATCCCCAAAATTAAAATGGGAGAATTGCATGTTATATATAGTACGGAAATTAGATAAAGACCTAATTTCCACACTGTATACAGCATATGATTTCAGGGCAACTATTCAGACTCATATGCACCTGTCAAAACTCATGCATGCTATTTGTGTATTTTTCCCCTTTGAAGCTTACCAAAATACAAAATGAAGTATAAAAGGGAGCTCTAAGATGTGTGTTCTACAGACTTACAAGGCAGAAGGGCATGAGGCAGGGAGGTGACAAGTAGCTTATCCTTCTCTCATATGTAGCTAGTAGTAGTAAGGAATGCTAGTAGTCCTTTTATTCAGGGCTAGGGCTGCATGATGAAAAAGCTTTGTCCTTGTAGGTGCCTCCCTTTTAGCTCCATCACAGCCAATTTGAGCCCAAATGTAATGCCAGTTTCTACACTGATGTTTATATATATATTATATATATATATATATATATATATATATATATATATATATATATATATATATATATATATATATATATCAGCAGCAAATGAAAGGTTCCATAAAGAAACTTACTTGCTGTGCATCCTCCCATTTTTCTTTGTTCTCTTCATCCATAAGGTTACTAACAATTTGAAAGAAGTTCTGCAAATTAAACAAACAAACAAAAAAGACAAGGAATTTTTACATTACAATAAGAAATAACAGCCCTGTCTAAGTAATTAGAATCTATATGAGGGAATACATAACCTTTTTCCACGTAAGGGCTGTGGGTGCACAATGTTTGCACTACACTGATTGTAAAACAACCAGTGGTGGCTCAAAATATGCTGCCACCAGAGGAGGAAGGAGCCATGGCCACCGCACACACACCCTGCCTCCTTGCTGCCACCACCACCCTCCTGCCTCACCTCACCTTGCTCGACTTCCACCCAACACTCTTTAATCACAGCAGGAGGCCAGGCCACACATGCTATACAGGAGTTCCCAAATTCTACTGAGATTCCATCTACTCCTTCCATACAGCCAGCTTTTTGGTTGTCTTGGCAACAGGCAACCAAAAATAATGGCTGAATTCTCACAAGAAGAAGGAATCTCATGAGAACTGTGGGAAATGGCATGTGTGGCTTGCCACACTGTTCGTAAAGAAGCCTCAGGGAACAAGGACGTATGAAGGATTATCTCCTGAGCTCTTGCTAACTTATCTTGGAAAGCTACATCTCTGAAGGGTCCTGGAATCAGGACATTGTTGAGACAGTAGTGTAGGGCAGGGTTGTCAAACTCATTTGTTACAAGGACCGGATATGACATAAATGTCACTTGGTGGGACCAGGCCATGCCTCGCCAGCCCAGATTGGGACTGGAAGGGAGGGCTGCCTCAGTCGGCTCGTGGGCCGGATAAGAGCTCTAAAGGGCCGGATGGCCTTATGTTTGACACCCCTGGTCTAGGGCATAATGGAGGCTTTGATTCCAGACCTCCACGGAGCAAGTCCAATTGCTGCTGCCATGACAGGAAAGTTTGAGGGAAAGAGAAGGGGATGAGATGGGTTTCAGGGAGAGGTTAAGGCAGAATCACTTGGGTCCTAGCATGCTCATCATTATAACAATATATGGAACACAACAAGTTTCAAACTTCAGAATGATCTCAGAAGTAATGGACTTTATTTTGCATTTTTAAGGAAAGTATTTCCTAGTGGCCATGGCCATTCCAAACCAAACTGAGGCAGATAAGTTGTTCACCATTAATAGGAGCACATGAACCAACATGGGCTTCATTGTTTGAACAGAAGACTGAAGCTGTTACATCTAATCATGAAGTCCAAGATCTCTAACAAAACTTCCCCAAACCACTCTTTAAAAATGAAACCATGAACAACCTAGCAAAACCCAACAGGAACTTTTTTCACTGGTGTGTGCACAGACGAAAACTTGAACAGAAAAGATAATTTTCTCTAACATTTTGACCTCAAGCTCTTACTTTCCCATATTTGATTATGGTACTTATTGGAGTATCTTTAAGTGAATCACATCAGTGACAATTAGACTCATGCCAGGCAGCCATTAAATAACACATTTCCTTTCAATCAATGTCTTTCAAGTCATTCTCAGAACATTCTTTTAAAATTTCATCTGGCATAATACCCCAGTCCATCCAGCTTTTATCTTTATTAGTAAAAGCTGAGCTCATCTCAGATATGTGTTTCTTTTTTAAAGTAATGTACTTTAAAGCAAAGTAATCCACAGTCTCTCCGTTAGCTAGGTTTTTTTCTTCTCTCTCTCTCTCTTTTGTATTTTAAAATGAAGGTCTTCGGCTTGACCTGAAGTCAGAAAGAAGCCAGACTGAACAACTTACTGCACTGCTTGAGCGCAATAACTTGAGCACAGTGACTGTATCCAAGAACTGAGAACACAACAGAACTTGTGGAATGGATCATTGCCAATTGTCCTGCAACTGTGACTTCCTGCAACCCCAAAAAGGTTCTCTTGGAGGGTCAGAGGACTGTCAGGAAGAATGGGGAAATGGGAGGAAGGGCAAATTGCCATAAATTGTCCCATCTCGTGTGTGAGGTTTTATTGTGCAAGAAATAGTACACGAAGAAGAAGAGTTGGTTTTTATATGCTGACTTTATCTAACACTTAAGGAACAATCAAACCGGCTTACAATCACCTTCCCTTCCCCTCCCCACAACAGACACTTAGTGAGGTAGGTGGGGCTGAGAGAATGTGACTAGCCCAAGGTCACTCAGCTGGCTTCACGTGTGTAGGAGTGGGGAAACAAATTCAGTTCACCAGATTAGCCTCTGCCGCTCATGTAGAGGAGTGGGGAATCAAACCCGGTTCTCCAGATCAGAGTCCCCCCTTCCAAACCACTGCTCTTAACCACTACACCACACTGGCTCTTGAAGGGGAGTGAGAAATTCCATTTCACCCCTTTCCTGCTGTAGAACCTGTGCTGCATCCCATACAATTCCCAAGGTTTGCCTAACTCTCAGGAGTGGCTATGTGGAGGTGCAGAAAATACAGCGGGAAGGGGAACTGGGAAAGACATATGAAAACCAGGGTTGGTGCCAAACAGCTGTAAAGTTCTTAGGGGAGGGCAAAAATTTGCAGAGAAGAAGCAGAAGGGAGTTCTAGCTTAACTCGTCCCTCCTTGTGTCCATTTCCCCAGCAACTTCCCCCCTGTAAACACGTCTGGCAAGCCAGCAGTCAAAACATTAGCTATCAACTAGTTCTTCAAGAAACTACGGTTGGCTGACATTCAAAGCAACTGTCAATATAATGTGCAATGGCAGTGCATGGTATGGTCATTCCACTCTAGGCCCACCATGTGAGAAAAAAATGCTTTCCCAAATGGCTAATAAATTTGAGCTTGAATTCTGAAGGTTCCTTGGAGACTGGAACACTCCCTTTCTAGATGAGGCAAAGAAATACTAAAAATACGAACACTGCTATCTTTCATACTTTCACATCTCCACAGGGGAGAAAGCTATTTACATCACTCAAAGAAATTTGCCTTTCAAATGAAGGTCTTAACTGACATCACTGAAAACATATCCTCAGAAAGACACATCTTCTACGTGCTTGACTGTCAGCAAACTGCACTGGACAAGCACGACAGGAAAATCTGAGCGCGTTGACAACAGCATTGTGAAAGGAGCCGCACATCAGTTCATCATGGAGACCCTCCTTCAAGGGCACGCTCAACATGCAAATCAGGTGCTACACTTGCTTTGATGACTGTAGAACAGACTTTTAGCATTAACCACCCAAACAATATCTTGGCATGTACTCTAAACAGAAAAACAAACAACAGCTCCTTACCTCTTTGGATAGGTTCTTATTTTTCACATACTGGGGTTTTGTTACACTGATACCACATTTATTAGACTGGATTTATGCATGGTATCCGATATATATTAAAGTGCTTTCACACTGAAAACTCCATGATTCATCTGCAGCCTGATACAGAGTGCAACCTGATTAATTCCCTTGGGATGAAAACTGAGCACAGAAAGAAAAAGAAAAATGTGGCAGTTGATTTTTTTTCTAGAGGTCTGAAGTTTCAGTTTTGACCTTTCTGTTGGCTATAACCCTGCCCCAAAGGAGAGATGCTTGGTGAGGTAAGGCTGTCTCCATGTTTCTTTCACCCCTCTTTCTTCTGCAGCGGTGTGGAGATAACATGTTTAAAGTTTGTTGCCTCCCAGGAGCTAAAAGACAATGCCATTTGTTTAGAAAAGCAGACTGAGCATCCTCCTAAAGTAAAAATGTTTTTTCCCCCTTAGTTCCCATGGGGGAAGTCAGATCAAGAACTTTGGGAACCATGAACAAAATAAAACCCAGCTATATATTGGCACTGCTGGTGTCATGTCAATATGTTGATATGATACCAACTGAGCACTTCAGAAGATTGATCTGCCCCCATTTTTGAAGGAAGTAGCTGAAAGCAAAGTTTGGTGTTTTGATGCCTCAAAATTGCACTATGGGAGCCTGCCCAGGTCATCCTGCCTGGTTTATTTTCATCACAGGCAGATTTAGCTGTTTAGCTTTCCTCCTGGAATGCTAGGGGGCATTTGTGAAAATTCTTTGCGGGGATGACAGTCATGATGTCACAGCCACTTAACCAACTACTACCAGAGGTTTGACCACAACATTCTTTATCATATCTACCCAGGAAGTGTTCCCTCTGCCTGTGGATACTTACATCCACATACAGGGGGCATGTTCATTCCCAACAGGCTTTTCTGCAGACTTAAGAGACCCCCAAGGTCTGCAGAAAAATCTGAAATTGTAAAAAAGGGGGGAGTTAAATCCCCCCAATTTTTGAAAAAAGTGTTTTCTGTGCATGCACAGACAATGTTCTTTCAAAATGGTGGTGGCTACTACCGCAAAGAGCTATGGTTGGGTGCCAGGCCACATGGTGCCGGCAGATGCTGGGAGTGGCTCCTGGGCTGTGCTGCCACCACCCGGGGATGGCTGGGCCAGGCTCTCTACAACAATGGCCGTCCCCTGCCACAGAAAGCCAGGCCTGGCCAGGAGATTCCACCTGCAAGGGGAGATGGCATCCCCCTCATGAGAGGGGGAGATAGCATCCCTCCCCATGAGTGTTGCAGGTCTCCACTTGTTATATTATATTCTGGTGTGTACTGCTGGCCTGCCTAGCCTCATCATTCCTCTATCTTGATAGATACCTTTCTAACAAAGCTTTGGTGATGTATCATGAACTATCTCTAAATGCCTTCAGCAGAGTATATTGGATTTCAAAGAGAATACGGGTCTTCATTAGTTTTGTAAAAAAAAAGAAAAAGGATAAAGGCAGAATGAGGATTTTACCTATGTGGTATAAGTGAAGTTTTTGATGGTGTTCCTGGTTATGTAGCAATTATTTTGTTGTATTTTGTTGTTTGTGTTGTTGAACTTAGGCTATCAAGTACTGAGAAATAGATGGGCATTTTTTTCTTGCTGCCAAACTAGAAATAAGACTCACAGTGCCATCTTAATCCCACACCCTTCTGAGTGTATTGACTTCAACGGGCTTAGAAGGGCGTAATTCTTTTTAGGATTTCAGTGATAATTAGAAAAATTGTTAGTATAAGTAGTGAAACATCATTACAACTTGGAGCTGTTTAGCTTAGAAAGAAGGTGCTTAAGCGGAGATATGATAGAGGTCTGTAAAAAATATGCATGGTATGGAGAGAGTGGACAGGCAGAAACTTTTCTCCTTCTCATATTATATCACAATGCGAGGTCATCTGCTGAAGCTGGAGGGTGAGAGATTCAAAGCAGATAAGAAGAAAAGGTGGTTTTTAGATGAGGACTTTCTGTACCATTTAAGGAAGAATCAAACTGGCTTACAAACACCTTCCCTTCCCCTCCCACAACAGACACCCTGTGAGGTAGATGGGGCTGAGAGAGCTCTAAGAGAACTGTGACTATCCCAAGGTCACCCAGCTGGCTTCATGTTAGGGTTGTCAACCTCAGGTAATAGCTGGAGATCTCCCGCTATTACAACTGATCTCCAGCCGATAGAGATCAGTTCACCTGGAGAAAATAGCCATTTTAGCAATTGAACTCTATGACATTGAAGTCCCTCCCCTCCCCAAACCCTGCCTTCCTCAGGCTCTGCCCCAAAAACCTCCCACAGGTTGTGAAGAGGGACCTGGCAACCCTACTTCTGTGTAGGAGTGGGGAAAGCAACCTGGTTCACCAGACTAGCGTTCGCTGCTCATGTGGAGGAGTGGGGAATCAAACTCGGTTCTCCAGATTAGAATCCACCACTCCAATCCACCGCTCTTAACCACTGCATCATGCTGGCTCTCAGTATTTCTTCACACAACACATAGTTAAATTGTGGAACTTCCTGCCCCAGGATGTGGTGATGGCCGCCAGTTTGGAAGGTTTTAAGACTGGAGAGGACATGTTCATGGAGGATAGGGTTATCCATGACTACTAGTCAAAATGAATACTAGTAATGATGCATACCTATTCTCTACAGTATCAGAGGACCATGCCCATTATATTAGGTGCTGTGAAACACTGGCGGGATGCTGCTGCAGTCATCTTGTTTGTGGGCTTCCTAGAGGCACCTGGTTGGCCACTGTGTGAACAGACTGCTGGACTCGATGGGCCTTGGTCTGATCCAGTAGGGCTTTTATTATGTACTTGTTACAATGAATTACAAACAGAAAGGGGCAAAAATCACAATACATTCCACTGTTCAATGAAGACATTTGGGAAACTTTCTTCTGACTTTAGAGACATGATGAATCAGATAGCCAATATTCATATCAGCAAATGTGTGATGCATTCCTCTAATATTCTGCACTGCATCACTGGAATGATAGTAATATATAGTCCATTATAAAAGAGAGTATGAAATCAAGATGAGAAGGAACTTAACCTACAATATTCTTCCCAAAGGAGATAGCTTCATATCTATAATTCTTCCCTTTCCAGCACAATTGAAAGCAGAAAAGATTGTAAGTCTACTACAAACATTCCCTAAATATGTTTACACTTCAACAAAGTTAATTAAAGGCCAAAAAGAGAGGGTTTCATGTCAAAAATGCCAGAGAGACTATTGTTTTTAATTTAGCTTTACACATCTTCTTAGCACAACACAAAACATCCAAAAGCTATGTAAATTTAAAACCAACAAGCTACTGACTCAGAATTATTTGCGCATTTATGACATACTCCCCCCCCCCGACAGCACATATTCTCAATGGTTGATGCTATTTCCCTTCCTAAAGCACGTTACCACTCCTAAGACATTCATGGATGCTCAGTCTGGATGAGTTTCCATATGAATAGAAGTTATATCTGGTAGGGAAATGGGATCACCCTGCTGGACATGCCTGTCCATATCTGGGGCTGAAGGAGATGAAGGTAAACAATTTATGGTGTGTATTAAATTCAACGTGACATTTGTATTATTGTAAAGGTTAATAACATGATGTTGAGACCTATATATGTCATATTTTATGTGCACAGGCCTGGATTCAGGTGAGCCTGGAGGCCAGGCATATATACTACGTATGTGCCTACTATCTGGTTTCCTATCACACACAGCATCCTCCTTTTGAGATCTTTGTGTTCAAACCACGACAGTATGAACAGGAGCACTAGGCACAATAACCCATTTAGATGTGCCCTCAAATCTTTCATGCCTGTTGCCCTATTCTATTGGTTGCTAGAATTACAACATGCATAACATACTCTGTCGTTTGCAAAGTATTCACTATTAGGGAACCAGCAATTGAATGTACCCTGTTGGACACCCATGATCAGACTGTGAGCCAATCAAAGATATGCTCAGCTTGCATTGGACAGCTCAAACAGTTGCCAATCCCCCCCACAACTGCCTGTTGGTCAGAAGACAACCTACAGCTGACCAAGGATCAATGGAAGTTAGATTCTGATCTATTCTTCCCTGCAGAAAAGCAGCTATACAGTTAAGTTGAAGAAGAACTCAATTGGCTTCTCATCTTCCTACTGCAAAAGGGAGAGGAGAGAGATTATTTCTCTTCCCTCTTCTCCAAACTGGGCAGGGACAGAAGTGATGTGTCTGATCTTCCCATTGCAAAAGGGAGAGAAGAAGGGGATTATTTCTCTCCTTTTCTCTGCAGCCTAAACCAAGAGTTTGGAGTAGGGAGTAGAGAAGCATTCTGATATCGTCCCCCCCAAACTGACAGCTGAGATGGCAGAGAACATGATTGATCTCTTCTTTTTCTCTAAATCCCAAGTGGGGAGAAGAGAAGGGAAATCTACTGGGTTTCTGATCACTCCCCTCCACACACACTCACAAACAAAATTTTCAGAATGGAAGATCAGAACAGCCTGCATTGCACTTGATCCCGACAATTGTCTGGGAGTTGTCTACTGATTCTCCCCTCCAAAAAAATTGCTGGCCACAGAGCAAACTTTCCCCAGCAAGGGATCAAAAGCTGACTCCCAGCTGATCCCTCATAAGCTGGCATTCAGCTTCTGATGGCTGCAAGTAGTGTGATCCCGCTAACAGATGCAAAAGGGTTATGAACAGCTGAACAGCCCATCAATTAATTGGCTACCTGATAACCAGCAGTGAACTGGATGTGAGCTGAGCTGTCAGGTGTTTGAGCAGCCTTATTTACCACTCACTTCAGTTGTGGGCCTATTCTACCCAGAGGTAGAATAGAGGTGTTTGCAGACCTCTATAAAAGTGAACTTGGAAGGCCTCTCATGGGATTGCCTCATATTCCCACTGAAGCATTCATACAGTATGGTTCAGGTGCTTTGCACACAATTTATTTCAATAGAATTGTTTCATGTTTGTCTTCAGTGTCAGTTCCAAGCTGTAATATAGGGGAAATAATCCTGTACTATAATACTGTTGCAAGGATGCCTGAGATAATGTGTGAAACACAACTTTCTTCCCAAACAACATCAGAGCTTGAATTATTATCTTTAAGAGGTGTTCGGGTACAATGAAATCAGAAAGACCTTTCCATTTGTCTGTCCAAGTGCTAAGAAAACATAGCCCTCTAAGAGCAAATTCAATCAATTTACAGACTACAGTAAATCAAACCTCTCTAAGGCAATTGCCAAGGTATGGAAAAGGAAGAGGTAAACATATGTGTTGAGTATATTAAAAGCCACAAGTTTACAGAGAAAGATTAGGAACAACTAATTATGCCAACAAGATTAGTAACGTCCTGCTCACTAAATTACATTCTTCGGTACAATTGAAATTAAAGGCAAAATGGATGGGTGAAATACTGAGCATGCTGGTCCCTAAAGGCACAAACCACCAATGACACGGCCATGCTGCTGCGATTACAATAGTGTAGATGAGGCTTAAAGAACATTACAGACACAAAGTTTAGTTGGGATAGAAACAGTTCTGAATCAGACAGGTCTTAGTGGAATATTTCATCAGGTCTAGTAGATTCTCATATGTCCTCGGGACATAAAAGGTTTTTCAGATTTTTACAGTTGTGGAAGCCTCCATTTGTGTGAAAGGCTGATGATATCATTGACATGCATGCTGCAATGGAAAACACTGGAGCACATGTAGAGAACAATAGAGGGGCCTGTGGATGTTCCTACACCTCATGTGAGGTATTTTACCTCACCACAAAACTGCAGAGACTTCTGGCACATGGATAATGAAATAATCAACCCCATGAAGCACCAAATTCCTCGATACACACACACACACACACAATACCTAACATGGTTTATGTATCTCTGCATGTCACACTTTTGCAAGACCTGAGCAAGGCTGTTAATGATAGGACATTTTGGAGGACATTGATTCACAGGGTTGCCATGAGTCAGAAGTGATTTGAGGGCACATAACCCACACACATGCCACACTAGGCCTTTCTGCACATTCTGAGATTTTTGGCACATCATGTTTAACTACAGCGCAATGGTCATTGTGCTGAATGACATTCTAAAAGCCTATAGTTGCTAAGATCCAACAAGGCAAGTATTCTACAATCTACTGGATTCTCTTCAGAATATAGAGCAGACCGAACCAGAGAATCTGATTCTGCTGAAAGTAATCTAGAGCTTTGTCACATTTGTGTAGCCAAAGTACTGGCATACATCTAGACTTGATAAATGATACCTGAACCATGCATATGAAGAAAAAGTAGGAACCAAAGAAGGGGTCGTACAGTATCTCTGTTGAAATATTTATTTTATTATTTCCATTTGTTACCCCGCTCTTCCTGGCCAAAGCCAGGCTCAGAGGGGGGTAGATCTACAATATCATATTTCATTTTTTCTCAGAAGTTAATTATTCTTTTGTTCTTTTATATTTGGGACGTATTTATAAGAACATTAACTATAGATAACTCAGAACGTTGTCAGATCATGCTGAGAGTTCAGTATAGAAAAAATAAAATATAAATATTCCATTGTTTCAGATCATGCCTTTGTAGGCTGTAATAATATGACCTGATAGGGTATACCTTAAATATGTAAAATGGAGGCTTTGAATAGTTAATATTTGTATGTATAATTGTAGATTGTATTACTGCTTATTAAAATTTTGATGAAATATATTTAGTAAAATACATTTGAAGCATTGCTTGTACCAGGCCTGGACAAATTTTCTTTGGTTCTAAGGGCCAGAGCAAAAATTTAGGAGCCACATTAAGTTTTCATGTTTAATTCATATTTAACTTTTGTGCGCTGTAATGTATTTCAATGGAGCCCATGCATGTCAATTGGCATTTCTAATTCCCATTATATTGAATGGGCATTCCTGTCATTTGCTATAGTACACCCTCACTGTTAAATTGGTTTGGCTTGGATTCTCTACTTTGACATTGGTTATGTTAGGCTTGCCAAATTGCCCCATAGTTCTGCTCAGATTCCCTGGTTCAGAATTGGTTCTATTGGGCTTGTTGGTTCTGTTTGCATTGGGAGGCTTTTTGCCAGTGGCTGCTTTGCTTACTCTTGTGTCTCTGGCTATTCTTTGTCTTGGAGAAAGCATGGAATCCCCCCCCCACAGGCAAAAATGGAGGGTGGTTGTTCAGAGGCCTATAGAATTGGACCTCTTGGTGCAATTCATTGAAAACTTGGGGGTTATTTAAAGGTCAGGTGCCAGCTGCAATTTTGGTACCATTTCCTTAAAATACAGCCCCTCCAGCTTCCTGGAAAGATTTCCCCATAGGGAATAATGGGCCCAAATAATATCAAAATACAACCTCCACCCCAAGATCTGAACACCAAACTGGTATCTGGGACCTGTATAACTGGGAATACTGATATTTTTCAGCTCCCTGATATCTGGGTCCTAAAAATACCTCTTTTTTTGTGGTGCACATCCATAGTCCCAATCCTTAATATTTCCACTAGGAAAGGACATTAAAATAAATTCATTGCTGAAATTACTAAGTGCCACAATGACTTTTCTAGATGTCATAGTGACCTGGTGCCTGGGGTTTGTCAAGCTCTGGCTTATACACTTGTAAATTAGTGCCATTATAGAAATACTTGGGGTTACACTAACTACATTTAAGTAATACTAAACATTATGCAATAATATGAAAACTTGTTCTGGATAATGTTGAATAATTCAGCAACCTGGTAAACTTTAACTTGCACCCTCCACTTTCCCGTGTTTCATAATTGAACTTTGTGAAGCATTTGACAGAACCATCTATAGCCTGAGTCAATTTACACTAACATCTGCTCCCTATCTATTTTCATTTTACGCCTCTAAAATATGGGAGCTATGGAAGCTTAGACACATGGAGATTTTCATGACACAGTAACAGCACCAATTTAAATAATTTAAATTAAATACCAGTGCAAAATGTTCAACAAGTATTAGATTCCAGCATAAAGGAGGCTGGTAAAGACACAACATCGCCATTTGCTTCAGATGGTGGCTTCAGATCCAGGATCAAGCAGGAACCCTAGTTAACTCTAATGATGCTTGACATCGGTTCCGTGGTAGCAGCTAACCACTGACCAGGGTAACAGGTGTACAGGAAAGATTACTTAATTAAATATCCCATGCCCGATTATGGCTAAACAATTAGCACTGTTACATTTGCACTGGCCCAGAATAAGCAGATGCAAAGTGTCAAGTGTCATTTCTGTTCCAAAACAGAAAGAGCTTTTTTTTAAAACAACAACAACAACACAGACATAGGGACATGATTGGAGCCTCCTTAAAGAACAACAACTGTGAAGAGCAGTAATGAAAGATGAAGGCTAGAGAAGATCAAAAATACAATTCATGCTAAAATGTGAGCTGGGCATGCAAAATGCTGTGCATGTGTGTGTGTTAGTTCTTGCCAGTGTTCAAAGGTTGACAATCAATAAAGACCATTAGAGAAACTACTCATATGAATATGTAAGATTCTTAGCTTGAGTTGCTCTATTCCCAGTGCACCTTCAACCTCTTCCCTTTCAATCTTGAACCATGGACCAGATAGAAACTTGTAGCCCTCGGGTCTGCTGACCACACCCTTCCAAGTAGTGTAGCTGGCCCCTAGGAGTAGGAAGCTGCTTGAGAGCTACCTGGCTGATAGCCAGTGCTGGGCCCAATTGCCCAGAGACATCGTTTCCCCCCCCCCTTACGCAGGCACAAACGATGCTCCAGCTTAAGGCTGACAGCGAGACTTAGCTTGAGTCTTTCTCGCTCATACACTTCAATCGGCTTCACATTTTTAGCATTCTTTTCATTGTACTTATTTATTTCTTATAAATTCTTTTTGTAGGTTTTGATACAAGAGGTGTGCCTACAGCAGATTATTCTGATTCGTCTCTTGCTTTGTGATCATGGCCAGAGCAGCATTTAAAAAGGAATCAGGAGAACTAGGGGTTTAATCAGTTCTAATATGACAAAGTTTGTACATAGTTTCAGAGGGTATCTATGCTGGACTGCAGTAGAAGTGCTAAATTCAAGTCCAGTAGCACCTTAGAGACCATCAAGCTCCCTTCAACAGATGACTTTACTAAAAGTCTTCTATTTCCTATAACATTATTTAATATGTGGCATGATGATCTTGAAGTGCCTAGCATATATATGGTTTGAATAAAGACATTTTTAATGTTAATCCTGCTTAATCCTACATCTTTCTGAATCATCATAGTCTTGTGTTTAAGACAGGGATGTACTACCGGCTCTCGCTCAGTTCAATGTCATAGATTAATTAATTACACTGCAGATGCAGCAATGTCACACCTGCATTGCAAGTTGGTATGCAAAACAAAGGGTGTCAATTTCCGTTAGGTAAATATCACTTGTGAGTCATGACCTTAATCCCTGCCATCATTCACAGTAGTTCAGAAAGAAAAACAAGGTGTTCTGCCAGAGGCAGGGAGTTGTTTTAGGAATCTGGGAGGTCACAGAGGCAAGATACTGTCTGCAAGTGTTGTTCTAATGAAAGCAATTGAAGACAATGCAATCATACATCCCTTATGTTGCTGGGAGCTCCTTGAAGCAACAAATGCACCCTTGAGTCTTGTTCCACCGCACTTGCTCTGTTCTGGACTATGCTGAGGCTCTCTGAGCCTTCTTCTACCCACCTTTTATACTGACTTAGCCTTCTAAGAGCCCATTCCTGAAGTGGGGGTAAAGCTACTTAGGAGCCGGAGTGACCGCATGCTGGCATAGGTGCCACCTTATCATAGAATAAGGTGGCAACTACGCTGGCATGGGGGCAAAAACACCTGCATCTGGGCATTGCTGGCCCCTGCTGCCAGCACAGCCATGCTGGCAGGGCTTTCCCAGAAGGGGAAGCCTTTGCCGGCCTGGGCATTTCCGGAGATGGAGCTGCCTTTAGGCAGTCTCCATAGCCCTTTTGCCCCAGGAACGCCCCCTTGAGCAGCAGTGGGGCTGCGCCACCTTCTTCAATGGTGCAGCCTCACTGCTTGCTATGGGGCATTCCCCCCCTTTACATTTTAAACTTTACTAAAAGTTTTTTTTTTTTGGCCTTCATGGCGTCCGGGATGCCTCAGAGGAGGTGGCATGGCTGTGCCGCTCCCAGCCACCATGGATCCACCTTCAGGAACAGGCTGTATGTCATGCTTGCCATGCCTAATTATCAGGAACATCTGGTGCTCATACTCTCCTCCCTTTGGAGGCTGAGACCAACAAAAGATAGCCCTGCTTACAGCTGTTTGATATAGGCTTAATCAAACCAAGGCAATTACTAAATGCTTTCTCAAGTATTTACAGTGGCCATCTGACAACACAATTCCTAGGCTTCCTTGAGATCCTTGCATGTTTGTACTATACCAGGTTACTAAAAAGACACAGCTGTCAGACTGAGATCCTGACTCACTTTCCCCATTTGATATTCTTTGCTATATTCTTAATTCATGGATCCAAATCCATGCTAGTTAAACTAGTAGTGATTTTTCAGTGTTTTTGTTCTGCAAGAAGGCATGTAAGTACATCACAATTGCTAAGAAACACTTGAAATAAGCAAAACTCTCCCTGAATAACTTGGCAGAACTGCATGTACCATGTATCAAACACTCTGTATTATTCATGTTAAGTTATCAGCTAAAGAGAAAATTAATTTAATGTAAAATAAATGGATAAAAATTAATTATTTCTAACACTTAATTGGAATTTAATTCCAATTTAATTATTTCCAACTGCAGCTTCCTTCTATAGTCATTTACTGCTTTACAGAAACATTCAAACTTTGTCCCTTTATTTCCACAGAGCTTTCATTTTTTCTACTCTGTGGTCTCTAGCATCCTTGGAAACTCCACAGGGTGTCCTCAATATCTTTCTTTTGGAAACTGAGGGCATAAATTAAGTACATAAAATAATATGAATTAAAATACAGTTGTCCACTGTTTTCAATAGAATACTATTGGGATGTGCATTCAGATGTACATTCCTCCAAACCTGGTAATCTCAACAATAATAGTCCCCCTCCAATGGAAAATAAATCAGATGGAACTAGACAAAAGGATAACGATCCACACTTGTGAAACTCCAATATCCAGACTGTCAATCTGACCTGCCAAATTACCACTGAATTTCTACTGCCTTTTATGGAAACCAAAAATGAAATATTATGTCTATTATATTATACAAAGGACACCTATTATCCAAACCTCCAGATAATCTGAATGTGTATGTCTTGTGTATATGAGTGGTAGCTAAGATCAGACAACAAAGATTGACCAATTGACAACATTCCTATATAAATATAATTCCTATTTCTCATTATTATTTGGTTGTTTCACAGGTCACGAAGATGGACAACATTGTTTGACTACCAATACCGATGGTGCTGTGTTGACACATCATTCTGTAATATTCATGGACCAGAGCATGTGCACTTAAAAGAATACACCCTTATATATGCATTACACATTAGTCATAGATCAATTTATTGAATGATGATTGAGCTTTTCATATTAAAAATGATGGAACATCCTTTTGTAAAAAAATGCGGACTTGAAATTTGAGATAAAATTAATTGCCAGTAAGTTACTGAGGAGCTGTGCCAAGATTTTACTCTAATAATCTTTAGGCAGTTTAGAAAGGGCATAACGTTATAGACAACAACACTGCTAACTCTGATTTTACTTTAAATGAACTTTAGATGGATTCCAGATGTTAGTATCAAAGATTTCACAATCACTTCTTCAATTATCTAGATTTATGTCATAAAATTCAGACAGGTGTTCGCCATTGTATTATGTAAATTACGTAAGTGGGACCCAATGAGTGACTTTTCCTTGGTGTGATTATCTAGGGGTTCCCCAGGTTATGTCTCCAAGGGTGAAGAAAGACAGCTTGTAAGTGCAGTGGAAGCGATTTTCTGCCCTGAAAACAAATGCCTTGGTTCGCAGTGAATGGGTGTCTGGACACTGTATTACCTTTCAGCATTTTCACTCCAATGCAAAGAGAATGTTCCTTCTGAACCTTTATTAAAGTTCTAGTGAAAACAGTTGCTGCTTCATTGCAATTTAAATAGCTGAATGCTGTCCAAGGTGCTGGTAGGCGTGATATTTAGAACATTAGTGGCCTGGTTAGAATGAAGAGCACAAAATTTCAAAGATGGGACAAGACTTCTTGAACAGAACAAGAATGGGTGGGAAAGACTGAAGGAGATTTTGTGGGTGAATGTGGATGTATTTGAATATTGACAGAAGACAAAGGAAGAGTAGGTCCACATATATGGAAACTGGATTCCGTATAAATCGCTGGGAACCAAGGAAACTGGAAGAACAACAATAAATAAAATACCCTGATGTTTTGAATAATGTTTGGCCCCTACAATGAAAACTTTGCAGGAAATATTTTGCTAGACAACAGAATTCTGATGGATTTCATATGCCATTTCTTAAAATATTTGAATGACTTCAAAGCCCCTACTCTCTTTTCTTATTTCAAGCCTTGATGAAAATTAAGTTTAGGAAATTTGGATAGCTGTCTTAATAACTGGATTAATTCATATCACAGTCCATTATGCTGAAAACAAAAATACCACAACACTTCATAATGCTATCACATAAAATGGAGGGAAGAAAAGAAGAAAGGAGGATGTCTTTTACAGGGCATTCTGGACATTGTGATCACTACATGGAAGCCTCGAGAGCCAGCATGGTGTAGTCGTTAATAACGGTGGTTTGGAGTGATGGACTCTGATCTGGAGAACCGGGTTTGATTCCCTACTCCTCCACATGAGTGGCGGAGGCTAACCTGGTGAACTTGATTTCTTTCCCCACTCCTACACAGGAAGCCAGCTGGGTGACCTTGGGCTAGTCACAGTCCCACCTAACTCACAGGGTGTCTGTTGTGGGGAGGGGAAAGGAAGGTGATTGCAATCTGGTTTGATTCTTCTTTAAGTGGTAGAGAAAGTCGGCATATAAAACCAACTCTTCTTCTTCTTCTTCGGAGTTCATCTTGTTCCATGTAACAGATATACTATGTAGGAAAGTTCACTATTGGCCTGTCCCCATTATTTGACATTTCAGTGTCACTTCCAACCTCTGCCAGAAATATGTGGCAGTGGCATGAATGCTGTCAATGGGAGGAACTCTACATGCTATGGTTGCCACATGAAGTATCCATGACACAGAGATTTTCCCAGCATACAATGTATAGCAATTGTAATCTGCTGGCTGGCTCTTTATCAATGTAATTTTAATTTTAGCATTTTTTGTGGCTTGGAAGAAAAGAGTCTATGTTTTTGCAGGGATCTCTACTTTGATGTGGTGGAGGAAAGTGCCATCAAGTCACTGTCGACTTATGGCAACCCCATAGGGCTTTCAAGGCAACAGACAAACAGAGGTGGCTTGACATTGCCTGCCTCTGCATAGCAACCCTGGACTTCCTTGGTGGTCTCCAATCTAAGTACTAACCATGGCTGCCCCTGCTTAACTTCTGAGATCTGATGAGACTGGGCTAGCCTGGGTCACCCAGGCTACTTGATGCTGAAGGTCAAATTTTGCATGCCATGCATGTGGCATAATGTTAAACACAGGCCACTCACTTATACATCTGTACATTCATCTGACATTCACTGAGAGGGAAAGATGGCACCAGTTGGGAATATGTACACATGTATCTATGAACTGCCAAGGACACAGGTTTCATTGCTACAGTGATGGGACTGCTCCACTAGGGGGATTTGTAATTACAGGATTTGTAACTGAGTTAATGCGTTAACTGGTCTTTGCCAATGGGGATTTGAACCTGGCTCTGCAAGTTTTTAAACCAGCACTCTATCCACTGTGCCTCCTATATAATAGTTGCCTTGTAGGGAAAAGCATACACAAATAAATACTGTGTCATCCACACCCATGGAGATTAATTTTTCACTCTGTTCTACTGTTTCACATACCTGGACACCATCAGATGCAGGGATGTAACTTGCTCTTTTAAATGTATCTGTAACATTTCTGAGAATTTCCACAGAAACCAGGAGATCCCCTGCATAAAAGTTTTTCCTCTGAGTTAAATCCAGAAGGGTCTTAGTCACCTGGGACATTCCTTCACCTGCCAGTGTCCTCTGTCCTTTTGCAAGATGTTCTTTAATCTGTAAAAAGTAAAACAGTGAAATAAATATCAGAACCTTCTTTGCTATGGTTGTTGCCATCATATAAACTCGCTATGATAATACTCTTCAGAAAATACTCTAGCATTATCATAATATTATGATAATACTTAATAGAAAATAGAACAATGTAAATTAGCTGTACCGAAATGGTGTAAGTTTTATACAGGATATTGTTTAGGGGAAAATAAGACAGCTAATTAGTGGCTTCTTAATTTTTCTTAAAGAAATATGATGGGCCAGAGAAAGCCACTGAATTGGATATTCTGGAGGCATATTATTAAAAAAGCAGCTGCACCATTTATACTTAGCTTTCATATATATTCTCTATAGAACTTTCAGACATGTTACATTACTAAGATTCATAAATAACTACACTTTATGAGAGCAATCTATATTCAATTCAAGGCACTATCAAAGCATTGATTTACAGGTTCTTTTGTATTGTGATCCTTTGAGTTAAGAGCTTCTCTGAGAAAAAAAGAATCACAATGAATGTAGTTCCTTCAGACTCATTATGTTTTTTGAGCATTTTACCCCTAAGAAAAGAGCAAGTAATAGGTTCCATTTTGGTGCAGCATAATATGCTACCTTTTGCCCTGTTGAGCTTATGGAATTGCTTTAAACAGGTCCATCTGGCTGTATTATTTACTCTGACTAACAACTACTCTTAGGCAGAGAAAGATCTTTCACAACGCCTATTACCTGAGGTGCTTTAAAAGGATGGAGGTCTCAAGGATTGAACCTGGGACCTTCTTCTTACAAAGCATGTGCTCCAGCACTCAGCTTCAAAAAATGAAGTCTCTCTCTGACATCCAGGGGCTAGAATCACTGGTTTGCATGGCCTAGTTTCACTTCTGCTTTTGTCACAAATTATTATTTGGATTATGTTAACTAATTATTTTAAGAACAGTGTGTACAAAGGGGCCTGTTTCTGGGTACAGAGCTGAGCCAGATAGCTGATATCACAACTGTTTTTTAATTGTCAGATGGCACACGTGAGGTCTATATAGAAATGTTGGTAAGAACAGGACCAATGTTGATATGAAGATAGGATGTATGAACTGACTGTCCTCATACAGAATTGATGGGAATCTTCTATTTTATCGGGGATATTTGTTTAATCTTTTCTCCTCAGCTGTCAGTTGGGTACTAATCTTGTAAAAAATCAGTACTGGCCAATGAGAAAAAATGTATCTAATAGCTTCAACTAAACCTTAAACAAAACTGTTAGAAATATAACAACATGAAGCAGAAGGTGTCGCTAGGCCAGCATGTGCTGAGAAAGAACATTGCGGGTTTAAAAAACCTACTCTTTATATGATTAGAAATCATGAGTGATTCTATATTTCTTGTAAGGCAGAAAAACAGCCACCCCAAAGATAAAAAGATAAGGAGCCCAGATGATACATACAATGACAGCTGTAAAAAATGAGAAGCTATTCTTTCTCAAATTCCTTCTGAAAAAGCAATTGCAACTTTCCCTATGATTGGAAAGGGGTATCCCATATGCAGACCATGAAGGTATCCCCCCTCCAAAGCCCTAGGAGTAGACAGGAGGGGATTCAAGCTTCCTGGAAGGACAGAGTCATCCAAGGCAGCAAGGTCTGTTATGTCTCCTTGATTCATCATAGTTAGGAAAAAAGTAAGCATTTTTTGACCATTAGAAAGTTTCATATGAAGACCATTTTGATATATTTTGGCCTTATTTTTGCAGTCCTATAGGTTCTACAAATAGCTCTTCTTTCAATAAGAGTTAATTATGATACAGTGTTGTAAAGAAAGAGGAATATCATTGAAGCAGAGAGCATTTTATATTGTGAAAATTATGGCAAGGGTATCCACCATATGATTAAACTGAGGCTATCGTACTTTGGTCACATTATGAGAAGACAAGACTCAATAGAAAAGACGATAATGGTAGGAAAAGTTGAAGGCAGCAGGAAAAGTGGAAGACTCAACATGAGATGGATTGACTCTATAAAGAAAGCCATGACCCTCAGTTTCCAAGATCTGAGCAAAGCTGTTAACGATTGGACGTTTTTGAGGACACTTTTGAGGACACTGATTCATAGGGTCGCCATGAGTCAGAAACAGTGTGATGGTGCTTAACAAACACCTACCCACCATAACTTGATTGGTGACAGTGAGGCAAGTTGTATTGGATCCTAGACTACTGAGAAGCTATGAATAAACAACTATTTTGAGGTGCAGAATAGGTATTGTTAACAACCCTCTTGGGAAGGAGGAGGTCTTAAAGGACATTGTACTACCCACTACTGATGGAGCTCAACAGACCCTTGCTGACTCAGTTATAACTAGCAAAAATGAACAGAAAGGGATCAATAATATTCAAAGGCAATTCTATATTATACAAAGTTAATAGAATACAAACAAGTGATCAAGTGTGAACATCCTTAAATGTGAACTAAAAAAATCATCAAAGACAAAACATAAACAGACAATATATACATGCATATACACAACGTTCTTATTACAAACAATACAGCTGCAATATGCTAATCAAAGTTCGTAAACTAAGTGATGCAATGAAAATGGTATCTTCTTGATGCCTGACGGCTAAAGGTAAATAAATGTGGCTTTTCAAAGAAGTCTTCACCGCCAGAGGAAAGAAATATTCAAGCAAGGAATGTTTTCTGGATAAATTTCAAACGTTTTCACCCACCACTAGGGGGCTTCGTCACCTTGAATTCAATGGCGAAATCGCCTCCCATTGCCTCATCAGGCTTGATAAATTGACCGTGCCTCTACGGGCTAAATCTTTTCTCAGATCAAGGATCTTGCGGTTATACTGGATCCAGCTCTATTACTGGAGAAGTTAATGCAGTTGCAAAAAAGGCTTTCTACCAACTCAGCCTAACTCGTAACATGACCCTTTACCTTGATACAACTGACCTGGCCACCTGGATCCATGACATAGTAACATTGAGACTGGACTACTGTGATGAATTGTGCATTGGTCTCTGCTCAAAATCAACTCGGACACTCCCACTGGCCCAGAAAGCTGTGGTTCGACTATTAATCAGAGCTAGAAGGAGCATGCACATTACTCCCATTCTGCAGATGCTCCATTGGCTGCCCATCAGTTGCCAGGCTCAATATAAGTTATTGGCTATCCCATACAAAGCATGGCCTTGGCCCCTCTTATTTGTGGGACCGCCTCTCTCCCTATGCTCCACCACGACAGCTTCACTCATCCGAGCAGGGCCTTCTGCAGGTGCCAACCTGCAAAAGGGCAAAATCAACAACTGCCTGCATCCATGCTCTCTCCATTGTGGCTCCCACCTTGTGGTACGGTCTGCCCGATGAGGTCAGGAAAGCTCCCACTCTCCTGGCCTTCTACAAACTGCAAAACTGAACTATCCAAGAGGGCTTTTCTGCACAGGTAGTAGGGTTGCACTGCACAAAATGGTTTTACAAACTTGCTTGGATAAATGATTAGGGATTGTGGTTTATACTGCTGTGTTTAGCTTAGTGTAAGTAGGATTCCATTTATGTAATTTCTGTACCACTTAATGTGTCATGTAAATACTTATGCTATGCTTTAGTTCTTTCTGGTGGCTCCAGATTTCTAAAATCCTAATGCATTGAATGTCCCATTTTTGTGTGTGATTGTACTGGCTTCCTATGTGTAATCCACCTTGAATCCCCATGAGAAAGGCAAACTATAAACAACGTAAATTAAAAATAATAATTAATTTTTTTAAAAAAACCTAATGTATATTTCGGCCTTTTTGGCCCTGGCCCCAGCCTGGTGGAACAGTCTACCAAATAACATCGGGCCCTGCGGGACCTAAACGAGTTGCAGAAGGTCCCAGGTTCAATCCCCAGCATCTCCACTTAAAGGGACTAGGCAAGTAGGTGATGTGAAAGACCTTTCTCTGCCTGAGGCCCTGGAGAGCCGCTGCCGGTCTTAGTAGACAAATAAATACAAATAAATCTACAAAAGCAAGAGTGAAAGTGGAGAACCACAACAGTTGACCAACTGGGTAGGGGCTGTGGCTCAGTTTGTAGAGCATCTGCTTGGCATGCAGACGTTCCCAGGTTCAATCCTTAGCATCTCCAGTTAAAGGGACTAGGCAAGTAGGTGATGTGAAAGACCTCTACTTGAGACCCTGGAGAGTTACTGCCAGTCTGAGTAGACCATACTGACTTTGATGGACCAAGGGTCTGATTCAGTGTAAGGCAGCTTCATGTGAGTTCCGCAGGGCCTGCAAAACAGAACTGTTCCGCCAGGCCTACACCTGAGGGCAGCCACAAGCCTTTCCATTGCCACAAATTCCTGATCTCCCCATCCTACCCCAACTGGTTGTGGGGGTCCACTGGCTGGCCAGGACTGGCCAGCAGCTGAAATTATGCCATCTTGTTTTAAAATATGAGGTATGGATTTTAAGGTATGTTTTTAATATAGATGTTTTAATATAGTTTTTAAATTGATGTTTTATATTGTGTTGTGAGGCGCCCTGGGCCTGGCTTGCTGGGAATGAGGGTGGGATATAAATGTAAATGATAAGATAAACAAATAAATAATATGTCAAAAAAGCAACATATTAGTCTGTGCACAGCTTTCTGTTACCCATGAAAGCTGCTCTGCTTGACAAAGTTGTTCTTCCTGCATGAAGGTCATCTTTTAGTGATCTTATATGCAGGCTTATTAAGGTATAGTTTATGGTAGAAAGAAACAGATGGTAGAAAGAAACAGCTGTTAAAGCAGTACTTCAATAGCTCTCTCTTTCTTGCATCCCACACTATGCATATGTAGATTGGGGAAAAATGTCCTTCAATATTTAATGGACATTGATTCAAGATCTGTAGTGTCCTAGTTTGTCAAAACACCATCCAATATGAGGCAAAATGGAGTAAACTAGCATGTTATTTCCAGTTACCATAGTTACTGAAAACCAAATAGGGTTGATATAGCATGAAAAATCTAAAGGAAATATCATAGATCTAAATGATCAACAATGTATCTTTATTTTTTATTTTTTACTTAACTCTGTTACCAAGCCTTGTGGGAAGCATTTAGGGCAAAACTCTTGCAGAAATATGTCAGGCTCCACTGCTGAATTTCCAGCTTTTGTTGTTGAACATGTTGAACACATCAAGGTCAGTATTGTCTACTCAGACCAGCAGCGGCTCTCCAGGGTCTCCTGTAGAGGTCTTTCACATCCCCTACTGGCCTAGTCCCTTTAACGAGATGTCGGGGATTGAACCTGGGACCTTCTGCATGCCAAGCAGATGCTCTACCATTTAGCCACAGCTTTTTTAAAGCCTCTATCTTCTTTTCAGTACATAGTTATTAGTGAAAATACTGATTACTAGAAACTGATTACACTCACAGCTGCTTAGCTTCAGCCAAAATACTGCATCATATTGGTAGGGGCAGCCCAGTCCGAACAGGGCGGTAGTTCTGCTGCGGTGGTAGTTCTGCTGCCAGGCGCAGCAAGCCGGAAATACAATTTCGAAGGAAACCCCATGGAACTCTCTATAGAGTTCCACAGGGCAATGCCTGCTTTTTTGCAGGCATCACTAGGCGCCTGCAAAAAGGGGGTGTTCCAGGGCCTCCCCGGGAATGCCCCCTTTGATGCCGATGTGAGCCCCTGTGCTGGGAAAACACTGGTGGTGAGGCTGCGCCAGAGCCCATGGCTCGTACTGCCATGCAGCTCCCCAGAGCCAATGTGAGTACCCCCACGCCAACATCAGTGGCATTAACACCAGCACTGAGGTCACGCTGGCTCCTATCCCCTTTCGCCCCCCCCCTTAGGATTGTGCAGTTAGTCATTCATAGATTCAGTCAAGATTCTATACCTATATGTGAGAGAATATGCAAAGAGGGTACAACTCCTCTATGGAACCTGTAATAGTTGTGTAAAAGAGTGAATTTATGGTAGAATGCTATGACAAGTAACACTTGCCCAATTCCTTCTTGTACGCAGATATTAAAGGCATTTCTTCTGCTGTATCTGTTCTCCCGAACTGTCCTGCTTTCATGCCAGAAGCATAGTGTGTTTGTCAAAATTTAAACTCTAACACTGCAGAGGCATCAATCTTTCTTGTGAAATAAAGCATTCCCAAAGAGGAAATTCCAGAGTGCCCACACACCATTCTAAAGTTTTAGAAAATGGATTTGTGAATATTTTATGATATAATATCACATCATGCTTACCATCCCCTTCTGCTATGGAAACTGTTTTATGGCTGTGAGTACTAATGCACAATGTTTTATGTCTCTTCTGCCATTTAGCTTCCACATAACTCACCTTTCCTCTTAGATTTAGTTTTGTTACCTCCACGTTATGAAGGAAGAGCACTGGCATAAAAAAGTACAGAGGCTCAAGTGCTAAATTATTAATTTAATGGAGATTCTAGTCCCAGCCCCCTCCCAATTCAGGTGTAAAGGAAAACATAAATGGTGTTCTTAGCTAAATTACTTCCTATTTACATAAACAACTGTAAAATAATATCCCTATATTTCTGTCTTTGTTGCCCTCTGATTAACACTATTGTGTTGTAATCCATTTGTCAGCTAGTTTCTCTTAGATTTCGTTCACTTTAACTGAGTTAAAGTATGCATGCAAATTCTTGCAGATGCATTTGCTTTTTACATAAATCCATTGTAAGACATAAATAGAGGTAGGGAAGAAGTGTTGCATAGTGGTTACAGTGTCGTACTAAGATTGGGGATACCCAGGTTCGAATCCCCATGCTGCTATGGAAGCTTGCTGCGTGACCTTGGGCCAGTCACACACTCTCAGACTAACCCACCTCACAAGATAAAATGGAGGAGTAGAGAACATTGGAAACCCCTTTGGGTCCCCACTGGGGAGAAAAGTGGGGTATAAAAAAAGTGAATTAAAAAAACAATGCTTTGACTGAAATTGTTTTTCAGGATAAAACTCCGAGTAACAATGAAATTAAGGGCTGGTACTTTTGGAAAAGGGCAGGGCTCCTGTGTCATTTACTATTATACAGCAGAGGTTCGACAGTTAAAGCCCTTTTCTCATATTGTGACGCACTTTCACACAGCCCAAATAATGCACTTTCAATCCACTTTCAGTGCACCTTAACAATTGTTTGCAAGTGGATTTTGCCAGTTCACACAATAAAATCCACCTTCAAAGTGCATTGAAAGTGGACTGAAAGTGCATTATTTGGGCTGTGTGAAAGTGCCGTACAGTGACCCCTTTCACATTACAGTTCTAAGCCGTACGCTATCCATCGTTGGCTCGATTCTGAGTAAAGCGATGCAGGGACTTTTTTTCATACAGCACATTTTAATCCATTCATGAGCTATCTCTGAAGCGTTCTAGGCATTTCAAACAGTGCCTTCCCCCCCACACACACCATTTTTCAGTGTGTTCTTCTCTGCGTCTTGTGAGTGGGTGAACAGTTGTTTTGTCAGGAATTTGCAACAGTCTCGGAAGCACTGCTCACAAAGATTCTGACAATTCTAACCAGAAACACTTAAGATACTAATAACTGCAACAGTGATCATGGCTCCAGCTCTAATTCTGCAAACACAGAAATAGAATGAATGAAGAATTCCTGCAAAGTATAGCTATTTCTATAAAAGCCAAAATAGACTGTAATGCGTACAGTCCTTCTACGAGTCGAACTTTATGCATGCAGCCTGATTGTTGTCATGTGCCAATGTCACTTTTTGGAACTGTAGAAAAGAATGGTTGCATATATATTCCATAAAATATTCCAGCCTGATAATTTTTACTCGTTTGCTGGTAGTTCAATACAACTGAGATAACAGTTGGTCTACCAGCAGGGGCAAGCTTAGAAAACTTCCAATTTTAGTGTATGTATTTAACTAATTTTATTGTATATGGTCTGAAGAACACCCTATGGTGAGAGATTAGTTTTCAACACTACAAACAAATAATTAAATACGCCAATATAACTAGCGTCCATAGGGCTTATTTGAGTGAGATGTGATCTAGTTATCTGAAAGAAAATGTTTAATAGATAGAATATACAGTCTTCTAGCTTCAGTATTGATTCCCCCCCCTCCCGTGTTTGTTTTACATGGTTTATATGATCATTTCAATGCTACAATTATCTGAGATGCTATGTGAGGAGCTTGGCTACTGCTATTGTTTAACCATTAGACATGTCTTGAAGATTTTATGTTACTGCTCTGTGTAATGCGTGTTAACAAGAGGAAGAGTCAAGAATAAGGAGAATGAGGATTCTAAAAACTGTATTTTATTTTCTTGTGACAGACATCATAGCCTGGAGCTAAATCTCACAGGTCGTCGTATGAAGAAAACTAATGCTTAGGGTTATAGAGACTGAGTGTCCTTCAAGTGAACTCTCTTTCTACATTGCGCTGTAGCACTTCATTTTCATACAAAGACAGAAATGTAAATACTAGCATTTGCTTATTTCTCGAATATATTTGTCATGCAAATAATAAATCTTGAATTACTGGTGAGATAGGAAAAAAGTGTCTCCTTGCATTCACAGAACATTATCCAATGTACCATGTATACAGCAACTGCATGTGAAGGATTCTCACAAGTGCAATAAAAACCAACTCCCCCTAATCCTTTACTCCTACATGTGCATACTCAGGCAGAACAATAGTCGATTAGTGGGAAAGGGAGGTCTGCATATGCTTCCTATATCCCCACTACTCCACATGAAGCCTGCTGGGTGACCTTGGGCTAGTCACAGTTCTCTCAGAACTCTCTCAGTCCCACCTACCTCACAAGGTACCTGTCGTGGGGAGGAGAAGGGAAGGTAAGCCTCTCGGAGACTCCATAAAGGTAGAAAAAAGCAGGGTATAAAAACCAACTCTTCTTATTTATTTATGTTTTTTTTTTATTGCATTTCTAGCCCATCCTCCCCAACCTGAAGGTAGGGCTCAGAGCAGCTTACACGATCCAAAATATAATAAAACATTTAAAAATACAAATTAAAATACAATTTAAAATAGCCCTCACCAATCTAATAAATAATACAATAATGCCTCCAATGGCGTTAAAATCCAAAAAAATAGTCATCTGCAGTAAGGCAGATGAATCTGTCCACCCCCAAGGTGATATAAGGTGGGTAGTGCTCAGTAGCGGGGGAGGGGGAAGGATTAGGGAGGCCAATAGACAACCACTCCCAAAAAACCAAAACAAAACCCGCCAACCAGTTTGCATTCAGAAGTACACTAATTTAAACAAATATGTCTATATTATTTGTATGAGTCCTTAATTCTATTACTCGTAGTTCATATCTAGATGGCAGACTCTCTGCCCTCCACTAACATGTATCTTGGATCCTGTTTATAGAACTCGCCATGCTCTATAGTATGCACAATGGGCCTCATTTTCTTCAAAGATTGTACAGTCCTTGGAAATGGCACCACAAAGATGCAAATAAACAGCTGTCTGCACAGCAGAGTGCAGCAGTGAGATTAAAAGTTTAAATACATGGAAGTGTTAATGTGCTACAGTTGTCGTTTGGTGAATGCTTATCCAAGTCCCTAAGGGAGGTAAGCTACCACCAGATCTTAGCTAAAAGCTCCTGCCACACAACATTGCTTAGTCTTCAGTATGCCATGGGGTTGCTTCCATGTTTATACAAGGAGGTCTAAATTACTTTCCAGCCTCCCCTGTGGAAGGCTGAAACAAGGAGGCATTTGTAAAGCAAATGACCATTCTAGCTGAGATAATTTTTATATTTGCATTATAAAGTGACAGAAGCAAGTAGTGATTTAGGCCTTGTGCATTAAAAAACTCTGTTGTTTTTGCTACCATAGACTCACACATTCTTCTGGAAGTAGGCAAACAAATACATTTGGGAGTTTTAAGGGCCTTCTCAATCAACTGCCATTTTTCAAGAATACACATGGCTTTAATTTTCCCTTTCTGAGGCTAAAAATATAGATATTCACTTTATCATAGTCTAGATTGGCTAAGCAATCAGAGCAGTCCGGAAATACAAGTTAGACTAGATCTGTGCTGTATTGTGAACGATTAAACGCGAACCCTTTTCAGTCATTTGTCTTTGTCTTCATTGAATGCATGCAGAAGGACATGGGATCATATCCACTGCCCCCATCCCCAAACATGTAGCAGAACTTCTGCAGTGAGACCCTATGTGCACATAAACGTGATTTGGAATGCTGCAAAAAGGAAAGTCCCCATGGCGTAGGTGCCTCTATGTATGCACACATGTGCATATAGAAGCTTGCTACAGACATTCATCTTACCACTGGGATGACAGCAGGAGGGCCAGCAGGCACAATCCCTAGGGTTGCCAGGTCCGGGTTGGGAAATACCTGGAGATTTCTGGGGCAGAGCCTGAGGAAGGCAGAGTTTGGGGAGGCACTTCAATGCCATGAGGTCCAATTGCCAAAGTGGCCATTTTCTTCAGGTAAACTGAATTATATCGGCTGGAGATCAGTTGTAATAATAGGGGATCTCCAGCTAGTACCTGGAGGTTGGCAACCCTAACAATCCCACTCCCTTCAATGGATGAAAAGGCAGTTGAATCTACAGTACTGAACAGGAGAAAACATGAGAAACTGGCTTGGAGCAGCTGATTGGAGAATGTACACATAATATACAACGCTGTGGAAGTTTTACAATCTGTGTAGGATGAGGGCAGAATATGCATACTGCATTTCTGCAGAGTAGAAAGCTTTTCTCAGCCAAAGGCACAGTATATGTCAGTCTGATATACTGGGAGCCATTGGGGGCAACAAGTTCTTGGTTATCAAAAATATTGTAATACACCTTATAAAAATGATTTCTGTGCTCCTTACAAGGTCATGCGATAATTTTGCTCGCATACTTCCCTCGTGTTATTGGAAGTGCTGAAATGAAATGTAATTTGATCAAAAGAACTCTGAGGTGAATAATGATTTGCTTCAGCTGCGGCTCATTAGAGCTGATTTCATTTCCCCCCCCAAATTATATTAGGAAGGCTGCATATCATGCAACTCTCTGTATTCCTCAATGAAATGTCTGCTCTGATACTGGGAATGAAAAGCTTCCTCTTGTACAATTTATTCCTTCCTCCAGACAGTTTATTATAGAAGTAGCGGGATTATTTTGTGGTGTTCTACATTGGTTTGAATTCGGCATCATAGTCTCCCACTTGTCCATAAAGGCTTGCTGTTTCAGCCAATGCTCCTGATTCCCAAACCTGGTCATATTTGGCTTAACTGAGGATCATTTTACATATGGCAGATGTGAGACAGAGAGGCCAAAGGTTTATAATCTGGAAAAGAGCAGAAGGAAGGGAAGAGGTGCTTGCTTCATATCCCATAGCCCTTTGTATTTTCTCTCAAGAGGTTTTGATACAACTGTCTAAAAAACAGCGAAATTTCACAAGTTATTCCTACTTGGCATTATATCCCCTAGTACCGATGCAACTACTTCACACTCATCTTGTAAAGCTGGCTTGTTTCAACAGAAACTGTACACTGTTGACATTTTAAGTCAAATAGTCTGGGTGTCTGATGTGCTTGAAATAAACAGCACCCGGTTCCGCTAGGGATGCTGAACTGAGTGCCACGTCTCTTGGGGGCTCCCAAGAGAACCAAGATTTGTTCAAATCTGGGATGTAATCCTGCACCCGATCCTAAACAGTGGATTGGGAAACAGGATCTCTCCTGCTGCCCGCGAAGTACGGTTTGACCCCCAGTTTTGCCGAGAGAGCCATTGTGTGACTCTTGGAATCCTGGGCGAGGTCCCGTCTGGCTTGAGGGGGAACCATTGCCGTGAACATCTCTTTGGATTTTAGGCTCAGCTCTCCCCTATCTATTACCATCTAAGCAACAATATTTAAGCAAGAATACCTACTCTTCTAAAATCTGAGTAAGTAACAAGAACTCTTTTGTTTTACCTGGAATTGGAAGCTTTGAAGGAGTGGAAAATATATCTATAGAATCTGAATCTTCCTATCTGAGATTTGGCTGACTCTTTGACATTTAAAAACATTTGATAAGCCGACAGGATTTTAATCAAATTGATCGGTGGATAGACACAACAATCGGGACTATTTGAATGATGGTACAGCCACCAATCAGAAATCCTGAAGTGTAAGGAGGAGGGATGAGCAGATTCCTCCCTACTTCCGGGAGGAGGCTTTTCTGAGTAAACAAATTCCTTTGCCACGGCTTACCCGGAAGTATCAGCTATTGTCTGCCATCGTGAGAATACTACGGGATTTGAGACCGGATGTGTGGCATTGTGTAACTGGCAAATACTTCCCCAGTTCCTAGGCAAAAGGACGGAGGCAGACGGGCAACTTTCTACTCTACCCCCTGCAACATCATTCTACAGCTCAACATATTCCTGTCTGGATTTTACAAATTAAACTTCAATTAACCACCAGAAGTGGCAACCATGGAAAGTGAGATTAAATACATGGATCGTCTCTTCTCTCTGACAAACAACACCTATGAACTTGCTATTCGGAAATTGGATGAAATTCTGGGAGATCTTAAGGACTTTAAAGTCCGGATTATGACAATGAGATCTGAGATGAGATAAGGAAGCTCCCCAAATGATAAGCCATTAAATGAAGAATTAAACACTGCAAAGGAGATGGAGAGCTACGAAGGATTTCCGAAGGATATATACCTGCAAGAAGAAACCGAATCAACCCGACTGATAACCATGGAGATGAATGTAAGCGACTTGGATTTTTGGTTGTATGTACTACCTGAGGAACTTTTCAAAGTTAACTGGGAGAACTTAAAAGGGCGAACAGCTGGAAACACCGAGATTTTTCTCTTCGCCTTGGGGATGGAAGAAAATCTGTTGCAGATTCATTATCTTACATCAATTTCCACAGAGGGAATTACATTAACAACTTCCATGGATGCCCTTCATCGTTTAAAGCTTCTGGGAAGGAGAGGAAGATGTTGGAAATTTAAGATAAAGAGACTGGGTCAAAGGGCTTAGTTTTTTTGGGGGGGTTTAACTAAAAAGGTCTGATTAAATGGTTTGGCTTTGATAAAAACAGAATAATTAATGACATTAACATAATTGTCAGTCATTAGATATGTGGGAGAAACTGAGAAATTAGAATATTCATTTCTAAAGGAGGTTAAAAATGTTACATATTATCTAATCCATTTTTATTTTTATTTTTATATATCTGTTCTTTTTTCTTTTCTGTTCTTTTTTCTTTTTCCCCTCTTTATTTTAAAATAGGTAAATGAAATAGTAAATGTTTATAAATGTTTGTAATAATATTAGGATTAGAATCTTAAACAAAGGAGATAACAAATAAATGACAAGATTGAGGGAGGTGTAGGGGAAGTTTGTATATTTTATTTTTTTATTATCTATATATGGATGTATTTTCAACAATTATTAATTAGAATTTATACTCTGATGTTTACTTATATTGATTGTTGAATACTCTGTTTGATCACTATAGAAAAATAATAAAAAATTTATTAAAAAAGAAAAAGAAATAAACAGCACCCCAGCATGGCCGCAAGGATCAGATACAATTTACCAGGTCCTGGGAACTGAGGCAGGGGGAGACCTAAGCCATAGACCCATTCCTATAATATGTCCATTCATTACATTTCAGAAACGAAAGCAGATTTTTCTTTTTTTTAAGTCTCATGAAATAGTAGATTTGGGATGATGTCCTCACGGAGGCATTAAAAGTTCATACCAGCCCCATTGGCCAAGAAGGGGTTCAACACACATCTGTACTAGTGTTTCTCTGTTAAATGATTATATATGGAATAAAACCGAACTGAACTGATTAATGAACAATGGTTATATGATTAATGAACCTGACCACTACAGTAATCTTCAAAGGCCCTGCTTCAGGTGCCCCCATCTTCTGAGATTAGGCAACCCAGGAGAGGGCCTTCTTGGTCATGGCACCAAAGCTGTAGAACTCTCCCCCCAAGGGAGATTCATCTTCCCCCTTCTGCTGCTGTCTTCTTTTTCTTTTTACAAGTGTCTTAATGATATATGTTTTGGAAGGGGTGTTGATTTTAATAGTTTTAAAATGTACGGTAATTTTATCAAGAATGTTTAAAATTGTTAGCTGCCTTGGTAGCCTTTGTAAGGGCAGAAAAAGTAGGATACAAATTCTGTAAATAAAAAATAAAGAAAGAAATCATTATTCAGGGTGGGCGGTGAAAGGTATCAGGAAGATACATCTTAGGGATGGGGGGGAAAGGAAAATCTATAAGAAACTGGCATTGAACTTTTCTTCACTTATGACTTTTTTGTTAGGAGAGTGTTAGTGTACACATATAGTGTGAGAAAGTCTTTTTGCATGATATCATATTTATTAAGAATATTATTTTAATTTGCGCCCAAAAAATCCCGACAGACCTTTTAGAGATGGAGCTACTAATTTTCTTTTGTAATACACAAATGTAATTTATACTGTTATGGTTGCCCCCAGCTGAGGCACACAATTTGAAAAGAGAAAGATACATCTGATTTATGGGCATGGCATTGAAACACTGAATGAGTTACGAAATTTTCTACTGTGTTCTAATCAATCTAATTTATTCACAATCACAGTTCCTAATAATCCTAAAATGTGCCCTTTGCCTTCTGCTCCCTATAGACATTTTTAAAGGGAATAAGAAGCCCCCAAACAGTATAATACTGTGAATATAAAGGAAATATGAAGGGGAGGGGCTGAATGAAAATAGTACCCATTTAACTTAATGGTTTTTTTTTCATCATCCACAGCATTTGTTGTAGGGTTTTTGTTTTTGTTTTGCATTAGGAGACCTGTCTGGACAGCAAAGAGTTACCCCCATTCATGCTGGCATTTAGCAAGGAATAAACAGAGCAAGTACTAAAGCTGGCTTTGCACCTACTGAATGCTGCAAGTGTCTGTACTCATTTGATATGCATCTAGCAAAGCTCGGCTGTTCCCAGAAGGCCACTCCATGAAGACTGAGAGAGCAGCGTCTGCTAGTGGTGCCTGTGAGTCACAGAGAACACAGAAAAAAATATATTTATGGAACAGAAACAACAGTCAGAGGAAAAAGAAGCTCATTCAGAATCATTCGACATCCTTTTTCAAGCATGAATACAAATACAATTTCATGCAAGGAAGCCCGAGCAGTAACTCAGGAGCCATTCAAGTTTCTCTGCAGAGCTTGACCTTCGAAGCATCCTTTAATTTGAAAGAGGGTGCCAGAATTTATTTCTAGCAAACAGGCTGAATGCCGCCAGTGATAATCACTCCGAAACTCCAGGAGCCCCCAAGTGACTATTCCCTCTGCCCCCTCACACAACTCAGACCTCTACCCAACCGTCATATTATAAATAAGAAAATGACATGGCTTGCCCAGCTGGAGGGGTCCCCAGAGCAGCTAGGGCCCCTGGAATTTTGTTCCCTCAGAGGCCCTGAAGTCATTACTATTCTTTTAGTAGCCAGGACCTAAGTACATAATATACTGATTTAAAGTATTTCAGTTAGATAGTAGTTAAAATTATGTAAACCTTACAGGGGAAGGCAGAGATAAAAGAAAAATAACATCGAGAAAAAAAACTGTTTCTTTGGCAATACTTAGACACACTGGATATTTTAAAATGGTACCTGTAGCATTAAGAGGACACCGATTGAAAGCCATGTCCCCTGCTGGCGTCCTTTTCCATACCATCGATATCAAGTAATCCTCAGGACATATTTCATAAGGTGCTGTAATTTTTTTTAAAACAATTGTGGGACATAAATATAACTTTTAGTATGTTTAAAGCAAATACATTAGATTGAATCTGCAGCCTTAAATCCCATTCATGGTGAGTGCATTCTCACTTGTTTTGCCATCAAAATGTGCAAATACCTTTACTGAAAAGATTATATTTGAGTCTATTATTTGGGCAGCATATATAATTCTGCCCTCCTCCATCTTAATATCACAAGAACCCTGTGAGGTGGGCAAAGCTGAGAGAGACTGACTGGACCAAGGTCGCCTGGTGAGCTTCTTGGCAGAATTAGGATTTGAACAGAGGTTGGCCAGGTTGGCCAGGTCCTAGAGAGAAACCACTATGCTAAGGTGCCCCAAAAGGCATCTTTTGCATGGTGCAAAGCATCAGTTTGCATGGTGGAAGTGGCACAGACACCAGCATAGGGGTCACACCAGTTCCTGTGTGGCTCCGCCCCCCTTCAGGATTGCACTACACCCCCACTCCCAAATACACAAAATCTTGACATGGCAGTATGGAGGCCATCACTAAGATAGCCTGAAGGTGCATGATATTATACTGGGGCAGGCAGTCCTTCGGTTATATCAGGGGTCGGCAAACTCATTAGTCAAAAGAGCCAAATATCAACAGTACAACGACTGAGATTTCTTTTGGGAACCAAATTTCTTAAACTTAAACTATATAGGTAGGTACACTGTTTATTAACTTAATAAACTTTAATTAAAGTTTTAAGTCTTAATTAAACTATAGGTACACTGAATAAAACTTGATATCATACTTAATAGTGATCTTATTTATTGATAAAAATTAAATTGTAAGTCCCTGCCATTTCCCCCTCCCCGTCCGGAGTCCTCGTCTGGAGGCCTGGTCTACCGCCATAAAAGCCTATTGGTAGACCTGGCCTCCGGCTGAGTCCCATTGGGAGGCCAGGTGTACCCATTGGCTTTCTTGGCAGTAGACCTGGCCTCCGGAGGCCCATAGAAGCCAATTGGTAGACCTGCCCTCTGAAGGGGGACTTTTTCCCCTCCTCGGAGTCCAGGTCTACTGCCAAGAAAGCCAGTGGGTAGACATGGCCTCCCAATGGGACTCAGCCGGAGGCCAGGTCTACCAAAGGAAGCCCGCCCTGCCCAACAGCTGATGGGGGGGGGCAGGAACTGCCGAGCTGCCTGCTCAGAAATCGTGTGGCTAGAGGGGAGGGGAGGCTTTAGCCTCCTAACCATTGAGGGCAAGGGCAAGGGGGACCCAGCCATTCTCCACGGTGGGGGGGGGGAGACAGCACGCCCACTCGCCCGCTCTCTCTCTCTCTCAGGCGCGCCGGCTCCGCAGCCCGGCTGCCGGCGCAAGCGGGAGCAAGAGCAGGGGCTCCGAACCAAGTTCGGAGAGCCGCACTAAACGGGCCAAAGAGCCGCATGCGGCTCTGGAGCCGCAGTTTTGAGACCCCTGGGTTATATAGATTGAACTCAGTAATTGCGGATAAGAACCAACATCTTGAACTGAGCACACAAGCAAATAGACACCCATCAAAACTGTTTCCAAACTAACTTAATACACGCATATCATTCAACCCATGCCAAACCACTGCAATTTGGTTATCTATTTTATTTTTATACCACCTTTCCGCCCAGATAGGGTTCACAAGGAAGGGGGATCTTCCAATTCAGAAGTGTCAAACATAAGGCCTGCAGGACGGATCTGGCCCCATGAGCAGTCTAATCCAGCCCGTGAGCCAGCTGAGGCAGGGATAAACAAATATCTTCTTGCCAAATAACACTACTCAGGAATCTGAGTTTCTTAGCCCCTTTCCCCTTCGAGAGCAGCTGCTGCCACTCTGCTCCCTCTGGCCACTAGATGTCAGTGGTGGTTCCTTGCTTGGTCTCTGAGGGCAGATGCAACCGTTGTGCTTTCTCCTGATGCGATTTTGGGCTGGATCAACATAAGGTTAGTGTCCACATCACGCAAAGTGATAGTATCAGTTTCCTCTGCTCTGTTTAGACCTTACTTGGAGTACTGTGTTCAGTTTCAGGCCCTGCAGTTTAATAAGGATGTTGACAAGTTGGAACATATCCAGAGGAGGGCAATGAAGATGGTGAGGGGTCTGAAGACCTAGTCCTATGAGGAAAGGTTGAAGGAGCTCGGTATGTTTAGTTTGGAGAGGAGATAACTGAGAGATGATATGATAGCCGTCTTCAAGTACTTGAAGGGCTGTCATACAGAGGATGGTGCAGAATTGTTTTCTGTTGCTCCAGAAGGTCAGACCAGAACCAATGGGTTGAAATTAAATCAAAAGAGTTTTCAGCTAAACAGCAGGAAGAACTTCCTGACAGAGCAGTTCCTCAGTGGAACAAGCTTCCTCGAGAGGTGGTTCTTGCTTTGGAAGTTTTTAAGCAGTGGCTAGATGACCATCTGACAGCAATACTGATTCTGTAAATGTAGGCAGATCATGAGAGGGAGGGGAGGAAGGGATCAGTCACATGCTCAGCTCTCGTGGCCCTTTCTTACATGCCCAGGGTAATGCTGATCACCACTTTGGGGTCAGGAAGAATTTTTCTTCAAGACCAGATTGGCCAGGGATCCTGGAGGCATGCCTTCATCTGGGTATACTGTAGGGGTCACTGGGGGAGTGGGGGGGTAGTTGTGAATTTCCTGCATTGTGCAGGGGGTTGGACTAGATGACCCTTGATGTACCTTCCAGCTTTATGTTTCTATTACAATACACCAACCTACAGGAGTATGAATCTGTGTGACTAGATTTGACAAGTCTGTTAGGAACGTCAACTTACAAGTTAAATTCAGATGGTAGAAATCACTCCTAGCAACAGCACCAACCTGTCTTTCTGGGCTCAGGAAAAAAACAACAACCCAAACTCTATACCTGATTGGACATGGCCAGTCCCTTCCAAAGCATCTGCTTTCCTCTCTACTAATACTTCCATCTTGTCTTGAGGATTCAGTTTCAGCTTGTCTTCCTTCATCCACTTGACCCCAACATCCAGATTCTGATTCATTAATAAAGTGGGTAGTTTATGTTCAGATGAATGGGAAGAAGGATAGGGCTGGAATGTAGGGACCCACAGGTAAGGAAAAAAACTTTCCCCACAAAACAAACACACAAACAAATCTGGTGGGGATTGAGGACTGCTTTGATGTCCCAACCTCATGCTATTAGGGAACACTGGTGACAGAGAATTGCATTGAAGCACAAATTATCAGCTGGTAGAAGCCACTTGTTTGGCTTCAGCTTGGGGCCCAAAGGGAGGGCAGCAATCAAGTTCAATACATTTAAATACACTATTCCTCCCTACACTTTCAATTGCCACAGAGCAGTGTTTCTCAGTCTTTTTACCCTTGCGGAACCCTTGAAATAATATTCATGTCTCAGGGAACCCTACATATGTTTTACATATGATTTGCATATGATTAGCCTCTATTTCTCGTGGAACCCTAGGGTTCCAGGGAACCCTGGTTGAGAAATGCTGCTACAGAGAATCCTGGCCAGTATGAAACAAGCCCCTAAAATGACTTCAAGGCCAAGGGGGAAGGGAGCAGGCTTTCGCACACAGGCAGGCACCTCAAGCCATCAAAGGGGCTGAACAGTACACCTGCTATTAAAGCCCTTGTGCTTTATTTAGGAAGCCTCCTCCCATGGAAGTAGTTCTCCAACTTTTCAATGTGGGACCCACTTCGAAACTGACTGTAGTTCTGGGACCCTGTTGTAAAGTTAATCCACGCCCCTTACCACAAAACACAGGAATCTCACATTACATTCAACACATGTATAATTTATGTATCTTTAGCGTCATACCAAAGATTCTTTGTCAATAGTTCCACTGTTTATCAAGTCATAAACTTTTCTAAATTCTCTATTACTAGTCTGTTCCTCGCTTCATTTAGATGTGGTTTACATTGAATTAATTGAAGCATAAATAATGGCCATCCTTTTGTTAATGCTATAAAATATATAGGGATTTTCAACATACAATCCCAATGTCTCAATGAAATAACTACTTTAAAAAATGTAAAACAGTTGTGGTCCTTTCTCTTTTGGTGAGAAAATAAACAGAATTTGAAAATGATAGAATGGGATTTGCATGTTATTATTTTTATCATTCCTTTAGCATTTTGAAAGTATTTTTCAAGTTGAATCATGTTTTCCATCATAACAGGCAGGTGCATTCATTTTTTGCTTTCCACATAAAAAGAACCATGTGCTACTTGATAAAATTTCTGATGTACTTTCAGATTGGTTTCAACAATAATTCAGTGCAATCCGCAGCTCCATAGATATTTTCATGAACCACAATGAAAGGAAGAACGTACACTCTATCAAAATAGTGGACCTACTTGGTCAAAGATATCCTTGAGTTTGCATGGAAGATGACATTTTTTTACATGTCTGCTTTTCATAGTCTAATCCAAGGAGCCTCTTGATGGTGGCTACTGAGTCTTAGGCTGCCATCAATCCTTGTTAGAAACTACACCATCATTGTGTTACAGCAATCATTCCACAACTGGATTGCCTTGTCTGTGCAAGATAACCCAGTTGTAAACGATTGCTATAGTGCAAGATCCAATGATATGTGGATGCAGCCTTACAGTTCAACACTATACATCCCTGCTTCAAAGAAAGCCACTCTCAGTTCAATAGAACTTACTCCCAAATAAGTTTGCATTCGATTGCAGCCACAGAAGGTGCTTTTTAAAAAAAATATACAACAATGAACAGTTATATAAGTTATTTGCTTTATACAAGGTGCTCATAAGTGTTGAAGGACATTTTAAAATATATATTATTATTTCTTTAGTGATGGGAACTGATATAGGGATGGGAACAACACAATAAATATGCCTTGGCTTTGTACTGGAACATACATCTAGAAACAGATATGTAAACATAAGCTTTGATCCAAAGGTGCTATTCTATTGACAAAAAAAAGCAGCCCCTGCATCTGAAAAGTATTTCTGTTTGCAGAGACGGAGATGGCAATTTTTGGCAATTCCTGTCTCCTGCTGCACACTCCCATTTTCCACACACCATTCCAGGAGATGTACTGACCCAAAGAAGCACAATTTGGGGAGGGAGGCACAGAAGTGGGAGGAGGTAAAGTTGACACCCTCAACTGAGACTCGGTTGTGCTGCTTAGGATGCCAGCCATAATTCCTGCAGTATGGGCTGTGCAGTCCCACACGTAAAGTGCCGGGGAGGGGGACATTGAAACGCTAAAAACTCCCTTTGATTCAAAAGTAAGGTGCAGGGTTTCATTATCACAGAGCATCCAGAGCCATTATAATGTCCCCTTAACAACCCCACAGGATCATCTTGCAAGTCTACCCCACCTTGGGCAGAGCTAAGGTGGCTAGCCCTACCTATTGTCTACTGACGGTAGACGGGAGTGCTGCTGGCATATGGTTGGTATTACTATGGGTTGCAAGCTCTATTCTTCCTATGTACAAGTATGTGTGTGTATAATGTGCCATCAAGTTGCAGCTGGTTTATGGCAACCACAGCAAGCGGTTTTCAAGGCAAGTGAGAAGCAGAGATGGTTTGCCATTGCCTTTTTCTGCAGAATGTTCCTTGGTGATCTCCCTTTGAAGAACCAACCCTTCTTGAGATCTGGCAAGATCGGATGATACAATGCCACCTTCCCTCCCAAAGTTCAAGTAAGATAAGCTAAATAAAATTAAGCAAGGATAGATATGCAATGTAGAATATTGTGTACTTTCTATTATGTGTGAAAGTGATTACCAAATGTCAAAATCTCCCCTTAAAAGGCAGATTATAAGAAATAAATATATCCTCATCTGTCCAGATAGTCATACAGAAAGAGAAAATTAGACCTGCTTGACCAAGAACTCTGACACCAGTCATAACCTATAAACAGGTCCTCATAACTAACTATTATTAACTAGCTATTGCCACTCCTTTGCTGGGCAGCTCATTAAAAATATATACCGTATTTTTCGCTCCATAAGACGCACTTTTTTCCTTCTCAAAAGTGAGGGGAAATGTGGGTGCGTCTTATAGAGCGAATGTGCGCACAGAGCCGGCTGGGCGCGCTGGGAGGCAGCCGGGGAAAGCTGCCTCGCGCCGTTCCAGCGCGCCCAGCCGGCTCTGTGCGCCCGCCCAGCCCGCTCTGTGCGCTTGCTCGCCTCCCAGCTGGGAAGCGGAGGGGGGGCGGCTTGGCGCGCCCGCCCGCCTCCTCTCCGCCCGCTCTGAGCGCTTGGCGCGCCTCTCCCGCCCGGCTCCTCCCAGCTCGCTCTGAGCTCTTGGAGCGCCCGCCCGCCTCCTCCCCGCCCGCTCTGAGCGCTTGGCGCGCCTCTCCCGCCCGGCTCCTCCCAGCTCGCTCTGAGCTCTTGGAGCGCTCGCCCGCCTCCTCCCCGCCCGCTCTGAGCGCTTGGCGCGCCCGCGCGCCCACTCCCTGCCCGCGTTTTTAGAGGAGGAAAACAAGATTTTTTTCTTGTTTTCCTCCTCTAAAAACTAGGTGCGTCTTATGGAGCGGTGCGTCCTATGGAGCGAAAAATACGGTATATATTCAGTCAAAACCAAAGGCTGAAGAAGCATAAGGTATCCTCCTGGATAATAAAATCTGCCAAGAATGAGCTTTTCAGTGGATGGTGAAAATCATCAACACCTCATTAGTACAGTGATCAGTCCACTTGATGTATAAATAGGCAGAAGTAAAGCTGCTTTGGGGGGCGGGGGAGGGCTTCAGTTCTGTCAGTATCAGCCAATACTATTAAGTAAAATATTGGAGAAGGCATTGGCCTCTCAACTCCTGGTATACCTGGATAACACTGATCATTTTCTAGAGCCTTTTAAATCTGGCTTCTGTTCTGACCATCACACAGAAACCATCTTGGTTTCCCTGATAAATGATATACGTTGCTCTACCAAAAGACCAGTGTATTGATCATGTCCCTGTTGGTTCTCCTGGACCTCTTTGTGGCTTTCAGTATCATCAACCATAGCATTCTTCTGGACTACCTACTCTTGGTGGAGTAGAGCTGAACTGGTTCCAGACCTCCTTAGAGGGCAGGTCTCAGAAGGTGGTGCTGGAGAACCTGCTCTCCTCCTTGGCCACTGGCCTATGAAATACCTCAAGATTCCATTTTTTCTCTCATGTTGTTTAATATCTACATGACACTGTTGGGATAAATCATCTGGAGATTTGGAGTGAACTGTCAACAATTATGGGGAGGGGGTGGCAGTGCTAAACCGTGTCTGGAGCTGCTGAAAGACTGGATGATTGTGAACAAACAAACTTGATCTAGACTAAATGAAAATGCTGTGGATTAGGGATAAAGTTGACATTGGAATAGGTATACAGCCTGTGCTGGATGAGGTTGCACTTCTGAAAGAGCAGGTTTGAGAATATGAAACTACTCTAAGGCTCAGAGGAGATATGGAACAAGCTTCTAAGGCATAGTGACAGAAAGCTCATAGGATATTTTATAAACTCCGGACAAATAGATACAGGGTTTTATGTCGGACTACAATGCAGAAGACTCCCATGTTACAGTTTCACTTCAGTTCAAGAGGTTAGATCAGCAAGTAGGACAGGATGTGGACGAAAAGAGAAACTTAACTGTTATTACACCTTAATTCATACCTTTAAATACTTTTGCTGTTTATATGATTTGATTTTTTGTCTCATTTTCTTTGATGTATGTATCTGAGAGTACCCTGCAGAAGACATGTTCTTGTATTTTATTATTGGATACTGTAGATTTGGGGAGTTACCTTGGGCATATATGATCCACATAAATAAAGAAACTAATTAGTAAGCCACATGCACAGTAGCTCAGTGGTATCAGTGGGAGTGTTTATGTTCTAAGAGAAAGTTGACCCAGAATTTGTTTGTCAGAAATATGGTGGGAATATCATCCATGAAAATAATATTAAGTTGAATTAAAAGAAAATTAAATCACAATGAACACACATCTATAAATTATACATAATTGATCTATAACTTATATGTGAATGTACATAACTTATTATTTATTTGTAAATATACGTAAATAATAATTGGATATATAATATTCTTAATGGCTTAAACCATTAATGTTTGTTATTGTAATATTGAACTGTGATCTAGAATGATATAAGAGCTCTAAGATAAACAAGAATATCACGTATCATCTACAGTACTTGTTAACTTGTAAATTGATTTTATTTGCAAAATATTTTATTAACAGCAGGTGGCAACCTTTGAAAACTGGATTTTAACAGCACTGGTTTACTTTCAAACATAGACATGCAAATGCTGTTACAAATATAAAATGGAGCTGTATTTAGCTGGAAATATTTTTTACTGAAAAGTTCACATTGTGTTTTTATTGCATTGCACAGCATCCATTAAAATCCTCTCCCTCCCTCCAATAACCTCCCCTAACCCCTACAATATAAGGGTAAGGTGAACAAGTTTGAGGTAACTGCCTCAAATTTTCCTTAGCATGGGTTTGGTGGGGGAATGTAAACCTGCCCCCCATGAACCCATGCGTTCTGAATGAGACAGATTATCTAGACTCCTATAAGTCTGACTTTCTACCTAGGTATGGGACAGAAATCAACTTGGCCATCTTGGGCAGTTAATAACGGGAATGCATCCCTGCTGGTTCTCCTGAGTGGCTTCCAATACCATTGACCATTCCAGTTCACTGAGCTGTGAAGGGGCCAGGAGGCACTATATGGAGAAATTCCATTCCTTCTTGGGGTACTGATCTCAGAGATTAACAGTTTGTCCCTTGGTCTATGGGATGCTGTAAGTTTCATCTTGTTTCCCATGTTTTTAGCATCTACAGAAAACTGATGAAAAATTGATCTGGAAACTTGGAATATCATATTACCAGCATGTTGTTGACACCCAACTCTCTCTCTCCATTCTATCTACTTCCAGGGCTATAGTGCAAATTCTGAACTAACAATAAGTGTGGGCAAGTGGAAGCTTAAGCAATCCAAGGAGTAAATAATGTTGATTGTGGGTAAAGGTGATATAGGAGTAGTCAGACAACCAGTCTAGGATGAGGTTGCATTGAGGGGTGCTGTTGGATCTTTCACTATTGCTTGATAAATAATTTGCAGAGGTGGCCAGAAGAGACTTTTACCGGTTTATATTACCAGCTGTGGACATTCCTGGAGAACACAAACCTGGCCACAATATACATGCTTTGGTAACACGCATATTAGAATACTGTAATATGCCTTCCATAGGACTGCCTTTGAACAATATGCTACACTCAGAAATTCACAGATAATTTCTACCAGTAAAGATATTGGTGATGGCCAAAAAGTCAATAAGTGGGTTCTAGATGAAATCAAGCCTGAACTCTCCCTAGAAGCTAAAATGACTAAACTGATGCTATTGTACTTTGGTCACATTTTGAGAAGCCATCACCGGAAAAGACAATAATGCTAGGAAAAGTTGAAGGTAGCAGGAAAAGAGGAAGACCCAACATAAGATGTATTTACTCAATCGAGGAAACCGTGGTCCTCAGTTTGTAAGACCTGAGCAAGGCTGTTAATGATAGGATGTTTTGGAGGTCATTCATTTATAGGGTCGCCATAAGTCCGAAGTGACTTGATGCCACTTAACACACACGAAACAAAAAGGAGGAAAGAAAAAGATGCATCTGACCAAACATACTGTGAAGAAGCCAACCTCCAGTTGCTGTCAGAGACTCAGGGCCTCATCCTGACTATACTGGTGCATGTAATGGTCTACAAAGTGATGATGTGGAATAAACTAGACCTGCCACCTTCTCAAATAGCATCGGTCCCAGCGGCACTGCCAGTGTCTCAGGGGCTTACCTGGGTTGCTCGGGCAGAGAACCAGCCCAGCATGCTGAGCAAAATATTTGATAAGCTACTGTTTCTTATACATATGAGGGATTGTCTGCCCCTGTGCTATAATGACCAGCATCAGCATGGAGTTACCCACATTGATATTAGAGAGAATTAGATTAATATCAACATTATTTGCAGAACACCATGGACAGGAAAACTGATATATATGATTATAGACATAATTAAAACATAAATGTGAGCCAGTGAGGAGTAGTGCTTAGACTTGAAAGACTAGGGTCTGGGGAACCCAGGTTTAAATCCCCATTCTGCTATGGAAGCTCACTGGGTGACTTTGAGGCAGTCACTGTAAGGTAGATTATCCTACCTTACAGGGTTGTTGTGAGGAGAAAATGGAGGAGAGCAGAAAAGCTGCTTTGGGACCCCTTTGTTGAGAAAGGCATGAGAAGTACATTATTTATTTATTTATTTATTTATTTATTAGATTTATATCCTGCTCTCTATCTCGGCCCAAGGCCAGGCTCAGAGCAGCTAACATCAATTTAAAATCATACAATGCAATACTAATACAAATATACAAAAACAATTTCAGTCAATTAAAAACCATCATTCTCTAACATTAAAATCTAATTGGTGCCATTCATTGGCACACCGGTCCGCAGCCAGCCTGGGAAAGAGCAGCCAGGATGGAAACCGTTGCTGCCCTCAACCATAGGCCTGGCGAAACATCTCGGTCTTACAGGCCCTGCAGAACTGCACTAAATCCCACAGGGCCCGGGTCTCACTAAACAGAGAATGCCACCAGGCTGGGGCCGAAGAGAAATATAAATCAATATAGCTGAAGATGGGGAGGCAATAAAAGATAGGTTGGTGGGTAGATGTGAAGGAGAGAAGGAAGCAGGGAAAGAGGATGATATGGGGGCTGCCAGGAAGAAGAAAATAGCGAACAATGTGGGGAGGGGATATAGGAGAAAGTGATGAACACCAACCCACACTCACTCACACACACACACACACACACACACACACACACACACACACACATGTCTTAGCAGGTTTCCCACCACACAATTGGGCTTGGCTCAGCCAGCACTGGCCAACTTGGCCAGAGTTTTCTCAGTAGAGGCTGCTAGGGGGACAGAAGGAAGGAAAGCTGAAGATGCGAGACAGATAAAGGTAGGCTGGGTGGTGGGTGGAAGGAGAGAGAGAAGTAGGAAAAGGGGAGAAGCTATGGGAGTTGCCAGGGAAGGGAAAGAGGAAATAGCGGGGGAGGGTTAAATGAGATGTCTTTGAGGGTCCCCTGCTTGTAATACTGTAATTTTGATACGATTTTGCCATTTCATACCCCAACAGTTGGATACGTGAGGTGGAAATACTATAAATCAAACCACAAGATCACTGATTCATTTCAGAGTTGCTTTGCAGTACACTCGTAATCAGTTACCCCCTTCTAAATCCATTCACCTCAGTGGGCTTAGCAGGGTGTAATTTGGTTTAGGGCTGCACTGTTGATCATCTTAATTTTAACTACTTTTCACTTCACTTGTCTGTGGATCAAGATGTCTAGAATGGATTCTTGTAACAAGTTAAAACTGAATTCATCCATTAAATATATATCCAAATAATGTATGGAAGTTTTAAAATAAAGGAGATTATAGTTTAGGAGCACCTTGTAATTTATTGTTCAATACTTTTCTTCAAAGCATAGCAACAAATTTTGTTCACAGATGAAGCATATAATACCTAACAAAAATTTGCAGGGTTGTTGTTGTTGTTGTTTTTTGTAATGAAAAATGTTTCTGCTAGGTTTTAAATAAATATTCCTTCTTAAATCCCATTTCCTAACATACCTCTTTCAGGCGACTGTGTTTAGTGAGAAACATATCCTGAACCGCATGCTCTAAACATAACAGCTGCTTCTTACCTGGACATCGCTGTTCACTACACCGCCTAACTTCCTCTCCCGTTCCTTCACACTGTTGTCCAGTGATAGCTGCTCCTTGACATATCCTTATTCGCTTCTCCCAGCCACCATCACATGACTTGGAACACCCACTCCAATGGCCCCAGTGATTCCATTGGCCGTTAGCTGTTTGGAAAAATGGTCATCAAAAGTTCCATGATAACAGGGTTGGAACCCAATCAACCTTAAACCAACCCAACACGTTTTATCTAATACTTCTCTTCTTTTCCTTGCCCAGCTGCACTGTCCTTGTAGCCAAGCTCCCTTTAGAAAACTGGCTCATAGCCAGGTATAAATGGGTACAGGTTTACATTCATTCACATATGTAATAACATATCTTGAGAAATGGCAAAGCATGGTGAACAGACAGAACACTACAGGCATGTTCCTTGCAAAGGTAGTGTTTTTAACTCCCATTAATTTCAAAGGGAAAGAGATAAGCGCTTTAAAAAAATCTACTGTTGAAATCAATGGACTTTAATGTGATTAGATCTGGCAAAATTGTGTCCCATCTATGTTAAAAGCAAAGAGGATGGCATCCATGAAATCACACTACTTTCCTATATAACTAAATGTGGACTGCTGGTAACTGCACTTTCACAGCATGTCCCAAATGCATAAAAACTCAATTATTTCAAACAGCGATTGCTAGTTATTTTCATTTAAGCTGCTCTTCTAAAGCTTCAATATACTCTTTGTGCTGTGTTTCTTTTCTTTGCACTCATCACTATATGTTTCTGTTCACTTCTATTATGTTTTTCTCATTATGATTTTCATTAATACGTTTGTGTTGTATAGCTCAATAAAAATATTCTTATTAAAAACGCTAAGGAAAAATCCCTGTAATCTATTTATAATAGTTGAAAGAATTAGAGTTTGCAGCTTTTGCCTCATTCTGAAGATAACTCTGTATTTTACACCTGTGAAATGCTTTTTTACACATATTTTTAAATGTTCCCAAACAGTCACATCTAAGAAGGAAATCATGAACATTCTATAGAAAGCTATCTGTAGCACTGAATCCTATGGTCATATAATCAAAAACTGTATGCCAGAATTCCCCTTCATTACATTGGTTGATGGCAACTCTCAGATTTAGTATAAAGGGACATGGATCTAGCCATAGTTTAATTTCAGTATTTAACCGCAGACTTATGTCTTACATTGAAATTAATGGAACTTACAGATGGTTCTATTTGGCTAGACCTAATCCACACTTCCCCCCCACCCCCAAGCCTTAAGAGAGTTCAGCAAGTTACACACATTACTCTTCCAAGAATGTCTTTAAGAAGAATGAGGGGGAATTTTTCCTTAGCTGAAAAAAAAATAGGCATCAAATTATCACATATGAAAGACTGTCAGACATGACCTCTTAAGTCTTCTTCTGACACCTTTCCCCTATTAAATATATATATATGTGTGTGTGTGTGTTATCCCTGAAAGAGTCTTATGTACCTGTACATTCGGGATTGTAACACTCCCTACTTTCGGCCCATGGACCTCTGCACTCCGAGCCTCCATGAGCAGCTGCTGTGCACTGCCGACTCCTCTGCTGTGTGCCGTTGGAACATGTCACCGAGCACTGGCTCCAAGCACTCCACTCTTGCCACTGTCCATCAACTATTGCAACACACCCAAAACAGAAAGAGAAACACAACCCGTGTTACCAGCAGGAACCAGCTTGGACCCCTTGCTACCAGCTCGCGCTTGAACATCATTTTCAAATAAGTAAGTACACTGGAATATAAAACATCAGAGTACAACCCAGTCCTCCATAGGTATTGCTGGAGGCAAACCTCCAAAGAAATAGGGTCCAAAGAAACCTCTTCCCTCTAGTGCACAACAATTACACTGAACACATCAGCTTTTATGTGGAAGCGCTGGGCAGGTATAAGTTGAAGATACAAGTACTATGTAGGAGAAGTAGGACTGGATCATTGTAAGAGATGCACAAACTGACATTCTATTCAATATAACAGCTACACCAAAGGAAGGGAGGGACTAACTGGACTTACTGTAATTCTTTCTTTAGATGCAGCAGCACCCATGGAAAATAATGTGCCTTACAATTTCTGGATGTCATGCAAAAACAGGTGACAACTACTTTGTGTATACATAATATCTAACGTACAGGACAAAACATATAGGTTGGTATCCCTACCTGGAAGTAAGCCGTGCCAAATTTAGAGGAAATTATTTTTTTAGCAAGCATGTATAGGTTTGATCTGCATGATTATAGGGTTCACTGTCATTTTTGCCTGAACACTTTTATCAAGAATGCATTATAAATGTAAGGTGGTGATTGTCATGATTGCATGGAAAAGTCTGTTTTGTTTCCTGTCTCCCCATTTCTATTTATTGGTGAGAATGGAAGCTCAATCCTATATCATATCTAATTCTCGATCCTGCAACTGACAGATGCAAATGGCTAGGTTTGCCAGCTGCCCTCCAGTCTTTTACACCACATCTTAGTTTTGGATAGTCAGAGTGACAGTTCCCCTTCTCACCTCAGTCACTCTCAGTTGTTGTGGTGATGTCCTACATTCTACCCTACCTTGTTAACAGGGCTACACCACACAAGATGTTTGGCCACAACCCAATTTTCATTCCCTGCAGCTAGGTGGCCCCTGAAGGAAAACTTGTTTTCCAAACACCACAGAGCCCAGTTCCTACGGGGACCATCACCCAAGGGGAGAAGGGACTCCTGCCTCCCCCCTGAACTGTTTTCCTGACCTAAAATGGCCCTGGGGGCATTATCTGCCCCATTGCAGGGCTGGGCATGTAGTATTATTTGCATGTACAGCCCCTAAAGGGGGGAATATAATGCCTCCTTGGGGCTATTGGAGGTTTGTAGGGTTGCCAGGTCCCTCTTTGCCACTGGCGGGAGGTTTTTGGGGTGGATCCTGGGAGGGCAGGGTTTGGAGACACTTCAATGCTATAGAGTCCAATGCCAAAGCAGCCATTTTTCTCCAGGTGACCTGATCTCTATCGGCTGGAGATCAGTTGTAATAGCAGGCGATCTCCAGCTATTACCTGGAGGTTGGCAACCCTAGGGGTTGGGGAAATAGTGAAGGAGGCAGAAGCCCTTCCTCCTTTGGCACAAGGGTCCCAATTCAAATCAGGCCCTGCAGTGCTTGAAAAGTAAGTTTCCTGAAGCTGCCATCTGGCTGCAGAGAACGTGAGTTTCACGGCCAAACATCTCATGTAGTTTGGCCTGTACATTTCCTACTGTAACAGAACCATGGAAATAACGCCAAGTATCTTAATTTGAAGCCCCTGCAGCAGCAAGAGATGTAGCTGGTGTGGTGGGGTGGAAGACAGTACCCAACCTCTACAGCTAAAGGTTACTGTCGGGAAAGAAGGAATCCTTGCTGTTAACTGATTCTTTCAGTAACAAACTTAGTAACCATAAGCATTTGGGGCATTAAGGCCAAAGATGGCACAGGGAATAGGACAGAACATGGACCCAACTGCAACAATCGTGTCTCTGCTCCTGCCCAGTTCTCTTGTTCTACACAACTGTTTAAACCCCAGCTCCAAAGACTGGAAATGAAACTATCCCTACGTTTATATGCAGTGCAGCACACACTAGAACTACAGTATCTGACATCTAAGGCTTGATTTGTGACAGAGTTGCTAAAAACAGGTTGACAGTTACTGATTTATAGCAACTTGCTTAAAAGTTCTATCATTGCCACTAGCACCTGAAAGCATTCCTAATGAGGATGCATTGTACTGGCAGGCAGGGCAACTGCCATGAAGTACGGGGACCTAAGGGTTCAGTCAGAGCCTCTCCATCATGCTAGGGTTTTCTTAAAGGGAATAAGCCACAGAAGGGAACTTCCTGACCTCCCACCTCCTGCTACAGCCTGCCATGCTCCTGAATTTCTATTCCTAACAGTTGCAAGTCCCTTGGGAACAGCATGGAGATGAAGGAGGAATCTGCAGGACAATTGGGGGAAATCACCAAAAAACAAAAACAAAAAACAAAACACCCTTCCATAAGCAGAAGTGCTTTCTACAACATAAAGAAGACCAGGATCTACAAACTGCGTAAATAAGATAATTAAGCTGGATAAGTAAAATAATTAATGTTACTATGCATTCAATGTTTATTAATGTGGAATTAGGATCACATTCTTACCACAGTACACTGCCCTAAAAATGATTGAATTTACTTCCAAGTAATGGGTTGGATCCAGACTACTGCTTCCATGGGTATGAGGATTTCTGTATACAGAATATGAATCTCCCACCTCCACTCTCCTGTGGCAGCCTAAAATGCCTTCAAAATCTTGTTCCTGGGCACCTGCTCTCCTTAAACAACAGGATTGGGGGGCATTTTGGCCTGCCTTGGGAGGAGGAGGGGGGAAATTGTCCTCTGTAAACAGAAATTCTTGTGCCTGTGGAACTGTCTAGTTGGCTCCAAGCCTATATGTTTAGGACTAAACCATAGAACTGTAAGAAAAAATCAGATCATATGTTAGGGAAAAAAGAAATGGTTAAATGTTTCTAATAGAGACAGCAGGATAACAGAAAGAAACAGATACAAAAAAGGAACCATTAAAATTATGGCTGAGAATTAACACTGTATGTTTACACATGGATCAACAGCAATTACCTTTTGTGCATCTAATATAATACCTTCTTCATTTATTTAATGGCTTAGGAGACACACAACATGGTTGGACAATCATAGATTCAGATGAGCAACACATGTACACACATATATTTTTTATATATTTAACTTTGATTATCATCCATGGAATTGTATCTATCTATGTCTTTAAACAACTGAAAATCAACATCATATAACAACACCTGACTATCTGGATGCAGGTACACAAAGTTCATCAGAATGTCTTGCAACAACATATATCAACTGAAGACCAGAAAAGACAACGATATTTTGATTCTGTTGAAAACTGAAGAAGTCTCACTTTCCAAATATGGACACTGACAGAACCTGCTTATGCTGTAGCCTTCCATAAAGGCAAAAATATTAAGTGGTGTTTCAATTCTTCCTATTTCAGATCCACTGCAGTACAATGTTAAGAGCAGGGGAGGCCAAACAATAATTATAGTCTCTGATTTGTGTTTATGAAACATGATTATGCATTGTGAAATTGGTTGAAATGAGTGATTACTGAGTCATCCAATATTTCTCAGATAATATACTGCACTGCAGTTACTTATCAACCAATGGAGTCTATTGTGTACACATGACCTTCGCATCTTTCTACTAAGCTAGCTAAATGGCTCAGATACTTTATTAATTTTTTATTGTTCTAAATCTGCTACTAGTGATTGTTCCCCTACTGAAGACTATCTTAAAACACATTATTACAAGTAAAGCACTTTAAAATATTAATTTGATTTGTGAGAAAAGTCACTGGAGTGACAAATCTTGAACAAGGGAGATTCTAATTAGTATTCCCACAGTAGATGACACACAGGCTGGCATGCATATTTGAATGCAATTATGCTTTTTGTTCAGCTATACTCTGGAGTAGCCAGTAGAGTCCTTCCTATTCCTTTGGCCATCATGCTGGCTCAACAGTAGTCCAACGTCATGAACAGAACTGCTTCTATCTTAGTAGCCCTGCCTCGGGTCCTAATGTACTCTATATAAATCAAGCAGGCCACATTATTAATCAGAGGTTTCAGAACACCTCCATGGGCACTGTCTGTACAATAAATAGATTTCTGAATAACAGTAAAACCCCAGTCTTCAGAAAGATTTTAACAAACCATTTTATACCATAATGTCTCCTATGTTTTATACATGCTAATGGAATCTTGGGTTGGATCGTATAAACTGTAAGCAAATGCTTGAAGCTATTGATCTTTTCCACCTCCCCTTCTCCTAGCAGTCTGAGACCTCCAAAAAAGCAGATGATCAGAGTTCTACGGATGGGAGCTGCTGTGGAGAGGGAGAATTGGACAGTGTTGTTTACCTTTCTTTCTTCCACTGACAAGAGTTTCTTGCATCAGTGTAATCTTTCAGAATGAAAGGGAAGTGTGGGCAATGTTTCTCAACCACCACCACCCTGCCCCTTCACAGCACTTCCCTCATGCCCAGTTGTATTTTGTTTATGGAGCACCTGCCACTTCAAGCATCAGGTTGGTCTCAAAGAAAGGGGTAGACAAGAAAGATCCACAATCATTATCACCCATGCACTTGTAACTCATTGGATTCAAATAACGTGTTTATTCAGGACATACTCCTCTATGTCTCCTCCATTCTTCTATCCCTCCACTCTCTTCGGACACAGTGAAAATATCCACTGCTGTTCAACCTATATTCATGATATTTCATTTGGTGTTTGGCAATCAATGGCATTTATGCTCAGTATATATATTTTATGTTTTATCGTTAGCGGACAGGATTTGTCTTTGAACAACAGCACTCTCTCCATATCCAAATCATGTCACAAGCTGCTTTTGGATATCATTCACATTTGAAAAATGCCTTTTTGTGTGACACAGGAGGGGGCTTTGAAAAAATTAGCAGATAGAACTACATGTGCAGTTTTGCAGATCACATTTTTAAACTTTAAGGGTAGCAGTAAGATACCTTGCACAGCATAGCACCACACCTATTAATTTTCTCCAGACATCACAATCGTACTCCCTTCATGTAGATTTTAAGCTGAATGAGCACACACACACACACAAAACAAACAAAGGAAACCATAAAGGAACTATGCTGACCCCGCCCCACCCAAGTAAGTAACAAATGTTCTATATATATGCTCACCAGGGCAAAGAGCAATATTGCAAGGCTTATGTTGTGTTTCAGGTCCATCACATGATCTTCCCCCATACTGAGGAGGTATACATGACCTTGTTCTAGTTCTTTGGCCTCGACCACAAGTGAATGAGCACAAACTCCAAGGTGACCACTCCTCCCAAACTCCATGTACTGTAATAAAGCAAAGAGGCTTTAACATGGAAAACAACATGACTACCCAAGAGGGTTGAAAGCAAACATAGTAAAATTGTAAAAGGAATTGTGTAGCCAGCATCAGAGATGAAGTGAAAAAAACAGCATTTGTACCATTCAAAAATACCAATGAATGAAACTTTAGAGTGTTTAGGAAACTAATAGTGCTATCCTAAGGAGAGTTACTCCAGTCTAAGCCCATTCATTTCAAGGGGTTTAGACTAGAGTAATTCCCCTTGGGATTGCACTGTAAGGGCCAAACTAGATATGGCAAGATTGATCTGTAATCAAGACCTTCTTTGGTGTGTGTGTTTTAAGAAATGCAGCTGCAGAAGGGGAGAATCAGTTCAAGGCTACATGTGAAGACCTTTCCTCTGTGGCATTGTTGTGATCTGATTTGCCCTGCTGCCACTTTCTTAAACTGCCTTGTGCCCCGTAGGGGAAAATACACAGATATTCGATGGTGCCTGTACTTTTTCCTCCATAGCAACTTTTGGAAAGGCAATTTAGATTGGGAAAAATGGCATACGGTTAAACCTGAATTCCTATAGAACTATACAAACCGACAAACAAAACTAGGTGGCCATGTTGGTTCACAGCAAAACTGCTGCGCACTCATTGTGCACCATATGTTGTGTTATCTTTGTTGGTTTTACTTAAAGAAGTTATATGGGTTTTGCTTGAGCTACTTACTTCAGTTGCTTTGTAAAATAAAAGGAGAGAGACAGAGAGAGATCTTGATCATTGAGCTCCAATGTCACATATAGTTTGGCCCTAATACTGTCTCAAACACTGATCACGAATGGAACTCCAGGTTGTTACTGCACTCTGCAATCTTACACACCGTGCATAAAAACAGTCAATTGAACTTGCAACAATTGTAAGTATGGACAGAATCACAGCCCCTCAATGCAATCCAAAACAATGCTCCAAAACACACACAGCTCTCCTGTGTGTGTAGGCCGCTCCTTTCATCCAAATAAAACTGCAGATCTACAGGCACAAAGGAAATGTAGGGAAATATTCAGCTTCTTTCACCGAAATGAGAGGACACACACACATATATGTATATGTGTATATAATTTTATTTTTGTAACAAAGACTTATTTGGTGTAGCCATAAATCAGGCCATTGTGGAGTTTATTTCATGCCACATATTGGAACTTTGGATTGGACTCTGCTTAACATTTCTCTGTGTATTTCCAGCAAACCCTCCCCCCCCCCCAATGTGAATCTCCACACAGCCCTCTGAAAATTCCTAGGCTTCCCCAGTCCCCTAGGAGCAGCTTTTCATCAGGCATTTTGGGCTGGAGGGAGAGGGGTGAATTGAGTTTTCATGGTGTAAATCCTTCAGTTTGTGGAAACGTTAGGTGGGATCCATGTCTGTATCACTGGTCTTGAGATAAGGAGTGACCATTGACTCTCACAGCTCTTTGCCATATACATGACAAAACAAATACAGAACTACTGATCTGAGCCCAATTTTTGACTAAGACAATTATGGGGGAACATGGATTAAAGGAAAGCCTATGACAATTAAATTTTTATACAACACTGTTAAGGCTCTTTTTAATTTTTTATGCAACTCACAGTAAGACTATTGCACGACTCTTTGGTGTGATCTGATTTAGTTTTAGTTTACTTATACTTCCTAAAAATGTTCAGCCACATATACTTTTTTAAAAACCTAAACTGATAAATCAGATACGAACAACATTATATGTTATATGAATATTTCTGTTTCAATTCACATGCTGTTGCAACATTTATGGACACAATCAAAAGAACATTATATTTGCCTATGTCCCACTGAAATAAACAGTAAGAGGGAGAGTGAAACACCAATTTATTGGAACAAGAAGACCTATTTTCACCAAGATAGTAAATGTATCCCTGGGCTCTATGGCTCTACTACTTCAGACTGCACATGGGGATTCACATTACTGAAACCTCTTTAATACAAAACAAAAATTCTCTCTGTACATAAAATTAGTTGCCAGGGAGAAGCTCACAGTCTCCATCACATATTAGTTTTCTGTTTGCAGAGTTTTTTTAATGTTGCAATATTCAGTCATGTGAGCCTCACCAGTTTTTAATTCTTCTCAGATACAGGATTACAATTTCAGTAAGAACTAAAAGAGAAATAAAAATACCTAACATCCTTTGGATTGTGTCAGATATCTGCACTAATTATGATGAAACAATTGACCTCTGGAAGACTTATCTTCTTTTGTGTCAATTGACCCATAATTATTAATATCATCTATTAAAAGAAGCATAATCTAACAACATTAGGCACATTAGTGGGACATTATATACAAAATACTGTCAGACTTTGACATAAGGATAGTTAAGTCTTTTATAAAAAAATAGAATATGAGTAAACAGGTATTTTATAAATATGATTAATAAATGAATTATGTCCTAGGAAGAGGTATGACTGTCTATTTTGATGTACCTGAAGAAATGAGCTCTGGCTCACAAAAGCTCATGTTGAAATAAATGTTGTTAGTCTTTGTGGCATCACTGAACTTTTGTTTTACTTTACTTTGAGAGATCATTGGACGTAACATCTCAAAGGAACACTGACAAAAGGATCAAGAGTTAGTTCTAATAAACTATTCATATAGACAACACCCAGTGGAACAACAGGGCCATATTTATTTACCAAGCCCCATGTTGTCTATGCATGTCTAATGTGATCACTGCAAGTAAAGCTGATAATGAATGATTACCTGATAGCATCTAAGTGTAAATGTCATGTATTATCGGGTCTAAACATGTTGACGCAACATTGGTATATGTTGGTTACATGTTATATTCAAAATGTAGGATTTAGGTAAATCCAGAGGCAGGTATGGGGAGGACAGGATTATCCCATTATGTATTGATTCATCCCCCTTTTTATGACACACATATAGTCCTGAGCTGATAGTTCAGAAGTCTCTGGATGGTATCCAAGATTGTCTGGGATACTGGTAAATGGGTCCCAAAAAATTCCAAAAATATTTGGGATTAATTGGGAGTATTGGGAGCCAGTGTTTGAAGGCTCCCAGGACTATTTTTCTTCTTTATTCCTGGAGTTTCTGCATCTTCCTGGACTTCATGTTGTCATGCCAGGTTGATTTGTCTCCAATTATGCTCTTTTAAATTGTTTTTGTTGACTTTGCAAAGTTCATGTCAGCTTTGCTTTTGCAGTGGATTCTCAGGTTTGACATTTCTGTATATTATCAGGTTGTGCATTGGTGGAATTCTCTGATTTTTACACTTGCTAGGTCTACCACAGAATTCTTATTCAGTTTGGCTTGGGTGATTCTCAGGTTGTACATTGGTATGGATTCTCCGGCATGACATTACTGTTGATTCTTGGCTTGTACATTCGCTGGGTTCTCTGATTTTAAATTTGCTAGGCTTGCAACAGAGTTCCTATTCAGTTTGGCTTGGGCGATTCTTGGGGTATACATTGGTATGGATTTGCAGGTTTTACATTTTTTCCCTATAGAAATCAGTGGAGGATGGTTGGGGGAACCTCATTCAGACGCCCAGAGGCCCAATTCAGTTGAAATCTGTGAGTTACTTAAAGGGCAATCACCAACACTTCTGCTGCAATGTTGGTGCCAGTAGCTTTTTTTAAAAAGAAAGCCCTTCAGGCCCCTTATAAAGATCCCCCGTAGGTAATAATGGATTCAAGAAATATCAGAATCCTTAAAAAACAAAACAACCCCCCCCCCCCCCGTGAAACCAGGAATAGCTTCTTCTTCTTCTTCTTTTTGGCTCCCTGATATCCGGATTCGAAAAATACTAATTCATCATAGTTGTTACCTTAAACACTAATGTAAATTAACATAAAAGAGCTTTGCAAAAGACTCATTCATTCTGAAAATTTTAAAGAAGGGTAACAGAAAATCCTTCTTTCAAGAAGCACCTGACCAAAGCATGTTTTGTGGTGTGGTGTTGTGGTTGGAGTATCAGACTAGGATCTGGGAGTCTCAGGCACAAATCTCCACTCTGCCATGGAAGCTTGCTGGGTGACCCTGGGCCAGTCGCACACACTGTCATCCTAACCTACCTCACAAGGTTGTTGTGATGATCAAATGGAGGTCAGGAGTAAGCCGCTTTGTATCCCCAAAGGTGGGATATACATTAAGTAAGTAAGTAAGTAAGTAAATAAATAGTGTTTACTGTATGGCATGATCATACTTTTTGTTTGGCATCTGCTGAATCATGATGATGCCCTGAATTGCATTTGATAAAGAAACCCATGAAATTTGTGTAAGATATATTAATATCTGTCTTTAGCGTCCCACTCAAAAAGTGGTGCATCAACTCTCATACTAGACCACATCTTCCCAACATAATGGTAATTGATTGAACTCTGTTCTGTACTTGCATGTGAAGTGCTCATGGCCAGACCAGATTAGATACTGAGAGTTCCATGTCTGGAGCAGAAAAGCTTATTTTTTAAACAATAAATAAATAACAACTACTAGATAGATAGATGCCTTGTGTTCTTCAATCAAACCTCCCTCTCGTGGGCTTAATTGGGTGGGGGGAGGAAAGCAGGAAAGAGTCAATCCTGCTACAACCACATAGACGTCCATTTCAGATTGGGACTATGGCACAAGGGAATGGGGAATTAGGTCTTTCTCCCAAACTATTTACCTGGTCTAAAACTTCTTTGGGGCAAACACATGATACTGATATGGGTACTGATATGGGAACACATGGGATTACTGCAACAAATGGCATGGGGGAACAGGAAAACAGCATGGAGGAAGGCTTAACCTCCCTTTCTTTCACTCACAGCCCATTCCTGACCTGAAAGGATGAAAGCTCTTAGGAGGGCAGGAAGGTGTGGCGCCAGCATTCGTGCCCCCTGCTCCAGCACCCATGCCACTTATGGCATCCAGGGTGGCATGGATGCCAGTGGGGGAACCCAAACGACATCCTCCCGGCGCTGACATAGCAGCACTGCCCAGGAACGCCAGCTGGGCCTTTTGCTGGCATCCCACTGGTACAAAGCCCCATGCCGGAGACCCGGGGCTGTGTGTGTGTTCCAGTAGGCAGCTTCCTAACCCCTTTTGCCCCAGGTACACTGACTAAAAGAACAGCATTGCTGCACCAGCTTTTTGCTGGTGCAGCCTCACTGTTTTCAATGGAGCAAAATGCTCCATTTAAAAAAACCACCCTTTTAAAAGGCTTTTTAAAGCCTTTCGGTGGCCGGGGAACAGCTTTGGAGGCACTACGGAAGTGCGGCAGCCATGCCATTCCCGGCCACCAAAGGCTCAGGAATGGGCTGCAGGAATGCCAATTTGAATTGGGCCACCACATTTCTGTTAACTGAAGTTTAAAAACAAAACAAAACATTGGGAGCTCCAGTCATGGAACTAACAGCATCTTGCCTGGGTTGACCCTCATTTATAGCAGGGAGTAAGAATTCTAAGGCAATAGGGAATCGAAATTCTATGGAAGAAAATAAAAATGTCAGGTGTTAAAAGAATGTCATGTGAAATACGAAAGTGATATAAATGTGATGCCATTTATTCTGACTGCATAATCTTGAATGTTTTAGAAATGACTGTAGTATCAGGACAGGAATAAAAGTGTATAGCAGGAGCAAAACACAAAAAAATAGGGACCAGAAGGCTATGGAGAAATAAAAAAATATATATACCAGGAATAAAATCTTGACTTTCCAGCTACTGAAATTCCCAAACCACCCTTTTCTTTTGAAGCCGCTTGTGGACAATGGTTGTATACAGTTAAATTTTCCATCACAAATTTCAGCACTAAAATGAAACACTGCAGTTTTTAAGTCATTTTTCTACAGCAGATTTCTGATTCATTGCTAAACGATACGTGTGCAGGCATAGAAAAAACATCTCTACATAATGCTATCAGCTATGGATAGTAATTCTTAAGAAAGCTAATTGCTTACTTAGATAAAATATTCTAGTTTAAATAGTGCCTTTCACTTCAGTACAGAAATTTATGCTCAGCTGCAGTCTCTTCTGCCTTTGGAGGACAATGTTTAAGAGATCATGAGCAGCAGGAATACAGACTCTCTCCTCCAACAAAGATTCATGTTTAACCAGGATCTGATCTTAGCATTAAGCAGCAGTCTCAGATCCTGGTTAAATTGATCCCTTGAATACTATTAGCTATGGCTGCATCCACACGGCAGTACTTCTCTGATGTGGGTTCATTGCCTCTGTAATTTGCAGTGGCATCAGAGAATCCACAGAGCAGTTTCCTCCACACTTGCATAGGTCATCCCTTTGTGGCCCCTTCCCCTGCATCACTGGAGTGCTTCTTTCAGGCTTTTAAAAAAAGGAGTTGTTATACTGCACAGTATTATAATACTATAGCAATATAGTAGCTAACGAGTTGGCAAAAAAACCGTCTGGCGGCAGGGGGGAGGGAATCGCAACCATGAATGGATGACAGCGGTGAAGCTGTAGCACTGTAGATGACAGGTTGGAATATGTGCAGCTTCCCATCTACACAGCATGAAAACCAGCACAGACTGCAATCTTTCAAGAAATATCATAGCAAATCAAGGGGAAATCCTGGACAACTGGACAACTGGAGGACACTGTCATGTGGATTATTTATTTATAGAATTTTTATGCCACTTCTCCTGGGAAACCTACCTGAGGTGACTTAAAACAGCACTTCAAAACATAACATTAAAAATTAAAATCCAGTATTTTCTTTAAAAAAAAAAACAACCCTTGACTGAAGGCAGGGGAACAGAGAGCAGGGCTTGTCAGGCAAAAAACTGGTGGGCTGGAAAATGACGACGAAGTGGTCCTTCAAGTACCTTGAAGTACGTCGATGTACTGAAAAATATTACTGCAGTTTGACAGCAGAACATCCATGTGGATGCAACCTATGTATGGTTAAGGACTGTGCTGACACTTCTCTTAACCCTAGTTAATGAGGGAGGAGTATGCATTTGCCCTTGTGAGGGAAAGGGGTGAGAGCATTAGCACATCTTCACAGGGATGGCTGCCTATTTCTTAGATGGAAGAGAGCATTACATCTGCACTAGCCATAACTGTTTGAGGGTTTTTTTTCCAGTCTAGTAATTCTGTGGAAGCTGAAGGAGGAGGGAGAGAGGTGAACATCTGTATTTCTTGAGATTCCTTCCTTCCTAAGAGAAGGTATACTATGAGCCCAGTAGCTGGTGTAGCTGTACTCGCTAATAACCCCTATCATTAACAACTATCTACTGCTACTTTAAGATGGAAGTGTAGTAACCATCTATCTGACCATATGTTTCAAGGGGGGGGGATACATAGCACTAAGGAACAAGAGGCCATAGCCCAGAGCTCGATCGGCTGGCAGAAGATTTCCAGATAAAAGATTTCAAACAGCAGGTATTGGGAAATATCTTCCTCCACCGTAGTAGACTCAGAGCAGAAAATGATGAGCTGGATGGAGCAATGGTCTGACTTGGTATAAGGCTGCTTCATAACATCAAAAAAAAAAAAAAAAGAACTGCAAATTATGAATCCCACCTGCAGAAAACAGGGAAGTGGCCCATCGCTTCCCAAATCCTCTGCTGACACACTGCTCTAACACATCATCATCTGGTGAAGGGCTTCACACAACCAGCTTACCTTGAATTGGAGCTAATATAGGCATTCTCCCAATTGTCACTCAGCATTGAGAGGGGATGTGAATTGGCCTTAGATTAAATTTAGCTCACTTCATGACTGGTATATTCAGAGTTATTATCCACAACAAAACATACTCTTATTCAGGGAAAGAATGCTATGGTTATACAAGTACCGTGTCACTAAATATAGTGGATAGTGAATTCCATCCATCTTCACCTTTCCAAAATAATGACAGTTTACAGGTCACTTATCTCAACAAGAAACAGAGGTTCCCCAGGGTCTTTGTATGTTCAGACCTCCTCATCACCAGATTAATTGGTTGGTCATGAAAACCAGTCAGAGATTAAAAGAAGCAAGGGGCTATCAAAATAACAGTGATATGTGTGATACAGGAGACATTTTCTTTAAATTTCTGGAGCTCAAAATAGAATAAAGCCTCTTATGAACCACTACAGTTCTAAAATCAATAATACAGAAAAAAAGATTTAACAGATGAATGATCATTATACTCACTTATTCTAATCAAAGTGCCTTTGTGCTAGCCCCATCTTTAAATACTGGTATTTCAAATGCTTAGAATTAAACAATTCAATAACATCCACAATTTCATGTATTGGCTGCTAACACTACCTGGACAGAGGGCAGTGTTATTGCAAACCCTTGATTCTCTTAAAGGGCCGCTGCAGTGTGTCCCGTAAGGTGATACACAAGTTCTGGTTCGCACCTGCGACCCTTGACCACAAGTAACTGAACATGTACTCCACTGGGCCCACTCTTCAACACCAGATTCACCTGTATCCAAGACAATAAACAAACATGAATACAGCAATAAGAATTATTACAGTTCTGTATTAAAGTGTTCAATGGCATGCAAGCATCGTTTAGAAAAAGAAATAATGACACTATATTTTTAAAAACAAAAGCTTACTGAAATAAAGTACCTATGGGAAAATATGCAGCAAACCGGCGGGGGGGGGGGGGAACACTTTGAAAGAATGAAATCATATATGTGGCATTAAAAATAAACAAACTTGATCAGATGCCAGCTTTTACCATTTCAGTTTACCGTTCTTCATTGTCCCTGGAATAATACTTCTGCCTAAACCCTATACCAACATAAAAAGACTGTTTTGCATGACAGGGCAAATGAATGTTTCAGAAACATAATTATCACATCAAAATGAAAACAGAGTGATGGCAGCAGAAGTCTTGATTTTTTCTTCTTTCAATCCATTTTTGTCCATTGGGAAAAGCTCCTATCACTTAATAGATGAAGCCTCATGATCCTACCATGCGTTTCATAAACAAACAAGACCATTTTGTACCATTTACAGAACATTACATAAACACTGGAAAAGTTCAATTTTCCTTATTGCTTCTGATACTAAGGGATGGTTTCTAATATTATACAGAAACATGAAAAGAGGAGTCATTTTTCCTTCTCTGCTTCTGCAGTACTTTTGAGTAGTAGGATGTGTATCTCATCCACATTATGAACTCCTGAAGATATCCAGGGCCCTCTTGACATTATTAAAATGGAGACAGATGGCAGCAAAGCAGTGTGAGTTGTGTTTCTCCCCCCACCCACACACATACTTCTATGTATTGTAGAAACTAGACTCCATCTACTTATCCATCTTTCTAATCTCCAGTTTCCAACTTTCTGTTCCATTCTTCCAAATTTCTGTCAAACTATAAGCAAATAATCAAGAATCCAGAGAGGAATTTGATTCAACTGCTGGGGACACTGTTAGCAAGGAATATCTGTAGTCTCTACCTCAGTAGTATATCTGAATGCAACTTTTCTCTCATCTAGGTGAATGGCACAGAGTGGTAAGCTGCAGTAGTGCAGTCCAAGCTCTGCTTACGACATGAGTTCAATCCCGATGGAAGTTGGTTTCAGGTTGCCGGCTCAAGGTTGACTCAGCCTTCCATCCTTCCGAGGTCAGTAAAATGAGTACCCAGCTTGCTAGGGGTAAAGGGAAGGTGACTGGGGAAGGCACTGATAAACAAAGTCTGCCTAGGAAATGTCAAGATGTGACGTCACCCCATGGGTCAGGAATGACCCGGTGCTTGGACTGGGGGCCTTTACCTTTTAAGGGGGAAAGTAAAGCATTGTTCTTTTAAGATAATATTGACTTCAGAGCAAAACCTAGCCACTAATCCTGACACTGGATGGCCTGACCGTCATTGACAGGGAAAGTGCAATGAGTCGCTGTGCACAGAAGACCCCTAAGAGTCCTTTTGATGTACAGTTCAATTCCATCATGTCAATAACATTTGACTAGTTCTTTTTATTTTTGGATGGGTTAAGGTTCGGCGGAAGCAGGGAAAGAATGGCAAAAAGGTGGAAGTTAATCAGTTGTTTGATCTTGTAAATATTCCACAACTACCAGTGTTTTCAATGGGAAGTTGTAATGTACTTACAAATTTGTACAACAATATGAATAAATCAGACTGAACGATCTAATGAACAAATATATATTGTTATTGTCTCCTCAAACATATTCCTAAGTGGACTGCTATATTATCAAATGTGTTTTAGCACTGGATACTCTGACCCTTTTTAAATTACTTTTATTCTCAAAGTATTGGTTAAGTTCTGTTACTTTCATAGTATCTAAAGTCTGGGTGACAGTGTGATCATAAGCAGAGTTATACCCTTCTAAACCCATTGACATCAATAGGCTTAGAGGGGTACAACTGCTTCAAATGGCACTGTTAATCAATTATAGGAAAGAATTTTTAAGGCAGAACTCATTTGTGAATATTTGCTATTGGAAAGGCATTCTGGACACAAAGGCATCATCCAGTACAAAGTTTCTTAAACTGTGGGTCGCGACCCCATTTGGGGTCGCATAACTGAATGTGGGGGTTGCAAAACATTTGGCAACAGTATAATTTTTTTATGATTTATTATCAGTAAATGTTTGATTTGTATACTTATTTTATATACCTATATAACCGGGGTCATGTAAAAATTTCTCGGGCGAAAAGGGGTTGCGAGGGGGAAATATTTAAGAAGCCCTGATCTAGTGGACAATCTGGATTGCTGGCAAGTTCATTTTAAACTTTACAAACATAAATTGTATTTTATGTCAATTTCTCTCATACAACTTCCTTTGCCTAATTGTGCAATTCTAAGGAGAGTTACTCCCTTCTTGCTTTGAAGTTAATGGGCTCAAGAGGGTGTAATTATGTTTAGGACTGCACAGCATGTCATGTGACCACACCCAGGCTGTAGCTATTAATTCTTTCTTGGTTGTCAAAATGCCAGTGCATATCCATGTGGCAATGCAAACGTTAAATTCTTCCTCCATATTCCTTTTAAAAATCTACTTTTGCAAAGGAGGGTAATTTGTACTGGCAAGTATGATCCTATATAGAGCAATCATACATTCGATTTTAAGATATTCTGTTCCAGTTTGGTACATTGGCCATATAGAGCATCTTGATAGTTTTCAAGTTAATTATTTTAGAAAGTTGCTGGGCATTCCATGATGTATCTCCTTCTCCACTCTATGGTTAGAACTGGGGCTCCCAAACTTACCATCTACTATATATCATTAAATTTTGGTACTCCCTCTTTGAGCCATCAACAGCTCCCAATATGTTTCAGTTGTTAATTTCAGGTATCTCTCTGTCCACCTGGACTAGAAGGTTAGACAAAATATTTTCCTTTCCAATAGAGCAACTGAAAGCTGCAAGGAATAGTATTTGGAAAGCAAGCTGTAAACAATTACAAAACAAGATCTTAAATGAGGATTGGTCCTTGGTGTTTAAAGATGCAAAGTGTAAATGCTCACCTTGCTTCTTCCAGATGCTCTTTAACATAACTTTTTCCTTGCCAGACTATTTCCGTTGGTTAGAAATCCATAAATTTAAACAAGCTTTCTTATTGGCAAGGTGTAATGCCTTAGACTCAGCCGAAATGCGAGGGAGATACAATAAAATTATCGCAGAAGAATACAAATAACCATTTTGTCCAGATCAAGTAGACTCCCTAGCCCTCATTATTTTAGCATGTTCACAGATTAATACTGCACAAAATAAATATATTACTCCCTGGATAAAACAGCTAAAGACACTTTCTAAGAAGGGGATACTGAATTATCTGCTGTTAAGTAGCTCAGTGAATTGTGTAAGAAATGTGACAACTTTTTCTTTATAGTGTCAAGAAAAAAATAATTTTCATCCCCTCATTTTTTTTTTTTTTTGGTAGTGTGAAATAGCCAATGGCTGTTAAATCTAGGGAAAGGAAAATGCCAGTGCACTGTTCCACCACCTGTTCCCCAAATTCTTGGTCTAGGTACAAAATGTTGCTAAATGATTTGTAGTTATGCTATCAGTGAGTCCAACTAGATCCACTGCAAGATTAAACATTGTATTGAACATTCTTGTTTTTTGTTTGAATGTTTTAAGGAAAATGGGAACAGTCAGTTTACTAATGTATCCACTTCAGAAGTCAGAGCAAGACAGGCTATGGCAGAGTAAATTCCCACAGCACATAATGGGTGAAGATCCATGTATCAAAAGTGTGTATGTGCATGTGCATGCTGGTTTATGATTAAGGGCATTATGAGTATTATATAATATGAGTATTATGAGTATTATATTTCATCTGTGAAATATTGGAAGGTATGAGTACATGTCCTTGTGTTAGTCTTTGCATAAACCTGAATGCCTTAATATTACTGCCTGCTTTCTGTTAACTATACACAAAAGAACTTGCTGTGGTGCAATCTAGATTCCTGTTCTTAATAAGGATTTTTATAGTAGTTTGCTTTAATATCTTACATGGCAGACACTTGCTTTTGCCTTTGTAAATGTCATTTAAAGGAAAGGCCAAATGGGTACCAAAAGTCAAAGCTGTGCTCAATTTGTACCTCATTATGTAAAATAGCTCTATATACTGAATGCAAATGATCATTTATCCCACAAAGACCAAGTGACAGTATGCTGACATTAAAATTCAAGTATTCAGTAGTAATATATTACTGTCCCTGAACCTTACACTGTCAGGGGTGGGGTTTGCTATTTTATTATTTGATTGAAGATATATAATAAGATCTTAGTGATTTTTCAAAGAATTGGTTATTGCAACTACTGATGCATAGTTTGGCCATATGCAAAGGAGGACAAAGTTGTAAATTCAGCAGAATAATGCTATACCTTCAACTATTAAAAGTACAGGAGCCCTGCCCTCCTTTGCATGTGATGAATAAACATACTGATTTTTTCTAGCAATTTGTATATAATTCTTAAACTGAAAATGAGTAAATGTGGTTATCTATATTTTTTCATATTAACAGGATTATACACTGGCTGGACCACTACCACAATAAGTTGATTTAAAGGAACAGTAGATGGTTTAAGGACTAATTTGCCACTTTCTTTCCCTACTTCCTCATCTCACCCAGAGAAAGCTGTGTTTTGCTACAGTGATTCCTGGGAGCAATAATGTGCACAAAGAGCTTCTTTGGCTACAAAGGATTTCCCCATTCTCTTCACTTACATACAGAGCACTACTGGCGGGAGAGGAAGGTCTTTGGAGCCTGTGTGACCCCTGCACCGGTGTTAGTGCCACTTGTGCCAGCTAAACTGGCATTAAAGCTGGAGCAGGGCCACCACATGGCAGCGTTTCCCCAGCGCAAAGGCTTGCGCTGGTGCCAAAGGGGCTGTTCCTGGGGCGAGGCTGACTTTAGTCAGCTCCCTGAGCCCTTTTGCCCCGGGAACACCCCTATTTGCCAGCGCAAACTTGCACCAGCAAAACGGGAGGCATAGCCCCATGAAACTGCATGGAGCAGTTTCACAGGGTTTTGAAATAATCACATTTTTGTGCCAGCAATCCACTCAGGAGGCGGCATGGCTGCGCCATCCCTGGATGCCCGCAACAACCCCCTCTTAGGATTGCACTGATAGGAACTCTATGTATACACAGCAGTGGGCAGGGAACTCAGGATTGAAGGACATGGTGTATTCACTGGAGGATATGATTCTTAAATCATACGTGGACCTATTCAGATGTATCGATCCCGAAGGAGGCAGACATTATTTTTAAAAGAAGGAAGGGGGTAAGATTATATATAATCAAACACACATTGAATTTTATCAGAACATTTCATATGACACCTGGAAAGTTTACCTGGCTCCATTGCCCAGCTCAGATACTTACCCAGGTGAAAATGTAGTGGAGGGACATGTTTATTCCCCTTCCCACAGGAAAGAGAGGGAGATCGTATCTTTACATGGGGTGGTTGTGTCATGGATGATATTATAATTATGCTGGAGCATAAAGGGAAGCAACTCTGCATCTTTCACGCCAAGATGGACACAGCACAGGTAAAGTTCTCATCAGGACCACACAATCACTTTGGAATGTGTTACCGTCAGTTTGGAACATGTTACTATTCATCATTATCATTTCAACACAGTGATGTTAAGGATTTGTATGAAATTCTTCCCCTCTAAATTTCTCCCCACACTTTGTGGTTCTAAGTTACATTGTCCGTGAAGTGGTATTGATCTGTTGTCAGTTTGCCATATTGCAGGTTTTTATTCTGGACTTTTGTTCAAATTGCTGCATATAAAACAGTTACTGCAGTTTTCCGGTCTTTTTTTTTTTAAATAAAATTTTATTAATTTTTTAAAATACAAAATTCCGGTCATTTTTTTCTTACAGGTTACCTTACAGGTATGCATTGATAAAAATCACAAAGTCAAAAAAAGGAAAGGAATATTAATATAATTATCCAAGTGTATCAATATTTCCTTTCGGGAAGAGGTACCTGTTGCCCAAAACCGGTTTAAAACTTCAGTCCAAATTGGTCATTTATCTTCAAAGTGTCATGATTTTCTGTTGGTTTGGGTACAACAGACTACCATGGGCACTCTTCTGGAAATAAATACTTTATTGTGTAAAAAGCTTCTGCAGCTGCAACACAAAAATGTCTTCCTAATGAAAAAGTTGTGCTGTGAGAATTTACATTACACATCAATTTCTTTTTGAACAAGATTCCTATGTAACTTCTTAAAGACATAGATGTACACAGCCCAGACCAATGCATGTTAACTCAAAAGTGATCCCCACTGAGTTCAGTTAGGCTTTCTCCCAAGCAAGTGTTTTATAGGCCTGCTGCAGAATTCAATTCAAAAAAACCTTTACCTTATGAGATTAACTCTCCCCCTTGTCCCATCAGAATTAAGGTCCATTAAGAATTTTGTTTTCTGTATATCAAGTGCATTTTACAAGTGTGTACAGAGATGGCTGGTGCGGTTTTACAACATACAGAAAATTTAGAATTATATTCTATCTCAGTTATGCCAGGACAAATTCCATGACTTTGGTGGGATTATGCCCAAGTAAACTAGCAGTACGACAGCAACTAATCCTAAAAACACTTCCCTGGGAGTAAAACCTACTAAGTAGACTTCAGAAGGATTATGAGTAGACCTGCTTAGGACTGCATGGTTAATGTACAAAAGTGATTGACATGTTCAAGACTCAGCAGTACCTGGAGATTTTTGCAGGCAACACAAGAAAAGTTAGTATCTAAGTCAAAACTGTGCTTGAGGTAGGATGTTACTTTTCTTTTACACATTAGTATGCTTTATTTAATTATGGGAATTTTTTTAGCCTAGTTACTTGCCACTGCTATTCAAAATGAATCAGGCTACAAATAAATATAACACTCCTTTTTTAAAAATGTAGTCAAAACAAGATTTATTGACTAAAGTCGCTCACAAACCTATGTAACACTTACCTGCATTATGACTCTATAATCCATATCACTTAAAGAGACAATAATGTCAGGCATAAATGATGGCCACAGAAAAATAAGTAAACATGCTGCAGGCATGTGTTGTCTTAGGGCTAATAAACATAACACCCTGCTTACAGTAAACTGTGGGATTGTTTTGACACATGGAGACAAGATCATCTGTTCTTTTTGCCGTATACCTCAGTTGTGGTTTAGTGATGAGCCAAGGACATGTTTTACTTACCATCCAGCTAATCATCTACCAGAAGGGAAGCAAGACACATGGAGATGTAGGAAGACGACTGTTTAGGAAAGCAGTGAACATAAATCTTTCTCTCTCTCTGCATGAGTAAAAGGACTGTCCCGTCACCTCCTGAGCACCTGCTTCAGCAAGGGTTTCCTCCCTCATTTCAATGGAGGGTGCATGTGCACAATAATGCTTGCATAGAACTGCCACTCGTGTTTCCATTGAAGTGAAGGGTACAACCTGCATGAGAGGATTTGGGGTGCATGATGCTCTGGGCTGAGGTGCTTAACTTCACTGGCATAATTCAGCCATAAATGGGAATATAAGTGCAGCATATAATTGCTTGTTTAAAATGTTTGGATATGTACACATTACCTTCTCTCTCTCTCTCTCTCTCTCTCTCACACACACACACACACAAACACACACACACACACATTTCTGGAATTTCTAGAGGGAGTGAGGTCAGTGGTACTAGTGCAGATTCAGTATTCTAAACAATTTTGAACATTTCTCATAAATAATCATTTGACATGAAACACAAGCAGGGTTTTTTCCCTTAGAATCTTTATTAATTTTTCATTACATAAAAGAAAATAACCCAGAAATAATTTCAAGTCACAGAAACAAATGGATATAATTTCCTCAAAACTCTGTTTATTAATCTTACTAATTTTCTAGTGTACAGGTAAATCTATGATGCATGTTAGAAGATCCTAATGATTCTACTGAAGGAGATAACAGCATTAATTTTATCACAAGAAAAGAAAGCTGCACAGTGAACCACATACGCAGTGATCAGCACGAAAAAAAAATGAGAAAAGAGAGATGGATGTTAGTAACTATGTTGAAAAACAAAGCACAATATTTCATAAAATGAAAAATCCTACAATATGCAAGCTATTAATTACTTCCTCAGTATTAGGAAGGTGTGCTCTGTCTGAAAAAAGCAGATTAAAGCCCTGATTTCAAATCAGGATTGGGGATTTAAATAATCACTTCCTCATCCTTTCCCCCCCCCCATAACCACTGTGTTTGCAATAAATTTAAAATGCAGTTTTCTAAGAACTTAAGTAAATGTATTGCACTAAGAACTGCTAGGGGTACGTATAAGAGAACTGCATATAAGAGAACAGCTACAGCAGACTATGCCACATTTTTATAATAATTCCTTGGAGCTAAGAAGCAGATTAAAAGCATATGGGTCACAAGAAGCTGATAGCACAAACATCCTTGAATTGTCTGAGAAGCAAGGTCCTGCAGTGGCAGAAAAGAGATAAATTTTATGTATTATTTACAACCGCCATTGGGGCATAGATCCAGCCAAAGTTATATACAACTTGATTTCAGTAAAGAGATTTAAACACATATTTACCTCTCCCTTTGAAATCAATGGATCCTACAAGTGCTTAACTTTGGATCCGTTGTACTTACACCTTACAGCTTTGATAACTGGTCTGAAAACTCTTATGCCAGGATTCTGAGTCCCTCTTTGGGTATGCATCTTTAGAGTCTGAGAGTTTCAAAAGTGATTTGTTCCTAAAGGTAGTCCTATGGCACAGGCTCACAAGGTTCAATCTGAGCATGAGTTTATGCCCCCTTCATGTGTATGCCCTAGAGCAGGGGTCCCCAATGTGATGCCCATGGGTGCCTGCCAAGTGTTTCTAGAAAGCAGGCAGGGTCAGGTGGTGTTTTTGCTCAGCAGGGGTTCTGATGGCTACTGGAAATCTGATTGGCTATGTAGATTAAAAGGCATCCTATTAAACAGAGGTTTAATGATGCCAACTTCTGCAGTCCCCCACCCCATACTCTTGTGGGTTGCCAGCACTTGGCTGGCAAATGTCCCCAAATGCCCAAATATCAAGAGTTTTGTGCTGAATTTTTCTGTGATGTTTTGTGTGAGCTTATTATATGTGTATAGCAATGTGCTATGTCCACAGTTAGAACAGTCAACACTACATGAAACCATAGCACAGTTCCTAACAGCAGTCTACAAGCGCTGCGCTTGCAATATTCAAGTGTTCTTTAATTGTTTAATATCTGTAGTGTATGCAATAAGAAGCTCCAGGATACATAGAATGACATTATATGTGCCATAAACAGACAGTGAGTTCAGACACTGGGCTATTCAAGTTATTACCTGATAACCTGAATGTGTAATCATGTATCATCAATTGTCCCAGAATGTTGTGCATCAGATAATATGGCTTCTTATGTAATCTGGTAGTTGTGTAGCAATGTGCTTCAAGAACAGAGGGGGTATGGCTATCACATGAACTAAATCATATTCACTATTGCTTAAATCTTTCTGAGGGCTCACCCTTTGCCTAGAATATAGTGCAAGGGACTGTGCTAAGATGTTGGGTCTTGCCAGTGTGACAACATCGTGCCGTTTGATACAGGTTCTACTTCTTGACTTCATTTTTCACTGAACTTACTCCGCAGTTCTTTCACTTACTTCAAGGAATACTATGGAACAACTAGTTGAAGGACAGAGGCCTTAACTAGCATCAAGCCTGTGTAATTGTGCTGATTTACACCTAAATAATGTCATTTCGACTGAATAAATAGAACAGGGCTAGAATCCTTAACTGAAAAATAATTTTAGAGTGTAAACCAAGATAGTAGGTGGGGGTGCATCTTCCCATCTGCAATACAAAGCAGTGAAAATGAACACATTTTTCTGCATTTGTGGTACAAATGGAAGCTGCACTGACTACCTCAGATCCAAATCCACAAAGCATCTCTGAATACAGGCTGTGATTGCAGTGTAAATATCTCCATGGCTGGATCAGGATGGTTAAATGTAGATTTTGTTGGGCTCTATTTAAAAAATGCCAAAAAAAGGCAACCTGGGCCTTATCAAAGTTCAGGAGTGACATTTTTTAATCTTTCTTTAGTATGTTATCCCTGACCAATTGAATTTAGCCAAAAGAAAAAGAAAGAAAGAAAGAAAGAAAGAAAGAAAGAAAGAAAGAAAGAAAGAAAGAAAACAGGCATTAGAGAACAGCTTATATTGATCTCTAATCCTGCAAACAATTAGCTTTACAAAAGTAGGATTTCTTCGTTCCAGCAGCAGCAAAAATAGGGTGGGGGGAGTGGAGTGATGTTGCATGATGTGACCTTAGGGAGGGGCTGTGACTCAGTGGTAGAGCATCAGCTTGGCATGCAGAAGGTTCCAGGTTCAATCCCTGGAATCTCCAGTTAAAGGGACCAGGCAAGGCAAGTAGTTGATGTGAAAGACCTCTTCCTGAGACTCTGGAGAGCTGCTGTCAGTCTGAGTAGGCAATACCAACTTTGATGGACCAAGGGTCTGATTCAGTATAAGGCAGCTTCATGTGTTCATGATGTGACTGTCATTTGTACCTGGAAGTTACATCATGATGCTCTAGGAATTCTCAGGTCTCTATGGTAAAAACAAACAAACACAGAGATTTGAGGAATTCCTAGAGTATCATGACATCATTACCAGGTACAGCCAGAAGTGGCATTGCTTCCCACCCCAACCCCCCACATTTACTCCCATTTGAGCAAAGAGTGTAGATAGTATCCAGGAGCTGGGGCCTGGAGATTGTCCACCATGGTGGGCTATCTGATAAGGCTATACAAAAGGGATGTGTGGAGGAAGGGGTAGAGAATGCTGGGCTATCCCACCAATCCAACAAAGAGGAATACCAGCAAGTTCCGCTGTCAAAGCCACCAGTCCTTGAAGACAAAGCCTTTGCTAGATAGCAAAGGGTATGGGGATGAGTTAAGGTATCACTCAGGATAACAGATTTAATCCTGGACTTCCCGTTTCGCTTTGTTCTATTCATATACCAAAAATCTAAAGTGTTTCCTTGGCTTCTATTATGAAATCAGTTAATTGGTTAGATCCCATGATCCGTCAGAGGAAAGTGCTGATTGCTGGCGATCTTCACAGCATTCTCCTCCCCACAGTAACCATTTTTAATCCATTTTTTATCCAAGCAAAATTTAGGCTTATGGGACCCATATGGGTCAGGAGGCTGTAGCCACATGGGTCTGGAGGCTGCAGTGGGGAGGGGGAAGAGGTCAAAACTGTTCCCTCCTGCCACTGATGGAAGAGGAAGAAAGGGGCGGTTTTGCTCCCTTCCCCCTTACAGATGCAGCCTCCCATCTTAACCACACAGGTCCTGCTACTCCAGAAATAAACTTTCCCAAGATTGGAAACTGGCTGCTGAGGGGGGAGGGGCCAGCTGGGAAGTCTGGCAATCTTTCTGTGGTCCAATGGAGGGCCTTGCACTGGATCCAACCCTATGTTTAGTAACATATGCTAAATTTAATATCCTTCTAAACTGGGATGTGTGGTTTTGTGTAGTTTTACATATTTACGTTAAATATTGTTCATATTAAAGAAAATATACTTTTATATATTAAAGAACCTCAGATTCATTTAGTATTCACAAATGACAATGCCTGTTTTTATACAATCTCTCTAATTCACCGCTACTTTATTTATGGACTTTAACTGGTGGTAAAAAAAAATAAAAAAAAATAAGAAGAAATGGCTTTAAAAAGTATCAGCTTAGAAAACTGACAAATATGCAGCAAAAGATTATGGAGACATGCAGTGGCTTTGCTAAAATTAAACACAGTAAGTAGAAAAATGTAACTAATGTATTACCAGTTTGTGCCATAAATTTAGCAGCATCAGCTTGTTCCTGAGGGACCCTTTTCTCATGAACAGATCGAGGTCGCTGACTTTTAATTGTATGATCTCCCATCATTCCAAATTCTAAAGACAGAATAAAGGTTTATGAAAGCTTGTGTGCAGACATTTCTCAAAGATTACATACTATCTCATGCAAGATTTTTGTCAAAAAAAAACATCTGAAAATGGTACTGGTAAAATTTCAGACCAAGGGAACAGCAATACATCAACTTGTTTTGCTAGGCTAGTTTTATAAAATTATGCTTAAATCTATGTGGAGAGGTTTAAACTGGAAGCTTTTTAAAAAATATTTAAAAATAATCAACATTTCAGTGACGTGTATACTTAAAATCAGCTGTGGGACAAAATCCGTTATTTATGCTGGAGACATGGTACTCAGAATATTTTAAAAACCAGTGCAAACCACACCAGAAAACTACCACCGCAGAGGTAAGTGACAGAAGCTAGTGTTTCCTGAGGAAATCAATACTTTTCTTTCTCATCATTCAGACCGATGGACTGGCAAGGAGGCTTTCATGAGAACAGTGCCAATGTCACATGATGAAGTGGCCCATAAAATGCTTAATGATAAGCTGGATGCAACAGCAGCTACGTCTGTTACTGGCTTCGCCTCAGAAAACTCGCGGATACAAAGAGCATTGAAGGCTCAGGGCTTTTCCCTGCTGTTGATTCTGAAGCTGAACTGCCTTTTGATTTTAATAGGCAACAACTAGGTCCGCAGGGCCTGGAAGACTGGGATGTTCCGCCAGGCCTATGGTTGAGGGCAGCAATGGCTTATGTTGTGGCTAGCCTCCCTTCTCTCCCCCCCCCCCACCCTTTTAGCTTGTTTTCATCTTATTGGTTAGGATGGGTGGTGGGGCTGATTGCTCCCCAGGCTCTCTGTGGCTTAGTGCTTCAGTGGTATGACAATGAGTTTCAATGGTGACAATGAGTATAACCAGACTTTAATGGCTCTTTTAAATAACTGTGTTTTTAATGTAAGGTCCTCTCAATAGTATATCTTTCTGTAAATATTCATTTAACGCCCTGATTCTAGAATTATGAATTTATTTAATTTACTTGATTTATACTTTGCCTTTGTTCCCAATGGGAACCTAAAGTTCTCCTGTCATCTCTTTTATGCTCACAGCAACACTGTAAGGTAGGCTAGGCAGAAAATGTGTGATTGGCCCAAGGTCACCCAGTAAGCTTCCATGGAAGAGGGGGGATTTGAACCAGGGTCTCTCAGATCCAGCCCAACACTCTAACCACCATACCATACTTGCTCTCAATTAAGTATTCAGCCTCTAATTTTGCACCCTAAAGAGATTTTCTTAAAAAAAAAAAAATTTTAATTAATAAAATATATGTGAGTGTGTATATATGGATACATTCTACAGGAATATTTATAAAGCATAATAAAATTATTTAAAGTCAAATATTCAGTCCTTCCTGAACACACCTAGTATCTATCTATCTATCTATCTATCTATCTATCTATCTATCTATCTATCTATCTATCTATCTATCTATCTCCTCTCTAGGAGTTTGTAAAACAGCTATGCAGAAGTACTGCCCCACCAAGCAAATGCTGCCCACCAGACTGTACTTGACTGCTGCACTTTGTTTGTCGTTCCAGGCAAGCAGTAAAAGCAGGAGGTATATAGAGACCCCTGTGGTTGGTGGTTGGCGTGGTGGTTCAGAAATTGTGCACAGGGTGAATAGTAAGAACAGTTTTTATCTAGTGGAAAGTTGTTGGGTGGCAGGAGCTGCTTCATTTTTGAACACCATCTTCTTGACACTTGGCACTGGTATCTCAGGATGCCTGCTCATTTTCAAAATGGAAAACTTCAACGGTGAGTTTGCTTTGCTATAGGAAGGGGTTCCAGAGGCATTGAGGGAAAGTGTGTATTTTTAGATCACAACCACTGAAGAAAGTAAGTTTACAAAGAACGCTTAGGTCTTAGATAACTCTGTAACCTGAGTGAATGATGAAATGATGAATCTGAGTGAATGATGAAACAAACTACAATGGAGGTTCATTTCTTTTTCTTTGTTTTCTCAAAAAAAGGGGGGGAGAGAACAAGCCAAAAACTAACCCAAACTCATTCACATACGCATCAAAGGACTACAGATATTTCCCTGTCATAGCACAATAGCCAGGAGTGATGATCTTTTGCTACCTACCAATGCAATACTATTGAAACAGACTGTTAAAACATATAAACCATTTGCAACAAGACATGAGATATACTGATGTATTTGTGAACTGATCTGAAATGTTAATTCATCCTCCTCCTGCTGAGTTGATTTGAACTTGATTTGCATGCACTTGAGGATGCTCAAGGTAAACTCCTGGGCATCAGAATAAGGTTTGAACATACATGTAGTGTCTATTTTGTAACACAGGTGTCTATGACAGAGAAGGTACATAGCCCCATTAAGTTTCCTCCTTGGTTTATGCATCTGAAATCGTTTTTCAAAATGTAGAACAGAATCAGTGAAGCCCAGCTTGCTTACCAGACCTCTCAGTTTAAGAATATACCCTTGCAGCCTAATCCTTCAGTTTTTAGAGTCTGTGGGAAGAGTGCAACCATCCATCTATCACAAATGAACTAGCCCACTAATTGCTCTCTGTGCACCCTCCTATGGACTTAATTGACTACAATGGGTCTTAGAAGGCCAGGAGAAGCTGAACAGAACTCAGCTTAAAGGGAGTGGCTTTGAAAGACTGCAGACATATCTCAGTCAAAAATATATGCAGGTAAATCAATGGAACGTAGAACTGTAGGTGCAATTCCAGCTAAAGTGCCTGAAGGGTTATGCCTGGAAGTAAGAAAAACCAAATGGCTCTGTTCCACTACCAGGGACATGGCATAGCTGTAACAGCCCATTGTAAGTCATTGTTTTCATTGCTGAACATACCTTGACTCTGTAGGATTTGGGCTACCTACTTGTAGTTCTAAAGATGCTTGTTTGGAAGTATGCTATTCAACCTAAATCTCCCCAATCTAGCAAGGGAAAGGTTCACGTAGAATCAGTGCACAACCTATATACAGTAGGTCCAGATAAGCATTTGGATGTGTATCCACATCTCCATGCAATAAATATTCAGGTTCCACTGAACTGGCCAGTTGTATCTTTAGACAGCAATGCGGGCATCTTCCCAGTGCTACTCATAGTTATGTCGAACAGCCAGATTAAAGTCCAGCAGCACCTTGGAGACCAACAAGATTTTTGGAGAATGAGCTTTTGAGAGTCAAAACTCCCTTCATCAAATAACAACAAGGAATGGAGATACCCCTGAGCCCTTATATCCCAGTCAGAAGGTAGAAGGGGTATTTGAAACACACCCCAGGGCTGAATAGTGATATAGGCTTCTTATCTCACTACAAATACTAATTTCTGTCCCCAATAATTTCTTCCCTTCTCTAATCAAGCGGATGACATTTTGCATTGTAGCTTTGCATCCTGATTCCCTCCTTTGCAGCACCCCTCTCAGCTTCTGACTGGGATACAAGGGCTCAGGGATTTCCATTCCTACTTGTATCTGACGAAGGGAGTTTTGGCCTTCAAAAGCTTATACCTCCCCCCCCCAAAAAAAAAGATCTTAAAGGTGCTACTGGATGCAAATCTAGCGGTTCTGCTACAGAACAACATGGCTACCCTCTGAAACTATCTTCACTGTTAAGTGTATTTTGGGCAAATAAGTGGAGCTGGATCAAAGCCAAAGAGTTTTCCAAAAGAGTTGGGAAAATGGGGAATACCCTATCGTGTAGCACAAGGATGCTGCTGCTAATTAAAGAAGGAATCCCTGTTGAGCATGTGGATGTTTGAATTTGGTTCTATGAACTGTGGACCAACCATCTTATTTTGGCGTCTCATAATTCTTTTGGTTTATTTTCTAAATTTCACTCAGCTAATGTTGTAGTCTATCGCAATGTTTTTACATATCATCTCCCTTTTTAGTACAATGCCCTTTGCCTTTGCAAATCCCTTTCATTATAGTACGTCATACCTCAGACAGTTTTTGTTGCCTTGGACATTTTTTGCTTCCAGGTTTTCCAGTTCTGTAATTGTAGTCCTGATGCATGGTTTATTGAAGCCTCCTTTAATAAGCCTCCAATGTCTGATTCAATTGTCCGATAGAATAGCTTTTAATATTTTGTAATTTGCCTCGAGTCTCAGTGAGAAGGGCAGGTTATAAATGAAACTGTTGTTGTGCTGCTGTCCTGTGATACCCTTAACCAGGGTGATATAAAAAAGTCATTACTAGATTCTAGCCAAATTTACTATTAACTCCTTGATAGGATTCTAACAGCAACATATACTTGGAAAATTCCCAGTGCAATCTGTCTGAAGAAATCTGTGGACAATCAGTACAAAGAGTTATACTATGCTATCAGTGCTGACTCCACTAAGTACTTTTGCTTCTATAGATAGAAGTCTATTTCCAGATTTAGGAAGCCTGACATTTCTTCCTACATTATTACTTCCTCCATATTTTCAAATGCAATCATGTCACACAATCGAAAACAGCATGATGCATTCATGTTATTTGCACTTACTTAATGTTGTTGTCTAAATTTTTTCATAGGTGTTTTTTTTTAGTCACACCCACATCTGGCTGGTATAATTTTGTTTTCATCACTAGATGGCAGGATGTGCCTGAACTTAAACTGCACACATCTGCAGTAAAAAAAGAAGAAGCATCTAGCTACTTAAGCTTTCCTTTTCCTCCTGCCAAATTATGTTCCAGCAAATCAAATCCAATAAGAAAGGGAAAAATCAGGGGGGAAATACTATCCTGAGAAGAGCAACAACATCCAAAGATTAGATGACCTAATAAAATAAATGACAAAAAAGCAGGCAATTCTGAATGTCTCTACAATTTGGGCAGTGTTTTGGTAAATTATCTGGACTGGCAGGACGAAAGTGTCAAAGCACATCACTGTTCACTCCTACTTTTGAGTACATCCACTTAGAAGCATACAAAGAGCTCTCTGGTTATATTTCCTCTCATGTCAGCCTTTATGGAAACTTCCTAACTAAGATTACAGACAGCTGAAACAACCACCAAATCCCATTGTCGGTTTCTTCATTGAATACAGCTGATGGAGACAGAATGGTAAAGCACAGTGGCTAAAACACTGTTGGATTCTGACAGACCTCAAGAATAATGCTATCAAGATCTGGGATGATCTCGTGTGCTAAGATTATGAGCTACAAGGCAGAAAGATAGTGGCTCAAATCACAGCATGGCTTCCCTATCCACATATGAGGATAATAACAGTGGTCCGGCTTGCAAACAGTTTTAATAATATCAAATGTGTAATATATTATGTTTGTTGCTGTTATTATTACTTCAGTGAGAAAGTATTCCTTTTAATACATAGGTCAGCAGGATTTATGCATGTATACCTGAGACAAATGTTGGAAATAGGGCGGCCACTCCTGCTCTGTACCCCCGTTTCCCTCCACTGCTCAAAAGGGTGGGGGGGATGGGGCGTCAATTTGGCATCATGCTGATGCTGTGACATCACTTCCAGCAAGTATCCTACATAATTGTGCCGATGTGATGATGTCACTTTGACTTTGCACCAGACGTGGTGTCATTGCATCAATGGGATGCTAACCCCCACAGTCTCCCACTTGGCGCAAGCACTGGGCTGGCAAACCTAGTTGGAAGTTTATTTTCTGAGGTTACGTGGTAAATGGGATGTTCATTTTGTTTGAACGCATCATCAGGATTTAAATGAATTTTTGCCATTCCCACTTTAATATTTCCAACAACACTATAATTAATTTTATTGTACTTTTTGAAAAGCATCACATGGAATCAAGCTTGAAGGCGCTTCAACAGTCTCAATCAACAGTGAGTAAAGATTAAGATCTTTGGCCCCCAACAGACCAGCAATGGGCAGTATAATCCCGAACCAGTCCCAGTTAATAATAAGTAGGGGATGGTACATTACCAGAAAAGTAGATACAGAATGACCATTCTCGGTAGGAAACCTGTTGTAGTGGAAGCAACACAAAGTACTGGATGCAGAGATGATGTAGCTCACTGGTTAAGAGAAACTATATAGTGAAGACTCCTGCTTAAAGTCTTAGCTCAATCAGGAACTAGCTTTGTGATCTATAAGCAAGCTATACAGCTTTATCTCTCCTTCACAATAAAGGGATAGACATGACTGACATTTAATGATCTTGTTGGACTTTTCAGTGGAAACTGATATAGTGTTGGTGACATAACTGCTACTTTCATTGGCATTCTTGAGTGCTTCTGCCTATTTGTGATCACAGACAGCTGCCTATTCCCATCAATTTGCCCGTAATGTCACAAAAATTCATACTGTATCGTCTCCCAATCCATGCATATATGAAGTCATTAGGCACAATCATTAGAAGGTATAGCTGCACATGCCACCAATATGTTGCTGACCACTATATTGCTCCTTTCAGGTCTCGGTCCCTGCATAGTGACTGGCCATGGGTGTGTGTGTGTGTGTGGGGAATATAAGGCCTAGTTGTCTGAAATTGAATCCTACAAGACAGAAGTAAAAATGGTCGGCAAGTGGTGCCAAATCATTCCAAACATTCTTCTTCATAGGATTGTTGTAAAGTTCAATGGAATAACTCTATTAAGATAACTAGGGTTGCCAGCTCTGGGTTGGGAAATACCTGGAGATTTTTGGGGCAAAGCCTGAGAAGGGCAGGGAATGGGGAGGGGAGGGGAGGGACTTCAATGCTATAAAGCCCAATTTTCTCCAGGTAAACTGACATCGGCTGGAGATCAGTTGTAATAGCAGGAGATCTCCAGCTAGTACCTGGAGGTTGGCAACTCTAAAGATAACCTCATTGCAGCATACTGCAATATTTCTTAGGAGAAGAATGAAATAAAGTGTAATGAATAATTTGAAAGTTAAGGCAAATCTATTCCTTGTACTTTTACATTGCTGCACGGCATTTCCAAAATACATTATTTCTGGTGGTTAGATTTAGCAATATTTTTCAAATTCTGTATGACTATTTTCCGGTCAGAGATTGTTCAAATTATATTTTTAATTTGACATTTACCTGCTTTAGTAAGATCTGGCCAGTGTTAAACATCTTTACATCCCATTTACATTTATCAGAGTGTTAAACACTTGCTTAGCTCTGTCCTGAAACCAATGAGAGTGCAAAATGCATAGTTTTAACTAGTTCGTGTACTTTAGGGCTGTCGGTTCGGTTCCATCCAAACTGGAAAACCGCCGAATTTCCCCTGGTTCGGCGGTTTGCGGTTCAGATGGAGCCGAACAAAAAAAAAAAAGGCGGGAAAATGCGATCCCAAACTACGCAAGTTCGGGGGGACCGCGGAAAAAATTTGGCAGGTTCGGCATCCCCCTAACATGCCTTTTCCCGCCTTAAAAGGGCTGCTGCGGAGCGGGAGCGCGGGATGCTGCTGGCCGAGTTCAGGAGGTGATGGCAGCACTTCTCGGCGTGGAGGGAGTGGGAGGTGTCAGGGCGGGGCCGGGCTCTGTCCTCCGAGCGCCCCCTCCTCCGCACATGGGATGGGTTCGGCCGGGAGGCTGGCAAAAGGTGAGCGCGATTCAAAGGCGAACGAGCTGTCACGCCGAGGGAGCGAGCCGGCACCAGGCAGGCATGCGGAGCAAGCGGAGCAGGCAGGCAGGCTGCGGCAGGCCAGCTGGATGGCTTCGGGAGGCCGCCGAGGCAGCTCTGAGTCCGCCCGCCCAGTCGCCGCCCCCCCCATGTGGGCTGCGCAATGCCTTCAGCATTGCCACTGCCCCCGCCGCCTGCCCGCCCCGTCCAGCCCCCGCCCCCCCATGCTGGCCGCACAATGCCTTCAGCATTGCCGCCGCCCCCGCCGCCCGCCCACCCACTGCCCAGCGGCTTCTGCTCGGGGCTGGCGAAGGGCATGGCTCTCACCTCCACCGTGGTGGCCGCCCTGCCCCCCTTCGCCACCCAGCACCAGGAGGCCGCTCGCAAGTTCTTCCCACCGACGGCCCTGCCCGCTAGCTTCAACAAGGCCGATGGCGCTGAGGATGAGGACGGCAAGGGCTTCCTGGCCAAGGATGCTGTGCTGCTCGCCTTCTCCGCCACCAAGGCCGTACAGGTGTCTCTGCGTGAGTGGCCAACCAAATTTGTTCGGGAATGCCGAATTTCCCACTGAATTTGGCATTCCCGAACAGGGGGGGTTCGGAATTCAGCCGAACTGGACCCAAATCGGGCCCGGTTCGGCCGAATCCAAACCGGACCAAATTTTCTTTTTTTTCAACAGCCCTAGTGTACTTTTAATTGCGTACTTCCAAACACAGGCACTGGGGGATTTATGTTGGTTATGGGGAGCTGCACATCAGCACTAGCCTTGGACTCTGGTGCAGCCTCACTGGCAGCGTTTTCCCGGTGCAGAGACTCGCGCCAACATCAAAGGAGGTGTTCCCGTGGGGGAGCTGATGTTAGTCAGCTCCCAAAGCCCTTTCAGCTCAGGGACACCCCTTTTGGCAGGCAGGAATAGCTCCATGGAAAACCACAGGGTTTTCTTGGAAGGGGCATTTCCGGCTTGCTGTGTCTGAGGTACCTTTCTCCATTAGGATTGCGCTCTAAATGTATGCAGATTTGACTGCAAGATTGAGTTTGGGAGGAGATCAGACTGTAAGTATGAAAATATGTTTTATAATAAAACTTAAATATGGTCTATTGTAACAGCTATATATTGTAAACTAACAATTGCCAAAAAAGTAAATTACTTAGCAGAAGAGTAAAACATATGGAGAGTCTGAAGGAGAATTAAAATCTTATGATGCTGTGTCCACAATTTTAATTTTAAAAGGAGTATTAAGAGGAATAGTGCATTAAATTCAAATGCTAAAATGGGTAATATAATTCGCAATTAATTTTTCAAAGTAAAAATGTATGTTAATGGGATCTGAGTCACCAGGAATGTGCATCTCAGAACATCTTCTGGGAACATAATATACCAGCACTAGGCTATATTTGTGTGTCATCCTTAGTAGAATTACACCCTTCCAAGCCCATTGGCTTCAATGGACCAAGAAAAGGGTAACTCTGCTTTGGATAGCACTGCTAGAATAATTATGTTTTCTTAATTTAAGGAACTTCTGGGGATTTTTGTGATAAATGTAAATTTGCTTTAGGATTATGTGGAAATATACTCTAGGAAATATAGGAATAAATGAAAGTAAGTTTGCCTTGTTTCTTGACAACTATAGAGTGGTAGACATAGTCACCAAGCAGTTAAATTAGTTTTCTGACTGTTGCTGGGAGATTGTGCTTCCTATTTCATTGTTTGCTTTATATGCTTCTGAATTGTGTGTGCATGCAAAATGTTGCCCGTTTGAATTTCATGTCCTGATGCTTCTAGTGCTACAATTACTGAGAATGGCTTGGATCTCACAGAACATTTCTGCTGAGGGACAGATTTTCCATCAGTGGAGCAGACTTTCCTTGCCTTCCTTCTGCTGCAGCCCAAAATGACTCTTGTAATAACGCCCAGGAATATCATGAAGAGGAGCTGGAGGTAGGATTACCAGACTGTCCACCATGGCAATCTGATATGCCCAGCTCCAGGCCCCTGCCACCTCTCTTCAGTCCAGCATGCCAAAAATGAAGGGGGGGGGTTGAAAGCAACATTGCAATGTAACTTCCATTTGTACACAGAAGTGGCATCATGACATTCTAGGAATTCCCCAAATCTCTATGGTAAAAACTATAGAGATTGGTGAATTCCTAGAGCATGGTGATGTCACGTCAGAGTACAATTGGAAGTAACATCACAATGACACCATACTCCTGACAGTGTCCAACTTATTCCACTGAACTCTGTGAAGAATTTGGGGTATCTGGCAGGATGCCTTGCTTACTTTGGACAATCAGGTGATGAAACAGTGATGAAACAGGCTTTTTTCAATCTCCACCAGGCTTGTCAGTTGTCCCCCTACTTGTCAAGGTCTGATCTTGCCACAGTGATTCATATGACAGTCACCTCCACACTAGATTGCTGCAATTCACTCTATGCAGGGCTGCCCCTGAAGGTGCTTTGGAAACTTCCAGTTGTTCAGAATGCAGCTGCCAAGCTGTTGATGAACTCACCATGACTTGCACACATCCAGCCCATTTTGTGGCAACTGCACTGGCTTCTAATTGGTTTACTAGATCAAATTCAAGGTGCTGGTATTAACATTTAAATCCCTAAATGGTCTGGAACTGTCATACCTAAAGGACTACCTTTCCTGTTATTTGGTTTTGCCTATGTGGGCTTCTGGTGATGCCTGATGCTCAATTCACCCATTTGAGTGTGACAAGGCTGAGGGTATTTTCCATTGGGGCCCTGACATGGTGGAATGCTTTGTCTGAGAAGACTCGTGACTTGTATGATGGAACTATCCCATCAGGCATTCCCCTAATGTAATTTTGGTGGACTCTGCCATCAACATGGTTGATTTTTTAATGCCAACAGTGTTAGTTTGCTGTGTGTTTATATATATATATAGTTTTATTATTGTTACTGTACTGCTCTCTTGTTAGCTGCCCCAAGCCCCATTCTGGGGGAGGGGCAGGATAAAATCTAATGCAATAAATAAATAATAAAATAATGTTGCTTACCACCACCACCCATTTTTTGCCTGCTGGAATGAAGACTCTAGCAGACAACCCTAATTGGAGGTTTGCAGAAGGCAGGAATCGACAAGAATCACCCCCTTTTCATTTGCAGAAATCCTCCATGGGATCCAAACTGCTATCAGCAATGTGCTAGGCACTATTCAGGCTGCTGTATGGATATGGTCCTCGCCTGTAGGGCTACAGCTGGTCCACTAGTGAATTGGCTTTAGTTGGTATTGCTGTACATAAGGCTACAGTATAATCTGGGTAAACAAGGAAAGGGTATCTTCTGAATCAGGCCAATAAAGGCCAGTGTAGGGTATGCTGGACATCTGTGAACATATGTACCAACCTTTAAAAACCACTGGGACGGATTTGGATCAGGGCTGTGACATACCTAATATCTAACTATTCCACTGTGGCATGCAATTTACAAAGTTCAAACACAGAATAATCAGCATGGATAGAATGTAGGCTGAGTAAGCTCTATGCTGACAGATTTCTTTCTTGTTATCACCCTTTTACTCCTAGGTGCTTTAATTTGGCCCAATAATAAGTTTGCTTTCTCTTATAACTCAGGTGATATGAAAAGTTTTAAATAAAATATAATGAATAAAGCAGCTGCTATATTTTATATTCCGTTATTGGCCTTGTGTCACTTTTTGCAAAGTTATTTCTTCACTGGTGATGACTAAATAGTTAATGCATTCATATCTATTTCATGTGTCAACTTGTCAGATGTGCTATGGACTACAGTTTCCTTAAAATATTGGCTTCTTGTTCCATTATTTAGACCATAAAGATACTTCAGATAGACAGTGGTTAAGCACATGCCATAACTGTTTTTTATATTATAGGACGGGTGGATGCAAATAAACATATGTAATAATGAAAATAAAATTTGCTTTCATATTACATATTATGTGTTTGTTTCCCCCCTAGAGTTGTCAAAAAGAGCTCTGAAAGGAGCCAGTTGTTAGTCATTGGAGGAAATATTCCCACATCAGTAATTTATTTTTGGATCTACTATCACAGAATTCAAAGGGAATAAAGCTCTTCAAATAAAGAGTGATAATGTTGATGTTGGGATAGACACTCAGTTCAGATAAATTAGGCACCAAAGTCCAAGGCAAAGCTAGCATAGAAGCAGATGGTAAGTACTGACACAGAGCCAAAGTCCAACATTTAGCAACCACAAGTTCAAGCAATGTTTCAAATTTCCTTTGATTTCCCGCCCCCCTCCAGTTCTGAACCAGCATCAGTGTCAGTGGGGCAGAATTGACACCTGATCTTTTGAGCTCTTGGAGAGTGAAGAATACTTAGGAGCCGAACCTCAGGAGACTGATCTTGCACAAAGGCAGGAATCAGTGGAAGGGTTTAAATAGACACCAAGTTGTTCATAGAATTTGGAGGGATTAAAACTAAAATAATCTTTTTTTCTTTTTCTTTTTCTTTTTGCAAACTCATACTCTAGGGCTCCAAAGAGCAGTCTGATATGGAATAGCACCAACATGTTCTGATATAGCAGACCACCAACATCCTGAGTATTCATAAGTTTGTGAAGTGTTTCTTTGAAGAACTTTAAGCAATTAGGGCACAAGTCCAATTCCCTTCAGGACTTTCTCCCACTGTGGGGACTTTCTCCCACAGTGATGACACTTTTTAGAAGATGTCCACTAGGCTATGTGCGTATGGGGAGCTAAAAATGGGAACAAAACTTACTGTCTGTGTCAGAAGAATTTGGTAAGACAGAAACTTCTCATCTAGGGCTCTGATGACATTCTTAAGGAATGACTGTCCTCTTTTATCTACTCTTTCTCCTCATCTATGATGCTGTTTTACTGCACTATTTCGAAGTGCTATTCCTGCTCTCATCTGCAGTTTGCTAAGAATCAGTAGTTTCAGTTTATGAAATCCATTATGTGCTTCAGGTCAGTGATTAAAAATTAACTGCTCAATTTCTACTTCTGACTGGTGCTTACAATGAGGTCCCTTTTTCCAGTCACCTCAAGGGCACTGAAGTCCATGAAGGAAAGAAGATGATCTATCCACTAATCTGGGGGAAGAAGGGGGAAAAACCTGGGACATAACATTGAATCCAGGTGAAAAGGAATTCCATAATTTGCAGTGCAGTGACTGGCAAACATATCTAAGGAATTGAGAATAAATCATCAACATTGTGCTTCTACTGTATACAGTAGAATCTATCAAACTGCACGAAAAAATATAACATATGCATTCTCTGATAATTAGTTGGTGGACAAGAACATTTCATAGTTCATCTTTACTTCATAAACAGTATAGTCGGAGTTTGTCCCAGTTATTCAGAAGCTGTCATTGCCCCAGACATATTGGATTCCATCCCCACAGTAGCTGACCAGTGGCAGCATGGGGTGACTTGAAGGGAGGTGGATGCCTACCTCAGCCATGGACTGACCAGTTCCCAGTTACTTGTGATAAGAGAAGTTCTTGGTAGAAGGCAGGACCCAGGAGGGGGCACGGGGCTTGCCAGGCTGCCTTTAAATATAGCAAGGAGTAGGCCAATGAGGACAAATTGAAGCAACTCTACACTGGCTGTAAGAGAGCGAGCAAGCTGGAGGAAAAGGAGTACAGTACTACTGAATCCCTTCCTCTCCAGATTCTGAGGTCACTGGAGGCACCAAGCGAAGATAGCAGAATGTAGGCCTACAAAGTGATGGGACCCCAACCCTTCAGCACGTTTTTAATGCTCTCCATGTAAAAATGCTGAATGGAAAAAAAGAATCACATCAAAGACATTTGCATGCGGTGTTACTGTTCCACTTACATGGAATTACTAATGTAGAGGGACTTTAAACACTGTAATCTCTCACCTGCAGTCTAAAGTAATATAGTACATTTACCAACACCTGTTGTTTGATATTCTTTCACCTGAAGATGGCAGCAATTGATCTTCAGACCTTCTCCATCCACAACACCTTATCTATCAGCAGAAAGCGCTAGATGCCAGAACATACAGATTTTCCTCCTATTCTCCTTTCCTAGCAGTTCTTTTCAATCCACAGAAAGATGACTTCTGGAGTTGCAAGACACACACTGACAAAAACCAATGGAGGTGGTGGGGTGCAGTAAGGAGAAGGAAAGGATGGAAGTGTTTCTCCGCCCTCTTACAACTACAGAACTGAACTTGCAGAAGAAGAGAAGAGAGAATCTTCCTCCCCCGCCCCATTTCCCAAGCTGTATGGCCTTTGGTCCATGTAGGTCATGCAAGTCCAGTAATAATCTTTCCAGGAATTGAAACTGAGCACTGTCAGGAGGGAATGTGGGGAAAATCCATGGGTCTTCTGCTGATGGTTGGTGGGAACCCAATTTATATCTTTAGTTCTTAGAATTCTCTAAACTACTTGACATGGAGAAAACTTCCTCCACCGCCTTTTTTGTTTCACTGGGATTACATTTTTAGATTATTCAGAACCTTTCTATTAGTGTTCATGCAGAAATAGTACTCAAGTGACATAAGTATGGCATTAAAATTTCAGTCCAAAGCCATGACAGCTAATTAACAGCTAATTTTAAATCATCTCAGGAACTGTGTAGACAATGGAAAACATTTAAAAATGGAGAAAGTAGAGGGCCTGCTACTGTTTTTATACCAGCTAGATGCACCCCTCTGCTGCCAGGATAAAGCCCGTGGGGCTTGGCCCCATGTAGAAGAGAAGGTAGGGAGAATAAGCATACTTTTATTCCTAAGTGATACTCATCAGTTGTTGCCTAGCAACTATAAAACTCTGTTTCTTAATTCCTTCAGTACATGCTCCAGGTTCTTCTGATATACACAACTAGGAGTTTAGCAGGATAATTATTATTTGGATTTAAATGTTCCCTTCCATTCATGGATGGTGTTTTGTAAACATGAAAGGAGTGGAGCCATCTCTGTACTCACAGGACTTCTATGAATAGAAGACTTCTTCTGCAAACAGAAAAGAACCTTTCAATCAAATGCAATAGCAGCAAACTTTTTTTGGTTAGGTTATTTGGTGAAGATGAGTGGTATGGCAGATGACAGGTCTTGTTGGGCCTTAATCTAGGATAGGATCCCCAACCTGATACCCGTGGTGCCTGGTTACACCTAACCAGGCACCTATCAAGCATTTTTAGAAAGTAGGTAGGGCTCTTGCCCATTAGGATTGGCCACTGATTGGCCAGTGGAGACCTGGCTGGCTGTGAAGATTAAAATGAAGTTGTTTTAGTAAGAGCTGACACAACAAAGTCACTTTTATTGTCTTTCTCACTCTATTCCAGCATATCCTAAAAATTACGCCTTTTCTCCCCTGCATTTAAACTGTCTCTCTTTGGGTGTGTGTGTGGCTTTGCCTCTGACAACAGCCATTTTGTGGCTGGCTGCACCTCCCATGGCAGCCATTTTGTGGTTGTGCACACCACCCTGTCAAAATTCCAAAGATGCCCATAGGGTCAAAAAGGTTGGGGACCCCTGCTCTAGGATGTGTTATTCAATGTAAAGCTCTGTTACTGCTTTCATAGTAGCATGGGGAAGGAAATTACTTAACCAAAATCTACTGGAAAAATTCACATTGAGTATAGCACTGGAACTTAATAACAGTAAAGGAGCAAAATCAGAGCGTTACAACTCGCATTCGCTTTCATCATTAAGAGAACATCCAAAACAGAAGCAGAATCCTATAAGGCTATGATGTATATATATCCTATAATGTATATATTATTTCATGAAATAATATATGCATTCAAAGTGAGAACATTCAAAACCTTTGAACTTCCAAGTTAACATCTAGTAACACCCCAATTCTTAATGTTATTTGAAACCACCATTCCTTGATTTTGCAAATTTTGCTCATCGGCTGTATTAAAAACTACCGTGGACCTTATTATTTCAGATAGGTTTTTGGGTACACCCCCCAAATACCCCTTCATGGTCCCAGCCCCAAGAACTGTGAGGCTGTCCTCGACAAGTGCCACGGCATTTTTGGCCCTGTCCCCGGCCTGGTGGAACTCCCCTCCTAGTGACATCAGGGCCCTATGGGACCTGAAAGAATTCTGTAGGGTCTGTAAGACAGAGTTATTCCACCAGGTCTACAACCGAGGGCAGCCGCAAGTTGTTATCTTTGCTGGCCTCCCTACCTCCACTATGTGGGGGCTCTGTCAGGCTCTCAGTGGTTTTATACTAATTAAGCACCATCTTGTTTTATTTATTAATATTGTTATATGATTTTAATGGTTTTAATGGTGAGGTTTTATGGTTTTGTTGTATTTCTTGTATTGATTTGTTGTTACCCACCCTGAGCCAGGCCTTGGCTGGGGATTGAGGGCGGGATATGTCCAAATAAAAAAATAACTTGATACATGAGTGGTTTAAATTAAGAAGGTTAATTCATCTAAAATTTCCTTGTCACATACTTTTATTTACTGAGGAAAATGTGTCAATATCTTCTGTATAGTTACTATTGATTTACAAAGCCCTTGATTTCACATGAATGCCACATGGCTTCATGCCTAGTGAATGCTGATCAGCTTAGATCTATTGGCGCTGGTATTTGTCAGCAGTAATTTCTTACCAGAACAGAGACCAACAGCTGATAGTGCTTACACAAAATGGAGAAGAATCTATCTACTGCTGTTTAAAATTGCTAGATTAAATAAAGAGACTGTTGAATGATACCATATACCTCTTTTGGATTATCTAGTTGGGAAAAACCAAACGTTTTCACACATTATATTCAGATACAATAATATTAGTTCCACCATGGGATCCTTTTCTGCAAACCAGCTGATGCTATTTTGGCATCAGGTGCATATGGGATTACAAAGGGGAATCCACACATCAATTGATACTGTGCCACAGGAATAATTCATGTTCTAGATTGTTTCCACCTACACAGGCGGGTGGTTCTAGGCTGTGTTCACCAGCATCTGTGGAAGTATGACCACCCAACCTGTTTTAACTAATGTGAACCAATTTGTACTACCACTTCATGCACTTTATCACTGTTTCTCCATTCCAACACTTGGAATCCAATTTCCAGGTAACAATATGTGGATTCCCCCCCCCCCACCACCACCAATAAGTCTGCATCCTAACTGCAACTAACTCTAGCTAGAAGTTCCATGCTGTCTCTCTTATATTTAAATTTTCCCCTTGATAAACAAATAGGATCAACCCTGAATTTGGGGCGCTTATTTAATAGCGTGACCTTGAGCACCATGACCCAAGACATGTGACAGCGCATATAATCCCAAGGGAATGTTAGAACAGTAACACAAAGACAATCCACATCAGAGAAACTATGCCACTCTTCCATTAACAATAGGATAAATGCAATAAACTGGTTCTTGCAAAAACCAGGAGTATAATGCGGAAAGAACAGGAGATTGCAGATTATTACCAACATCTGGAACCACTGATATAAGTGCATATATGATTGATGACAACAACTGATTGTTGCAGAACCATCCTAAATCAATTGAGTGGTAGATTGAAGTGCTCCCTGTTTGCAGCATGCAAAAATTTTTGCTGGGAGTGTGACAGACGCAAAGCCAAAAATAGTGTTTACTTCCTAGACACAAGTAATTTTCAGTCTACTGAGTAGAAAACTGCTGTTGGATTTGGTTAGGTTGAGTAATGGGGTCACAGGCACAGCTCTTCCTAGGGAGAACAGTCTATTTGCTGTTTATATTTAGCTGAGTTTCTAAAAGTACCTCAGGAAATGCAATAGTTTTATACAAGAAACATCCAAAGGAAGTCTGAAGGTTTGATGCTGGTATTTATTAGACACTGTTATAATCACACTATTGGAATGCCTGCTGCCTTCTTTCTTTGAGTTTTCTATTTATCCTTTTCAGCATTATGATTCCTTCCTGGTCACTTCTGCCATCTCCTGGGTGTTCGGTGGCCATTTTCTCTGTGCTGCCCCCTTACTTAAATGTACTGGATGTGCTAAAGCTGTCATGTGCTAAATTCTTTGAAATATGGGGGAAAGAGAGGTGGGACTGAAAGGTGAAAGGCCCTAGGCACTGAGGGCAGCAAGTCTCTCTTCTACCCAAACCATACAAATTCAAGCCACAAATCTTACATGCTCTACCTTTCCCCCCCTGATACCTTCATCCTAAATTTTTGTATTGATACAGTGACATGTCATGCTGACACATTATTTCTTCCCTGCTGGTGTAATTAAACTGTCTAATGACATAGCCTGTTGCCCGTGAAGGGTCACGCCACAATGAATCCGTCTCTAATATGTCACGTCTATGGCTTTTCTTCTAGAATCATGTCTTGTAGCTTGCTGCCAGGGCAGCTGTACAAATAAGCCTCAACTATAGCACTTGCATTCTGATGCAGCGAGTATTCAGAGTGGATGATAAGAAGGCCTCTCGCAGAGTTCTTCTTTTGCCTTTTTGACATTGTTAGTTCCATGAAGAACGCAGTGATTCTAGGGGTGGCAGCTGATAGTTTATTGCAGTCAGCTCAGATCTATCACTAATTTGCCCAAACTGGGCAGCTGCAAAGGAGGCAGCAGAGGAGAAAGGCAAGGAGGGGGAGAAGGCGAGTGGCTCTCACTTTAGCTGGCACACCCTTTCTCTTCAGAGGCTGTATCTTGTCCTCAAGCACCTGCCAGGAGGCAGACAAAGCATAAAGGAGCTTAGTGGCAATTTCCGTTTCAACCTAGCTCAACAGGCAGCAGGAGGACGGTAACAGCAGCTGGGTGGGGCACCAACAAGAAGGAACACATGAGGCAAGGGCTGCTTTCTAGGGTTGCCAGGTCCCTCTTTGCCACCAGTGGAAGGTTTTTGGGGGTGGAGCCTGAGGAGGGTGGGGGAGGGGGAGGGGAGGGACTTTAATGCCATAGAGTCCAATTGTCAAAGCGGCCATTTTCTCCAGGTGAACTGATCTATCTATATCGGCTGGAGATTAGTTATAATAGCAGGAGATCTACAGCTAGTAATCCACTGTTACAGCATAGGCTTAGTTTTTTTTTTATTAGTACCTGGAGGTTGGCAACTCTACTGCTTTCCCATGCACAAAGAGGCAGCCTGGTGTATGAATGTGGGGCACAGGCACAGGGGTTGGAGAGCAGGCAATGCAGCCCGGGCAACACTGTACTCAATTGGAGCCAAGACCCTTCCCCATCCCTCACCACTGATTCTCAAGCCATGGCTGCATGGCTCCAGACAGGGAAGCAGCAGTTTGTGTGTGTGTGGGGGGGGGGGAGGGAGGCAGGCAGCCAGGCCAGCCAAGAGGGTTTCCTGGAGATGACTGGCTGCCAGGCTGTTGCCTCCTATACCACCGCACTACATGGAGCTCTCAGCCTGGCCCTAAGGAGCAGGGGAGGTGGCCGCACATGCATGGGGTACCATGGCCAGCCAAGGGGTGCTCTTGGGACAGGCGGTGTGGTGGAGGTGTGGTGGTGGGGAACCTCTTTGCTAGAAGTATGGATAGAAGGAGGAGGAAGAGGATTCTGGTGGTGAGAGCGGCAGCACCAGCGCACTACCTTCTTCAGGCTTTGGCCAGCCTTGGCAGCAGTTACAGTACAAGTGAATGCTCCCAGTCTCTATGATGCTTTACCAGAGACCAGTGTTGCTGCCATTTTTCTCCCACTTTTCTCTCACTGATTGGCGGGCAGATCTGAATTTCAGCTGGAGAATGCCCGCCATACCCAGGCAAATGGCAACCCGATAGACAGACAGACAGACAGATGATGGCAGCATGTGAATGAAACAGTGAGTCTCCAACCCCAATAGCTCTGCGTGATATCTGAGAGAGGGGTGATTATTAAAGGGGACTGGGCTACACTGTCTGGTGATGTCTCTGTGAGTGTGAGAGAGGAGCTGGTATGTGAAATGGTCATAGCTCCCGATATATTTTAAAAGAGACAAGGCAGATCGCGGACTGTGACTGCCTGACCTACCTGTAGCCCTGAACCTGTGTGACAGAAGGTGTGGAAGGTGGTGGGGACTCTGAGTGAGTGAGAAAGGTCATCACACCCAGTAATACTGGAATCAATTATAGAATACCAAAATAAAATAAAAATGAAGCTGCTTTTTGTTCTGATGTTATGTAAGCGAGGAAGCACCCACAAGTTTGCTCCCCTTGCCTTTAAAAACCCTAAAACGGCTCATTATACCATTTGACTAATGTAGGCATCTGCTAACACTAGAAAGAAAGGCCTATTTTAGTGGATTTTAAGACCAATCAGTGATTTCGCCATGTTCTCATCTTCAATCTAAAATGCCCTTCATGCAGCATAATCTAGCAATGGATTCTCCAAAACAACGAATGTAAGTGAGGTAACTATTGGTACGTATCCTTGGCCCTGTTTTCATACAAACATAGAAGTGCAAGATAGCCCCTTGCACACAACCTGGAACCCTGCGCTAGATCCCATGTTCTGCTACCACTGCACAGAGACTGAGGTCCTGATGTTTTCAAGGATGAGAGAAGTTGTAGCAAACCTCCAGTTGCCAACCCACAGCATACAAATGAGTGCAAAATGGGTCCCTTCTACACATATTTTCTTGTGATTTTTTCATAAAGACTGAAAAGTAAGAAGAGTGAGGGAAAACATTCTTCCTTTCTAAAATTACATCTTCTCAGCTCAGTTCACATGTAAAGGATGAAGACTTTGTGAGGGAATTTGAAATGAGTAATGCTGAAACAATAAAGCCAAATGAAGAATGGCTTCCAGTAGACCTAGAGTGACCTTTCCCAAATTGACCAGGTAATGTAGATAAATGCAGGTTACTGGCGATTACCACATGCTGACAACTCCAGAGACCTTCAGTTGGCTAAAGAGAAGTCACATAAACTGCCCTCTGTCTCCTAGATACTTTATCTTTGAGTCCTTCGAAAAGATAACCCCCAGTTAAAACCATTTTCTGGAATCTCAGGCATTCAGTCAAATTGTTTTCTTTTAAGCTTTTCATATTTTATTCTTTAGTTGATTTATTTTGGAGGATAAGAGAAAATCATAGATAAGGGAAACCTTTTAGGGTTTTTAGACAGAATTGTTATGTCTTGTCCTCCACAGATGATCAATTAAAATAAAATAACAGGACACATTAACAAGAGTCTGTGCAACCATCATCATTTTAAAATACTGTAATGCAATGCTTTTTAAAAGTAATAATTCAAACTGTCTTTTGATAATCCAATGTATCCCATCATTGTCTTCATTCATCTATAAAAATGCTTCATAGTTCATTTATACTGGAAGTCATACTGTTTTGGAAATTCTCTGAAAATATGTTAACATCTTCAGTATGAAGGCATTGCATTACAGCAATGCAGAATTTGTAATACTGAATCACTGAATAATTTGACTATAACATTTAAAAATGAGATGTCCTGAATAGTCATGAGACTGCTAGATTTGCAAATAAAATATGAAGAAATACAGAGGCAAACCCAGCAATTTGTTTCTTTGGCATGTAAAAACTACCTGTATCTTCAGTGCTACAGACGCATTGGGTTGGATCCAGAACAAAATTTCTAATTGCACTACAACTCTTGCACATGCAGAAATGCAAGAAAAAGATCACAATAGCCAACTAAGTCAGAATTATATTATCCCCCCTTGCAATTCCATTTGTCCATGATCTTATGAAACCAAATGCCAAGCACTATAATATATAGGGAGGAAAGCACTAGGTGTTGCATAACTTTTTGCAAAGGCTCCTAATTCTCAGGAGCAACTTGAGGTTATCTCTGTATTTGTGGGGGGAGAATCAGAAGGTAAAGATTGCTTGCATGGAGCACTTAGGATCTCACTAAATGTTCGAGGTTGGCAGTACCCCTGATTCCCACCAGGGTCAGAACTGAGCCATTGAGGGTGGTCATCTGGAAACCCCACTAGGTAGCAGTGTTTCAGCAATGGTAGGAGCCCTATTGGCTACTTGGCTAGTAAAGAGAAATAAAAGGGCCACACCAGTCACAGGAAATATAAAATAAGGCCAAGACCGATGGTGCAAAATAGGTTAAAATGTATTTTATTTATCAGTTGTTACTGAACTCATGTTCTTCTTTGAAAAACCACTGCAAGACTAACAGATTCCCCTGAAAAAGCCTCTTGGGCAAAATGTGTATGCAATTTTATCTGAGTAATAAAATACATTTTTATATATTCTGCACCATCGGCCTTGGCCTTATTTTTTATCTACTTGGCTAGGAACCAACAACATAGATATGGCCCAGCAGAGGAACAGCGAACAGGAGGGCAATTGTGGGGTTAAAATAGGGAAGTATGAATCTGGAGATACTATTCAATTGTGTCCTCTGTCAGGCCAGGGTATTGGCAGAATAGCTAAACGGTCTCTAGAAGTATGTCACTGGATACCAGTTACTGGAGATACAAAATAGCAGAAGGGTACTTTCAGTCATAGCAGAAGGTGCTTTCAGTCATGATGCTGGGCTTCCTGGAAGAATCTGGCTGGTTACTATCAAAAAAAGGATGCTGTCCAAGATGGACCTTGTATCCAGTTCAGAAGGTTCTTCTTATGCTCTTACACTGTGTCTGTCCTACATGAAATACCTTTCTAAATAAAAAAAAAAATCTAAGTATAATGCAAACAAATATACAAATAAAAATCCATCAGTGAAGTCTTTTTAATGGTCTGAAGCTGACCTGGCACAAACAGAGACAAGTAACTGAGAGCCAAAAAAACCAGACAGAAAAGTGCCTATGCCACATACACCAGAAATGCTAAAGGAACAGTTATATATATCCCAGTATAGGGTTAAAGCCACACTGACAGTCCCTGCTGCCTAGGGTTACCAGTCTCCAGGTGGTGGCTGGAGATCTCCCACTATTACAACTGATCTTGAGGTGACAGAGATAAGTTCCCCTGGAGAAAATGGCCACTTTGGAAGGTGAATTCTATGGCATTATACCCCACTGAAATCCCTTCTGTCCCCTAACCCCACAACTCTCTAAGCTCCACCCCCCACATCTCCAGGTATTTCCCAACCCAGAGCTGGCAACTCTACTGCTGCCGCTCGCATGAAGGAAATTTCAAACTCCACGGGAATTGCTGCTCAGCGTCTATTACTGGTTTACATCATTAATTGATCAGCTTTATCTCTGCTGGTGTTTATTAAAGTCCCCAGCACAACATACTACTTTGTCTAACACGAAAATCATAAATGCCATTATCATTCTCCAGACAAATATAGAATGACTAATGTACACATCACCATTAATATTCTGGGCTTCATCCGGCTATAATTGTTTGCTAAGGGAGGCTGCGGTGAAGTTATTTAGTCCTGGTTCTCAGCCTCTCAGCAGATTTTCTTATTTCTGTTTAGCTAGCCCAAATTTCATCCAAATAAATAATTCCACATTTCAGCATAATAATTAATGTACTGCTTTAAGTGGAGTCATGGCTGGATGAAAGATGCTTAACACAGCACTGTTTATTCATTGCTCTATGAAATCTCCAGTTATGGGTTTCTGATGAGAATCATACTGGTCATTAACAAAACAAACAAGAAAAAACCAGTTGCGCAAAGATTTTAATTTTCCATCTTGCATTACACTTCTAGTGCATAATAATTAAAAATAATAGTATGTTGGATACTAAACAAAAAGCATTATGGATGTTGCTTCAGTCTACACAGAGGCTTTTCTGAGTGGCACGTCCACTGGGGTCCACTGAGGTGGATCCAATTATCCTCCAAGGAGTCCTCCTTCAGCCTAAGGAGACTCCCTCCAACTTAAGTGGCTGTTCCTCCAAGAGAAGGAGCCACAGGTTCTTAGGCTGGAGGGCAGCTTTAGACTTGCTCAGTGTAGTGGTAGGACAAGAGTGGGATCCACGCCATTGTATGCAGCAGCCTGATGCACAGGTCCACAGCTGCCTCATAGTTTTATGTCTATGCTACCAGTTCTCTACCGTTTACAGTGCAATCCCACATAGATTTACGCCAGTCTAAGCTCACTGATTTCTTTATGGGATGGAGAGGATATTGCATTCCACTGGCAATCAAGTAATCAGTAATGGGTTCTGATATATAACACGGATAATGCAGTCCTAAGCAGAATTGCAGTATGGGCTTAAAACAGCATAACTCTGCTTAAGACTGCACTTTTAGTAGTTGTTCTTTTGAGAAAATAACCAATATACAGTGATTTATCAAGCAATTAAATATGGTGGCAATTTCCATTGACTCCTAGTCACTTGCTTTCTTTCGGTTATTAAACTTTCCTTTGTCAAACAGACATAATAGATTTATTCTAGACCTCTTTGTCTAATCTCAAACCCTTTTCTTCCCATCTTTTCCCACTAAGATACTTTTTAATTTTTGTATTTATATATTGTTTCACTCTTCAAGCTACTGTATTCAGAGATTTGATCCTCAGACCAGCCTATGTGTTTCTGCAGGCTGGCAGATAGGCATGCCACTAGATACCCAACAGCTATAGGGTGAAATGAATTCCATACAGCTAATAATGTCCTCTTTCAGGAGACAAAGATGTTGTAAGCACTCCCAGGATTGAAACTCTATGCTACACAGGTGGAGGGGGGGGAATCACTTCAAATATTCAGTGTGTATTTATTAAACATGAAAAGGTTCTAAAAGAAATACTGAAATGTTACCTTTTCCACACATCATACTCAATATTGGCAATATATAATTCCAAGAAAAAATCTACTTATAAATATACAATTCAGAACTGCACTCCCCAACCCATATTCAACTTCAGTCCCAACTAGGGCTGTTGAAAAAAAAAATTCGGTATAGTTTGGATTCGGCCGAATTCGGCCCGTCTGGATTCGGGATATGCCAAAGTCCGAACTCCGCTTCGCGTCCATGCAATTTGGCGCGAATTCAAAGTTCGGGGGAAAAATTCAGCCGAATAAAGCCATTAAAGACACAACCGCGCCTTTCCGCGGCTCTGGGGGGCATTTTTTGGGGTAGAGGTCCCAAACTTTCAGCGGAGCTTCAAAGGACCTTTCTTGCAAGACCCCCCAAGTTTTGTAAAGATTGGGTCAGGGGGGGCTGAGATATGGGCCCCGAAAGGGGTCCCCCCACCCTTCATGTGCATCTCTGAGCAGAGCTTGCCGCCCACGCACAAAGCTTCCAGCCCCGACAAACAGCTGAGCTGCGGGGAGCAAGGGCGGGGCAGGTGCGAAGAAGTTTGCAAAGCAACACAACCATGCAAAGCAACACGTTTGCAACCATGCAAAGCAACACCTGACACCTGGGAGTTTGCAAACCATGGAAAGGGACAGAGGCAGCTAGCTATGCATAATGAGCAGGAGGGGGTGGAATTTCCCCTTTTGCATTGGACTCGAGTCGGGACCAGACAAATGCATTCTTTAAGTCACCATTTGAAAACCAGTTTTGAGCAAGCATCAAAGTAGACCTAAACGATCTTATGATGGACACACAACTGAAGCCCCCCCTCAAACCAGGGAGAGAGAGACTCGAGGGGGCACACACTCCCCAGGCAGAATGGGAGAAAGCCCCCTTTGGCTTCCTCCCCCCACCCACAGAAACTGCTCCCTCCCCACACACACACAGACTCTGCTTCCCCCCACACACACACACAGGAGAAAAATTATAGATTAAAGCCCCCAAAGGGGTCTTACTGTGGCTGTCTTCTGTTCCATCAGGAGGGGCTGGGAGGAATGGGTAATCCAATACGATTCTATTTAAGCACGGGAGGTTTTGCCTTGGATTTGCCGCTCTGGAGATGCATACAGGATCGGGTGATCCATTCATCCCAATAGGGAAAAGGTGAAAGCCCATATATCAGGAACCCCTGACCCAATGTTTACAAAACTTGGGGGGACTCTTAAGAAGGTTTGTCTGAAGCTATGCTGAATGTTTGGGAGCTGCACCCCAAAAATGTGCCCCCTGCAGCCACAGAAAGAGAAAAGGGGGGAGCCCATATTTCTCCCCCACTGAACCCATCTTTACAAAACTTGGGGTGGGTCTCTTAAGAAGGCTTGTCTGAAGCTGTGCTGAAATTTTTGGGGATGCACCCCCAAAAAAGCGCCCCCTGCAGCCACGGAAATGGAAAAGGGAGGGAAAAGGGGTGGAGCCCATATCTCGGGACCCCCTGACCCAATGTTTACAAAACTTGGGGGGCCTCTTAAGAAGGCTCGTCTGAAGCTCCCCTGAAAGTTTGGGGTCTCTATCCCCAAAAATGCGCCCCCTGCAGCCATGGAAAGGAGCGAATGTGCACACACACACACACACACACGAGGATTTCTCTCTCTTTTTCTCCACAGCCGGGCCGCACAGCAGCTGATTCCTCCAGTACTCAATCCTGACTGACTGGCCAGAAGAAGACCCAGCTTGACCACCGATTGGCCGGGGGAGAATGCTGCTTACTGATGGTTATGCTGCTGCGCCCCGAATTTGCCGAATTTATTCGTGAACTCCTGAACTCGCTGAATTCGGCTCCCCCCTTTTCCCACCATTTTTGAGTTCGGTTCGTCCCAAACTAAAAACCACTGAATCAGGGGAAATTCGGCTGTTTTTCAGTTCGGGCCGAACCGAATCGACGGCCCTAGTCCCAACGACCTTAAGAATATACTTAACTGGTTGTAGACTGAAACCAGAGTTAGTTCTCCGTTAGTAAAACAAACGGGAGAAGAGGAAGCTGCATCCCCAGTAAATGCTAGCAAGTAAGCAACAATACTCATGTTCACACATAGCTATGGTGGAGTTGGAGGCTTATGGTATCGCAAGATGACAATGAGCATAATGATAAAAAGCATGACATTCCTTGAAGCCATAAGAAAAGAGAAAATGTGTGGGCAGAATATGGCAGAAGCAGGCGAGGCCTCCATGTGTGCAGAGAAGCCGGCACTGAGTGGAACACCCAGGTCCGGCTTCCAGGAGGCCCCGCCCCCTGGGAGCCTCAAGCCTGATTGGCTCATTCAAAGCGAGGCTCCCAGCACCCGGGTGAACATGCGGCAAAGCACAGGGAGTTGGGCTGAGACGCCGCCCTTGCTTTGCCGCCAGCCACCTGAACAAACACAGGAGAGCCCATCTCCGGCCGGCAACCTTTGGCTCCCTGCGTTCCAGCGGCCACCAGCCTTCCCACAAACTCCGGCTCGTTCTCGCCCTCTCCAACACAGGCAGGAAAACTGGCGCTCTGCGGTTATTCGGAGCTGCGCTTACTAAACTGCAGAAACATATCTACTGAAACAGGATTTGAATGTTTAGTCTTTGTAAATTTTGGTGTTGGAATGGGTACATTATTATTTAAAATTCTGTCCCATATTTTCAGTCACTTGAATCTTTATAACACTAAGCTGCCATGTGTTTTGTGCTCTAATATTAGCCAGTACCATTGGGTATCACTACACAGGATCTCCTTGCTCTCCTACCTTGTATAACACGTATAACACTCACACACTCCCAAATGCTTTGTAAAGATGTCCCCTTGGAAATGGCAATTATTGAGAACTAAGCATAGGGTTGCCTGGTCCCTTTTTGCCACAGGCGTGAGGTTTTTGGGGTGGAGTCTGAGGAGGGTGGGGTTTGGAAAGGGGAGGGACTTCAATGCCATAGGGTCCAGTTGCCACAGTGGCCATTTTCTCCAGGGGAACTGATCTCTATCGGCTGGAGATCAGTTGTAATAGCAGGAGATCTCCAGCTAGTACCTGGAGGCTGGCAACCCTAACTAAGAACTTATTGCAAACTGGCGATAACAAGATGACCCACAAGCAGCTTTCTCCAGAAGGTACTTTTTAGGTGGAAAAAAAAAGTACTGCCGTCATACACACTCACAAAACATAGACAAACACTAACCTTCATAAAGTATGTGCATGTTAACTTATCTACACTTTTTATTTTCAAGTACAGAGTCTAGATTGCTTAAGGCAGTAAAATCAATTCATCATAAATAATAAATTAAGCCAAGTTGTAATGCAATTTAGATATTTATGACCCAATTCTGTCCTACACAGGCTTCAGTGGATTTAGAGCTGCGGGCTAAACTGGGCCAAACCCTGTTTATGCTCCAAGCTGGAATTTATATATTTACAAGATTCTTTGGGCATAAGTATTCTTTTTATAGATATATATATAAAAATCCCAGTGCCACTACATTCTCAATATTGCAACTATTTAATATTAAAAGATATCAAAAAAGAGGGTAACGGTCAACAGGCTGCTTAAAATAACTTCAGTCCCATCTGCATGTGACACAGGAGGAGTTTTCCACACTGATTAAGGAAGCATGACACTGAAATGTTGATTATGTGAGGGCATTTCTACAGCCACATCTGTTCTGATCCCTCAGACAGAGATTCCCATCTGCAGGATCTGCAACAGACATTCTTGGAATTGCAATACCCACTGGATGTAATAAGGAAACAGATCAACAAAGCCAGAATGATACCAAGGGATAAACTCCTACAAGATAAGCCCAAATGAAACAATAACAGAACACTACTGTTGGTCACATACAGCTCTCAGCCCAAACCAGTTCAATGTATCATGAACAACCTACAACCTACACTGGACAATGATACTCCTCTCTCACAGGCATTGGGAGGTAAACCTTTTCTTGCCCACAGACAGCCTTCTAACCTTAAACAACTTCTCATCCACAGCAATACCCTTCCTTACATGGACACAGACTCTGGGACCAGGGCCTGCAACAAACCAAGATGCCAGCTCTGTCCCCATATCTATTCTAAGACAATAACTGGACCTAACAACTTCTGCCATGCCATCTTGGGTTAATTCATACTCCAATGTTATGTATACCATCAATTGTCAGCAATGCCCTTCCGCTCTCTATGTTGGTCAAACAGGTCAGTTCCAAAACAAACAAACAAAAAGACATAAATCCAACATTAAAAACTGCAACACTCTAAAACCAGTCGGAGAACATTTTAATCTTCCAGGTCATTCCACTGCTGACCTAAGAGTCGCAATCCTCAAACACAGAAATTTCAAAGGGAACTTACAAAGAAAGATTGCTGAACTTGAGTTAATTCACAAGTTGAGAATAATGGATCCCTCAGGTTTGAATAGGGACACATGATTTTTTATCTCACCACAGGTGCTAATTTTCTGCCCCCAATAATTTCCCCTCTGTTCTAATCAAGATGATCGATTGTACCTCTGCATCCTTTACAAGTATTTTTTACAACACCCCTCCATTTCTACTCTACTTGTGTCTGATGAAGGGAGCTTTGACCATCAAAAGCTTAAACTCTTGGTCTCTAAGGTGCTACTGGACTCGAATCTACCGCAGACCAACACGGCTACCCTCTGAAACTATCTAAAATGATATGTTGGCCTTTTTAAAATCACTTTATACAATGGAAGGGGCTTTAATGAGGTCCTTCTCTTCTAGTTTTCTTTAATTTTGAATAAATTCATAGAGAAATCTTAAAGTGAATTCAGCCCCCACAGATTGTCACTCTTGCCCACATATTTTTTCCCAGATGGTGGCACCTCAAACATACAAGTCTTTTCAAATACTGCCACCTAATGGCCAGAATTCAGTACCATCCAGATATGTGAAAGTTCAAGCTAGCTGAGAAGGGAAGACGTGATTTTTTTTTTGCAATTATAAGTCACTTTTTAGGCCTCCTACTAGGTTTCATTCACACCCACACATGTATATCAGATAAATGGTCCTCTGAATAAATCTGTTTCAAAATACTATGATAGCAAACTAGCAAGTAAAACCAAGTCGGCCTGTCTCAAGAGAACTGAATTCAACATGCGTACATTTTGTTATAGGGTAAATTCCTACTCCCTGATGCTCCAACAGAGTGGTACAACAACCCTTCTGTCCCAAAGTAGCGGTCTCTGTTCACGATTTTCTGAGTATAATAAGGCCTAGCAGGGCGATTCAACAGCAACCAAAGCCCCCTTCCCCAAGCCAAACTGTCCCACAGCCTACTGTTTTCCCAAGACCCACACTCAATTTCTGTTGGGAATAGCCTGTGTGTAGATGTCTGGGAGAAGCTGACAACAGTGTGTTACCAGAAATTAGAGTTTTGGCTGCAGGGTTGTAGCACATTTGAAAAAGTACATACAGGAGAGATGGAGCAGATTTCATCCTGAGAGAGCTTTGTTATTGGGGAGTACAGGACTACCCCTTGGAAGGAATTTAAGTATACTTGAGTGCCAAACTTGAACAAGCTATCATTTTGACTGTGTGCATTCACTCCTGAGGAAATTGTAACTTAAACCCAGTACCAATCGCTTTGTTATGCAACAACATTCAATCCATTGATTAACTAATGGGTGAAGTGTCTGATATAGATGATGCTGGATACTGGTAAGGTCCATGATGATATAGTCCAATTGGAACAGGTTTGAAGAAGGGCAGTGAAGATGGATGGAGGCTTGGAAAACAAGTCTTATGAGGAAAGATTGAATGACTTAGGTTTGGTTAGCCTGCAGAAGATTGTGCAGGGACATGATTTCATGCTTCAGGTAACTGAAGGACTGTCACACAGAAAAGGGCAAGGACTTGTTCTCTGCTGATCCTGAGGGCAAGACTGGATCAAACGAGCATCAGTATAGGTGGGCATATTTTTGCTGAACATTAGGAGAAACTTCTTAATGACAAGAACAGCTTGATAACAAAAATTGTAAGGAAGGGGGGTCATACTTGCCCAGGCTTTCAAGCAGTAATTGGATACAGCATCTGTCAGGGATGCTCTAGCTTTGGATTTCCCATACTGAGCAGAGGAATGGACTCTAAGGTCCCTTCCAACTTGATGATTCTATTACTTTATTTATAAATACTTAAATTGGTGGCTACCTTTCAGTTATACCCTGTCAGACTGAAGTACTTACAGCTTTCTTTGATTATAGATATGTATACATGAACACATGAAGCTGCCTTATACTCAATCAGACCCTGGGTCCATCAAAGTCAGTACTGTCTACTCAGACCGGCAGCGGCTCTCCAGGGTCTCAGGCAGAGGGTCTTCCACATCACCTACTTGCCTAGTCCCTTGAACTGGAGATGCTGGGGATTGAACCTGGGACCTTCTGCATGACAAGCAGATGTTCTACCACACAGCCACGCCCCCTCTCCATATAGATAAGACAGTTTAAAAATATGTAAAACTATGATTGACTTGCCAATATAAAGTAGACTAGAGAGGACAGAGTATTTTTTGTTCTAAATTACAACATTATTATTTCATTTGATCAGTTTTTTTAAAAGTTAATTGACATGCATTTATGGGCATTTAACTGCAAGTTGCATTTTGACTGATAATCATATATCTGTAGAAATGGTAAGAAAGAAGACTATTCCAAATGGATATGCTTATTAGATTTTTATTATGCTCTTCATCCATGGAGCTCAGTGCACCATAATTGCTCCCTCCCACCAGACGGGTTCTTTCCAACAGCATTAGGCTGCTCAAGAATTTGCAGTTACTTCTAAGAGATATTGGAAATGGAACTCTAAAGGTGCTAATTTTAAATGTATGCTTTGTGATCGCTCTGATAATAATAAACTTTAAAGACAATAGCTTGCATGGTGGGAAAAAGTCCATACCCTTTCAATGAGAATTTATAACTGGAGATTCCTCTCCCTTCTGTAGGATCTCTTAGCCGAAGCATAAATCCTACATATATTTACCATATTAACCAGTGTTAGGAGGTAACATCAGGGAAAGGCCTCGGTCTCAATGCCCTGCTGTTGAAGTTCCAGAATAAACTGGTTGGCCACTGAGTGAGACAGGATGCTGGGCTATTGTTCTGATCCAGAAAGGGTATTCTTATGTTCTTATATCATCAGAAAACTGTCTCCTTCCAAAGTCCTTAACCACATCCACTTCAGTCTGAGTCCCAGCAAGAAAGGCAGACTATAATTGAAATTAGCAAACAAACAAATTTGCCTGCCTGCGTGCCTGCCTATAACCGCCCTTCAGAATCCTTTTGCAGCTGGGGACAGAGAAAGTCAAGCATCCTGGGATCACCATCTATCCTCTTGCAAAAAAATACCTGGATGATGCAGACAAAGAGGGACAGCTGTGCTTTCACTATACCTGAGCACTTGAGAAAAAAGAAGGCATTCCACATCCTCCATTCCCAGGAGCCCTGCACAAAACAAAGGCTATTGTCCTCCCTCCTCCTCCATCAGCTTGGCTGCAATCCAAAGCACACTTACTAGGAAGTAAGCGCCACTGAGTTCAATGGGACTCACTCGTGAGTAAGCATACTTAGGACAGCAACTTCAATAAATGAAGCGAAGCGAAGCTAAATGCAAATATGTTATAAATTGCAAGCCACTTATAAATAATATTCCCCATACCAATCAGTTCATATAAACTCTTCTGTATATAATTCAATAATTTTCTACTTTGTTTCAAGTAGAAAACATACATTAAAAAGAAACTATTTTGCCCCCCCATCAAAATAAACTATTTTGCCCCCCCCCCCGCAAAAAAACAGCCTCAAGTCATGCTCTGGTTCACACATTACAGAGTAGAAATCCTGTTCTGAGCAATGATGCACATGGGTGGTGTCTGCTGTCTAACTGGATATCCATTAATTTCATTAAAAAGAACAGAATAAGTCTACAGGTTCATCAGACCCTTGCCCTGAGGTACCAGTTGTAAAGCAATGAAAGTGACTACTTAGATGATACTAAATGACATGTTTAGAGGGGAAGAATGTGTCAGAAAAGTGACAGAAGAAGACAAAGAGGTTTGGGGGGGGGTTATGATGCTCTAATAGGTACCAAAAAACAAACTCATTCACTATGTTTCATACTAATTAATTTCTTAACATTTCTGGTTTGTCCTGAAAATCCAATTTCACTTCTCTCTTGTGCAAACTGAACCCATCAGTCGTTCCTCTTCCATGTTTCCTACAAATCTGTGCATTATTGTACATTACATGTTTCCTACAAATTTGTGCATTATTGTACAAATTAATATATTACATATACATTGTGCATACATTATATATGTAAGTGATATACCTATTGACACTGTATAAAACAATGCACAACATGCATTCAAAATACAAATAAATCTATATAAAAAGGAAGCAGAAACTGAAACTGCTGACAAAACCCATAAATGAATATAAAAAGAAATGCAACCAGGAGATGTTGGCTTATCCATAGTTACAAATTGTAAATAAAGCAGAACTTTATTAGAACTTTATCCCCTGTAATTCTTGGCAAGCCAATTTCTCTCCATTTCTGATGTGGGCCAATAATAATGTAGCATGTTTAGCAAAATGAGCACTTCAAAAAAAAAGTCTTTGTCTTTATGTACATTAAGACAGTTAGCTGTTCATCTCTTTATATTCATATATTTATCAACTTTCATTGTCAATCTTTTCCTTAAACTTTCCATTTTAAACAGTTTCATATCATGTCATTTAGGGATGTTTCTTAACATCCCTCTGCATTTTTCTGCCTCTGCTATTAAGCTTTCTTATGAATTTGTTTCATCTTCAGTGGGTGGGGGGCAGGTTCTGTCCTTTACCTATAGCTATGTCCCCATTAACATTTACCAATTCTTGATTCCATTAATCATTTATCACCTCTTTATTATATAATGCTTCCTTTTCTAGAAGTTCCCTTTGCCTTTCTATAACATCTATTTAAAACTGCCTTGTTGAATCATCAGTTCCAGCAACCTGTGTCCTGGTGGTCACCAGATGCCTCTAGAATCTCACAAGCAGGGCATAAAAATGCTAGTTTTTCGGTGTCCCTACAAATTAATATCCTGAGGTACACTGCCTCTAAATCTGGAGGCTCCATTTAGCCACTAAAAAACTTAACCTCCAAGAATGAATCTAATCTTTTTATTAACCATCAAAGCTAACAGTCATTTTAACACTGTAAAAAAGGGTGGTGGAGGATATTATGGAAGTATTCCTATGCTTTCACTGAAGTAGAAAAAATCACTTGGCAGCAAAAATAAAGACAGCCAGCCCATTCCTAAGGTGTGTGTGTGTGGGGGGGGGGATAGAAATGCGGCAGCCAGGAGCAGCGCAACCACGCCTCCTTCTCTGAGGCTTCCTAGCCACCAAAAAAAAAAAAAAAAAATTAAGACAGTTTCTAAATTTTAAAAAAGGAAAATGCCCACATTTACTTCAGTGAGACTACACTAGCAAAATAGCAAAATAGCTGGCATAGCAACGCCGCAGTGCGAGGGGGTGTTCCCAGGGTGAACGGGGTTAGGAAGCTGACTAATGTCAGCTCCACCCCTGGAAACGCTCTGGGAACACCCCCCTGGATGTTAGCGCAGGGGGATATGATGGGACAATGCTGGCAGGAGGGCACACTGAGCCCCACACAGCCATACCGTTCTCGGAGGTTGGTGTAAGTCGCCCTACACAGGCATCCATGCCAGTTTGCATGGCGCAAGTGGCACAGACACTGGCATAGGGGTCACTCTGGCTCCTATGCAGCTTCGCCCCCCTTCAGGAGTGCACAGATAATGCTTGAATTAAAAACTGATTACCTCCCCCCCCCCAAGAATCTCTTAAAGATTCTAAAGATTATCTCTGTGTGTCTCCTGCCTGGATCTGTTGACTGTTCGTTTCTCTGAAAATCAGGAGTTCAGTAAGTAATTGAGATTGCCAAAATAACAGGTTGATTTGCAGCAGGTGTCTTTAGTGAGTCACAGGATCCCTCTGGCTGTGTCAAAAAGGTACATGGTGTCTTCTGGGGAGACAGGCTCTACTGCAAAGAATGGAAGCAGGAGGTATAATGAGCAATAGAAAAGTAAATCAAGAGGAATTTAAGATCAAAGTTGGTGATTATGTTGTACTGCAAAAACTCCCAAGACCATCAATAAGAGGTCTGCAATGCAATCTGGAATAAATTTCCAAATGCACAGAGAAAATGGAAAGTGTCTGTTCCACAGAAATCTCAGCACTTCCTTTCATTTTGAGCAACAGTTAATTACAGGCATACAAAGAACTGAACTGGATTAAACTCTATGGATTAACCACAACCGGAGACTGGCACTTTGGATAATTGCTGCTGTGGGTGCCATGACATTGTTCATACCTGTAAATCACAGTTGAGCATAAAGGCAGCCTTTCTCTCTCTTCCTTTTAAAAAAAGATGATCATCTGTGAAGCTGTCGTCAAATCCATCTCTAAGAGCCTCTCCTTATACGTGAATGTCAGAGCTTTGTGGAAGCAAACCCACTTCAGTCAAAAATGATTTAAACAACGTCAGAAAAGCTAAAGGCGTGATCCGGAAGCATGACCTTAAATTCCCACTGAGAGAATTTCCAAATGCAGGCCTTAGAATGCACATAGCACACTTCTGCATAATGTCGTTTTGTACCATTTGTACCACCCCATACCACAATTAACATAAATGTGCTTCTTTGTACAAGAGGTGTCAAACTGAACCCAAACTGTGAAATATGACTATCATTTGATTCAGATCTTTACACCCTGCTTTCCCCCCCAATGGGGATGTTAAGCAGCTTGTAACATTTTTCTCTCCTTTAACATTTTATCCTAATAAAAACAAGCCTGTGAGGTAGGTTAGGCAGAAAGAGACTTTCAGCAAGCTTCCACTGTAGAACGGAGATTTGAACCTGGGTCTCTCCATAGTTCAACACTCTAACCGCTACAACAACATGTTGAAAAACAGCTGAAGTCATTTTCAAAGAATCATGAGGTGGAGGAGAAGGGACCAAACCAAAATCTAGAGCAGGATACTTGCAAAGCAAGCATCCCCACCAGACTCAAGGAAGGGACACAATCACACACTGTAGAGGAAAGCAAAATAACCTTTGGGGGAAAGGCTGGATCTGGAGAGGGGGGCCTCTGTGGGGTATAATGCCATAGAGGCCACCCTCCAAAACACTCATTTTCTCCATGGGAACTGAATCTGATGTCTGTAGTCTGGAGATGAACTGTGCTTCCAAGGAGATCACCAGGCCCTCCCTGGAGATTGGCAACCCTAGGATGTCAACTTGGAAGGCTTTAAGAGAGGAGTGGACATGTTCATGGAGGATAGGGCTATCCATGGCTACAAGTCAAAATGAATACTAGTCATAATGTATTCTCTACAGTATCAGAGGAGCATGCCTATTATATTAGGTGCTGTGGAACACAGACAGGATAATGCTGCTGCAGTCGTCTTGTTTGTGGGCTTCCTAGAGGCACCAGGTTGGCCACTGTGTGAACAGACTGCTGTATTTGATGGGCCTTGGTCTGATCCAGCATAGCTTTTCTTATGACTTACAAGATTACTTAACCACAGTTAGCAACCTGTTATTTGCGTACACATTCAAGAAATAAACGTTGAACAGTTGGAAAACACCAACTGTGACTATTTTCATCCTAAGATGAATGATCACATAAAATAAGTACTTATCCCAACTGGGAAGAGTTCACTGTAGGGTTACCAACCTCCAGATGGGGCCTGGTATTAGGGAATTACAACTGATCTCAATGTTACACAAATCAGTTCCTCTGGAGAAAATGACAGTTCAGGAGAGTCCCAGTAGAAGTCCCATCTGTCCTCAAAAATCTGTCCTCCACAAGCACCACCCCCAAATCTGCAGGAATTTCCCAAGCCAAAGTTGGCAACCTTATGACACTCTGCCTCAAGGAAACAGTTAACTTTATAACAAAGTTAGCTGTGGTGAATAATTTGTGCAAATACGAGTTATCTTTAGAACTAGCATATAGGCTTTAGACAACCCTGTATCCTCTCAACACCAGTCCTCTTCTGAGGTAATAATACTGGCCTAAAAAAACTATAGTAAAAATAGTCCATGTATCTTGTTTTATCTGGCCAAGGGCCGCAAATAAACTATCTGACAATCTGATCTATAGTAAAAATTATTACGCTCATGCATATAAACAGTTTTGATGACTCCAAACTACAATCAGAAATTACTGTGTCAAGTGCCCTGTCTGTATTCAGTCTAAGGCATTCAATTAAGAATCACAGAGTCCCTGCTTCAAATCCAGCTTCTGCTATAAACTTGAGTTTTCTGGGGAATAGCCATGTTAGTCTTTTGTAGCAAAACAAAATAGAAGTCCAATGGCACTTTAAACACTAACAACATTTGTTCCAGTATGAACTTTCATGAGATTGCGCTCACTTCCTCAGATGTAATGGAAAGAAATAAAATCACTTTGCATATTACTGTACTGTTAGAAGTAAGAGGTAAAGTTTACATAATGATGGCATAACTCTCACAAATATTGGAAATCCAGCTCCCTTTAGAAATTAAGCACGGATGGAACAGTCTCTTCCCTGGAAGCTAGGGTCGCCAGTGCCCGCTGGGGCAGGAGATCGCCCACCTTCAGCAGGGATGAAGAAAGCAAATTTTAAAACTGCTACTGGTGATGATGGTGTGACTTTACTTCCAAGAAAACCTAGAAGTTATGTTACACCTCTCTAGGAAACACTAGGGTAAATCCATACAGAGTATGGCAAAACCAGGTGTGGCCTGATTCTCCCAGAATTACAACTGATCTCCAGACCACAGAGATCAGTTCTTGTTGGTCATTTATGCATGGTCGCTTTAACCTCCTTTATTCCCCGTTTCAGCCAGGATCAAAGTAACCCAGGTTGGGGAAAATTGTATGCATTGGCTGGAATGATCAGGGATGAAACTGTGTACTAATGGAGGCATGAATACAGAAAAGCAGTCTCCCAAGTTCAAATCAACTCCCACTCCTTTAAATGCTGCTCTGTAATTGGCTGAGTTCGCAGTACTCACCCTGAGAGAAGATCTCCTTCCCCCCAGACCCAACTGCCACATAAAAAAGCATTTTAAGAACAAAAAACAAAAAACGGAGCAATCTGAAAGAAGGGGGTGGAGAAATCCAAGCCTTGTTTTTTAAAAAAACTTTTCTTTTGCTCAGAAAGAGCTCTGAGGAAGCAGGAAGCACTTCAATCCCTGCCTCTTTACACACTGCTTCATTATTGGCTGTGAGAGAAGCCAGTCTTCTGTGCTTCCCTGTTTGGCTATCTGCATGCTGCCTTGAAGAGGGGTTTGAAAAAGGGTGGGGTGAAGGTCAACCCGAGAATAGAGTATGCATGCTCTGTGACTCCGGAATGAGCCAGGATGAATGGTTTAATTTGGACCAGAAGAGGAATGGGAAAAGCCAGATTCGTTTTGGGTTGAAACAGCATTGAGCTGCCAAGGAATGAGGTAATGTGCATACTGAAAAATTTGATCCTGGCTGAAACAGGGAATAAAGGAGGGTAAAGCTGTCACGGCTCGGGTCGTTAAGGGGTCTACACTCTTAGAATGTATCACTTACTGAGAAGTGAAGTTATCTTATTCAGCGAGACCTCACAGAAAGGAGTCAATGATAATTCCTACTACTGTAGGCTTTCTATTGAAGTGTGCCAGAAAATTTATAAACAAGGAACTTCCTTTAAATAACATTTATTTCACATAATATATATATATGCATGTGAATATTTACACACTCTCAAAACATGTCATAAAATACATTATGATATATGCAAGCAGTTTCAAACAATCTTTATAAGCACTTTCTCTATGTAAGGTTTTCTAACCTTAAACCTGTAATGCATTTCATTCAGGAATAAATCAGTTTACAGAAATCCTGTCAAAATATGTTTAGAATAAGGAGAGAAAGTTATGGTTAAAAGCATCTTAATTCAAAATACAACCTTATATTATTTCTAAACTTCTCCTAGCTTATACTCAGGACATTGCAAACCTTTTCTGTAAAGACATAGTCTTTTCCCATGTTTCTATGTCATTACCATATCTTTGATTCTCTGGTTCTTAGTTTATTTGAGAGCTATAGTCAAAAAGCTCTTTGAGTATTTCATGCCAGTTTAGGTTCACTGAAATACTGTTCTGAAGTCTATTTATCAGAGAAAGCTGAAGTTAGAGCTATATGAGACCATAGTCAGTTGTTATAGCTATGTGTAGTAACTTTAATATTCAAGAGTTGTTCCTTAAACTCTGAAGTCTCTCTATATGCCAATTGTAGAGAGAATCTGTATGAACCTTAGTTCCAGGTAAGAGCCCAATAGCTCTATATACATCATGTAATCTGTGTATGCCACTCATTGTCACTGAGTGTATAAGCTTCCTCTGTTATGTTGGGGAAACCGCTGACTCTTTACCCTGAGAGATATCTCTGGTTGCTTAGAGGAATCTCTAAGAGTATCTAAGAATCATGTTTCTGGTCTTCTGATCATTGTTAAGATCAGGAATGCTACATACATGCTGAAAGTATGTGTGTATTTTAACAGTCAGCAATGCAGAGCTTATGTGTTATGTATAATTCATTATGTGTAAGCTTAAGGCTGTATTAATGTTCTATGGAAGACTCAGTTATTCTCTGGCTTTGCCAATCTCAGAGAATATGTTTACTTGGCTAAAAGTCTCCATAAATAAGCCTAATAGGTTCTGTATATGTTTTATGTAAGAATATTATATGTGCCTTGTGCATTACCACAGAAAACAGAGATCTTCCTTTCTTTTCAGGAATATCTCTGGCCTCTTACCCTGAGAAAGTTCTGAAGCCCTTCTGTTATTTAGAAAAGACTTCTTAACAGATCCAGGGAATTATCTATATAGGATCTATATAGGATATACAATCCTCATGCTTGCCAGCATTTGCAAAGCCAGAATAGGATCAGACAGATCTTCTTTGAGGTTCTATTAATCTTTGCTAGGATCAATCGAGGCTCAATATACCAAATATGGTGAAGATCCAATACACTTAGACTCCCAGCTCTAAGGTAGAGTATTAGGAGTTCTAAGGTCTCCATCTTTGTCATGGAGCAGCCTGCCAGCATTTCACTTCAGATTCCAGCCTTTATGAGAGCTAGAATTGCTGAACTGAATTCCCTTTCAAAAGGGATTTCTAACTTTAGGCACGAAGACTGTAAATCTATTTTATAATATGCAAGAGATGATAAGAGAGTGAAGCCTGACAACAAGAGTCGTCTTCCCTCAATCTCCTTAGGTTTTACATCTCCCAAGATGGAGAGAGCAAGGCTAAACAGCTTCAGCTGTTCTCCAGTTACTCCCTTTTAGTCTCATGCAAGAGACAGAGAAAGCTTGATAGCCAGACAATTTGCATTGTCCTCTACCAACATTTCTTTCCAAGTTTTACATCTTTGGGGATGTGGAGAGTGAGGTCAGACAGCCTGAGCCATCTTCCGTCAACTCCCTGCCTTCTGGCAGTTTGGTTCTGGCTTTTATTCTCTCAGACCAGTGGTCATCTGAGCTGAGAGGCTAGAAGCTTCAGCCCTGGGTTGCCCATATCCCTGCACTTGGCATGGTCACACATGGTGGTGATGTGCTATTGTCACTTGGTCTGTGAAGAAAGCACCACCATGTTCCCGGCATTAAGTCATTAAGTTCACCAGGGCAAGGTTATACTGTTATACTGTTTGGAGACTAGGTCTGAGTCATTAGGTTAGCATTATTCCCTCCTCACACAGCAGCTATCAGAGGGGCATTAAACTTCCAGGTTGAAATGACCTTCCTGTCAAGTGATATTATTCCAGACACAACCATCAAGCAGGCAACATTGAATATCTTAACCTTGTAGTTTTGCAGTTTTATTTATCTTAGAATAGTTTTAGCCAGCATGACCTTTACTCCACTTTATTTATTGCATCAGTTCTGCTCAGAGAAATAAGCCTCTATATGCTTTACTCACAAGATTCATAGGAATACCACAGGTACAGGCTCCTTATCACTCAGGCCTGTGACAAAGCGACCATGCATAAATGATCCTAGAGAACCCAGAGAAAATGGCAACTTTGGAATCACAACCCCTTAGTGTCTGCTCCTGCCCAAACTCCGTACTTTACAAGCTCTTTCCCCAAATCTCTAGGTATTTCCCAAACCGGAGTTGGCAACCTTAGTTATAAGTGTTTCCATATTTTATCTGTTATTGGAAGATATGCAAAGGATGGAGATTTTCTGTTTCTCTTTCATCATACCTTCAACAATATAGCACCCTTAACAGAGTCTATATATGCAAACCGATAAACAAGGAGTGTGTGTCATAAAGCTTCAGATAAGCTTACCTCAGTCTTCAGATAAAGGATTGACGGTTCACATATATAAAGTACACTATGGGAGAAAACGCACGGTCGCTTTAGACTCCTTTTTTCCCTGTTTCAGCCAGGATTCAGCCAGGATCAAACACATGTGTTTTCGCCGAACGTGCGATCCTGGCTAAACCCTGGCTGAAACAGGGAATAAAGGAGGCTAAAGTGACCATGAGTTTTCGCCCTATGCCAATGTTCACCAAAACATAAGGAAAAAGAATGAAGTCAAAACAAGCAAGCTTATTTTCCCCGTGAAACTAAAATGCAAGTTTCGCCTAATTTGCAATATTTATGAATTGAGCTGTCAATTTACTTTTGCTATGCAAATATTGTTTACTTTTGTCTTTGCTGCTCTAAAGTTCTGTACATCGCCATACACTAACCTTTTAAAATTAGGCTTTGAAGCTTTGGAACAAATGCTGAACATGTTTTCTATGCTAGAAACTCAAGCAGTCTTCACTGTTAATTTTTGTAGCTAATGTGAATTTTTTGAAGTGCTGTTGAAAGACTTTTTTGTATCAGACATCAAAACTGTAATGTATATTATCTTTTTATCTTTGATCAAATACTTGATTATACAAATAAAACCAACAATCTATCAAGTGAACCTAATTTAGTAGCATCTGTTTGACTGCATTATCAACATTTCAAATATAGTTATTCTCCAGTAAAAAAGAATCTTTTCAAGACTTCATATTGCCATTCTTACTGTTGTAAAAATATGCCTAACACAGGTTATGCTACAGCTTGCATAAACAAAATAACAAGAATAATAAAATGTCATGCTTTGGGGATTAACTCGCTTACGTGCTCCAGTGAATATGTATATATATATAGCCCGGGGAAGTTAAATTCTGTAGTTTAAAATGTTTCCACCATAGAGAATGCAAAATTAAGCATTTAATAATTTTTGCACATCATCAGCTGCACACATCCCTTTTGTTACACAGGCTCCAGTGTGAGCATGAAATCATAAAGCAGCTTTGTGCTATAGCCTTGAACAGCAAAAGCACAGCCTAAAAAGAACTGCACCCTCATGTTTTCTGTTTCAGATTGCTTCGTCTAATGGCACTGTGGCACACTTATATGTGCTATCTACATTTGGTGGCATACTGCCATTTTGCCATCAATGGGATTGTCTCATGTACATCCTCCTGGTGCAATTTTATTGATATGGTGTAGACACATCATAGTTCCTCACAAATTTTACAAATGCATCAGAAAAAAAACACATACAGCATTTTATTTACTATATTTGTAGCCTAATTTTCATCACTAAATGTAAGGACAAATATATAGTTTCCCAGGAAAGCTTCCATCCAGGCGCTGAGCAGGATTGCTTCCATGTGGGAGTGAATACCCATTTTGATCTCATTGCTGCTGCAAATGCAAAGGAATTCATAGCACTAATGAAACCTTCATATGAGGCTTTTCTCTGAGTTTTCCTCTTTTGCCTGCTATTCCCCTCCAGGGGGCTTTTTACTAGTTTAATCAGCAGTAGAACTACCAGTTTAGAAAAATGGGGAAAAGCATGCAAAGGGGTGGGTGTGGAGGGCACAAGAGGAAACGGCATGGAAATAGTGCTGGATGTGGACAAGGTGAAATCTGCAGCTTCCTGTCCGCATGGCTCCAAAGTTTGCTTTGAGTCTTCCTGGAAAGATTGTACCAACAGGTTTTTAAGCCGTAAGATAGGTTGCCACAATACCATTGTGGAGAAGCACTGCCCCCCCCCCAGGGTGCAGTCTCAGGAAGGAGAATGCAGAGCAAGATCTCAGTGTGGAAGCAATACAGACCCACGTCTGCTTACTTTCATCAATGCTGCTGCACCATGTACCTTTTGCATTACAACTACAGGGCCCTCAACAGATTCATTGATCCCAACATATAAGGAGGGAAAGGCATAATAACATCTACACAAGAGTTCTTTATTATATTTCTTTTCAACAAGGAACAAAGTATCTTGTTGACCTATTTCTTTGGGAGTGTTGCTCTTTTGAGGGCATCATTTTGTTGAACAAAATTACACCAGGCATGAGTAGCCCAGCAGAAGGAAATTCCAAAACAAACATATGAACAATGAAGCTGCCTTATAATGAGAAGACGAAGACGAATAAGAAGAGTTGGTTTTTATATGCTGACTTTTTCTACCACTTAAGGAAGAATCCAACCAACTTACAATCACCTTCCCTTCCCTTCCCCTCCCAACAGACACCCTGTGAGGTAGGGGAGACTGAGAGAGTGTGACTAGCCCAAGGTCACCCAGCTGGCTACATGTGTGTAGGAGGAGAAGAAGAGTTGGTTTTTATATGCTGACTTTCTCTGCCTCTTAAGGGATACTCAAACCGGCTTACAATCACCTTCCTTTCCCCTCCCCACAACAGACACCCTATGAGATGGGTGAAGCTGGGAGAATATGACTTGCTCAAGGTCACCCAGCTGGCTTCGTGTGTAGGAGTGGGGAAACAAATCCAGTTCACCAGATTACCCTCCACCGCGCATGTGGAGGAGGGAGGAATCAAACCCAGTTCTCCAGATCAGAGTTCACAGCTCCAAACCACCTCTCTTAACCACTACACCATGCTGAGGCCGATCATACATCAAAGGCAGTGTTGTCTACTCTGACTGGCAGTGGCTCAAGTCTCAGGTTGAGATCTTTCACATCACCTTTTTAAACTGGAGATGCCAGGGGTTGATCCTGGGACCTTCTTGCATGCAAAGCAGATGCTCCGCCACTAAGTTATGGCCTCCCCCTAGCCGTGGCCTCTCTCCAGTATAAAACAGTGCCCAGCCATTTTTAATATCTGGAGTGAGCCATCACAATAATGTTACTTACAACCACCCACCCCCTTCCCTTAGATTCACAAATATAATATAAAACAATGAAAATACCAGAAAGATACCATAAAAATTAAATGTTAATGGGATTGCCAATTCTTGAAGTAAAAAAGAAAACATTCTGGACAAACTTGGGGGCTCAGTGGAATGCAGTGGTTTGGGGTGGATTCATGTAGCGGTGCCCAGAACAAAAGCTGCCTCTTCACCTAAAAAAATAGCAAAGGGAGAAAATGATCTTGCCTCTTGCTTTTCTGAGGGAAAAAGACCAGGTCACTTTCCCCTCCGGGTCTGTTAGCACTCTTAAACACTAACTACAAATGGCATGCCATGGATTGTTGTGTCTTTGACCCCTGTGACATTGATTTTTAGTTCCTTCTAGAAACATTTGCAATAAAATGTGTCAACAATCTATCTTTTTACAATGCACAACTGGATCCACAGCCTTCCTCCTTACCTCCCCCAGACCTTCTCTGGCTTCATGTATTCCCAGAAGTTAAAAATGAATTATCTGAGGTGCACAAGCATCCCAAGTAAGCCTCTTCAGGCAAATACCAGCCGTGAAAAGTTCAGCCCAGAAGTCTTTAGAAGCTCGGAGTCTCAAGTGGGCCAGTGAGGAAACAGTGCAACAAATAACAGTAGAATTCAGTACTCAGGCTGATTTGTAAAGCAAGGAAAGTACTCTTTTACTGAACAAGTATATTGCACATTTGAATCTTAATTGCTCTGTGCTCTATGCAGCCACCTTAAATTAATTATTTTGCTTTGCTTTATTCATGTGAGTGATTAAAACGGTTGCTTATACCACTGTAGATCTATTGAAGTCAACTACAATATATTAAATGAAATAATTATGTTAAGAGAGAGGACATTACCAGTATTAGTCGCTAGTTACTAGTTTTTCACTGACTTATAAGCTAACCTCCTGCTTTATATGCATTTGACCAACTCAACCACTTTCATTTATAGGGCAGTGAGAAACTGCAGCATTGTATTGCATCTTCCAACAGAGCCTCTGAGAGGGGAGGGCCTGGGGGGACAATGCAAACTTGCTTAAAAGATCTTACAAGATGAAACACTTTTCCCCTCTCTTTCCCTTAATTTCTCTCCCTCTCTTTTACACTGTTCTCATTCATTTCTCTGGCTTCCACCTAATTTTTATGAGTCTATCCCCCTCCTTTATTTTCAAGTCTTGGTCTCAACACTCAACATTCTCAACCCCATCCTGCTTGGCAACTTGACTCATATTAATTATATGCAGCTTATTGTTTTCGTATAGGAGACATGGGGAGAACCTAGGCCCCAAACCAGGGCTCCTCAACAAGATGCCCATGGATGCCATGGCATCTGCCAACATAATTCTCCATGCCCACCCAGCGTTTTTAGAAAGTGGATGTGGCCAGGTGGGGCTTTTGCCCAGCAAGCCTTCTGACTGACCACTGGAGATTTGATTGGCTGTTCAGATTTTTGAGAACTTTGCTTTGGCAGCAGTTGCCACCACAGCACAAGGGTCTTCACTGTGTGATTGAAAGTAAGCGGTAGCAGCCATTTTGTGGCTGGCTCTGCCTACTGTGGCAGCCATTTTATGTCAGCCGTTTTGTGGCTGCACTCATTATACTGTGTCAGAATTCCTAAGATGCCTGCAAGCTCAAAAAGTTTGGGGGTCCTTGTCCCAAACCGACAACATAAGAATAGATGTGTTTTTGTAATCTGTATACTCTAATTTTTCTTGCAACGTCTGATAGTCTGTAACAAAATCATTCCTAACTACAGGTTTTTTTATTACACTGAACTTACAACATAATAGGAATTGTTACCTACCCCCATTTTTGTTCCATATGTATACACCTGAGTTGCGCTTGAACCGTAGACAAGGAAAGAACCTTGCCTAAGCAAGCAGGTCAACACCACGTAGGTTTTATTTGTAGTCATGAAAAAGCAGTACTAAAAGTTCTAATACATAATATATAAAGAAGTAGAAAATTAAATTTCTTGGCTCAAGAAATTACATAAAGCTTTAATTATACATTCTAAGATATAAAAATATACCCAAAGTACATGTATTTAAAAGACACCATGAAGCATATACATCCATTCATGTGTGCCTGTGTATTGCACTAACTCATTTGGCAGTATGCATCCTAGCAGGAACAAGCAAATGAGAAAGATGAGCCTCTGTTCTGTTTTTATACAGACAGGACATTCTCCAAGAGGGAGCAAACTCACTGTGACATGTGATGACGGTGGTCCCCAAGCACCCCTTTAAGTCTGAATGTTTAGAAAGAAAGGTTCTATTTATTGGAGCATCACTGAATGTTGTCATATGTCAGATTCACACTAGACATTTTTTCCCAAAGAGAAGCACAGCTGAACCTTGCTAAATGCTTTTAAAAATAAGAGAGAACTAGAAAGATTGTTCAGACACAATTATCTGACATGGTTTCCTGACGGAACCACCAGGCTAAGCTGGCCCAGAGAGAACTATTTAATTTCATTGCCACAGGTTCAACAGAGTGAAACATATAGATACATACAAATTGAGGAAAAAAACACCAGAGTTTTCTCATACAACATTAGTTTAGATATATTTCATAAATGCACCTTCTATGACATTTCCCTCTCCCCCCAAAATAAGGAACACATGGGGTGCGATCAACCACATTTATGCCTTGCAATCCCCCAGTCACACTGGTAACATAATTCTGTTCTGGCAATTCTTTCTGTTGAGTTTAAAGAAGTAATTTTTTATTATTCTACATGTTGAAAGTCAGTGGGTTGCACTTGAGACAAAATTCCAACAAAATTAATGTCAGTTGAGGAAAGCATTAATTCATTTTCCCTGTAAATTGGTTATCTTGCCTTGACAACTTGCATTGTTCTATTGCAGGATGCTGCAGGCGATAAACCTTTTAAAATAAGGGGAGAACGGAGGAGACTATTTTCACAGTGATGACATACATAAGCAATGGCATAGCATGAGCTGGGTATATTAGAAAGCTGCCAAAGCTGACTTTTTGGAACATGTCCTAGAACAAGTGGATTTTATAGAGGTTTCAAATTGCATGAATGCTTTCCCCCTCAAAATCTGCGCTATTTGATTGAATGAATTAATTTAACATTAATTAAATAGAATTATAGGTAGAAGCTATGGACTACTCCTGGCAAGCATTTGATAGTTTCTCTTTCTCCAAAATAAATAAATCTCGCTTTAAAAAATTAACAGGTGACATTAGTACTATTTTTCCAATTAGTAGTTGATTAACATTCTACATATATTGCCCACAATCTTGTCAACTTTACCGACTTCACATACAAAAAGGATTTGTAACCCTTTTTACTAAATGACTTTAGTCATTGGGATATATGTCCTTCTCATTACATCCTCCAGTGCTAAAAATACCACAGTGCTGGGAACTGAACGATTCAGCTACAGATTTCATCAAACAAAAGAAGAGTGAAAGCTTGAAAGAATATGAAATGCTTTCTGAAGGAAATGGGTCGAGGGACTGTTTTTACCTGAAATATTCTTAAATGGCACCAAGATTAAGGAATTCCCTCCTCAGGGAGATTCCTCTATTTCCTTCCATTATTATCTTCTGCGAGCAGGTGAATACTTCTCTGTTTTGTCCAGTGTTCCCCTCACTTACTATTTCTTCCATTCATATGTTTATGTGCTTTGTTGTAATGGTTTTTGTAATATATATTATATACTTTATATATACCATTATTGTTCACCGCCTGAGGGGCCCTAAGTGAGGTGGGAAGGTGACTTTAAAATAAATAGATAAATCTGAATTTTCGATACAAATAACAAACAGTGAGCCAGAATAGCAATTAAACTAGACTTGCCAGCATCTAGGTGGGAATTATCTCAGTACACTACCACAACTTTTCCTTATAAATATATTTCTTTCTTACAAAGTTTCTTTCTCCAAGTGTATATTATTTTAATTTTAACCTTTTAACTTGTCTTGACAACTTGTACAACAACAAAATTATAAGTTCTGAATACAGTTAAACTTCACTATACAAACTTCACTATACAAACACTTATCAGAATCTTTAACACTGATGAGTATCCCTCATCTAGGTGGGGCCAGGATATCTCCTGGAATAACAAGACATATATCTGTTGCCCTGGAGAAAATGGCTGATTTGGAAGGTGGACTTCAAGGCATTACGCTCTGCTGAGGTCCTTCTGCTCCTAGGGTTACCAGGTCCCTCTTTGGTATCGGCAGTAGATTTTGGGGGCGGAGCTTGAGGAGGGTGGGTTTGGGAGGGGAGGGACTTAAATGCCATAGAGTCCAATTGCCAAAGCAGCCATTTTCTTCAGGTGAACTGATCTCTATCGGCTGGAGATCAGTTGTAATAGCAGGAGATGTTCTGTTATTACCTGGAGGTTGGCAACCCTATCCGCTCCCCAAATCATGCCCTCTACAGTTTGTACCCCTAAATCTCCAGGAATTTCCCAAGCAGGAATTGGAAATCCTAAATGGAACCTTGAGAACAAGGTTTTCCATAGAGGTGTACAGGACAACAAGGCCATTTAAGGAAAGCAATTGAAGATTTGACAACCTGAGTATCAAAAACATAATGAAATGTGGAATTTTCTGCCCTCAGTTGCCAGGCACAGTAGCTTTAATTGGGTGGAGCACACTGAAATAGTGAAAGTGCTAGAGACCTTTGCAAATTTGTAGGAGAGAATACATGCTTAGCATTGGAGATCCAGGTTCAAATTCCCATTCTGCCATGAAATTCACTGAGTGACCTTGTGCCAGTCACTCCCTAACAACTAGGGTTACCAACTCTGGCCTGAGAAATTCCTAGAGATTTGGGAGCTGTGCCTGTAGAGAAAGGAATTTGGGGAGGGATTTCATCTAGAATATATGGTATAGCATAGAGTTTGCTCTCTGAAGCTGCCATTAGGGGAACTGATCTCTGTAGTCAGGAGATCAGTTGTAAATCTAGGAGAACGCCAGGCCCTACCTGGATGTTGGCATCCCTACCTGACATTTTCTCAGCATAACCTATTTATCAGAGTTACTGTGAGAACAATATGGTGAGAGGAGACACAATATTCACCTCTGAGACCTTCAGAAGGGGGCATCAAAATCTAATATGTAAATAACCAAGGAAGCTGGTCTACTTAGAAGTTGTTCCTTTTTATTCAATGGGCTTACTCCTAAGAAAGTGTGTTTAGAATGGCACTGTTTGTCTCTTCATTGCTGAGAAAGATGTGATGTTTTGTATTCCCAGTTTAATATTGAGATTTTTTTTCTTCTTGAAAAGTGGAACTCATCCTTCCTACTTCAGTTAAATGCCTTTTAAAAAGGTGCACAAAGCCCATGAGACAATTCTCTCAGACACAGCAATGCCTCAGTGATTTCATCAACCTTTTCTTTCCTGTTGTAAAATTGTGTGCTCTGCTTCTGAAGTGCTGGAGCCTACTGTTGTAGTTTATTTTTGTTAAAAGCAATGTACAGGCAGTGAATGCTAAGTGTACTAGGACAGTCTGCTACTGCGCATGAAGGTGGTAACGCAAGGATGGCACCAGGGGAAACATCAGAGTTCTTTTTAATCATGTGAATAAGTTCAAATGGAAATCTGAAATGAGTGACAATGTGATAATTTAATGCAATAAGTTTCTAATATTTCACTTAGGGAGAGAAAGCTGTTTTAGATAAATAACTGTAAAATAAGGCAGTAAAATCGTTAGTCCCATTCTTGAGCAAGTTAATCATGCCAACATCCCACTGGAAAAGGGGCTGCAATGGCTGCCCCCCTGGAGCTGGGAGCAGATCCTCTACCTTTCGACATGGATGGGACCTCCCACCTCGCCAGGCATAGCCTCTCCCCCTTGCCCAGCCCAGGAGGCTACAATTGCAGTGGCACCCTTGTCTGCAGCTTGCCGGAATGAATAGAGCCTGATGGATTCCCATCCTTTCATCTCCCATGGACCTGGGATTGGACTCGAAAACGTTTTTCATTTTTAAGTGTGGCTAAACTGAGGCTATTCTACTTTGGTTACTTCTTGAGAAGATGATAATCACTAGTAAGTGCAATAATACTAAGAAAAGTTGATGGCTGCAGGGAAAAGGTTTGACTCAGTACAGGAAGTACAGGAAGTACTCAGTACAGGGAAATGGATTGACTCAGTACAGGAAGCCATGGCCATAGTTTGCAGGACCTGAGAAAGGCTGTTTGTGATGGGACATTTTGGAGGGTGTTGATTCATGGGTCCGCCCTTCTTTTTGACATAATTTATATGGAGGGGTTGTTGCTAAGCCATGATCTCTTGCCGTTGCTTGAAAATCACCTATGGTTAATTGTCCCACATAATTAATACCAATAGTTGTAGGCAACTAATTCATTAGACAGCAGCATCTGTATGTAAATTAGCGCTCTGGGGAGCGTTGCCAGAGTTCACTGAACACTGTGTGACTCCACGAGTGAGCTATGGAGGGTGAGCTGTGGCAGCTTTCTAGCTCCAGTTCAAGAGTTCACTGAACACCTTGTACCCCTATGTGTGAGCTGGGGAGAGTGACCTGTGGCCGCTTTTTAGCTCCATTCAATGCTGGTAGTATTGAAGGTTCATATTTATAACAAACATCTTGAAAACAAGGAGCTAATCAGCCTGGGGGGTGTTGGAGCACTGTGCTGCTGCGTAGACTATCAGTGGCAATGCATAGCTATGCATGCCAGGTTTCCCCGTGGCCACATATTTTACCTGCCCTCATACTCATTTTCTCACCTGGGTACAGTTTGAGAGGGATCAAGCATTGCTTCCTGCACCCTGTTATTGAGCTGGGGTTACAAAGCACCCAGTGATGAGATATGGGTGATGCTTTTACAATTGACATTTCCCATATATGAACCACTCAGGAGGAGGCAGCTTGGGCGGAGATATTCACGGGGAACCAAACTTGGGCTGCCTCCAGGTCATTACTCACGGGGTTTACTGATGATAGAAAGATTAGCAACATCCCTTCGGGTAGGAAACATGCCCATCGAAGTGGCTAGGAGGCCTGATAACTGGAACTACGTTGTCGGTGTGACGTATAAGCCAGCACCTCAAGCTGAGCAGCTGATGGAAGATAAGCCTCAAGGCACCCCTTTCAACAGCCGTACACTCCATCCTGCCCTACTCCTTAGTAATAACTTAGCACTATTGGAGTGGAGGAAACCACAGCAGGCACTTTCGGGGGGGAAACTACAATATGGAACGGGAACAATCTTGGAGCCATTGAACCTGGAGCCTTTTCTTGTTCTCTTGGGTCTTGTAGATGGTCTTCTACCCAGGCAGGACAGCACCCGGCAGAGCACAAGGGCCCACAGCAAGACCTCAAGCAAGGAGAGTAATGGGCTTCCTTTCCATCACGTCTTTCTCAGGCATTAACCTGTTTTTCTTGTAGCAGATGGAGGAGAAATGTGAAGGCTTGAGGGGCCCCTGTTGAATTTGGGTGCCAGCTGATTTTGACACCGTATGTATGCTTCTGTGGCCCAGGGGCTTCCTCCCCGTACGATTTGTAGTCATTAACTTTTTTTTTTTTTTTTTGCAACAGCAGCAGATGGAGGAGAAACACACAGCCTTGAAGGCCCTTTTGAGTCGGGAGTCTGCTGCTTTTGACACCACTGCTAGGTTTCTCACCTGTGTCAGCTGTTACAGGGCACAAGGGTTTCCACAATTAGGAGCATGCTGGAGATTGCTTTGGTTTGGCTCAGTTCACTGTGACACGCTTGCAGTACCAACCTACAGTCTAGGTTTGGGAGGGCCTGGAGGTACAACTAATCTCTAGTCCATGTCCATCTCTTCAATTTGAGTAAAATATCAGGCTGTTAGAACTTTAACCTTATCCTTAGAACTCATTAACTGGAAAACAAGGAAAAACTCAGATAAGAGGAAATTACTTATACAAATAATCTTACTGTTTTGCAATAAGATTGCAAAATTAGAATGCTATGTTTGGGAGGATTTTGCTTCTTGAACAGTGGATCCAATCAGCAAGTTGGTAGACCAGAACAGTTGCCTCCTCATTGCAGTCCCCAAAGCCCTCCAAAAGAGCAGTTCCTCCAACTTGGAAGAGGGCCATTAATTTCCTTGCCATGTTACAGATGGGGGAATTAGCTTAGAGTTTATGTTTAGTGAGAAGGAGGGGTATGGAATCTTTTATCCAATTTTTACCGGGATGAGCACACCATCAAAAATACCCTTTAAATAAGAAACATTTTATAATTTTTCTTATAATTTTATAATTATAATTGTATAATTTTTAAGTGTTTATTGAAAGACTAATTTTTAAGCATACACACGTACTACACCTGAATCACTCACCTGTAAAACACAAGAACCTAAGAAATAAAAAAGAGGAGGAAGCGGACACAAAGATATGAGGCTGTGGAAAGGCGATATTCACCTGTCCAGTAGAATGGTGATGTCCTATTGATAGTAGCTCTGAAGCAGAGAAACAACCAGCGTCTCTCCAAAGGAAAGAGCCAAACAGAAGTAAACGGTGCAACGTAAGGATCCAAGAAAACATCCACACACTATAAATTATGACAGGGCAATACTTATACTCAAAAAAACAAGTCTTGAGGCTGCATGCTAACTGGCAACACAATGGGTTTCTAGATATGGTAAAGAGACTGGTCAGAGTTTGAAGAATAGCTTATAACTGCTGATAGGATTATGGTACTGGCTATCAGTTTGCTAAATGCCTGCTAGGAGTGCTTCATTAGGTATGTGAGGGAGGCTGGGTACTCCCTATTGTCTTTTAGCCTACCCCACCTCGGGGCCAGAGGAAATGCAAACAACCCATCTCTGTCTTACAGCAAGCAAAGCCTTTACACAGGTCCCAAGATGGCTTCCAGAGCCCTGGAAACTTTGGTTCATCTTGGAAGAGCAGTGCCCTGCTATTCCCTGTTAGCTCTGGTCCCATATGCCGTTATGACATACCGGGGTGCTGGGACAGGTAGGGAGCCAACAGAGGGACTTTTTCAAAAGGCAGGATGTCATCTATTGGTCGGGCTAGTATGCAGGCTAGTACCTGGATCATACAATGGAATAACAGAGGATGACTATTTCAAAAACTGTTTGTGGATGAGCTTATGCAAGAATGAAAAGGTGCAATTTCTGCAGATTTTTCTATCTAGCTGCAGCTGCCCATACCACATCCAATGCTTTTTCTGAGGGACGCCCAAGCTTCCCAGTACCTTCCAGGGGAGGGGGAGTGCAATGTGAAGGAAGCAAAGTTCCCTTCTGTAAAAATGCCTTATTTGCAGTTGATGGGTAGATCCAATAAAAATTCTTAGCATTTATACAAATACTTTTGGATACTAAGATACCATACATAACATCAGACAGTTTGTTCACCTAGTTCAACATTTTACAGTTCAACTAGCAGAGGCTCTCCGGAATCTCAGCCAGTCTTCACATCACCTGCTACCTGAGATCCTTAAATTAGAAGTACTGGAGCCTGAACCACCAACATGCAAAGCTTGTGCTCTGCCACTGAACCTCCCTCCCCTAAATATTTTAGATAGTTTAGGGAACGTCAAAAATTATCTGGTTGCAAAACTTGCAACAACCTTGTAACACAGCTTGTGTGTGTAAAGTGCCTTCAAGTCGCAGCTGACTTATGGCGACCCCTTTTGGGGTTTTCATGGCAAGAGACTAATAGAGGTGGTTTGCCAGTGCCTTCCTCTGCACAGCAACCCTGGTATTCCTTGGTGGTCTCCCATCCAAATACTAACCAGGGCTGACCCTGTTTAGCTTCTGAGATCTGATGAGATCAGGCTAGCCTGGGCCATCCAGGTCAGGGCAACACAGCTTAGTATTATCCATATATTGTATATGGTGGCTGGGAGGGAGCAACAGAGATTTACTTAAGGCCCTCTAATGATGTCATGGCAGAGGAATGATTCAAATTGGGGACTTCCCTGAATCATAGTCCACAGTCATATAAACATGCAAAAGCATGACACGATTACTTCCTTAAGAGATTAACTATACTGTGTTGACTTTACTTCGAAAGAAAACCTTCATTATCTAATAATATATCTGTTCTTCTCTAATACAATAAACACTCCCTTTACTCCTTCAAAAATGTTGTTATGTAGGAAAATTCAATCTAGAGATATCTTTTCTCAACATAATTTTATAGACAAGTACAGTGAGTTTAAAGATTTTAAAATATACAAAATAGCTAGCTCTCAAGGAAATATAAACACACATAAAAATTCCAAGCTCATATAATCAATGCTACTTTGCCATTTCTATATCTTTAAAACAATACACCAACTATCTGAGCCAAACAGATGTAGCATTAAATGAGTCAAATCAAGCTGATAAGACAAAACACGACTATTACATTCAGCAAATCATCCCACATCAATGTAATCCAGCAGGGGCGGGGGGGGGGGGGAATGCTTTCCTGTTATTAAAAATAGGGCCCCTTCTTTTTAACTGTTCAAGATTTTATGATGTAAATACGCCTTTGGTCCTTTGCACGTTAAGTTTCCTGTGACTGGAAACACTCTAAAAGGACCAGCACAAAATTCCTCACAATAGGCAGAAGAAGACTGAATAATTATTTAAAGTGAATTGACAATGCTTTCTGTATAGTTACCACAATATATATGAACACAAATCACAATTATTTTTTTCAGAGCACTGAGGGCAGTGTGACAAAGCCAATTTTGTTCTTGATGGCACGTTCATTTTTTGTTTCTGCCTTTCATATTTTGTAAAAGATGTAATAGATTTTTAAGATGCTTAAAAACAGTATAAGAAGCTCATGGGACAAGGTAAGAAATTTGTATATCAGTGACAATGGTGACTACTGCATAGTATAGAGATATACACTAGTTTTCAAAACAGCTGAAGCTATGATAGAGCCCAACAGTTTTCACACTTTAGCAACCTGGGAATCCCCATTTTCATTTTCAAAATTCTTTGTGCCCTAAACCCCTTCCCTTGTCCCTCACTGGCACCTCCCATACAGACATTGCCCCATCAAAATGTGCAGAAAACTGTGCATCAACTCTGGAGACCTCTGTCTCTTCAGGCCTCAAAATGTTAGCTACACTTTAAAAGCAAGTAAAATGTTTGCATTGTTACCTGTATAGGCATGAGGGAGCTCAGGTGCTTTTCTTATCCGTAATTCCCTCCTGGATCCCAGTTTGGGAAACACTATAACAGAGGAACTGATGCTGTGCCAAAAATACACTCCCACAGGGTTTGAAGGAACCCATTTTACATAAGTCTTAAGAGTTGAGACTGAAAAAAATGCACCTGGTTGCGCACCTAATGCAAGTATACATGTAATGGATTTAAGAACAACTTCTATGTCTAATTTTACCTATGTCTAACTTCTATGTCTAATTATTAAGCCGAATAATCTTTAAATTTTCTAGGTTAGAAAGCATCATGTTGCCTATAATATATTTCAATAATATGATGAACATTAATTTTCCAAGGAAGACTGTAAATAGAAAAGAAATAGAAATAGAGAAGATGCCTCCTTTTTAAAAAGCACCCTCATAAAAGAGACATTTAGATTCAGGATATTGGCTGAATAAGCTTCTGAGGAGGCTGGGTTAATTTAAAGATGATAGTTTAGGATGGGATCAGTGAATACCAACAAGACTACAACAGTCAGGTGGGGAGTTACAATACATTTTTGAAGCTAGGGTTCACTTAATATGTTAATATTGAGTATAAAAGAGTTTCAAGTTGAGGTATTTTTTGGTAAGATTAACAGTGCAATCCTATACAGGTCTAAATCCACTGAAATCAGTGATGCTAGAGTAACATTTCACAGGATTCTACTGTAAAAGGTCTAGACCATAAGGTGAGCCACTAAGAAAAGGAAAGGACACGGGAACTTCATTTCTATTGAGAACTATGTCAACTAAGCAATATTTAGAAGAAAGGAATGCCTGACAAATACGATTAACTGACAATTACCTTTACAAAATTTTGGAACTTGCAAATACAGCAGTATTTTAACAGTAAAACATCCCATATACAAAGTTTATGAGTATCTGAGAAAACTCAGACGTCATAAATTTGTTTAGTTTAGTTTGGAAGAAATGTAATGAAAGCTTTGTAAGACTGTGCCTTCCAGCAAAAGGTAATCACTGAAGCATTACAACAGGACTAATATTACTTATCAGTTGGTTAAAAAAAACTGGTTCAAAATTATATGGAACTCAAGGTATGCTTGTTTTATTTCCATATCTGTGGGGCGGGGCCTTGGCGGGGGGTGGTTTAAAGCCAGTGAGCCCCGCTCCCTGTCACTCCAGGAGAGCTTCCTCGGCCTCAGACCAGTCCGACGTGGAGTCTGAGCTGTCCTCCCCGTCGGTTGTAGCCAGCTTGACTCTTGGTGTTCACGCACATCCAATAGTCAGCCACTACGTTAGCTCTCCTCCTTGGCCTCCGCTCACCCTGGCTTTTATCCCTTCCCTTGACCCTTGGTCCTCCTCCCCATTGACTGGACCCGCCCCCTTGAGCCCTCCCCCGAGGCCATAAAGAGGGCTTGGGCTTACCTGCCCATCCTCTGGGTTCGCCCTTCCTCCGGCGCTGTAGCTCTGTCCCCGCCGACAATATCCCTAGCATGTTATTTGTAAATTATCCATGAGCATGACAGTTCAACTCTATGCAGAGTGTCTCCAGTCTAAATCCACCAGTATCAATGAGCTTAGACTGGAGTCATTCTGCATAGGGTTGGCACTATGAGTCTCTTATATTTGTTTAGAAAATAACTCACTCAATGGCAAAAGTCATATTGATTGTATCAAGACTTTTTTGATGTGTGAGCTGCCCATGGAAGCTGTGATCTAGCAACGTACAGAGGTTAGAGTGGGAAGACCTGAGTTTAAATCCCCACTCTGCCACTAAGGTGACCTTGAGTAAATAATTCTATCGCAGCCCAAGCTACATCAGGCCATTGTTGTGAGGCTAAATTGAAGAGCAGAGAACCTGACATCCTTAAGGATAAAAGTGACACAGAAGACTTGCATGCTCTGGGTAATTCCTAGCACAAATTGTTGCTCGTATTTTATGAGAATGTCATCAATAGAAATTTCAAAAACAGCAAGAATCCAACATTGCTTTCATTAAAAAACACTGAAAGATCTTACATACTTTCATGTTTACAAATTATAACAAGGAGTGGGCCAAAATGTGCAGATCAAAACAGGATCTTTTTGTTCTTTACAGTACAGTAGCCTAGCATACTGCAGAATCTATAGAGCCGGGAGGGGGGGAAACAATGGAAAGAAAAAGCTAAACGAAAAAGTACTTCTACTGTGATTCTTTCAGATGCCTGTACTGAGACTGTGAAGTTATAAATCAAGAATGAAGCAACATGTGGTGATGAATCAATACCAGTCCTGCAATCACTTCTAAAAAAAATTTTTTTGATACCAATCTAGATCTTCCACAGTTATAAAACAAAAGACCAAATGCAAGTAAGAGCCAGGTTTCTTCAGTCTCAAATCTATTCAGGGTTTTAAAAAGGAGATGTGTTCTCTGAACCTCCTACAAATGAAAGCAAATGAATCTTGAAAAGCAAGAGGATGACAAGCACTGCATTAGTCCCAAAGATGTCAACCATGAGGCAGCAAATGTTATGATTAAAAAATACCCTTCAGATGCAACAGTATATGATTACAGCTCAGAGTATCTTGCTGTAGACAGCACATGAGCATCCTTTCCCCAATAAGCACTGGGGAGAGTTGAGTTAGGCACTGTGCTAAAAAAAGAATGCAATTTTCACTACACCTGACTTCAAATTTCAAGTATTCCAGTGTTACTGGGACAAACTGAAAGCTGGGGTGTTGGCAAATATGCTATCATTCAGTACCTCAGATGAGACAAGGCTGCTCTACCTGGCTTGTCCTCCTCCTATGATTTGGGACAGCAAAAAAAAGTGCACACATCCGAGCAACTGACCAACTGTCATGGGAGTGACCCTGGATGGAAGGGAATAGAAACAGTCAGAAGGGCTTAATGAAATCTGGGGTTTGTGGGATGCCACCCCAGAGCATTCTTATGTCAAAGGAGATTAAAGTAGTCTTACGTTAATTGTATTCAGGATAAATGCATTTATTTACATATACTACAGACCCAAAGGAGCTTACAACATTGTTTCATGTCTCAAAACAGGTAGGTTAAGTTGAGAGGGACTGGCCGAAGATTGTCCAGCAAGTTTCATGGCTAGATGGAAATTCTAACCTGTGCCTCCCAGATCCTAGACCAGGGGTCCCCAACCCTTTTGAGCCTGTAGGCCCCTTTGGAATTCTGACACAGTATGTTAGGCGTAGCCACAAAACCGCTGCTACAAAATGTCTGCTACACTAGGCGAAGCCAACCACACAATGGCTGTCACAGCTTACCTTCAGTCAAGTAGTGTGCAGTGGTGGCAGCTGCTGCCAAAGCAACAGCTTTAAAAATCTCCATAGCCAATAAAATCTCCAATTGCCAAGCAAAGTTTCTGATTGGCGAAAGCCCCACACACTTTTTAAAAACACATGGCGAACACAAGGAAAGATATCATCAGGTCCCATCAAACCCATGGGCACCATGTTGGAAACCCCATCCCAGTCTGTAACCCTAACCACTATACTACACTGGCTTCTTCTGGATTGAAAAGTGGGGCAGAAATCTTTTCTTTAAGATGTGGTGATAAGGGTGCCAGTGACCAAGCTTCAAACCTGTCAAAGATCACTATGCTGAGCAAAGTATTCCAGGGAGCTTCTCAACACATGTACAAAACAGACCCTCTCTCCATAAATGTACCTTTCAATATAATTATCCCTGCTCCTCCATCATCAGCATGGAAAATCTGCACCTTGACTAAGATGAGATGTGTGGCTGGCAAATCCTAATGCATTCTTTTTCTCCTGTAGAATAACCTCCTAGCTGGCCCAGAACCTTAACAGTCAGATATAACAGCAAGTTGGGTCGGGGTTTGCTGGAAGTCCCATCTCAAGACTTTCAAAGGTACTGAGGCCACTGCCAGCTGTTCCAATTAGCCAGATGCAGGTCTATCCCAGATATCATAAATTGTCATTGTCCCAAGACGGCAGCAAGCCCCACCGGCTCGGGACTTCCCCTGCCAAATCCCCCGAGCTGCGGGCTAACACCGGGGCCAAACGAGTAGCTCAGAGCTCCCATTTCCAAACTAAAGCCCGCTGCATTACTCACTCGGGTCGCTGACTCCAGGACCCCTCTGCCAACCCCCAGAGGAAGGAAGCAGCTGAACCCGCTAGGCAGCAGTAGCCCCGAACAGATGAGGACCCTGGGAAAGCCTTCCTTGTGGCAACAAGCCACCCCAATGTGAGAGAAGGGTGAGGCCGCAGGAGCCAACAAATAGCTGATGGCCCTAGGCTACTGATCAGCTGTTACATTTAAACAACACAGATCAGCTGCTGGTGAGCTGTACGGCGCGGGATTGGCCAAGGGAAAGAAGAGGCTATTGGAAACACTCTAGGCTAGGTGTCTTCACAGGGGGTGGAGCCAGGGAGGTTCAGGGAGGGGGAAAGGGCGGAGCTAGCCCTATAAAAAGGTAGAAGAGGCAGAGGCCAAGGAGGAAGAAGGCTGTGTCATTCATCCAGGACGGGGACACTGCAGCTGGGGAGAGTAGAGGCTCATCTTCGACCTCCTCCTCCCAATCTGAGTCTGAGGAAGATGAGCCAGATTGGAGTCAGTCCACTGTGGACACGGACAATGATGTGGACAAGGGGAAAGGGCTTCACAGTCATTTAGAAAAGAACAGGAAGAGCTTGCCAAACATTAGAAATGTTCTGGTGCATGTATTTTTAAGGCCCAGCAGCAGATACCAGGGAGATTTAAAAAAAAATGTTGTTGAAGCTTGCTATTCCTTTCCTTTTTGTATGTTTCTAGCAGAAGCTTAACTTGTCACAGTCTGCAAATCACAGTAGTCAGCCTATGTAACAGCAAGCTCTTATTTCACCAGACATCCATTTAAACAGTCCTCTCACAAATGTCTTTTCTAGCCTCCTGTGTTTGATTATGGTGCTGAACAGACATTTAACTTTTATCAATCATGGTAGATGGCAATCTACAGTATTTTCTTATTTGATCTCCAACAGGTCTCAATGACGACCTCTTCCTTTACTGTGGAGACAAATCAAAGATCTGGCCACTGATGCTTCCAAAGGCCTCTTATTAAGTGAGCTATAAATACTGAAGAATGTACTTGCACTTCATCTGCACTGCAGAGGATGTAACCAGAAAAAAGATTTAGCTTATGTCAATAGAGTGACTAAGCTTAGTTACAATAAACCATGGCAGCCTTCCGTATGTAGGGTCAATTGAAGTTTGAAAAGTGGGTACTTTCTTTAAATACAAGAAATATTGATTATATTTTGTGTAAAAAGTGAATACAAAATCAATACACCAAGATATTTATAACATCTAATGCTGTTTCCATATGCTATTTTGAGGATACTGCATCATTGTACCTCCCTATGAGGAAAGGGGCTCTTCAATTTAGGAAAAAGATAGTGTGGTGTGAAGGAAGTGGATTGAGAACACTTTTTCTCCCTTTCCCGAAATACAAGAACTTAGGGACTTCTTGCCCTGACCTGGATGGCCCAGGCTAGCCTGATCTTGTCAGATCTCAGAAGCTAAGCAGGGTCAGCCCTGGTTAATATTTGGATGGGAGACCACCAAGGAATACCAAGGTTGCTGTGCAGAGGAAGGCACTGGCAAACCACCTCTGTTAGTCTCTTGCCATGAAAACCCCAAAAGGGGTCGCCATAAGTCAGCTGCGACTTGAAGGCACTTTACACACACACACACAGGGACTTCTTATAAAATAGTCAGAAAAGACAAAAGGAAGTATTACTTCAGATAATGCTTAAGTAACCTGTAGAATTCACTGCCACAGGATACAGTGATGGGGACTAGAGAAATTCATAGAGAATAAATCTATTAATGTCTATTAGCTATTCCTGTGCAGAGGTTGTATACCTCTGAGTACTAGTTGTTGGCAGGCATACAACATTATATTATTTGTCTGATCCAGCAGGGATCTCTCGTGTTTTACTAGCTAGTAACATGTGAATGAGATCCAAATCACTTCATTCGGGGCTTACATGAATACCTTTAGCTCCCTACATGTCATATGTATGAGAGTGTTAAGTGCCATCAACTCGATTCCAACTCATGACGACCGTATGAATCAATGTCCTCCAAAATGTCCTATCGATGACAGCCTTGCTCAGGTCTTGCAAACTGAGGACTGTGGCTTCTTTTTATAGAGTCAATCCATCTCATGTTGGGTCTTCCTCTTTTCCTGCTGCCTTCCACTTTTCCTAGCATTATTGTATTTTCCAGTGACTTTTGTCTTCTCATAAAGTGACCAAGTATGATAGCCTCAGTTCAGACATTTTAGCTTCTAGGGTCAGTTCAGTTTTGATTTGATCTAGAACCCACTTATTTGTCTTCCAACACCACATTTCAAAGGAATCTACTTTATTCCTGTCAGCTAACTTCATTGACCAGCTTTCACACTCATACATAGTAATTGGGAATACCATGGCATGAATTAACTTGATCTTGGTTGCCAGTGGCACATCCTTAGACTTAAGAATCTTTTCTAGCTCCTTCATGGCTGTTCTTCTCAGTCTCAATCTCCTTCTAATTTTTTGGTTGCAGTCTCCCTTTTGGTTGATGATGGAGCCAAGAAATAGAATCATAGAAGGGACCAACATAGAAGGGTTGTCTAGCCCAACCTCCAGGAAAATGCAGGAAACTCACAACTACCTCCCCCACACACACCCAGTGACCCCTACTTCCCCCACACACACCCAGTGACCCCTACTCCATGCCCACAAGATGGCAACAAAAACCCTCCAGGATCCCTGGGTGATCCCCTCCCAACTTTTGATAGTACAATTTTATTTCTAGGACCGCAGGTCCTCTGTTTCTCTAATCAGGTAACCAGCAAATGAATTGACACCTGTATGAATCTTTCTATCCTTTATTGAAAAAGACAAAGGTTATTTTTATTAAACAAGTCAGTATACTATAGAGACCTAAAATTATTGAGCTTACACAGAGTATAAATAAACAGGCAAATATAATAAAAAAATTTAACATTATTCTAATGCATACCAAAAATTAGTTGTCTGTTAGAACAAATCAGGCTTCAGTCTCTTGTTCATTGCTCTTAAGCAGGGGTGGGGAACCTCCGGCCCGCGGACCGGATCCGGCCCGCGAGATCATTTTGTCCGGCCCCTGGCCCGCCTGCCAAGGCCGGGAGCTCCACGGCCCACCTGCCGAGGCTGGGGAGCTCCACGGAGTTAGCTGTCACTAGCCAGGCCCTCATCACAGCACTTCGGGCTTCACTGGGAAGCCGAAGCGCGTGCACACAAAGCTGAAGGTTGATTGGGTGATTGTGGGGGCGTTTCCTCCAAGTCTCCCTGCTTCCTGTTCCTTGCGAGAGAGAGAGAAAACACGTGCCTGGACAGCTCTCTCGGCAGCCCAACTTTGTTTCCTTCGCCCCCTCCCCTTCGCCTGTGCCCTACCGGCTTTTTCCAGGCGAGTGAGTGGCTTACCTCGAGTTCTTGCTGCGGCGAAGCCCCTGCCTCCATCCCCCCCCCCCGCTGCCTGCGCGCTTGCCCCTCCATGGCCTCGAGTTCTTGGGGCGGCAGAGGCCCCTGCCTCCATCCCCCCCCACCGCCTGCGTGTTTGCCGTGCCACTTGCTGAGGGTCCCTGCCCAGCGCTCCCTCTGCTTGAGCCGTGGCCCATGCGCTTGCTGCGCCGCCGCCGAAGGGTCCCCCGCCAGCCCTCCCCATGCTCCATTCCCCCGGCCTGCGCGCTGGTGAGTGCGTGTGCGAGATCCCCAGGCCACTGGTGAGTGAGTAGGTGTGTGTGGGGGGAAGCCTCCCACCCTCCCCTTTCTTTCCCTTCCCTTCCCTTGCTGCGCCGCCGTCGCCAAAGGGCCCAGCCCTCCTTGTGTCCCATTTCCCCGGCCTGCATGCTTGCTGCGCTGCCGTGGAGGGTCCCCCGCCAGCCCTCCCCGTGCTCTATTTCCCAGCCTGCGCGCTTGCCGTGCTGCCGCTGGAGGGTCCCCGCCCCCGCCCTCCCTGTGTATGTGCGTGTGTGAGGAGATCACCGGGCTGCCGGTGAGTGCTTGTGTGTGTGTGCGGGGGGGGGGGGACAAGCCTCCCACCCTCTCTTTCCTTCCTTCCTTTTTTTCTTTCTTTCCTTCCTTCCCTTCTTACTTTCCTCCCTTCCCTTCTTCCTTCTTCCCTTCTTTTTTCCCTTCCCTTCCTTCCCTTTTCTTTCTTTCCTTCCCTCCCCTCCCCCCTTTCTTTCTCTTTCTTTCTTTCTTTCCTTCCTTCCTTCCCTTCTTTTCTTTCATTCCTTCCTTCCTTCCCTCCCCTCCCCCTTTCTTTCTTTATTTCTTTCTTTCTTTCCCTTCCCTTCCCGCGCCACCGCCAAAGGGCCCAGCCCTCCCTGTGCATTCCCCCGGCCTGCGCGCTTGCTGCGCTGCCGCGGGAGGGTCCCCCCCCAGCCCTCCCCGTGTATGTGCGTGTGTGCGGAGATCCGCGGGCTGCTGGTGAGTGCTTGTGTGTGTGTGGGGGGGGGAGAGAAGCTTCCCACCCTCTCTTTCCTTCCTTCCTTTTTTTCTTTCTTTCTTTCCTTCCTTCCCTTCTTACTTTCCTCCCTTCCTCCCTTCCTTCTTCCCTTCCCTTCTTACTTTCCTTCCTTCCCTTCTTTTCTTTCCTTCCTTCCCTCCCCTTCTTTCTTTCTTTCCTTCCTTCCTTCCTTCCCTCCCTTCTTTTCTTTCCTTCCTTCCTTCCCCTCCCCCTCCCCCCTTTCTTTCTTTCTTTCTTTCTTTCTTTCTTTCTTTCTTTCTTTCTTTCCTTTCTTTCTTTCTTTTTCTTTCTTTCTTTCTTTCTTCCTTCTTTCCTTCCCCTCCCCTCTCTCTTTCTCTCTTTCTTTCTCTCTTTCTCTCTTTCTTGCAAACCTCCAGGTGGTGGCTGGAGATCTTGCAACCCTAGCCTCTTTCTCCCCCTCCCCCACACTGGGAGATCTATGCCTGGTATGGCCCCCGAACGATGTTATAAATGTGAAAATGGCCCTTGGCAGGAAAAAGGTTCCCCACCCCTGCTCTTAAGGAATATCAAATAAGCCAAAAGGGTCCCTATATCTTACCAAGCAGGGGTCCTTCAATTTCTGACTGCTGAGCTTCAGTCCAAGGAAATCTGATTTGTTCTTCACAACCACGTATAGTTATAAAAAAAACTTGTCTATCTGATCAGTCTCTGAAGTCACTTAACACTATCATGTGGCTATTTCTAAGTACCCGATTGGCTGTAGTGATAAGCAAAATCAGACAAACACATCTGTTCACTCCAACAAATAAAGATAAGCACATTTCTGAAATACCTAGGTAGAAGGCCATAAGCTGTCTCATCAAAATAACTTTCTCAGCTAAAATAGCTGAAATACTTTCTCAGGCCTAGAAACTGCAAGCAAAGGATGACATAACTAATAGGTGTCTCCTCGTACTAGGGATGAGATCATTGCCACTTTGACACTCCTTTCCCCCCTTCTTGATGATGGGGACAACATTTACCCGCCTCCAACCTTCTGGCACCTAAACTGTGCTCCAAGAATTCTCAAAAATAATGGACAGAGGCTCAAAAATTACATCCACAAATTATTTTAATATCCTTGGATGCAATTCATCTGGCCCTGAGGGCTTAGTTTCATTTAAAGAAACTAGGTGTTTATGTAGTACACCTACGCCAATCCTAGGCTGCAACTCCTTTCCCTCATCATGTGATTGGTTTTTGCCATGCTATTTCCCTCGCAAGAGAAGACTGAGGAAAAGTAGTAATTGAGGAGTTCTGCTCTCTCTTCATCACCTGTTACAATTTCACTCTCCTATCCCCGCAATTGCCTACCATGTCCTTGTTGTTTTTCTTATTCTGAACATATCAAAAGACCCTTGCCACCCTGACTCTTTAGGCTCCTCCCATTTTTCATTCTAATAGGAATCGTTTGTGATTGTGCCTTTAATATTTCGCTTTTAAGAAACTCCCACCCCACTGGAACTCCCTTCTCGTCAAGAATTTCTGACCATAAGTTGTAATAGCAGAAGATCTGCAGCTACTACCTGGAAGTTGGCAACCCTAACTATACAGGGTGTCCACTACTTTCACTTTGTCAACCAGTTCTTCCCTGTTGGTGAGACTCAAGTCCAAGATAGTAGTTTCCCTCTCCAGTTTCTGGAAAATGAATGCAAGTCAGGAATTTAATTGACCTTTCACCTTTAGCAGTGTTGGTCTTCCAGCAGATATCCGGGTAATTGAAATCTCCCATGACCACTGTGTCCAATCTCTTTGAGAACTTTGTAATCTGGTCTAGGAGTGTCTTTTTTAAAAAAAAACCAACAACAACACTTTATTACATCTTAAATAACAGTACATTTTAATATAATATGTACTGCAACCAGTTTTCCTATCACGTTGCATACATAATGTCTCAGAAGGAAACGGGAGGGGGGACCAGAGTGGAGAAAAACCACAGCCATAACAAACGGAAGGGATATTTTGATATATGAACAGAAGAGAAAATTTCATCTAGGAGTGTCTCATCAAAATCCTCTGCCTGGTTTGGTGGTCTATAGCAGACCCCCACCATAATATCACTATTCTTTCTTCTTGTATTTTTACCCAGAGACTCTCGACTGAACTTCCAAGCTCAGAGGCACGTATTTCCTCACAAGTATACACATCCTTGACATATAATGCTACTCCTCCCCCTTTCCTTATTTGTCTATCCCTTTTAAACAAGTCGAACCCCTCAAACCTAATATTCCAGTCATGACTGTCATCCCACCAAGTTTCAGTAATGCCTATGTAATAACTTCAAGTTCCTCCTGCTTGTTTCCCATACTCTGTGCATTAGTATAGAGGCACTGGAATCCATGGTTTACATGCAATGAGGATTTCATTTCTAGGCTTACCTGTGAGTTCTTGTATCCTTGCATACATGCTACTCCCCATAAATATTTTGTGTTCTCATCTCCAGTTATTGCCATTATACTAGGCTTTAAGATTTTGCCTTGCTCCCCCATAGAATTTAGTTTAAAGCCCTCCTTAACAGTTTGCAAGGGTGTTACCAAATATCTTTTCCTATCTTTGAGATGTGCAAACCATCTCCCGATAAAAGAGCCTCATCTCGAAAATGTGAGCCATGGTCCAAATAACCAAAACTTTCCCGACACAATCTAAATAGCCAGTTATTTATTTTCCGTATTCTTCTTTCCCTTCCTAAGCCATGACCTTCAACAGGAAGAACTGGCAAAAACACAACCTGTGCTTCCCAGGTCCTTCACCATTTTACCCAGAGCTGCATAGTCTCTTTTAATATGTTTTGGACTGTGCCTGGCAATATCATTTGTTTTTTTTAAAAAAAATAATTTAATTTATTCTTCGATTTTTATCCTACCCTAAATCCCTGGCCAAGGCCAGGCTCAGTGCAGCTAACATCATCAGTACTTAATACAATAAAACAATAAAACAATAATATGCATAGATCGATAAAATAAAACAATTTAAAACAATCTCGTAAGTTCATCAATTGTAAGTTAAAACAGATGGCGCTCAACACTGAAGCATAGAGACCACTGTGGGCTTAAAATAACAGTCAGGGACCCCACATTTAGTTGGTAACAGCATAAAAGAAGGGGGTAGGGAGGCCAACTCTGATGAAAAAAAAAGTAGCTGCCCTCAACTATAGCAAGAAAGGATAATAATTTGTGGACTTGATGAGTCTTTCTATCTTTTCTGTCATGTCCTCGATGTGTGCACCTGGTAGACAGCATACCTCTTGAGACTTTAAGTTTGGTTGGCAGACTTTAGCCTCTACACCTCTCAGTAGGGAATCCCCAAATACCAGCACATGCCTCCTTTTATTTTTGGGGAGCGGAAGCTCGAGTCCTCTCATCCACAGGGGCCTGAGAAATTTCCTTCAAGCTTTGGGGAGGCTGGGGGAGTAGCCCTTGTTACAGTGGTCCAGAATCAATATCTATGGGGAGAACCTGGAACTGACTGCTTAGCACCAGAGGCTCAGAATGTCTCCTGATTTTTCTGCTCCTGTGGGTTACATTCTTCCAGCCGCCCTCCTCCTGTGTTGGGTGCTCCTCCATTTGCTGAGATACCTTTCTCACTTCCTGTTGCCCTCCCAAGAGTACTTCATGTGTTCTGTCCATGAACTCTTCCCCTTCCCTAATAAAATGGAGTGTGGACAAAAGTCTTAAACTATTTCAATTTCCTCGTTATCCACCTTAAGTTGAGTAATTCTCCATAGTCATTACTTTTGTCTTCTTGATGTTCAGCTGTAGTCCTGCTTTGGCACTTTCTCCTTTAACTTTCAGCAGTAGTCGTTTCAAGTCTTCGCTATGTTCTGCCAGTAATGTAGTATCATCGACATATCTCAAATTGTTAATGTTAGTCCCTCCAATTTTCACTTCACCTTCATATAAACCTAATCCATCTTTCCTTATGATATGTTCTGCATACAGATTGAAGAGACAGGGAGATAAAATACATCGTGCTCTACCACCTTTGCCAATAGGAAACCATTCTGTTTCTCCATATTCTGTCCTAACAGTAGCCTCTTGTCTAGAGTACAGGTTGAACATCATAAGAATCAGATGCTGTGGCACACCCATTTCCTTTCAAACCAGCCACAGCTTTTCATGATCCACATAGTCAAAAGCTTTGCTGTAATCTATAAAACACAAGCTAATTTTCTTCTGAAATTCTCTTGTATGCTCTAGTAACCAATGTAAATTTGCAATAGGATCTCTAGTGCCTCTTCCTTTTCTGAATCCAGCTTGCCATATACCTATTTGTAATCCTGCCCTGCACATCACGCAGATATCCCTGTGCACTGGGGATAGCATCGCCCAGGCAATCAGAGTCTCTATAGTTGGTTTCTCATATTGTTAAAATACTTCAAGCCTTGCCTAGAAATAATATGTGTGAGGTAACTTACCAACCTACCCCACTCCCGCTGTTCCCTTTCAAAAGAGCCCATAGTTAATGCATATGGCTAACCTTAAACTATCAAGATGTACTATAAGGATAACATGCACTATAAGTATAACTATGAGTGGTAATGGAAAGGGGTGGACTGCATTAGGGGAGGAAGATGATAAATTTCAACTGATCCTGACATACAAACAGAACATCAGCACTCAAGAGGAACTAAGCTAGGCCTCCTGCTCTTCTCCAGCCACTACAAGCCAGGCCATCTTGGTCTTAAAAACAAGTAGACTGCATGGGGATGCTAGTCCCTGTCCCATCCCATCTTTGGCACTTCTTGGGTTAGAGTAAGATGCATCCTTCTGTCCATAGAACAACCTGCTGCCACCAAGAGGCTGTGACATACTATGATCCAGTTCTACAGTCACTACAGCAATGTACAGGCTTATCCTTGACCACAGGGTAAATTGCAATTTGGGGGATGTGTGCACAGATTATATAAATGGTGCAGGGGAGAAAGGATGAAATCCTGTCCCAGCATTATATGCAGCTGCTCTTAAGTTTTAAAAAAAAAAAAAAAAACTGCTGGTGCTCTGATCACAGTTCATCCAACATTTATTTATCTATTGAGAACAATTTTATGCCATCTCTCCAGGAATCTGCCCAAAGTACAAAACAAGCAAGCAAACAAAAAAAGTATTAATTAAAATCCATCCTTAAAAACCAAACTCTACCATAGACTATAAAAACAGACCACTGACAGCTAAACATAACAGTTTCCAGACTAGAAGAGCATTTAAAATCAACCTCTTAATTAAAAGTCTGGGTGAACAGAAACATTTTGACCTGATGCATAAAAGAAAGCAACATAGGTGCCAGGAAAGACTCAAGGGGCTTTCCCATAAGTGAGGTGTCACTACTCATCTCATCTACTTCAGTTCTCACTGAGGACCTGATTCCTCTGTCGTGAGCTTACAAGTCTATATTACATCACAGATTGTGTGAGTCATAGAAGGACAATCATACCCATGACTTAGAACCTGACAAGCAATGAAATTTGACATAACTATAATACTGGTACCAATTGCCCTTCCCTATGGACACCTTTTAGACTCACAACTATGCAGGTTTCAGTTGTTGGAGATAAGATTCACACAATGCTTAATTGCTTGAAAAAGGAATGCTGGCACTCAAGTGTGCCTGGAGGCAACATCATCTGATCTGGAAGCCCTTTCACTAATCCCTGATGTGCCAGGGTTCTCTCTTTTTACTCAGTAACTGTATAAATGTTCTCTAAGTTTGTCAGAGGCATTAACTATTTTTTCATTTGTTCCTGGCTTTCTAACAGATACTAGGGGCTAAGCACTGATGAGGGGCCAAGATTAAATCGTGATTTACCTATATTTTTAAGAACCAGAAAGAGTCCACTATACATTAAAACAGTTGTTTTAACTGCAACAAACATTCAAATGGTGAGATGCATTTAGAGTTGAAACAAATGTTAAAATAACAGAAATCATCAAACTGCAATAACAACATATAAAGAATCCAATTTAGAGTCTAGACAGAATATGAACATTATAAACACTTGTGCAATCTTTCACAGCTGCTAAAGCAACACTGGCTACATTGTGTTCAATCTCCCTATTGCCATTAACAATATACTCTAATTTTTGCAAGACAGAGCAATAAGCTTGACCGCCTAGAGACAGAAACTTTAACTAATAGTTTTGGAGATAGGGTAATAGAACACAGGCTAAGCAATGTCTTTTATTTTGTATTCTCCCCAATCACTGGGAAACCAAAATAAAAGTCTATTAAAGGGCAGGGGGATCCATATCTTAAAATGTGGATTTGTTTTAAATAGTCATTTTGTCCATTTACTGATTTATATTTAAAATGTCCCTGTGATTTAACCAGGGACAAGCACACCTGTCATATATACTGCCTATATGGTAATTTGTAATGTATGAATAGCACCAATGTCCTGGTTAACGCAGCTACTTGCAGTTTCCTCCCCAGAGACTTTAATATATTACTCTTCTTTTGTTTCAACATGTATGAAATGTTGTAAATTGAATCAGATCATTGGTTCACGCTAGTGCTACCAACCTCCAGATGGGATCTGGAGTTCTCCAAGAATTACAACTGATCTCCAGACTACAACGAGAAATTCCTCCGGAGGGAACTGCAGCGTTGGAGAAAGGTCTCTAGCATCACATCACATCCTTGCTGAGCTTCCTCCCCTTCCCAAACTCTCCATTTTCCAGGCACTGCCCCCAAATTTCCAAAGATGCCAGAGATAGCAACCCTAGTTCACACAGAGCTGACAAGAGTCGCCACAAGTCCCCAGACGTTCTTCTTTGGAATGCCTCTCACACATTTAAAGAAACACAGAATTAAGGAGGGGAAAGGAAGAGACAGAGGAAAGGTGTTCAGACTGAGAAAAGTGAAGCCTCACTGAACTGAGTGGGATTTACTTCCCCTTCATTATGCCTTCTCAGCCTGAAGATGGGGAGAAAGAGACACTGGGGAAAGAGAGAAGAAACTCACCAATTAAGGAGCAGAGCAAGGGGAAAAGGAGCAGAGAATTTGTATTCTCTAGGAATACAAACCATCTCACTTTAACATTCAGTTAACTAGAAAAATATGAAGAGCAGTCTTCCTGCAGGAGAACTGCGAGGTCAAGTCATGCAAAGGAACAAAGCAAGCAATTTTGGATTCCTGGACAGATTTCTTGCTGTTGCTGAAGCCCAACTGAACTAAAAGGAATCATGCAAGTTTCAGGGTCCTAATTTGTTTTGAGGAGGAAATGGAAAAGAGGAAAATGATGTTAGTTGTTTTGGGTCCCCTCTCCGGGGGGGGGGGGGTCAAGTGGAAGTAAATAAAAAAATAATAATAAATCTGAGTTCCGGGGAATTTTGCGCCGCCAGTCTTAACTTTGGGTCCATCTACGTCAGTAGCCCTTTTTGGCTGAGAGTAGCTCTTAAGTATCAAGCACATAAATAGCTTTCCCAAATATCTACTACCTGAGATCCTTTAACTGGAGAATGTCTGCATGCAAAACACATGCTTCAGTCTCTGAGCCACAGTGCTTGCTGTGTTAACTACTCCTTTCAGACTCTTAGTGGTAGGATCATGCAGCTATATAGATTACATCAGGGACCCACAACATGTTGTCCTCCTTTTCTGGTGCCCACCAAGTGTTTTTAGAAAGTGGATGGGGCCAGGTGCAACTTTTGCCAAGGGGCATTGGAGATTTGTCTGGCTGTGCAGTCTAAAAAAAAAAAACCTTGCTTTGGCAGCAGCTATCACTACAGCACAAGGATCTTCACCGCGTGACTGGTGCCATTTTGGAGCTGCACCCAGCACACTGTGTCAGATTTCTAATGGTGCCTGCAGACTTAAAAAGGTGGGGGCCTGGCCTACATGCTCCCAGCACCAACAAGGTGTTTCCCCATTTGCATAATATTTATCCCTAGAGGTGGGACCTGCTATTCCCATCTGACTATGGGATATTCTTCTCCCACTGGATTATCTTAAATTCCTCTCCTCCAGGATCATATTGGATACACTTCCCCTCTCAGCTCCCCTTTCTCCCCAGCCCCCAAACCTGAATGTGGCTTATTTAATCTTGGGGGGGGGGGAGAATGCCATGGGGGGAAAAGAGGCTGAAAACTCTCCCTCACATGTTATATGGGTATGGAATTAGAATTGCTTATGTGAGGGGTCATGGCTGAGTGGTAGAGGAAAGGCCATGGCTTAATGATAAAGCATCTGCTTTGCATGCAGAAGGTCTAAGGGTCAGTCCCCTTGGCATCTCCAGTTAAAAGGATCTGTTAGTTGGTCATGTGAAAGACCTCCTCTTCCTAGGTCCTTGAGAGACCAATGGTCTAACTCAGTAAAAGGCAGCTTCATGTAAATTTTCATATGTAGAGGCAAGGAAGATTAAATCTCTCAGTAACCTGCAGGCGCAGGAAGGCAGCGCCGCCGCCGCCGATTCGCCGCCTCTCCCGGTGAGTAGGGGGTTCAGGGGCTCTTCCCCCTCCCCCCCTTGGATGGCACTGGGGTTGGGGTGGGTCGGGAGGGCCCGGAAAGCCAGCGGGAGGGCGACCTGGGGCAGGGGTGAGATCATCCCTGCGCTCTAAAATGGCAGCCGCCATTTTAGAGCGCAGCATTGCCGGTAAAAGGAATTTCTTATTGACCCTCGGCTTATACGCGGGTCAATAAGAAATTCCCTTTTCTGGCCTCAAATTTGGGAAGAATTTGGTGCTGTAGCAGGAGGAGGGAGCAGAAATTTCTAGTGGATCCAAGCAGATGTTTACATGGAACAGTCTGATTAGGCTCTGTAACATTTTTTAATAAATTTACTTTCCACAGTAACAGTAGATACATCTTAAGAAACTTTCCACTATATTTCTATCCATCAATCTTTGGGTACTTTGTAGATATTTCTCAGCTCTGCACATCAAACATTTCTCCAATACAATGGTACTGTCTTGAGTTTCAAGATCAAAAGAAAAAGAGCTTGGTTTTAAACTTTTTAAAATTTGTATTTATAAATCCCAGCTTTTATCATTTTAATGTTTGAATATAGTCTCAAAAGATTACACATCTAGGCAAGGTCAATAGAATAAGTGATCACAAAACTAAACTAAAAAGAGCTAGTATCTCACCATGTATAATTTTTTTTTTCATGTCAGATTTATTCATGGGTTGAAATGCAAAGGACAAATTTGTACATGTGATGTAGAATGACACATGCAGCCCAGGTTAGCAATGAGCTGAATAAAACATGAAAAGAAGCAATGGATCAGATCCTAACTTTTCTGGGGGCGTCGCTGCCACTGACCCACAGGTTGGGAACCACTGTTTTAGACCCTGGATGTCTACATCCAGTCCTACTGTGCTATGGTACCATGCCATGAGATAGGTCGGAAATAATGAAAAAGGGTCCTCTCATGGTGCCTGCATGCAAGGAGAAGGTTTGTGGGAATTGGAATGTGGGCCATTCTTGTCTGTGTCCCTAACTGGTGAGGGATTTGGGTGATAGCAGAAGCACAGCTGCCTTTCCTCTTTTTTGGGAATCTGGGGCAGATTTGACATGTCTGTCTGATTCCAGTGAGCCTGGTGGGAGTGCTACCATCTCAAACAGTAGCCTAACCCACCTCCCAGGGTGCTGTGAGGATAAAATGTAGCAGTGGAGAACCACTGGAATCTGAGGTATTTCTTGCAGGATTCATGAATGGAAATATGGAAGTAGGTGTCCTTAAGATCCAGGACCACAAGCCACATTCCATCCTGCAATAGGGGCAACACCTCTTGAAGGGAAAGCATCCTAAACTTTGCAACAGTGAGATGTTTATTCAGAGCCCTTAGATCCAGGATAAGCCTTTTTCCACCATCCTTTTTATCTATGGCAAATTACCTGGAATAGAACCCTGAGTTGTGTTCTAATTTGTGAACCTCTCTAATGACACCTTTACTCAGGAGTTCAGAAACTTCCTGGCATAACAAAGGTGTAGAGGGTGACGAAGCATCCAGTAGAGGGTGACAAAGCATCCAGTAAACATCGAAACCGTGGAAACTATTTAAAGTGTAAATAATACCCAACATATATTATACTCAAAGTCCATCAATCCTGGATAGTAGCAGACCAAATATGCCCCAAACAAGCCAAGTCAGGGAGCGGCCTTTCCCCTTCACTGTTGATCATGGGGAGATTGTGATGGCAACTTTTCTTTCTGCCTATTGCTACGCTTCCCCTGTTGTTGGTTATAAGAAAACCTAAATTGCTTTGGTGATAATGTGCATTCTGGTACCCAGATTCCTGGTGCCTATATGGTCTGCCTTGTTGGTACCTATATGAATGTCTTGGGAAATACCTTCATTTAAAAGGAGCAGTCAAAGCTGGGGTAATGCTCAGCGATTAAGCTGTGATTTTGTTTTTACAGATTATGTCAAGAACAAAATCTGTCTGCTCACTGAAAAGATCTTTCCTTTCAAATGGGAGATCTTCCAACTTGGCTCTGGTATCTGGAGCAAGGGCTGAAGATCTAAGCCAAGAATGTCTTCTCAAGAATACTAGAACCCATAGACCTGCTGCAACAGTCTAGCAACATTAAGTTGTTGTTTCCCTAGCTTTTGGCCCTCAATGAGGATAACTTTGGCTAGAGGCCACTTCTCCTCTGTGAGAAGTGCACTGTGCACTGTGTCATCTTGCACTATGCACTGTGTCATCTTGTCTCACAGGAACGCTTGATAACATCCCATTATTGCTATGAAACTGGACAATTTTAGGGCCAAAGTTCCTGACGAATAGCTCTTTCTGCCTATCATGTCCAATTTTTGTCCTTCTTTCTCTATGGGGGAAGAATGTATGTACCCATTGGGGCTGAATGGGATGACCTCGGTGACATGTGAGTTCACCTGTGGGTGATGAAATAAATATTCACAGCCATCTTCTGTGATCTTGCAGAGAAGCACAGCCATCATCTCTGATCTTACAGAGATGTTCAGTCTTCCTATCTGATGTCATACATACCTTGATTTAGGGGCAGGGCCAGTGGACCTATATCTGGAGTATAAAGGATGTCCAGAATAGGATCAGAAGGTCTGGTGTCAGCGGAGTGATATTCCAGGTTCAATGCCTTCGCCATCCTTATAATTTGCTCCAAATACAATTTCAAATCCTCCAAAGAGGAAATTGTTGCCACATTCCCTACCACATCTTCTGAAGTAACAAAGATTGGTGTGATGTATAAGATGCTTGTTGACATCGAAGTGATGAACTAGGTGTCGACATCGAGGTGATGAACTAGGTGAAACTTTTTTTTTCCAGCTAGCAAGGCAATGGGCTTTGTTGGTGGTGAGAGGAAGGAGTCTGCTTACAATGAGGCAATTGACTCCTTTGGTGTCGAGGGAATGGAGGATGGCATCACTGAGATGGAGCTGAATGTGTACGTTTCACCTTTTTCTTTACCTTCTAAGAGGGCTCAGATGCTGCTGTAAAAGCCAGTGAAGCCTTTTCAGCTGTTGTGGCGGTGGGAACAGAGACAACAGATGGAGCTTTGTCTCCCTGTTTCTTGACTGGCTTTTGTACCTCTGGTTGAGGAACTGTAGCCTTCAAGGCATTTTCCCACAGAGCTGCCTTTAAATGTGCAGACCTCTCGTTCTGGGCTTTCGGTGTCAGTGTTATGTGCCTCCCCCGCACAAAACAGATAGGAATCATGACCGTCATTTTGTGCCATCTTTGTACTGCATTCAACATATTTTTAAACAAAGCTATGTTTACCAGACATACAGCAAAAACTCCAATGCAGGATAAAAATGCAGGAAAGCTTCAGAAGATGTTCCTCTCCTCGCAGTGGCGAAGAGAGAACTGAGGGATGACCGCTCTCCCTACTCCCATCACGTGCTCCTTTGGGCAGGAAATGCCAGGGCAAGATGGAGGGGGGAAGCGCGCCTTGTTCAATGAATCTTCTAGAAAGCTTTGGAAAATCTTTCTTCATGGCAGGCCTCTGCCTGCTCAGTCCCATATGGACTGCACAGAGACCACGATGATGATCTGTAAGTATCACCTAGCTGGTAACCTTTCCCGTGTTCCTTTACTTTATTAGTCTGCATGCTAGAACTGTACTGTACTCCTGTGTTTGTGCCTTGTAGTAATAAAGTTTTTTTAGTTGTTTTAGTTAAGAAGCATTGTCTGGGCTCTTCACACATCCTAGACTGCTTGCCAATACTACTGAATGAACCCCTGTACCTCTGGGTGGCTGCTGAATAGCAGGGGAGAGTTCCCAGCAAATATCCACAGGTGGTGGCGGACGATTTGAAGGCGCACTCCAAAGTCCTACTGAATGATGAGAGCTGGAGGGAGGAAAAGGTAATTTTCTACCCCAGCCTTCTTGCATGGCTGTGCATCAGTGACATGATTTTACTGGGGGCTGGGGAGAGAACCTTTACAGTCACTTTCATAATCCTCTCAGTCTTTCTTCTTCTCTCTCTGTCTAAACTCACCTTAAAATTTTTGATCCAGCCAGCTAGATGCCACAATTGGGGATATTAACCAATACTAACAAACATCATTCATGTTATTTGTTTTATTGTAATAATTATCAAACGTTCCATTACCTTTTTGCATTAGTCATTTCATGCATGTGCATTCACCAGCGCAGGAACTTTGCTGTGATAAAAGTGACTGGAAAGAGGGGCAGATTGGGGAAGGGGTTAAGCAATGTATCCCTTGTAAGTTTCAAATCCCTCTTTTTCTTGAAATAGCATGCCAAAGCTGACCCAGGTTAAGTGTTTCTCTGTCTCTGTCCTTCTTCACGAACTCATCAGTATTGGAGACTGTTAGGAGATTCTGGGTTTTGGTTTAGTGGGAGGTTGTTTCATTCACTTAGGGCCAAAACTTCAAGGAGATGGCTTTTGTTTTGACAGGGAATATTCTGTTTCAAACCAGCCTCCCAGATCATTCACCTTTCCTGATATATCAGCCTCACAGAAGTTAATTGCAATTCACATGCTTACATTTTAGCCACCGAATGCACAATTTTATCCTTCTGTCTTAAATTGGAGGGGGGGGGTGCAGATGCCATCATACTATTTATTTTTATCCAATACAAAATCACACTTTTATCTCATTTTTAAAAATACAGCATGATTAAGCCAATAAATATCATTATTTTCAAGTATTTGATTATATTATGGTCTTAAAATAGGAACACCCAAATACTGAGCAATATTTAAGATCCGTTCAAATCAGTGGAACAGATTAATTACAATTTACTTTAGTCCCATTGATTTCATTGTGATTTAAGTACAACTTTTTCTGGATTGGGGCCAGGGTAAATTACTGTTCCTTAAAAATACAAAACACCTCTGTCTGGTTTCTAAGACATAACATTTGCCAGCAAATGGGAACATTCTTACATGGGGGGTGGGGAATCAGACAAAAGTGAAAATACAGCCTGATGTAGAGAAAGTTAACTTCTTAACCCTTTAATCTGACAAACAATCACACAAAGATTAGAGATTTCTCAGAGGATGCAGCTCTCCATTACTTGTAACCTAGCAGCAAACAGGCTTTTTCAGTAATAAAAAAAAAACTGGGCTGGAACCATTTTGTACATAATACGCCTGGGATAAGTCCTCTGACCTTTCTATTCTGGGTTGGATCTTTGCAAAACTGTTATTGCTAAAGATTTTTTAGTTGCTGCTATTACGTATAAATAGCCTGTTCCCCTAGGACAAAAGATGCTTACTCAAAATGTGGAAGAAAACCCAACAAGCTCCATAGTGAATACAACTGCCCTATACACAGATGTTATTGTCTCACCAATTCTACCAGTCTACCAACAAAGTGTGTATATCAAAAAGTCAGAAGAATTAATCATTTTTAAAAGACTGGGGGGAGAAAGGGAAAAAATGTAAATGGATGCAATTCTCAATGTAGGCTGTTCATAAGAACTGATATATCAAAAGCATTGCATGCAAGGTCACCACTTAGGCTTGGCAAATGGCAGGCACTCCACCCACCCCAGTATTTTGGCCATGTCTGTGTATTGCTCAGAAGTTACTGCATTTTTCCCAGCTCTAAATTTCTATGCACTGACCTATTCACTGGGCACCTCTTCTTATGAGCAATTAAATAGATCTACGTATAACTGAAAATTCCACCCACACAATGGAGGATGATTCTTGCTAACACACACACACATACCCGTGACTGATCTCCACTTCTGACAAACTGTTTCTTCAGGAGTCCCCCATTCTCAAGGAGCAGCATTTGGTGGGGGGTTGTATTTCAAGCTGCAGCAGAAGGAGGGAGGGGAGGAAGTCCATTTTTTTTGCAGATGGAAATTGTTCTGAGGAAATTTTAGGCCATATCCAAGTCTAGATGTGCAAGCCAAAAGCATAAATTCTCTGTGCCAAAAAGGTTGACCAGTGTTGATAATATTGTCATTGTTCTGAGGAATTTTTCTGCAAACATGGGACTCCCTCAGGTCTGTAGGAAAATGTCTCCTATCTGAACCAGCACAATTCTCTGGGTTTTTAAATCTGAACTGGTCCAGGCTCTGAATTAGATATATAAAGCCTGCCTTCTCCAAAACAATGACTTTGCTACACATACATATTGGCTCACAGGATCCATTAACCTGGTTCTATATCTCCAGACTTTTAAGAGAAAATGCAGCTCATTCTGTACTGTGTTAATTATTACCATCTTGTGAGAAATGACGTTCTTGCCAAGCGACTATATAGGCAGCTATCTTCATCAGCAGTTATTTATAATCCAGCCTCTTATGGATAATGGGTTATTTTTGTAATAATTCCTACAAATGTTCTTCAAAAAAATAAAAAATTCCAACACTGTTTTAAGCATTCTACTTTAAGTTTTCTAGCTACCACTTGGCAGACAACACTTTTAGTTGATCAGCCTGTACATTTAAGGCCCAGTGTTTTTAATTTAGTATACACTGTTTAATAAATAATATCAGTATTTTGTTATAATTTTCAGCTCAACTTTTAGATTCTTTGTCTAGTTAAGGTTGAGGTTTTTTGTTCTTCCCTTTTTGTTAATTCTATGTGATTAATACCACCTTTTATTTCAAGCTACTTATTCTGAATTTTGCTTCAATCTGCTGTTTTATTTTTAAGATAACAGTGAAGAACCAGGTTCTGTTGAACGTTGAGGAATATCAAGTGTTGGTTGGTTGTCAATAATAATGCTTTCTAACAGAGAACCGTAATTAATGCTTATTGTAATTAGTATGAAAATAAAACCTTTGATTTTTTAAACAGAAGTCTCATCTACCAGTATTGCTTTGAAGGACATGTAAGTGCTCTACAGAGCAAACCTAAATAGAGTCACTTCAATCTAACCCACTTAGACTGGAGTAACTGAACACAGTAGCGTTTACAGTTTACATCTAAGAGATTACAGTGTTGCTTTTTACATACTTTGAACAACAACTTTGTTTCTGTTAACTAAAATATAAAGCAAATATAATGAAAATGGGGCATAGAAAGATACAGCACTACTTATTTTAAAAATTGTTTGTTAAATTGTTTGTCATTTTCTAGCAAAAGACACATTTTTGTTACTTGTTTCATAGTACTGTTTAAAAGCCATTACAATTGTTTCAATGTACCCTATTAAACCTACAGAACTGCAGTGAGATAAATATAATTTTGCATCATTTTCTACTGTTAATATACCACTTGATATTATGAGTCATTGTGCCAGTGCCTGGCAGGAGAAAAACATCCTTCTAAAAATATCTGTTACTGCTTTTCTACCGTATTGCGATTTGAGCATAATCCTATATCAAACAAGAAGCTCTGATGTTAGTGATTTTTTTTCTGTTTTGAGACATTCTCCCTAGTTTTCCTTCTTTTCCATCTGCCCCATCACACAGGCACTAAAGATTCATCTGTAGCAGCTGTTTTTTATAGTATGTTCCAGTCTACATTGCATCCAGGGGAAAAAATCACCAGGTCATTAATTTTAAATTATTAAAACTAACTGATATGTTTCTTTCCTTATTACAAGCCAAAAGACTTATGCCACATTGATAAATTAACCCTAGATAGAAGTCAGCTGGAAATACTCCAGTAGTAATAATCATAAGATTCATATAAACACTGCAATACTAACAGCCCATTCCTTTGATGAATAAATTGAAGATACAGCTATACTAGGGGATATATGGGAAGAATAACTGATTGGAAACTTTGGAGTTAGAGATGGAAATTGTTTATCCAATAATGAAATAACACAATAAATAATTCATGGAAGAGTTCCTCTTTTTCAATATTTTCAAGAAAGGCCCCTTTCAGATTACTGTTCTAAACTTAATGTTTTCCATTGTTGGACCAATTCCAAGTAAAGTGATCCAGGGTGGGCATTTCATACAGTTCATTTCAATCTGCCTATGAGCTATCTCTAAAGTGCTCTGCTCTGGCCATTTCAAACAGTGCCCCGCTTTCCCACCCGCCTTTTTTAGCGGTGCGTTCTTGTTCAGCTTTTTAAAAAAACATTCTAAGATTAGTGCAACAGTGCTATAGCACCACAGCAATTCAATGCATCTGAATACTGGTGATATAGCACTAAACTGCCATATCATAAACATTTTGATGCATTGGATTGCTATAGTGCTATAGCACTAATTTTAGAATGTTAAAAAAGCCGTTACTTATCTGCCATCAGTAATTCTTGATGTGTGTGTGTTTTTTTAAAATAAACCTGTAGAGGTGCTTTTGCTAATAACATTTAAGTACTACCTTGGAAGAATAAATCCCTGCAAGGATATTTTCTTTGCTCTTATAAAGTGCCACATTAAATTCATATTCACTTTCTTAACAGATAGGCTGTCTTGCCTGGTTTCACATACCGGGTGGGGGATAGTAAGAACTGTGAAAGGCATAGGAAACGTACACAACTCTCTAGTATAGAAGTCAAATGATGCAGTTTCTGGACTGAAAAAGTTATGGAGCTTCATGATTAGATTTCTAAATTGGATGGAAATTAACAACTTTTGAAGCTTTGGGTTCTGCATGAAAAGAACATGTAAGCGAATAGAAACACTACCATTGTAATAGCTGTTTGGAAAAACACTGCAGTTTTACTATACAGAAAAGCACTTCTGTGAAATGAGAAAACTTTGTGCAGTCTATCCCATGATAAGACTGCACATGTGTTTTTTCATTGGAACACAGGAGGAAAGAAATGCCCCAAGGGAGCAAAGCAAAGGCACATCTGTAACAACACTCTGCTTCCTACATGATCTTTGATGCCAACAGCCCCCCCTCTTTTTGTCCCCAGCATTGCACACTATACCATATATTCATTCAGACATATACATATATAAGAAACTAAAACAGATGCTGCATGGCAGCCATACAATTCCCCCCAATTTCCCCCCAATACAGGAAGCCCTGTCTTTGAAGGGAAAGGGTAAGGTTAGAAATAGCATCCTTGAGAACACTGCTCCAAGTTTTAAAAGCTTAGAAATGTTCTTATTACTGAGTTAAGCATCTTAAAGGAAGAAGCTATAAGAGGTTTGTTGAAAATATTTAGATTAAAAAAAAAACCTTTCCATCCTACTCTGTCTTGAGCCATAGCGAGATTTAAAGTAACTTCTTAGGCAAAATCATTCAGGGCTAGCCCAACAGTCTTCAGAAATCTCACATCAAAGGGAATAGCTTGACCCATTTTTATCAGTTCTTAACAAAAGTTTCTTTTTTTACAACATCGTGTTTTAGGATTTGTCTGATTCTAACTAAAGAATTGCAAAAACAGCAAAAGCGGAATGCTCCAGAAGCGAAGAACGGCCAAACGAGATAATCACGTTTTTCCCCAAGTGCCTGCTTCATTCGACTGAACCAATGCCCTCTGCAGCTCAGTATTCTGTATTCAATTACATTAAAGAGCAGTTTGCCATCTCCCACTTTTATTCTTTTTTTTAATATTGTACTTTAAGCTTATCTTTATGAGTTGTGCTGCCCATGCACCATGAACTGCTGCAGAAGAGGGGTGGTGGTATTCAGGCTGGTGCAGGATAATGCCAAAGAGTGTGAGCTGGCAAAGAACCTCATTTGCACAATGGGGATAATAATAGTACTAATTACATTATAGGTTGTTGCAAGAACTATTGAGATAATGTATACAAAGCACTTTCAACACTAGAAGAGTGCAATCTAAATTCTAAGGATTATTATTACTGCGCATTTACTATAAATTTATCTGTTAAGAAAAAAAAGTGATCTGACCTGTTAGTTCATATTATACACAATATTAAAGATATATAAATAATATATTCCATTTGTTTGTACATTTAAAGTGGGCTACAGAAAGCTGCGACTTTATAAAAGTGCATGTATTTTTGGATATATTTAATCCTATCCCATCCCAAGGGCATGGGAAAGACAGTACATACAACAAGAAATGATGCATATCGAAGTAAATTCCTTTTCCATCCTTCATGTTAAACAATATGGGTACCAATATGTTTTCTCCTATATGGCAAACAGCAGCTCTGGAGGTACAATCTGAATAGTAATGTAGTATGAAGGAAAAGGTTAGACCTCCTATTCCCCCAGTGCTGTGACCCCAATACTGTTCTCTTACCAGGTGCCTGATAATTGCATACTTTAAAAAACGTAGTAGATCACTGGCCATCTCACATACTGAGCCCTTAAATTCAGAGTTAAGTTTCAGGGTTGTAAAAAATTATATAACGGTTATGTAGCCCAGGAGACTGTCTAAGGGTGTTTTCACTAGAGTTTCCAACATTGCCTCATCAAATGTGGGGAGATTTTAGAGGCAGTGCCTAAGAAGGGTGGGATTTTCAGACGGCATGACATTACTTCCAGGTGATGCTTTAGACTGCTTCCCCTAGTCTCTATGGTCTTTACCATAAAGACTAGGGGAATTTCTCAAGCAATACTATGTGAAGGCTATTTTTCTCCTGTTTCTCGATTCCTCAGGGACAAGACATTGCAGCTGTGGTAGGTAATTCTCTGCCTCGAGTGGGTAAATCAGAGGCCTAAGTTCCACACTGTGACCATTATCCACAAACATGTTTTTTGCTTTTCTGGCACTAACAGCACACAGAATGTCAGTGGGGAATCCACCTCTGCTATTTTTGTATTCACACGGGATGGTTTATTACTTTGTGATCGTAAATCCATTTCACTCTGAGTTTACTGACATCAACAGACATATAGATCCATTTCTTTTTCCTCAATCTGAGTCATTTACAGCAGCAGTTCCCAAACTTTCGGATATGGTGACACACAAGTCCAAATTTACTTGGTATGGTGACTCATCCAGGGCTGGCCCACATTTTTTGGCACCCTAGGCAAACTATGACCATGGCACCCATCCAGTTCAGCATTCCATTTCCTACAGTAGTTAGCTAATAGAGAAACAAACATCACACAAAGGGCATAGCTGATCCCTCTGTGAATCCCAAGCAAAGGGCATTTTGACATACGCAGCCTTTCATATGGAAGTTACATTCCATCCTTTGACTACTGTTTCCTTCTCCATTACTTCCACTAACCCCACCTAAGATTAGGGTTGCCAACCTCCAGGCACAAGCTGGAGATCTCCTGGGATTACAACTGATCTCCAGTCGATAGAGATCAGTTCACCTGGAGAAAATGGCCGCTTTGGAAGGTAAAAACTATGGCATTATACCTTGCTGAGGTCTCTCCCCTCCCCAAACCCCGCCCTTCTCAGGCCCTTCTCAGGCTCCACCCCAAAATCTCCAACCCATAGCTGGCAACCCTACCTAAGATACCAAAGAGAGCAATGGAAAGGGCAGGGGCAGCCATTAGGGAGGACCGTTCTGCAACTCACTTGTAGAGGCTTTGCGACCCACTTTTAGGTCCTGACCCACAAGTTGGGAAACACTGTCGAGCAGTACAGTCTGAAGCAGAGTTACATGTATTCACGTCTATGGGCTTAGAATGGGATAACCCTATTTAGCATGGCACTATAATTTATTTATATTTCTGCTCAAAGGGTACCCAAAGTGACTTACAATTTTTAAAAGTACAATAAACTAAAGCAACAGAATAACAATTTAGGAATATTTAAAGCAGCAGACAAAATACAAGCAGTAAAAGCTTGCAGACTCACTGCAGTTCAAGGCCACCAAAATCAAAAGATTGGAGTAACTTTGTATAACACTACACTGGAAATAATACTCAATTAGAAATTAGCAAGAAAAAAAAGAAGCAGAAGAAATTAGATAATGTAACCTTTAAAAAAAGAGAGAGAGAGACCTTTCAACCAGCTATATGAACTCCCTACAATGAATTAAGAATGTGTGCTCTGGCCCAACAGAATACACTACACACACTTACAGTGCCTTTTATTTCTTGTGTTTCATTGTTTGAGATTTTTTAAAGTTATCCTTAAAACATATTGGGTTGGACCCACCCAGGTTTTCATTAATGAAAAGGGGACAAGGGGGTCCCCTTTTGACAACATTAAGGCTGTGCTTGGGATCATGGGACATGCATAGCCAAAAGGAATGTGGGACAGAGGTTGTAGTAAATAGGGGACTTAAGTGAAATGGAGTGAAAAAGCTGGCTAGATGCACTGTGACGTACCCTATTATGTAATTACAGCATTTCACTACTCCACTGTCCCTATCAGCTTCCTTTTCTCAGAAACTGTATGGTGTTGTCTCAGTCACATGTTTTCTTCACCTCTCTTCAGACTACCCCTGATCTTTCTCTGTCTGGTTGCTCAGAGCTTCAGCGTGATGCATCCTTCTTGTTTTAAAGAGCCCTCTACAACTGACACAAGCTCCACCCATCTGCCCCTAACTTCACCAAAGATCTGAGTCTCACTCAGTTTTTGCTGTTCTGGCAGCCAAAAGGACAGTATTCCAAAAAAATCATGAAAATTAAAAGGAAGAAAAAACATGTTTATATCCCTTCTATACCTCATTATTAAGTAAGTAATAAATAAGTCATTAAGTAATTCAGTGGAGATTATTAGCCATCCTATGTAGAGTTATTCCAGTCTAAACCAAGCATTTAGAATAATAGAATCATAGAGTTGGAAGGGGCCATATAGACCATCTAGTCCAAACCCCTGCTCAATGTAGGATCAGCCTAGAGCATCCCTGATAAGTGTTTGTCCAACCGCTGTTGAAGACTGCCAGTGAGGGGAAACTCATCACCTCCCTAGGCTGCTGATTCCACTGTTGAACTACTCTCACTGTAAAAAAAAAATTCCTAATATCCAGACGGTACCTTTCTGCCTGTAATTTAAACCCATTATTGTGAGTCCTATCCTCTCCTGACAACAGAAACAGCTCCCTGCCCTCCTCTAAGTGTGTGTGTGTGTGTGTGTGTGTGTAAAGTGCCTTCAAGTCACAGCTGACTTATAGTGACCCCTTCTGGGGTTTTCAAGGCAAAAGACTAACAGAGGTGGTTTGCCAGTGCCTTCCTCTGCACAGCAACCCTGGTATTCCTTGGTGGTCTCCCATCCAAATACTAACTAGGGCTGACCCTGCTTAGCTTCTGAGATCTGACGAGATCAGGCTAGCCTGGGCCATCCAGGTCAGGTCTAAGTGACCGCCCTTCAAATACTTAAGAGAGCAATCATGTCCCCACCTCAACCTCCACTTCTCCAGACTGAACATTCCCAAGTCCCTAAGCCTTTCCTCAAGGGCTTGGTCTCCAGGCCCCTGATCATCCTAGTTGAAATCAGTTGATTTAGATTGGTATAATTCTGCATGAGGTTGTACTGTAAATATGTTTAGGACTGTAATCTTAGAACATAACCATATATTTCACAGTCCCAAACTCACATTCATAGCAAGAAATGTAATGTGAGTATATCATGTCACTATGGAAGAAAGAGAAGCCAAATAAACACTTGATACCATGTCTAATTATTTATTATTTTAGCCACAGGGAACAATTTGGCACAATCTCCCATACAAACAGGCCTTATGAAAGTGGGTATCACATTTTATCCTCCACCTGGAAATAAAATGATTGATGAGCTAAACTCAGACCCATTTAGAGTTCCTCGCTGCACAGATGACAGTACTAAAAAGGTGAAAACTACTTAAATACCAGCCTACTAGATTGCACCATTTAACTCAAATGATCTTTAGATTGAAAAATCAATCTTCCAGCAAGCCTCTCCAGGCAGTCTTCTGAAAATACTCTCGCCTTCAGACCAGAGTAGAAGGAAGTCTGCATTACTGGTGTAGTACAATAAAGAATAGAACCACTTAAGTATTGTAATGGCTGCTGACATTTTACAGGCCGAAAAGAGCAGCTTAGTTCCTTCTGCATACAACTTCCCAACACTTGTAAGACTGTGATGGTTAGTTAGTGAATAATATTTCTGTTAAGGAAGTTGATTAAGAGCTCCTTCAGCTGGTAGCCCCCCTGTAGAACAGACCGTGTTGCTTGGATATGATTCTTACCCAGACAAAACCATTGGGCATGGCAATTTTATAATCAGAGCTTTTAGTTATTTATTGAATTTGTATCCCAAGGATCTCCTGTAACATTCCCATTCAGAGTAACCCCATGAGGTAGGTGAAGCATTGAGATTTTGATGACTGAGCAGGAAACTTAAAACATTTTAAAGCAGCCTTTCCGTATAAAAATACCTCAGAGGCAGCTCAAAACATCATAAATAACATACATTAAGCTAGTGGGCTTTTCTGGTTCAAATGTAGCACTGTATTCTTTATTGCACAGTGATTGTTCTTTGAAACAATGCTAAACTTTCCATGATTTCATGATAAAAATTTGATAAGAGACAAACGTGTACTGTGAACATTTTCAGTACTACTACTTCACAGCAGAATGCATTTATGAGCATTTCTAACTCTGTATTGATTCATTTAAGTGAGAAAGGGCAGGTTTTTTTCCCCAATCTGTTGAGGACATAGCTTTAATCCTCTAAAGATTTAAGAAGCTAACATTCATACTGTTCATCTTTAGACAATTCTCTTCAGAAGAATAAATATACCCTGCTGAGTAATTAAGCTGGATTTATAAGGAAGTGAAATATGAGTCCTAAGTGGGCTTTAAGCCCAAACATCTGCATTTGGCACTTTGTTCTTCTACACAATTCCTTGATACAACTCTTTTATCTCCATGTAAATGCATTTATATTAATATGCTAATGAATTTACAATTAAGGGAAATTCGAAACGTAGAATGAAGGAAGTCTCTTTTAAGCAGACATATAATTGCACTGTGCCAGTAAAGTGATGAAAAATAACAAAATCTACAAAATCTTAATATATTTCCCACATAAAGTCACCCTCTTTAGCGGCAAAGAAAATTCGGGCTAGGCTGATCCAAAGTATTGTTAGAGATCAGAACTGAACTGCATATCCCATTTGTAAGTGGCTGACATGGTAAGATGCAAGATTCTCCAGTCACAAAAACGAGCTCTATTCAGGCAAGCATTAAAAGCTACAATTTCAAGTCATGAATGGCTGTGGTTTATAAACTTAGACACTGGGTTTATATGAGCAGGAACACTTAGCACCAAAGGCATGTTTTCACATTCAGTTACACAAGTATAGTTTTTCTTCATTTCAGTAAGTAGGCAGAGCACTGTCTTCTTTTGAAGCAGACCATTCAAATGGTCTCCAGTGTGTTATCCATAGATACCATAAATTCTGGTGCAGTCACAGCAGATTACTCATGATCAATCTTGAGATCCTGGGAAAATGGACTTCATTACAGGAGATTAGTTAGGAAAACAGGAAGGAAAATAGGTTGATTGAAGAAAAAAAGAGATTCCAAACTGTGGCTTGGGAGATACCTGGACACTTCAAATGTGGTTTCTGGGAAATTTGCAAAACAGACAATTTAGATGACAAACTGATCCTCCAAGTTAGCTGGCACTGAGTGGGCTCAGGAGACAAGGAAGATAATGCCTGATAGCAGAATGTAGTGGTCACAATGCCATCCTTATCGAAAGTCTTCAACTGGATAGTCATAAAGGATCATGGGCTCCTGGGGGCTTGTGAGAAGAAGCAATAGAGAGATTAAAAAGAGGAAAAGACAATGGGTTATGGTAAGGCTAGATGCCAAAATGTCAAAGCATTACTTGTGGGCTACAAGCCATATGGGCTGGAACCCTTAGTATATTGTGGGAAATCAGCAATGGAAACAAATTCATAAAAACACTATAATACAGGGCTGTTGTACCACTATTATTGTCTACTTCATGTAAATTAGACCAGCTTAAATACAGTTGCATCACAAAAAGAACAGGACACACCACTTATTAAGCTTGAAATAGGCCTAAGTAGCATTTATCATATAAAGAGCGTATTTACTAATCATCTATGAGAACTGGTAATTAAAAGAAAAGGTAAATCTGGCTGTAACCATATGACTTCCTTAGTATCTCAATCAGAAAAATTACTTTAATGAACAGCTGGTGTGCCATTGTTTTAGAACTCAAGATGGAGGAATACACATATGTACGTGTGTGAACCCATGCGCACACACTCGCACAGAGACAAACCAAGAAGGCTAGACCAAGGTGGGCAGGGGGATGAAAATCCAGTCTAATTTTATCATCCGTTCATTATAAACTACTTTAGGCTAATTAGATAGTAACATGTGCTGCAACATTTGAAATCCCTAATAATACTTAACAGTGGTTTTATTCAGAGACTTTTATTTGCTTGGGATCAGACTGACAGCTCTTTGGAGTCTTTAAGAACTCATAAGAACCTTCACAAGTGTAATCCAATATCATTAAACAATTATTAATTGGGCTTTATTATTAAAATGTAACTGTTCCAAATGTATTTTTTTTATTATTTTAATGAATGCAATGGGTTTGGAGACTTGCAGAAATTAAAATTATTTCAACTGGTAGCACTGTTTTTCAAAATTTATTGTTTAGTCATTTAATTTTATACCTTTCCACACATTAATCTGCCAGAGCCTGTGCTAACTTCCCATTTCTCATAATTGCTTCATTATTTACTATTGTTATTAATATTATTATTATAGTTTAGAGTTGCCAACCTCCAAGTGGGGTCTGGAGGGCTCTAGAACTACAACTGTTCTCCAGACTATAGAGATCAGCTCCTCTGGAGAAAAGGGCTAGTTCAGAGAATTGATTCTATGGCATTATACCCCACTGAGGTCCTTATCCTCCCTCAAACCTCACCATCCCCTGGTGTCACCCCCAAATACCCAGGAATTTCCCAACCCCTAGTTGCCAACCCTATTATAGTTGCTATTACTGTTCTTATATAATGCATATGATATAATGGTTTAAAACAATGTATATAACATTTAGTAATAATCCTATTAATGCTACCCTAAGCAGAATTACAGACTTCTAAATCTGTTGACATCAATGGGTTTAGACAGGGGTCCAATGTATATTTCCCTGAACAAGATGCCACATCCAACCTATTTGCACATTTGCTGAGCCAACAGGCAGCTAACAAAATGGCCATGGAAAAGGGCCCCACCCCCACAAATGAGGGATGGAAGAAGGAGCTAGCCAGAACTGCAGCTCTGCTGGGTCCTGTGCTTGGCTCATGTGGGCCTGGAGCTACCTTCCCCAGGCTGGGTGAGACTTACACCAGCTGGGGGCTGCCTTCCCTGGGCTGGATGAGAGTTACACTGACTGGGAGGCTGCCTTCCTTGGGCCAGGCAAGAATCAGGAGCCACCTTCTCCGGCCCAGACAAGAATCGCGCTGGCCCAGAGCTGCCTTCCCAGTGCCCAGAAAACCTGTTAAAGGGGGGGGGGGACACAGGCTTGGAGTGTTTAAAATTATGGCTCTGGATATTCCTAAATATTTCCAGAAATATGATACCTGGATACCAGTATTTCTGAGAATCCCAAACACTGCTCCGAATTCCCGAATATACCTGGAAATACCAATACGGGTTTTTTTTTGGGGGGGGGGGATATTTGGGCCAGATTTACTCAAGCACACATCCCTAGATACATTTCCAAATTTATAAAAGGTCACTCATTCACTATCATCTGCATTGGTCTTCATATTCTATTTAAGCAATTCAAAAATTTACAAATTCCCACTACCTATTCTTTCTTCACAAAATAAAAAGAAGAGGAGGAACATTTGCAATGAAATCTCAACCAATATGCCACAGTGCACTTTTCACAACATTTACTTCTGAAGCACTACTTAGTACTAAGTATTATTACTATAGATTATGTGATTTGTGGGTTACTGTGTATTGACCTGTAGCTAAAGTTCTCAAAGTAGGGTGTAAAAAAGCAATTTTCCTGGTTGCCTGTGACAAATTAGAATTATAGCTAGGTGATCAGGTAGGGAAAGGTTTTTTTTTTTTAATAAAATGAAAGAATTGGGAGTTTTTAAAAAAACAGAATTGGGCTTTTGATATGCCACACGATTAACATGATCAACTATTCCCCACCCACCGCAATGAACTTATTTGCAACCATGCTTTTAAACAGTGGTCCAGTATATACACAACATTCTTCCATGGCACTTCTCATAGTAGAAATGAGTCACTGTTGATGACAGCTCTGACTACACACTTCTGGTCACCCAAAGATTCCCCTGTGCACAGGCAGCCCTCTCCACTTTGAGCCTTATTAAAGTTTACCATATTTTTCGCTCCATAGGATGCACCTTTCCATAAGACGCACCTACTTTTTAGAGGAGGAAAACAAGAAAAAATCTCTAAAAACTTGTCTTATGGAGCGAATGCCGGCTGGGCGCGTGAGCGTCGGGACGGCACAAGCCGGCGTTTCCCGCCCCGACAGCCGGCTGGGAGGCGGACGGGGCCACACAGAGCGAGCTGGCGTACGCGCCCAGCCAGCTCTTTGTGCCCCACCCGCCTCCCAGGTGGCGGGGCGCACAGAGCCAGCTGGGCGCGTGCGTGTCCGGACAGCGTGAGCCGGAGTTCCCCGCCCCGATGGCCAGCTGGGAGGCAGGCGGGGCCACCAGAGCGAGCCTGCGCACGTGCCCAGCGGGCTCTTTGCGGTCCTGCCCGCCTCCCAGCTGGCCGTCAGGGCGGGGAACGCTGGCTCGCGCCGTCCCGACGTGCACGCGCCCAGCCGGCATTCGCTCCATAAGAGGCATGGACATTTCCCCTCATTTTTGAGGAGGAAAAAAGTGTGTCTTATGGAGCAAAACATATGGTATGTCTTGTCTTCTCACCATTGTATGCATTCTCCTGCAGCTGTTGCCATGCTCAAGCATTGGATTCATTTTCTGTGACTCATACTTACTCATCCAGTTTGATTTTTCATATAAAATTAGTTCTCTAATGCAACTTTCTAAACTTAACCTGAACCATCTGGATTTAACTTGATTTCATTTCAGAACGACAAATTCAGTTTCGAACGAGGCAATTCACTTTTGCAGATAACTAGGTTATGCATTAGACAAGTTATTTTGCTATTGTGACCCCTTTTTCTTACATCTAATATAGTTCCAAGATAGACTAGGCAAGTGATTTCATCACTATCTCTACAGTCCACCGTATTTTACTTAGGATTCTTTATTTTTATTATTTAAACATTATCCTCATCTGGTAAATGGAAACTATTGATCCAATAATTTAAGAATAAATGAAATTAAGATTTATTATGAAATAGCAAGCCTGAATTGCTTAAAGATAAAAAAGAAGTGGTCGTGTTCAGTTTGTCAAATATTACTTCTCTGAAAATATACATTATAAAATGCTGCAAGCATGTGAAATCAAGCAGTTTAAATACATATTCTAATAACTTTTCCAAAGTACATCTAAATTGGTAGCAGTGATAGCCTATAATAATCACTCAGTTACTATAGTCTGACACAAAGATTACACTTGGAAAGAATTTAAACGTTTTTGGTTGATGCCCATCCTTGCTTGAAGGAAGAACTTTATGATATTATTAAAATAAGAAAACATGCTTTCAAAATATTCTATGGATTCTAAATATTGTATAAATATTAATACTGGCATGGCAAATGTGTTTTAGAACTTAATTTTAATGTGGTTTTATTACTACCCCTGCATATGTGATTTTATAAAGAAATATTAGTAGATCTGCTGTGTTTTTGTGATTCTTTTATTCTCACTTTTGAAGAAGGAATTTTAGCTAGATAGTGTTGATCTCCTGTGGGTATACTTTCTTCAGTGCCCTATGACTTTTTCTACTATCCTCCCTATTTTGGGTATATATAGTTGGTGTTGACACCAGGGTGGCTGGACAGATCCAAATAACCCCTGCAAACTTCCCAAAAAGTTAGGGAAGGAGACAATTACATGTACAATACACATCTGTCACCATTTTATAGACACAGGGTTACCAAATCTCTCTTCGCCACCGGCAGGAGGTTTTTGGGGCGGAGCCTGAGGAGGGCGGGTTTGGGGAGGGGAGGGACTTCAATGCCATAGAGTCCAATTGCCAAAGCGGCCATTTTCTCCAGGTGAAGTGATCTCTATCGGCTGGAGATCAGTTGTAATAGAAGGAGATCTCCTGCCACCACCTGGAGGTTGGCAACCCTATATACACATCTGATTTCTCTTTGTCTCAAGCCAAATGAGGCAGATCCTATGCCTTGTTCCAGCTGTGTACATGTACAATTTCTTCCTACAACTGCAGATGCCCTGCAGCTGGTGCCCCCCTTCCTTACATCTTTCTGGAGAGTTCACCAATCTCCAGGAGAAGAGTTTTGGAGAGCAGAGCAGGCTGGAGTTGAAAAGCAGAGGTGGCAAAGTTGTGCTCCATAAGTGTTTCTAGTGTCACAGTTCACAGGATCCAACTGACTATCCTTATTCATGTGTTCATTCATTTTACAAATCATTTTTTTCCTATTCAGTTGTGATTGTAATGGGCTATATTTTCTTAGAAAATTCTCTTAACTTTTCATATTCAGAAGTTGTAAAACCTGATACACCAATCATTAAAGGCAACAGGAGATCCTTGATCAAACCCCATGTGAACTGTCATTATGCACCTGATTAAACTTAGAATTAGAGTGGAAAATATACTGTATGCTAATCTTGTCCTTTCGTGCAGCATGTATGAAGTTTTAATACGCTCTGGAGGTTACTATTAAAACTACAATAATTACACCTAAAACTTTATTTTGCATTTTCATTTACAATACAATGCATTATTAAGCATAACACATCTATTCCATAAGAATCTTTTTAGAAAACTAATGTTCCACATTATTAAAAACGGGTGGTTTTTTTTTAAGTAGTTAATAAATGTATTATAGGGAATTCAAAAAATATATCCCTTTAAAAATCCCTCAACCTGATTGTTTAATTAGCAGATTGGAAGGAGTTGAGTTGATAGTATTTAAAATAGATTGTGCACAAAACTTTGGTCAGTATCCAGTGAAACACTGATCGATGATTGTATCAGCTTGCTTCTTTGTCTTACCACTTAATTGTGTTGGTGACAGTGTTAAAATAGCTTGCTTCATCTTAGCTAAAAATGTCAGATACAGGTTGAGTATCCCACATCTGAACATCCAATATCCGGACTGACCTGAAAACCAGACCATTCGAGCCGGCATGGAGGCAGATCGTGCCGCCCGACCTCATCTGACATCCAAGAGGCTGGGCAGCACAGATTTGACTTGCGGCCATACTGCCTGGCCTTTCTGAAGTGTGGAGAGGCCGGGCGATGTGGCTGTGTGTCAGATCGAACTTACCATAGTAACTCCACCACTGAAGTTCGACTGTGGCAGGGAAGGAAGCTAAACTGAGGGGTGGGCATGCTGAGAGTGTGCTCAGCCCTCAGTTTAGCTTCCCTTCCCACCATAGTCGTACTTAAGTTCCAAAATCTGGAAATATATGAACTATGGACCACTTCTGGTCCTAAGCTGTCTGGATGTGGGATACTCAACCTGTAGCAACAAATTCATAGGCTTTAAAAAAAAATCACATTGTTTGACATATTGTAAAAAACCAAACAAGTAACAGCAGATTTCATTGGGCTACAGCCCCATAATATGTATTTGAGAGCAATCCTTACAGGTCTATTCAGTGGGGCTTGCTTCAAGGAAAGTGTTCTTAGTAGGGTTGCCAGGTCCCTCTTTGCCACCGGCAGGAGGTTTTTGGGGTGGAGCCTGGAGAGGGCGGGGTTTGAGGAGGGGAAGGACTTCAGTGCCATAGAGTCCAATTGCCAAAGCAGCCATTTTCTCCAGGGGAACTGATCTCTATAGGCTGGAGATTAGTTGTAATCTGCTGAAACTAACCTTTGGCGAAGACAAGAGCCAAAACCAATGAAAAGGGGAGTGGATTAAAAGGTGGAAGCTAGAAGTCAAAACGTACACATAGGGCTCTTACAAGAAGTAACTGCAGGGACTGGAAACGCTTGTAGAGCAAGTAGCTTTACCAAGCCCTAAGTAAAGGCCCACTTCCTGGACTAAAGTCTTTCTCCTTTTCTTCATTCCAAGGTCACAGGAAGCAGGAACAGAGACAAATTCCTCTCAGAGAAATATTCTGACACTTTCCCTTAAACTCAAAAAAGTAGTATTATTTGCTAGGTTTATGCAAGTCTATGCCTCTAAATACTCTTAGTATTTCCTTATGTAAGTACAATAAACTGTCCAAGGGGAGATTTAGATTTTTACCTTTCTTTAAAGCACTTGCCTCCAGTACTTATCTACTCCTGAAGGATCTCAGAATATTCCCGTTGGCACGTATTTTTTTCCTTGTATGAATTGTGATAAACAAAAGTAACTGATCTGTAATATAAGTAGCTTGAACCTCAATGGTTCTATTACAGTATTTGTAATGCTAAGTTAGAAACCACATGAGTTAGCATAATTTTATATGATGTACGACTATCTCCCTGCTATAGTTCTGAATCTATTGCTTGAATTTACTGAACACAAGAAACTTAAACTGCAGAAACCAGAACGTAAAGCTGGAACACATTCCTTGGCTCCCAAAATCTTTTTAGTTGTCTCTGAGGCATCCTACTATAACTTACCCCAAATTACCCCCTTTAATACTTTTATCAGTCATCAATCATTAATACATTGGATGAAATCAGTAATATAATCACAATTCTTACAGCATTTTACATACCATGGAAAATCCTTTGTTATTCAAGTGACATTTTAAAAGGTGAGAATCTAAAATTAGCTATTTTATATTTAAACATCAGGCTAGAGATTTCTCAAACAGTTCTGCTCTTACAGACCAAAGTAATAGTATCTAAGCTCAAGTCCAAAATCTGATTCCCAGCAGCATTTTATATTCCAGATATAGCACTGCAATGAAGAGAAGGTAGAGGCTGAAGGGAATTTCCAAAACATGGGCCACTCATTTATCATTATAGTACCATTCTTGAATGACATGTTGGCATTGTGCCTGCAGCAAAACTAGACTCTACAGTTCAGTACTGTTTTGCCTTTGTTTATTTTCTTCAGTGGTGAAAGTGGAGAAACATATTTTATGGGTAGGCCCTTTAATGTTTATGTTCTCAATCCTCATTAAGATTCTAAGACTCTGACTACAGGGTAGTCCATCATAGGTCTTCTAGTGGACTAGCAGAATATTCAGGGCATTCTGAAAAGAAAAAAGCAGGGAGTACTGTCAGGTAAAACTGAAGACAATGTCTGTTCGGCCTTCCAAAACTTTGAGTTGGATCCAGTAATCTTCCCCCCTCCAGTGTTACCCCATTCTCCTCCCTTCTACAACCCCCATACCAGACAGCTTTGTCCACACAGCTTCCATGATCCCTAGCATAGCCTTTTTGGATAGTCAAAGGAAATCCCTTCTCCCATTCCCACAGTAGAAAAGCTGATTGGATCCAACCTTCATCTTGTTGTCTATAATTTCTAAGGCCTTTTGCACAGAGATAACAAAAGGATATTAAAATGGACCACAGTATGACGATAAGCCTGCATCACAACAAATGAAGTAACCCAGAAACACTAAGATGCTTAGTACCTGAAGAACAGAATTCAGAAGTTATATCACAAGAATAAAAACAAACCCTCATCTAATTCTAAAATTTCAGCTAAGCCAGTGTCAATCAGCATTTACTAAAGCAAAGCAAAATACAATTTTCTGTGCATGTTTCCACTTGCTTCTTCATTCAGTAGCCTGGTTGAAACCAGCACCCCATCACTGATTTTTCATTTTTTTCAGCCTAAGCCAAAAAGGGGAATGGTGAGGTTCAGCCCCCTGTAGGAGTGGTAACTGAGATCTAATTGTTTGAGATAATGTCAATGAGTCATTTTGTATTGGAGGGGTTTTGCAGACTCTGGTTTTGCAGACTGATAAAAGGAACAGTTTTTAAAATGTATGATAGTTACAAGGGAAGACTGACACAGATATAGAATTTTAGTAGCATCAGCCTGGGTCATGCTGTGTCAAGAGAAGGCATGAGCTTCTTCACTATGTCCCCCGCAACAACAGCAGTGATGCTATTGATAGCAATTGGAGTCAAGGGCAAAAGGAACAGATGGCCCTGGAGGGTGAACAAGGAATGCTCTGCGCAAATCTTAATCCAGTTCCTTGAACTGCCTCATCCTATCTTTTGGAAGCAGTGGTGCATCTTGCTGCCATATTCCTAAATATTCTAGCCCATTGTTGTAAAACACACACACACATCGATACACTGAACAGATCCAACACCAAGCAGAAGTTTAAGCATTGTGGGTGGGAGGGAGTTTCATTTCATAAGTGAAACTTTTCATTATCAAGCCGGAAAATGTTTTTGTAGTTTTGTATTTCTCCCATTCTTCTGAATTACCTTTACTAATTTATGCTGTAAAGTGTCTTGAGCTCCGTAAGGAAGAAAGGCAGTTAATAAATGTTTAATATAAATAAAATCCATCTGGCAACCACCAGCAAAGGTTTAAAAGTAATACAAGCAGAAGACTGAAGTGTGAGATTTAAAAAAATGTCCTTGAACTCTGCAAACTTAAAATGATCAAAACATTGTGGCCACTTTAGGTTTCCATTGATAGTCTGATGTTCTAGAACCTTTTCCCTCTATACAGCTGCCCATGGAGCACTTTGGTTCCTACTGTCAGAAACGGGCATTACAAATATCAGGAAAAAGGGTTTCCATCCCTATCATGCAGTCAATGTATTATTTTCCTCTGTCATTTTACATAAATTAAAGTAGATGTTTGATGTGAGATTAGAATTAAACAAGTGAGAGACCTGTGAGGACTCATACAGCCACTTACTCTCTTCCTCTTGCTTTCCATCTTTCCACTCCTGGCAATTCTTGCAATTTCTCCCCTTCGCTCCCATCCACTTACCCACATATCCTTTTCTGTTTGTCCTCTGGCAGCCTCTGTGGCCACTCATTCACTCACCCAACCTTTTCTCATTCCCCTCCTCCTTCAGTATTCCTTTTTACCTTTTATGTTCCTCTCCCCTCCAGTTTTACCTTCACTTCCTCTTATGTTTTACCTGTTGGAATGTCTCTCCCCTCAACACTAACAGAGGCTTGGTGTTGTGTGTTAGCCTACCGACACTTCCTCAGACGAAGAGGTACTAGAGGGAAATGGCAGGGTGAAAGCAGCCCCAGCAGACAGAAGACAGTGAAAGGAGTGAAGAACAGGAAGTCTCTCTGGGTCTGCAGCCTGGCAGCTCAGGAGAACCGTATGTGTCTGGGGTTCATCCACAGGTGGCCTCGCCTGAAGGATCGCTGAGACTGCTCAAGCAGAGAGGCCAGAAGATCAGGGACATGATAGAAAGCCATCGGAAAAGTGCAAGGCCACAGGCTCTGCATAGAGCACTAAGCGATGATGAAACTGGGAATGCCTGAACACCTAATGAGCAATAGCTGGTCTGCATTAAGATAAGGATTGTCCCTCTGCTTAGAAGTTGGACTTGAACTACTAGTGTGTGTTTTTTAAGTGTCATAAAAGCCTTTTAGAGATGGGGATGAATGCCATCTGTGTGGGTCTAGGGACACCTGCCTCCAGGTGGGACCTGGGGATCCTCCAGAATTACAGTTCATCTCCAGATTACAGAGATCAGTTCTCCTGGAGAAAATTGATGCTTTGGAGGATGGATTCTCTGGCATTGTACCCCACTGAGGCCGCTTCCCAGGCTTCATCCCCAAATTTCCAGGAGGTTTCTAACCTGGATCTGGCAACTCTATTCCCCATCCCCTGCCAGTGGCTGGGGGTGGGGGGGAACCTAGCAACCACAGTGCAGGATTGGGGCAGGGAAAATGGTGTCACTATGGCACGGATTGAAGCCACCTTAGCTTTGCTGCAATCTTTCCCAAAACATCACAACAAAGCAGGTTTCAGAGAGATCACAGGAAAGATGGGGAAAACCTGGGAATTTCATGGAAATGCCACATTGTTGGGATGAAGCAGGGGAAAATTTGCTTCCCAATAGCATCCAAGCTGGAGCAAACAAATCATGTGTATGTGACCAGTGAATATGAGGAACACCACCAAGGGTAATATCAGAATAAAACAGAGCCTAAATATGGGGACATTAACAGGAGACCATCTAGAGAATTTCAAGAAAAATGGAAATTATATTATTTGTATTATTCTTAATATAAAATAAATAAATACATATATAATTATTTTGATTAAATATTGGGGTAAGAGTGAATTAAAATTTTAAAATGGGGAGGATATTTTGTAACTAACTGATATTTTGATTCAATATTTGGATTTAATGTTGTTACCCACTCTGAGCCCAGTCTTGGCCAGGGAGGGTGGAATAGAAATTTGATAAACAAACAAATAAATAAATTTAATAATAAGTTGGCTTTATAAAAATGTTTAACTTGAAAATGACATTTTATAAGTATAATATAGAAAAAAAAAGATTTATTATAAGATGGATATTAGGACTATTGAGAACAATTAGTACTTCCACTAATATATAATGTTGTGTTGTACAGTCGAACATGCCTTCCTTAAGTGTCCCTTTAATGAAGAAGTTAGACTAAAGTTCATAGTTCCCTCACTTAAAAAAACTACTGCTAGCTCTGAAGAGGGAAAAACCATGTACTTACTTTGGGAGGGGGATGCCTCAGTCACAAAGCAGTTTGCTAAATTTTGTGCATTCATTTGTAAGACTCACTCATAGAGTTGGCCTTGGAAACTTAAACAAATATTAATCGTTTAACTTCTCGCTATGTAAGGAGTTTTATATTGTTATTATGAGTATGCCAGGTGCCTTATAACTTTGTATTTTATAGGAGTATTTATTTATTGTTGTCTGGCTGGTGCCATATCAATAAACATTTACAATGTTGTGTTGTGTGTTACATAGAAGATACTTGTTTTCTAGCTTTTGTTTATTGTTTGTTAAAATATTAGATGATTTAATCATTGTTATGATTTCAAGATTTTAAGATTGGACCTTATTAATCTAATTTTTCCTTTCTGTTTTCTTATTTCTTTACTTTTTGTTTGTGTTTGTGTGTGTGTGTGTGTGTGTGTGTGTACCTGACATCTCTTATAAGATGAGGCATGATAAGAGCCTCAGAGCTTGCTACAACCTCTGATGGTGAGGCCAGTCAATTACTGGCAGCACCACTGGGACTTTGCCTCATTTCCTACTGTCCTTATGAGGAAATAGGTAGCACCTGGATACAGTATAAAGGCCAGACTTAACAAGGGGGTGGTGATGTTGGCTAAGGCTTGTTCATGTCAGCCCCTATTGGAAAGCCCATGTTGGGAATTTAAGTTAGCTGCAGTAAACTAGATTCCTCTCCATGCTGTCTTGAATGTCTTTCAACCAACTTCTTAAAAAAAAAAAAAGTTAAGGCTTTTGATTCCCAGAATCTTGTGTCTGCTGTCTCTTCTGTCTGATTCAATATCTCACACCCATAGGACATTATGTCCTGCAGGTGATTTCATCATACAATGAATGTGTAGAATGCTATTAACTAAGTGGAACCAAAGAGATGTTCTTATTGCAAACATTGCAGTCATACATTTTCCCATACTCTTGCATAAAAGTAACTGTAAGTGGGACAACAGTAGGAAAAAGTAACCCAGATTCATCTTGACATAGCATGTGCCCAAAAGCATTCTGTACTTATTTGGATTAGCACTGAAAAGGCAGTTTCCTAATCCTTGGCAATATGCGCACATGTATTTTAGTACTTTAGAAAATAACACAGCAATAGGAAATGAACAAACTGAGCTATGTTATGAATTTTTAAATGACTTGTGCTGCTGCAAATACAGAAAACTAAACTTCCTTCTAATATACCGTATATACTCGGGTATAAGCCGACCCAAGTATAAGCCGACCCCCCAAATTTGAGGCCAGAAAAGGGAATTTCTTATTGACCTGCGTATAAGCCGAGGGTCAATAAGAAATTCCCTTTACCGGCAATGCTGCGCTCTAAAATGCCGGCCGCCATTTTAGAGCGCAGGGCCCCTGCCCCAGGTCGCCCTCCCGCCGCCTCCCAGGCCCTCCCAGGCCCTCCCGCCCCACCCCACCCCACCCCCAGTGCCATCCAAGGGGGGAGGGGGAAGACCCCTGAACCCCCTACTTACCGGGAGACGCGGCGAATCGGCGCCGTGGCCTTCCTGGGCCGGCAGGAGGCCTTTCCAGGCCCCTGCCGGCCGGAGGAAGGCGCTTGGGCGCGTGGGTGGCGGCGGCGCAGCCGGCAGGGGCCTCCTGCCGGCCCAGGAAGGACCCTGCCGGCAGAAGAAAGGCTCCCGGGCGCTTGGACGGCGGCAGAGCGGCCAGCAGGGACCTCCTGCCGGCCCCTCCAGGCTCCTGCCGGCAGGAGAAAGGCTCCCGGGCGAGGCGGCGATGGCAGCGATAAGTTCCTCCCTCCTCCCTCCTCCCCCCTCCCCTCTCCTACCGTATTGACCTGTGTATAAGCCGAGTTCGGCTTTTTCAGCCCTTTTTTTGGGCTGGAAAAACTCGGCTTATACACGAGTATATACGGTATACCGGAATTATATACCAGCAACACTGAAGAGTTCATAATGCATACTCTTTCTCATCCAAAGTAATTTTTAATCATTAACCAGATATTATCAGACTTATACCTAGTCTGTATTTTCATGGCTGCATAGGCAAATTGTGCCACTGTATAAGAAACATACTGATCCAAATTGGAAAAAAAGAATAATTAGTTTCTTCACCCCAGGAGAAGAATATATTCTTTAACATCTCAGCAAGAAATTTATTTCTCAGCTCTGTATACAAAGGGAAAAACAAAACATAATGTGGAAAATCTTCAGACTTATAAAAAGTATGAAGAAATAAAAGTGGTGGACACCAAACATCTTTACTAAAGAATGCCAATCTGTCTGCTATTTTTATAATCTTTTGTTAGAAACATCTGCTTTGCAATAATTACCTGCATAGTAATATAGCACATTTACACAGTCCACTTTCTCACATGTTACTGTAAAATGGTACTATTTAAAACTTCTACATTTAGATATTTATTCATATATAAACATTTAACAGTACACTCTCTACAGGCATAAATCTGAATTTCACCAAATGAAAGATTATGTTGTTCCAGAGAGCAAATTAATCTGATTCAGATACTAAAAAAAAAAATCAATGCAGAACTATGGGATTAGTGATGCACACAGAGAGAAGACCAAAGTATATGAGAAACAAATACTAAAAAAACGTATATAACAACAAGATTATAGTTTATACTTGTGAAATCAGAGAAGGCACTGGAAGAGAAAGTATACAGCCAAGATTATATGGCATACAGTACACACTGCCTCATAAGCAATCATATAGTTATTATATGAAGCCATGTTCCTTTATGAGCCAGTCTTTTAAGTGGTGATTGTGAAGGTAAAATAAACATGTTTCTGGGCAGTTCATGATGACTTCTGTCTTCCATAATTTAGTACTGGGCATTCAAGTCTTTCAGTACTAGGAGCTCAGCTCTTCTCCCGTCAAGTATTGTTGAGCTGTTGTCCAAACATGTCATACCTCACATCAGAAGTTAAAACTGATGTTCAGACTGTTGTGGCACTTCTAAACAACATTTTATCATGCTCTTGTGATAGAATGATTGTAACCAGCCAATGGCACAATCAATGCATATCAAGTGTTAAATTAATATATATTTTTAAGTAAAAGGCAAAATGTTTCTTGTTAAAATGTAAAGACCACGTTAAATCACTACAATCTCTTTGAACTTCATGGAGCTACACAACATTCCCTTCAGCTGATTAATTACTTCAAGCTTGTAAACTGCAATCTTATTAATGTAGCAGAGTGTTTATTTACAGCACTACAAAATGTGGTTGTTTGTCAGCAAAAACAATCAATAAATTATAGTTGACAATTCAGTTTGGTTTATGTAAAATAATTATCCAAATGTAGTCAATGAAAATTCATTCATGCTTATGGAAAGTTCAAGAACACTAACAGAAATTGCCATGACCCAGCCAGATCCATGCAGACACACTCTTTACCAACTACGGTAAGTCTTCCTACAAGACTCTTGCAATCCCCATAACTGTGGTATGTATGTACAATCAATACCAACCCCTTTTCTGAACCTGTCAAGTTGTGTGGATCTGACGTTTACTGGGTTCAACTCAGTTCAGGAGTTAAATGGACCTGTACACTCCCTACAAAAGGAGAATGGAGTCAAAGATTTCTCCCACAATGCACAACAGTCCAAAAGGTTGATCAGTGAGCATGAGCTGAATCTGACAACGCCCATCTGAAAAGTTTCTTGGTAGAATTGTACAGATACTTGGGATTATCAAGTGTCAGCTGCTGTGTTGGTGGGGAGATAGAAACAGATCTCCAGCCAGCATCCTGTAGGAAATTAAAACACCTGAGAGAAGCTCTTTTGAGTACATGGACCCTCAAACTGATTGTCAGGGTAAAGCACAGTGCACAGTCCATATTCCTGTCCCTGCCATATGAGATTGGGCAGAATAGGAAGAGGGGAGGAAGCTAGGGTTGCCAGGTCCCTCTTTGCCACTGGCGGGAGGTTTTTGGGGCAGAGCCTGAGGAGGGTGGGGTTTGAGGAGAGGAGGGGCTTCAATGCCATAGAGTTCAGTTGGCAAAGCATCCATTTTCTCCAGGTGAACTGATCTTTAATGGCTTGAGATCAGTTGTAATAGCAGGAGATCTCCAGCTACTACCTGGAAGTTGGCAACCTAGATGAAGCAGTAATTGAGAGTGAGAGGCATACTGCAGGCTTGAGCACCAAGAAAGGGGGGAGGGATGAAAGATATAGTGAAATTGCACCTTACTCCACCAAGCTTGTATAAAATATATCTATCTATCTTTAGAAGAGAAATATTAAATTTGCACTCTGCTAATGCTCAGAGGCTAGTTTAATAGAGCCCTCACAACCAGATGAGAGCTGTAGAACCAGTTTCTCTACTCAGTTTTCAGTCTAGGGAAGTAAATATTACACATTCTTTAAAAATTCCCCATGGCATCAATATTTCTGAAAATGTTACATCTCCATTCATAACTGCAATACAAAAAAAAGTGATACCTTAGAGTCTGAATCTGAACATAAAGATCTACCGGTTGCCTACCATTACTTCAATATGGTCATTACTTTCCGGAAACAGCTCAACAAAAATAAGGATTTGTGTTATTAATTCGGAACAATGCAATCTATTCCCAACTTTTCCTATTTTAGGGCCAACTCTTCCTGCGTTCTGTAGATTAAACAGCAACTGGCTACTGACTCGAAACCAGTGTCTCTAATCTTGAACCACAATGTTGCCAAGCTGTCATTTGCTTAGAATCATAGAATCACAGAGTTGAAAGGGACCACCAAGGTCATCTAGTCCAACCCCTAGCACAATGCAGGAAAATCATAACTACCCCCCACACCCCCAGTGACCCATACTCCATGCCCAGAAGATGGCCAAGGTGCCCTCCCTCTCATCATCTGCCTAAGGTCATAGAATCAGCATTGCTAACAGATGGCCATCTCGCCTCTTAAAAACCTCCAGGGAAGGAAAGCTTACCACCTCCTGAGGAAGCCTGTTCCACTGAGGAACCGCTCTGACTTAGACAATTCTTCCTAATGTCTAGACTTCTGGAAAATGATATGACAACAGACAGTAATTATCTAGCAGCAGCACCATTTAGTGAGTCAGCTGTGATTTAATGTTCATTTCTCCCTTTTCGTGTTACTCATTATTGTACAATATATGGTGCATGGGGTTGCCAACCTCCAGGTGGGGCCTAGAGTTCTCCATTATACAGAGATCAGCTCCTCTGGAGCAAACAGCAGCTTCAAAAGGTGAACTCTATTGCATCATAACCCCACAGAATGCCTTCTCCTCCACAAACTCCACCTTCCCCAGGGCCCACCTCCAAATCTCCAAGAATTTCACAAGCCTAAATTGTAACCGTACATGATGTAGCTGTCCTCACGAAGCCATGTGGTGTGCCTCACAACCCCAGATCTCCCTATAAGGGAGGAGTGTACAGGTACTTTAGTTTAGGAAATCACAGCCTCCCAGCTGAGGGAGGCCAAGGCCTTGCAGTCACCACAGCAGTGCATCAGACTCAGTTGAGAGTTGCTGATCTCAGTTTATTTTGAGGCACTACAATCACTCTTAAAACCACGGCATCTCAGGGCCAAACCAGACATTACTAGACATTACAGTGGCCATGGGTCAGATCCATGGCCACCAAGCCATTTTAAAGAAGAATATGGCTATTTAATAATGCCATGAGGGATCAGCCCTGTGACATAGTGGGTCCAGGCAAACTCCCTCCACACACACACACCATTTCAAGGCACTTGAATTTTTCCAGGTCTCATCAAACCCTGACTGCATTTTTATATGGCTAAATTCTTTTAAATGGTGTTAGCGGCCATAGCATCTTTTTTGGCACTCAGCCAGCTTTAGTGGGTGTATGGTTGCCAGTTTAGGATTAGGAAATACCTGGATATTTTGGGTGGATCCTGAGGGGGTGGGGTTTGAGGAGGGGAGGGACTTCAATTGAGTATAATGCCATAAAGTCCACCTCCCAAAGCAGCCTTTTCTCCAGGTGAACTGATCTCTCTTGCCTGGAGATCAGTTATAATCCCAGGAGAACTCCAGCCACCACCTAAAGGTTGGCAACCCTAAGTAAGAGCCACAGAGACATCCACGGCTCCCGCTGGGGCCAGCCAAAGCATTGAGAATGCAAAGGATACTACAGCACTTCAGAATCAGCAGAAATGGACACCTCTTAACTGGGCCGAAGTACCGATAACGCCATACAACTGCAGCTTCTCAGAGCACTACAGTGAAACCTCAGAAATTCTCCTGCTGCACTCTCTTCTTTTGTGTTATCCATAAATCAGTGCTCCCTGGAGCAACCCTACACACAAGGAATCAATCACTTTCCTGCAAACATTGTCTCTATGAGAAGAAGCTTCACCATCAGGACTCCCAATGCATTCATGGAATATACAAGCTCAGTCCTAATGAACCAGGCCTCTGAAAAAAATGCTATGAACTACATCTACAAATAAATTGACATAGCTCACTTGATTAAAAAATATATAAAATATAATACAACCTTAGGTAAGATTTTGAAATTGTATTCCCTTTTCTTAACTATTCACTTCTCAGTATCATGTACATTTTTAATACCCTTGTAAAACAAAGCCCGGCATTTTAATAACAATAAATAATGAATAGTTTTACAAGAATAACTGTACATATCAAGATTAAACTTATTAAAATTACATACAGTTCTGCCTAAAGTGCAAAAGAGCATAACTAATGCATTATGGATATTATCATACAATTTTGAAAGTGTTTATAAACTATGCAGATACACTAATATGGTGTTCAACTCATATCAAACACTATATGACAATATTTTGATTTGAATTATCAGTTTCTTGTACATTAGGCATATTATTCTCCTAGTGTCTGCTTCTAAAATTATGTTTATTACTTAACACATATTGCTCCACTTTGTTTTTTAAATGGAACTGTAAAGACATTCTTTGACTTACCAGGTTCATAACTTGATTCATATCCCTGAGATTACAGCAGCTGTATTCTATGACTTTTATGTTTTTTAAAAAAAATACATATAGCATCAGAGGTCATTTCTTCATGCCAGGTATGTATTTATATATATATATGGAAAATATCCACAAGACTGTCTTTACATAATAAAGAATGCACAGATCATATATAAAGATTCATATATATATGATTTACAGAAGCATATTTACAGAAGCTTAATAATTTATAGAAGCATAAATAAACAGTTCAACTACACTACAGAATGTAGATATTTCATATGCAAGGACAGAGTGGAGAAGAAAAATCTACATTAATCATGCTAGATGTTTTTTCCTTCAGACTTTATATGACACCTGGCTCCACATTACTCACACAAAATGAACACATCCTAATGATCCATTTTTAAATATTTGTACTATTATTATCCACTTTGCTAAAGCCCTAGAATTTTCAGTATGTTGCTACCTAGTTATACAGCCAGTGTGGTGTAGTAGTTAAAGTCAAACTAGAGAGTCAGACTGGGAGGTCAAGGTTCAAATCCCCACTTGTGCTATGGAGGCTTGCTAGGTGACCTTGGACCAGTCACACACTCTCAGCCTCAACCCACCTCAAAAGGTTGTTGTGAGGATAAAATGGAAGAGAAGAGAGCAATGTAAACCACTTTGGGTCACCACTGGGGAGAAAGGTGGGACATGATTGCTCTCTTTAAGTATTTGAAGGGCTGCCACTTAGAGAAGGTCAGGGAGTTGCTCCTGTTGGCAGCAGAGGATAGGACACACAATAAAGGGTTTAAATTGTGGGAGGAAAGGTGCCGGCTAAATATTAGGGAAGGAAATTTACAGTAAGAATTGCTCGACAGTGGAATCAGCTACCTAGGGAGGTGGTGAGCTCCCCCTCACTGGCAGTCTTTAAGCAGAGGCTGGACAAGCCCTTGTCTGGGATGCTCTAGGCTGATCCTGCATTAAGCAATGGGTTGGACTAGATGGCCTGTATGGCCCATTCCAACTCTATGATTCTATGACTCTATAAAAACACATAAATAAAGAGATATATTAAAATAATGGAGACTGCCAGGCAGACTTTGTGAGTACCAAAACCTTCGGAGAGACGCATATTTGCCAGAAAGAGCTGGCTCCTTGAACTCAGGTTATAGATGAAGCAGCACTTGGGAGAAGGTGCTGTAGGAGCAAGTGAGAGAAACAGCATGAGTTTGTGTGCAGGCTGGATAGAATATGTGAAAACCTGACCAACCTACCAATAAGGTATGGACAAACCTGAGGGTCATACCAATATTAGGGAGAGTGGGGGGCACAGAAGAGGGGAAATAATTTTGTAAATTTCAGGAAGCACTGTTTTAAGCTTCATTGGGATTGCATATGTCTTGTAAGCAAAAGCCCTTACCTGTACTATTCCTAATCAATCACACTTTCTATAGTCACGTAAGTTAGTGCTGATGCCTCTAGAGAGCCACAAGATGAATTCACAATTATTTCTGTATGTGCATTCAAGTGACACAGGATAGATTCTCAGCTCTGAAAATCGTGAGTAAGAAAAGAGACAGAATGAGAGCTGTGTTGTTCCAGATATTTCTATTTCCAGACTCCACCTGGGGACTTGTACATATCTGGTTCCTAAGCATGCCCAGAATTGAACTACAGGAGGCTAAAAGGAGAGGCATCCAGGTACCATTTAGAATTCCCCTTCAATGCTATTGTGTCATGTTGCTGTGCTCTGTTAAACAAAGAATGTGTTCTAACCAGAAAGGTAGCTGAATTTCAGTGGTGCATGAAATAATCTATCTCTGCAGTTTGTAAAGCACTTAGAGCTCCTTTGGGATAGAAAGCACTTTAAAATGTAAGTCATTGTTATTTTCTTGTGTGTTTAACTTGTCAAATCATCTCACCTTCTCTGGATTCAAAACAGTGGCTTAAAATAATTTATTCAGTGAAGCCCAAAATCATTAATTCCTTTGAACGGAAATATTTCCCCCTCATTAGTTTGCTTTCCCTTGCAACAAGTTACCTGCCCACTTCCCCCACCCCATTCTCATGTAAATATATAGGGCCTAAAGGCAATCTTCCTTAGCATATGGAAATTCTGACCTTGAAATTTATTTAATTTTTACATTTCATTAATCTGAATGAATGTTCAGTCGGAATGACAATAAGTACATTTAGGAAAGTTTTATTCTGCACTTAATTTGATTGCTATATCTTTTCACTACCAGGTTTGTTTTTTAAAAAACTAATATCAAATTTTGTTACATAGCACTTTTGATGCCATTTCTTGGTGTAAATTAAATACTTGTGTAGTGGCTATAGGAAGTCATCCACACAATACATAAGCATGCTCAAGAAAATCTGTAGTTGAGACCAAACTACATTATATGCAAGAGGTGTGTGTGTGTGTGTGTGTGTGAATGAAATGCAGTTGTGGGAGGGGGCTGTGATCACAGAAATGGCAGGGGAGGGAATGCTTAACTTTCCCCCTGCAAGCCGCTTTTCCAATCAAATCAACCTCCAGCTGGTTGTCTTCCCTCAAGATAAATGATACAGTGCCCTAGGAAATTTGTGTGTGCCATTGAAAAATGGAGAGGAGAATAATACGCTAGTTAAGTCATAGATGTTCTGTGATCCTTTTGCCTCACCCTAACACCATATTACCAGAAAGGAAGATGACTCTGAATATAAGACTGAAGATGACTGGATGTCAGATGAAAACAGATGACTCTTGATCTCCATCCCAGAAGATATAGGGGGCACAGGGCAACACCCACCAGTGGACTTGCAGGGCTGCTTGAAGTTCAGTGAGCCAAATGGGGAGACGGCAAGCACTCCTCTCCCCCCCCCCCCCCGCACTTTCTGGCTGATGAGAGAAGGCTCAAAGGCAGAGACAAGAAAGTAACCCTCCATGTATATACCCAAATGGAAGACAATCACACCTTTTTTCCAAAGCCAAAAAGGTACAAAATACCATCTTCCATATGGTAAGTGTTTTTGACCGACATTGGGTATAACATGGTATTTGTTCCACCTTACCTAACAATAGGTTTTGTCACCAAGGCCCCATGTATTTTGACAGCTGGAGAATCTGTTAGAGAACCTTTTACTAAGGGAGGGCTTCACTCATGGAAATGTGTCTTTAGACTCTGACATTCTGACTGCAAGGACCGAGAAGTAAGAATGCAAGCACTCACCTTTGGAACATTAATGCCTGACATGAAATACATTTATGTCACCCTAGTTAGTCAAGCTGTATCTCTTGAGAATTAGTTTTAGGGCGGTAACAGTAGGTTTGGGAAGAGGTACCCAGTAAAAGTTATGGTGTTTTGTGTTGATCCTGTGGATGACTAACAAAAGTTCTTAAAAAATAAATAGGAAACATCCATTCAGGCAAATGATAATTCGAGAATCATTAAAAAAACATAAAATTAAAAAAAATGTGCTCAAGAAAGATGAAAAATGCATGAGCCCAAGCCTTATCTCAGGTAAAATGTTTCATAAAAATCAGCAGAAAAGTTGGATTAATTATTTGATCATTAGAAAGCTAAATCCATATTGCTCAAAAGCAACTGGGATTAACAGTAAAAATACAATCCTGCATATATCTGCATTCCCAATAGTCTCATTGGTATCAATGGATTCTTTACATGAACTGAAAGAGGAAGGCCTGCATTCCAGAACTAGTAGTTCTAGGAAAAACTAGACAAACTGAAAAAGAGCAAGTCTCCAGGTCCAGATGGCAAACACCCAAGGGTTCTTAAGGAATTCAAATTTGAAATTGTTGCGCTACTAACAAGCACATATAATTGTAGCCAAAAATTGGCCTCCATACCACAGTACTGGACAGTAGCAAATGTTGCAACACTTTTTAAAAAGAGGCCCAGGGGCAACTAGAAAACTACAGGCCAGTTAATCTAATATCTGGCCCAGGTGAATTAGTAGAAACTGCTAAGAAAGATAGAGTGATTGGGCACAAAAAAAGAGACTTTTTACATAGCATTCATTGAGTCAATGACCCGTAGGGGAATGGCCGCTGGTTCAGTGAGAAAGAGCACATGCAATGCCTTTGAATCTCCAGTTACAAGATCACAGGCACTGGGGGTGTTCGGAAAGACCTGTTCCTGCCTGAGACACTGGAAAGCCACTGCAGTCTAGATAGTCAATAAGTAGTGGTTCCCAACCTTTTTTTGACCAGGGACCACTAGGATTTTTTTGTTCGGTGCAGGGACCCCAAGGTTCAAAATAAAAATTCAGAGAATTTGAAAATAAACTTTAATCATAACTGTTAGTTAAACATTAAACTTAGAGTAATATTTGAATATATATATTTTATAATAGAGAACTTTTAATTGAAAATATTAATTTATTATGGGTTTATAACTTTGTTTCGCGGACCTTAATTTAGTTCTTGCAGACCCCTGGGGGTCCGTGGACCCCCGGTTGGGAACCAGTGCACTAGATGGACTAATGTTCTGATTTGATATAAGGCAGCTTCATCTGTTCAATTATTTTCCCTTTCAGAAACTTATTTTTCTTTTAATGAATACTAAAGTTTAACGAATACTAAAGAAACTGTAGTGAAATTCACCTTTGTGTCTCCAAGGCTTCACTTTAACAAAGGGCATTCAACTGCAGTATGAAATATTTCTAACAAAAGGAGATAAACCAGGTATTTTACTTTCACTTTGTGGGTATGGGTTTAAACAAGATGCTTGAAGTCATTTAAAGGTAGCTTTTGGTAATATAATTATCTTTTAATTCTGTCCACTGCAGTCCTTTGATACTTTATGAATTACTTATCTCCCATTAATAAGGCTTAACATGGAGTATTAACCTCCTATACATTCCTAATTAGTTTTTAATGAATTTTAGTTTCCTTGTAAGAAAAAGAGCTAGCTGACTAACTACCACAAATTTAATCTCCATTACTGAAGCATAAGACAATCACCCTTGGGGGATTCATATCCTTGAACTTTTCGCATTAAACCGGCAGCATTATAAAAGGTCTGAAATGAACTAATATGCACCTATGCTTATTCCATCCGCTTTGATTTTGTAATGAGCTATGATCTACATATACACATAGCTAATAATGAAAATGAACTAGCTCATTTTCACTACACAAATTTAAAAGGTGATCTTTAGATGTAGTAAGAGGTAATTCAGTTCAAAGTTATGTCTCAGTCCTAATGGGTTTTAACCAATGGAGTTTAAGTTAATCACAACTAACTTGTTTCATTGATTTCAACGTACTTAGTCATACCTAACGTTTGCTGCAATGTTGCTAGGAAGGTTTAGAAAGTAATGCATCTTTGTTCATTGTAGAAAATGCATGTTTTCTACTGAATACATAGGCATCCATGTAATCATGGTTGTAAATTTGGATTCATATCGGTCCAGTTCTAAAGGAAGCTATTCTTATTCAAGTCCCATTGAAATGAAGGGAACTTAAAGAGACAAACTATGAACTTGCTGCATTGACTTTAAATAAACAAGTGTGAATAAATTCCTCTGGACTATGGTCAATATGTTTTTAGGTATACTTATTAAGCATTCAAAGACACCCTTAGGAGATAGATATAGGCTGCATTCATATGTTGTACTTAGCTGGTACAGAATACTGCAGCTCAGTTACTATCGGGCGCTAGGTGGAAAATGTTTTGTGTAACCTGTTTGCAGTCACTCTATTGGTTACTGATCAGTTACTACATTAAATTCAAGGTTCTGGTTATCACCCACCAACCTCTTAGTAGCCTTGTATGCACATACCTACAGAGCCACCTTTCCTGCCATGCTCCACTGCCACAGCTTCTTCACCTGAGCAGAGTCTTTTGAAGATACCACCATGCAAATGGGTAAGATCAACAACTGCCCATTCATATACATTCTCTATGGTGGATCCCATCTTGTGGAATGGCCTGCCTGAGTTCATCAGGAAGGTCCCCATACTTCTATCATTTTGCAGAATGTGCAAAACAGAAAAGTTCAGGAGGGATTAGAACTGTAGTAATATGGAATTACTCAGGAGGTTGCTTTAATAAGGGAACAGGATGGCAGTCAATTGAATTGTTTTGTATATATCAGTTTTCCTGTGCATTGTCTTCTGCCTTTGTAATTCTCTGTATTATGTATTGTCATGTCTTAGATTTGTTAAATACTTTAATTTTCTGTTCGGCAGCCGGGAAGCCTCTGAGGAGGCGGTGCAGCTGCACCGCTCCTGGCCACCGTGGATCTACCTCCCCCTCAGGAATGGGCTGCCCATTACACAATTCAGCTCACATAGGAATCCACTATAAGACAAAAGCTAAATGTGATTCCATTCCTTCTTTTTGTTCCACTAAACACAAATTGCTTGTATCTTACTGAATCCACAATTAATGAATACTAATTGGCAAACATACACAAAAGGGGGGGATCTTTAAATGAACTATTCTTTTTGCTTCCTCTGCTGTCATGATCTGAGAAAAATGTTAATTCTTTACTCTGCAATTTGCTGTTGTCCTTCCCATTTGAAGGAGAAGTGGTCACTTAATTCTTTCTTGGCCATCCCTAAATTGAAGGAACCTATAAATAATGAAAAATTAACAACTAATTGAACATACAAAGACAAAGCAGTAGGTAAGATTTAAAGGGCACCATACCAGCCCTGCAAGTGTTCAGCCACTGATCAGCATATAGATTTTAAGACATCTGTGAATAATGAATAGCTTATTCTACCAATGAGTTAGGCAAAATAGGTGGATTCACATCATTTATAAATCCAGCCAGAAGCATCAACAGCTATCCTGATTATCCAATCCGGAGTCAGTAAAAATCCATTTTAAGAATCTGCAAACCTGTGGATTACTATCTGCAAGCATTTGAGGAACATCTGGGCTTATGACATATTCCATCTGAGCAAACATGAACACATGACAATGCCTTATACCAAATCAGACTATTGGCCCATCAAAGTAAGTATTATCTACTCATACTGGTAGCAGCTCTACCACTGAACCACAGTCCTTCCCCCATTTACTGCAATTCTAGAGCATTCAGCTAGTAAAAGCAATGAACTTTTGTATGACCTTAGTGGTTCCAGATAAACTACAAGACATCCACATGAAATTGGCAATACTTGAATCTGAATCTCTGGAAACACTTGAACAAAAGCAACTGAAACTGGCATCAAAGTCATGCAAAGGAAAATATGTAAGTAACATAAACAGACGAATATGAATCACAATACAAATCTACAGTTAGGATTGCCTGTCAGTAGAATCTCAAAACGCCATATTTTAGTTATGCTGCACTGTAAATTGCAAACCTTTTGCATCTCCTCGGGCAACACAAACTACAGGACAGGAGTAGGATGATCACAAAATCCTGTTAGGTTGAACTTCATAATCAAGCCTGGGTCCCCTCCATCTTCAGTCTGCTTACAGGACCAAACCTGATCTGTGGGCATTCCAATCAGTAGTCCAAAGGGGTTTTTCACTAGGTTCCAGGTCCATTTCTCCCCCTCCATTGTCTGTAGAAAGCATAGACATGAAGCATTTTTTAAAGTGCCATTCAGGTACACTTCCATGCACCCGGACGATTTTTGTTTATTACGTTGTCTGTTTCAAGGGTCCTAATGCTTAAAAAAAAAAGGGTGCCGATGGGATGCTCAGGGTGAGTTAGATACAGAAGAAAAACCTCCTGGCACTGTGGGCGTTACTCACCTTGGCAGCCAACAGGAAAATTTGCCTTACGGAAAATGCAGTCCGTTATTTGCCACTTGAACTTCGCCCGCCGGATTGTTGCCCTGGGTGAGGGTTTTGCGCCCGGCTTATGTGGGCCACTTGCAGGATCAATGTTCCACGTCATCGCATCAGAATGTCCAAAGCGTCAAGGAAGACATTAAAATTTGGTTGCAACTCCTTGAAATATGCAATGGCACCTCCCTCTGGCAGTACCATTTTAATGGTGGCCGAGACTGCCAGGTCCAATCCAATACCGGGGGGCAGCTTCGGATTTGGCATTTCATTTAATGGGCAGTGACCCACAAGCAGCAGGATAGGGTTCCCGGCACCAGAATATGGGGGACACGCCTTCCGCATAGGAGCGGCCTTGACGGCAGCCAGGGCTGGCCGGGCAACGGAACAGATACAAGCCATTGGCCGGTGGCGTTCAGGGGCATTCAAAAAATTATGTCCGGCCTGACCGGTTTTCCTTTAATTGTGCTTATGAGCTTCAGGATGCTGTCAGACGGTGTGGATCATGTGCTACAGCATCGTTTTGGAACAGACGGTGTGCCACGGCGGCTGGATGGGGACTAATTATGTCCTGCCTGACCGGAATTTCCTTTAATTGTGCTTTTGAGTTTCAGGACACTGCCGGACGGTGTGGATCGTGCGGTACAGCATCGTTTTTTGGAACAGATGGTATGCCATGGCGGCTGGAGGGGGACAAATTATGTCCTGCCTGACCGGGGTTTTCTTTAATTGTGCTTATGAGTTGCAGGACACTGTCAGTCATGGGCCACAGCCCATGTTTGTTTGTGGATTGGACATTATGCTGCGGCGGCTGGATGAGGACAACATCTGGACCTGAAGCGAGCAGTCCGGATTTATTGGCTGGGCCAATGGGGCATGCGAAGGCATTCGTTAATGCCGGTGATGTTATGGTTGTTGAAGGAGTACGCCCCCCCCCCATGTTTTGGTTCTCCAATTGGGGGAGAATGACCTCTGCAGCACACATGGAAAAGACCTGGCAAAGGAAGCCTGCCGGGATATGGCAGCGTTGTCAGAGGCATGCATGTCCATGCACGGTAATCTGCGGGTCTGATTTGCTGGAAAGGGAGGTCTTGGAGAGGTGCCCGCAATGTCAAGCGTATAGATGTGACAAGGAGGAAGGTCACCAATGTGATTGGTAGAGCGGTGATCAGACTGGGCGGACTGGTAATACGTCAATGGGACATTTCTTTCCGCATGGCGGAATTATACCATTGGGATGGCGTGCACCTCACCAGCTGGGGCATGGATCTTTGACTCCAGAACATTTGAGGAGGCCTGTTGAATTGGCTTCAGCTGTGAGAAGTAGAGGAAGCTGCTTTGGCCTGTGAGTAAAGGGGGCCCGTCGCAGCTTTTTGGCGGTAGGCATGGAGATGTGTCAGTTTGGGGGGAAAGTGGCCGGTGGGAGTCGCTTTCCTAACTCTGGGAATCCCAATATGAGGTTTGGGGAGAGGCTTCAAGGACATGCTCTGGCTGGAGGGTAGGCTGTCTGCCTCTTCCCAAGCGGCGGGGGTAAATATGCAGTGGTGATCGTCCTGGTGTCCACCTGGCACCGCCGTCCCGGTTGCTCACAGCGGGAACGCTGTGGGCTGGTTGGCATACATGACCGCATTGGGGTCGGCCTGCGTACCTGACACATCGCACATGCTGTGCCACGGGGGTCACAGCTGTTGCCAATTCCAAGTTGTGGCCTATATCATTCCAATTATCATCAAAATCTGCCAAATAACCCTTATGAAAGTTGATGGTAATAAAGTTATGTTGTAATAAATTAGTTAATTAAGAAAGTGTCTTATGAGTTTGTTAGCGCGTCGGCATTCCCTCCCATTCAGCCCTGGGTCAGCAATCAAGTACCAACAAATGAAGCAGAGGTGCCACAAAAAAGTTTTTTCTAATAAGATGTTTAATTAGTATACCAGAGCAACTGATATGCTAGAATTATAACCTGGATTCTCCTCACAATGCATTTTCTCACGTTAGTGGTGCCATGGCGACATCTGCATATGTCACTGCTCAGTAGAATGAAAAGGTGTACACAGCTGATCTAATGCCCATTAAGTGATATCAGAGATAAGTCTGTTAATCCTGCATTCCTGTAGCCAGACAGCTCCTTTATTGTGGCAAAACATGTTGAATTACTGTTTGGTTTGATATTATATCCAACATGATTATTTTTTTACTCCCAACCCACAGTCTTATATGTAAGTTTTAACACATTTTAATACTCTCAATGGATGCCTGTGCAGAATCTTAACTATCCCATTTTTTAAAGCTTGCAGCAGCAGTGAAATTATCATTTCCGCAAAAGACTATGCTAACTTACTGTAGTGATTAAACTGCAATGATTTATTATACTTTTTACTATACTATTTTCCCCCCTGACTGTTGCAACTAAATTAGCCAGATCCACATTATTACAAAACCATATCATGATGCAGTCATTTTAAACCACTTTCCTTCGGCACTAAAGTATTTCACTAATATGGATATAACAGTGCCAATAAAATTTAAATACTGAGAACTGTGACTTTTGCCAAGTGGTAGAATAAAGCTGCCCTGAACATACTATGCTGCTAACAAATACTTTTCACTGGCTACTCTACAACTTTTTTCAGTTTTTTTTTTTTTAAGTGGCCATCATAAAATGTATCTTACACTTTATGGAGCTATTTCAGTTCTTCAAACTTAGATATCAATTCCTACTAACATTCCAGTTGAAAGAAACTTTAATGATTAAATATATCATTTTTTTTAAAGTACGGAAAATCTTATCTAGTGTTAGTAGTAGGTTTTCAAAGATTTCACTAAGAATGAATGATGACCATGGCATGTCATCTGCATGCCATCTGACTACTCTACATTATAACAATAAAACGCACACACACACAAAACCACTTTCATTGAGAATTGAGAGATCTGTTATATCTAATAAATGGGATGGATCTCTGACAGCTGGGGGCTCAGCACACGACTCATAAAGGAAAAGTCAACATTTGGGAGACAATTTCAGCAAGGCTTGAAGCCTGCAAGCTAGTAAAAACTGAGGGGCTTCCATGTGTCCCTTTCACCCCTCATGTATTACGTGGGCTGCAATTGTTGAATCGGTTGTAAAAAATAAGTTGAAACTTCTGATCAAGCACAAAAAAGAGCCCCAGTTAATCAGGCAGCAGATTTTCTTTTGAGTGCTTGTTTCAATAGAGGTTCCTCACAAAAACTGCAACGGGCAAGTGGCATCCCCTCTTCTGGCTCAGACAGGAGACAATGGATTGAATCCTGCCTCTTTTCCTGCTGGTGAAAAAGGAAGGATCCCCTCCGATCACCAACAAACTTGCATGTACAAAACCCATGTGGGAGGGGGGCTGAAATAAGGAGAGAAACTGGGGGAGACTGAGTGGAAAAACTGGCTGGATCCAGTCCAATGCTTTCATTAAGTTGCCGTCCACTGGCAGTAGCAGCTGATGTGACAGAAGGCAGGGCTGCCAGTGGCAGTGGTGCCAAAGCCAATGGTAGGCAAAGCCATCTAGTTCAGGTTTTGTCCCTCTCTTCCTACCTTGCAGTGATACTATAAGCAGTGATCCCTATGCAGGGGCCAACTAATGCAACCTCTCCCTCCACTACTGTGATTACAACAACAATAGGAATACCCAATGAAGGAAAGAAATCCTACCACAAGCCCCTCCTTCCTAAAACCCACTAAATTTAAACTGATGGACAGGGTACATTACAGTGCTTCCAATGTTAAAAAATGTAAACAAGTACACAGGCTCAGCATAATAGCATCACAATTCTACCCCAGCAGGATGAAGCCACTTTATAAGAATGCATTCAGCAGTTTTGTAAACAATTCTGAAGACTAGTTAAGGCTGGGGTGGGTTTTTGTTTGTTTATTTTTATTTTCCATTGTTTGCAGTTTATTCAAATACCTTGGCCAACAAGTTCCTAACACAATAATGGTTTGTGTAGGCTTCTGTACATGTGGATCTACATATGTTGCCCTGTGGAATAGATAGTCACCATGGATATCTTAGATCTCTTGCTTGGTGAAGAAGAGAAGGAGAAAAGGGGTACTGAACTGTGTACTCCCCCCACTGTTTTGTAGGTTACTCCTGAACCCCCTGCCCCACTTTTAAGCAACTGACTGGGCAGGCAAAACTGTGAGTGGATCAGGTAAGTGGAGTATAGAGTACTACCACTTTGGGGTAGGTAACTGCAACTAACAAGACTTTTTCCACTCCTAACACACGTTTTCATCCTTTAAATGGATGCTGTGTTACCATAAATTTAAAAGCCTGGTTGTTGTTGTTTTTTGTGGGTAAGGGGCTCCCTAGGTTGAGCAAATCAAGGGGCCGGGGGGGGGCAGTGTAGCCAGGACACACTAAAAGTGTTACAGCAGGGAAGCATGCTGCTAAAGTAATGCCAGAAAAATCTACACTAATAATAGCTCATTTAGAGCGTTTTGTGTAAAATCTGTAGTATAATGTCATTCATCCAAACAGCCTTGACACATAAACTCTCCAATTTTAAAATGTTTTTTTATAAACTATGTATGAAGTATTCCTATTGTTGAAATCTATTTTCCTTTGCAATTTTATCTCAACAATATAATGGGAATATTCCATACATCACTTAAAGCACGATCTACTTATACTGAGCTCACACAGAGCTCATCTGTATATTAATTGATATGGGGTAGCAGGACAGAAGATATATTCCCACTGTTGGAAAGAAAAATACTGTTTTTATAATTCCTCACATGTGTCAATACTGAAATAAATTTTGTGCGCATTGTGTATATTTATTTTACACCTATCTTTTTTAGAGATATGATTCTAGAGAATGCTACTAACATATTTGGCAACATGACCCAATGAGATAAAAAGCCAAGCTTTCAGGACAAGCTAGAAGATATTATTTAAAAGGCATGCACTCACGACTGCACCATCAAAAGAACTGCACCATCAAAACTACTAGTGTTCTCGAGTCACAACAGCCTCCCATAATTGCAGAGATTTCAGAATAATTTTATGAGTTGAGTTGATATTCAGGACTTAACAGAAGTGTCAGCCAAGCAGAACAAAACTCTTAAAATTCCTGCCTAGTTAACTGATATTACTTCAGCTAAGGAGAAACTCTTTCCTTTGTTAGCAACTTCATAATTAGGGGAAATGCAATTATTCACGACCTACTCCATTCTGTTATTAATTTATTCATATCATATTCTGTTACACACACACACACACACACATTTCTTACAGTGTTCAGGTTTTAGACATAATTCTGCAGTCTTCACAGAATTCAAAGAGTAGATTATTTGCAAAGTTCTTTGTTTTTGTTTTGCAATAAAATATCTGAAATACATTCCAATTTGGATGCTGGTTGTAATACAGTCCAGACAGAAGAAATGTCTTGTGCAGGGGTATCAAACTCATTTGTTACAAGGACCAGATATTACATAAATGTCAATTGGTTGGGCGGGGTCATGTGTACCAGCCCAGATCGGCCATGTGTACCAGCCCGCAGAGGGCTCACCAGCCCAGATCAGAAGGGGGTGGCTGCCTTGGCTGGTGAGTCCACGGTGGGCTCGTCAGCCCAGATCAGGAGCAGGGGGGTGGCTTCTTCGGCTGGCAAGCCCAGCGAGTACATCCCCCTCCTCAGCAGCCCCTGATTTCGGAAAAGGGCGAGCGATGCGTTAGGTTGGAGCCCCTGCCTTCCAATCCCCACTGCCTGCAGGCTCAGACCTCCACATGGAGGTCCCAGCCAGCAAGCAGTGTAGATTTGAAGACCCCTGCAGCCCAGAATCGGGAGTGGGGGGAAGGAGGGTTGGTGGCTACCTTGGCTCGGCTCGCAGGCCAGATAACAGTGCTAAAAAAGCTGGATCCTGCCCATGAGCCTTATCTTTGACATCCTTGGTCTAGTGTGTCATCAGTTCCGTTTATGAATCATTTTGACCCAGGTAACATGATGAATATTGGCAGTATCTTGAGATTTGTGAAAGCTAGCACTTGTGCTACGGATCCTTGTCCATCCTGGTTGCTGAAAGGCACCTTCCTTCAGCAACTCAAAGAGGTGGCAATCTGTCCATTTCTTTAAAAGAACGATTGCTACAGCAAAATGATGTGGCCAATTATTGCCTGGTCTCTAATCTGCCCTTTCTGGGCAAGGTGATAAAGACAGGATGTGGACCAGCTTCAGGTCTTCCAGAATGACTCATCTGTTCTGGACTCTTTTCAGTCTGGTAGCTTTGATTGTCTGAATGCAGACAAGGGCTATGCCTCTTTATTGCTTCTACTGGATTTATCAGCAGCCTTTGACTCAGTGGATCATGCAATCTTGTTGAGATGTTTGGAGGCAGAAGTAAGCATCAAGGGGTGTGCTTGGGATTGATTTAATTAGTTCCTTATGGACCGATCTCAGAGGGCTGCTGTTGGTGAGCAGCTGTCTTCAGTGCAGGCTATGTCCTGTGGAGTTTACAAGGTACAGTCTCATCTCCCATTCAATTTCCATGTAAACCCCCATGGGAGAAATAATTGATGTTTTTGGAGTTGGCTGTCATCAATATGCTGATGACACCCAGTTCTATATTTCTTTATCCGAATTGTCAGGTGATGCAGTAAGAACCACTGCATGTCTGCTGTGTTTATATGGCTAAGAATGAACAAGCTGAAAATCAATCCCAGTAAAATAGAGGTAATGTTGGTTGGGAAGGCTGAAGTCTTGAAGGACATTGTGCTTCCCCTATTTGATGGGGTTCACTTGAAGCTTGTTGACTTGGTTAAGAGTATAGGGGTTATACTAGATCTATAATTATTGCTGGAAAAGCAAGTAATGCAGTTTCCATCCATTTAGCCGAGAAGATGGTTCTCTACCTCTACCAAGCTGGCCACATGGATCCATGTCATGGTGCTCTCAACACTAGACTATTGTAATGCACTCTGGATGGGTCTGCCCTTGAAGTCAACTTGGAAACTTCAGTTGCTATAGAATACTGTAGCTCAGTTATTATTGGGAGATAGGCAAAGTATGCATTTTATACCCACCTGCTGTCACTCCATTTACTACCTATCAGTTACTGGGTTCAGTTAAAGGTACTGGTTGTTACCTACAAAGCTCTGCATGGCCTTGGACCCTCATATCAGGAGACTGCCATGTCAGCTTTGCTCATCTTAGCAAAACCTTCTGAATGTACCACTCTGCAAAGGGGTAAGACTGACATCTGCCCAAACATGTGCATTCCCTGTGGTGGCTCAGTAAAGACTCTGCACTTCTACAATTTCACAAACTGTGTAAAACATAATTGTTCACGAGGATATTTTTATAAAGGGAGTAAGGCTGTAGTATAATGGAATAGAGGGTGCTTTATAAAGGGAACACTGTTTACTGAATGCTTTATCTTGCTATTACTGCATTGTTTTCTGCTTCTGTAATTCCATTTTTGCATGGATCATGACACATCATGTCTGATACATTCCCCCCACTGTTTCTGATTTTTCTCATCCTAGCTAGGCTAGCCTGAGTTAGTACTGGATGGGAGATCATCAAGGAATATCAAGGTCATCATGTAAAGCAATGGCAAACCACCTCTGTTAGTCTCTTGCCTTGAAAACCCTACTGAACTGCCATAAGTCAGCTGTGACTTGATGGCACTTTACACACACACACACACACACACACACACAGAGAGAGAGAGAGAGAGAGAGAGAGAGAGAGAGAGAGAGAGAGAGAGAGAGAGAGAGAGAGAGAGAGAGACCTACTGCATTGTTTGTTGAATATTTCATGCTATTTGATTGCATTGTTTTACACTGTTCAAATCCACCTTGAGTCTCAGCAAGAAAGCTAGGCTATAAATAAAGTTAATTAAATGAATAAAATAACCAAGCAAACCCTTTTGTGAAACTCATCTGTCATAAGTAAAGTAAGTTTCATTGTTTACCACGGTACACACATACACTCCACGCACTATTTATTAATACCTGAAATAATGTAACTATTCAGTCCAACAATATTACTAGTATAATAGCAAATGCCAGTAGTATAGTTTTGATGCCTGAATGATCAGTGCTATAAATTGCCATTTTTCCATCAGGTCCCCATTGTGCAGATTATGACAACAGAAAAAATCAGAAGACAACATTATAGGGTTTATGTCCAAAATATCAAAACAATGAGAACAGAACAAAGATTGGAAATATTACAGTTCATAGTGTAATTACCAAAGCAGAGAAAATGTAGACCTCCAACAATAAACCAAACTCACACATTTAAAGCAAGGGGCTCAACATGCTTATCAGTACAGACAGTCATAAAGACACTGGAAACAAAACCTAGCATTCCACTTATATTGCAATCAAGATATATTTTTCTCCATTAAACATATACCACATTCATTTTGCCTGAAAATATATATGGATTTCAGTTGGTGCCATCCTTAGGATCCATTCCATTGTCTTTGGCTACAGTCCACACTCATTTCAACAGAATTAAACCAATATAACTGTAAAATCCACTATCCTAAGTGACTGGCTTCCTGCATGCGGATTTCTTGATGTATTCGCTTCTTCTCTTAACAGTTTTAAGGGACTGATCAATGTTTCTAGTATTGGTCTATGTATTTTATCAGCTGCATTCACTGAACTTTGTTTAATGACACAATTAATGAATTAATAATGACATTCTTTCTCTCTCCATGAAAAAGCCAGTGAAATTATTTCTGCATTCAAACATATTGATAAGTAATCATATGGTTTACATTTAACCAAACAAACACACCTGAAGAATGTTACTATAGGTGACTGTATAAATAAAATACATCTATTTAAAAATATAAAAAACAGACTTTAAAAAGTCAGATGTGATTCAGCAAGATATTAAGAAAGACTTCTTCCTTTTATGTGTCAGTGAGCTGCAATGACGTATGGAACTGACCTGCACCTGACCTGGATTCGGACCAACAGCCAGTTCTCAACGAATGATCTAATTTAATTCTTTTGTCTATTTGAAGCTGAACAACTTTTTTAAAGCTTATAATTTACTTTGGCTCAAAGCTAAAATATCACCCTTGTGTGATAATGGATTAGGGAGAAGATTTTGTGACCTCTCTCGAAAATCCATTAAATGACAAAGAACTGAACTGAGTTGCAATGACCAATTCTTTTATTCAGCTCCATCTCATTAAAGATCTCCGACTCCAAGACAACACTCTGGTCATGTATTTTCCCAGAATACTAAGTTCCAATGAGTTCAGTGAGATTTACTCTCTAGTAAGTATCCTTGGAATGTACACTTACTTTGGGAATAAACCCTATTTGCTAGTAAATGGTTGTCAACATCCAGGCAAAACCTGGAGATCTCCCAGAGTTACAACTGATCCTCAGACTACAGAGATCAATTCCCCTAGAGAAAATGATTGCTTTGAAGGGTGGACTCTATTGAATTATACCCTAATGGAGCCCTTCCCCTCCCCAAACATTGTCCCCCCAGGCACCCCCCAAGTCTCCAGGAATTTCCCAACCCAGCAATGGAAATCCTAGGAAAGATCCAGGCTGCAATCCAATATACAGCTGCAGTCCAAGGGACACTTATCTGCTTAGCTGGGAGCAAATCCTATTAATCTCAATGGGACTTACTTCCAAACAAATATGAATAGAACTGGGCTATGTGTGAACGTACTCAGAAATAATCTCATGGTGTCACCATTTTAGCTCCAGAGTTGATGACCAAAGAGTTTTGTAAAGCTTAAAAGATTTGTCCAAAATAGTTTCATCCAGTAAGATATTGTTTTACATATTTTTCATGTTGCTTTGCCTTTGGCATGTATGTTGTTATGGAAACTTCAAAATGAGGTGAAAACAGGAAATCATCTCTTAAAGATTTATACCTGTGTGAAGCCACAATGTCAAATGACAAAAAGGGGTACCTACCTGGATTCTAGCCTCAAGCCAAGTTCAGCATAATGTCTCAGTGTGCATTTGCATTCCCTTCATATATTGTGTTCTCCTACATGTGGCTTCTAGATTGCCTATTAAAACAATATAAACTACAGCACTGCATGTGGCTAATAATACCACCTGCACTTTTACAACTGTAACTCTACCTGTGAAATGATTTTTCATGCTTTGTAACTGCTGGTTTTGTGAAAGGACACCTTTGAGGAAGATTCCATGCTTTTCAAGCGAGAGCTGCTTTACCCAGTGGAAACTGCCAGCATGAAACAGCATTTCTAAATTCCATTCATTTTGATTTAAATTCTCTCCCAAACTGAAACTGGTGTAGTTTGAAAGCACACAGTTTTGACTGGACTTCCCCCAATATTAGCAAAAGACCTCCATGAAATTGGTCCAATTCATTTGCTTATGGTTCACTATAATAGCCAGAGTTTGCTTCCTGTGCAGACACAGCAATCTGCACAACAAGACCAGCCACAGATACCACAGCTACCCCCAGGTTTGCGGGAAAATCTTGTTTTTAAAAACCCCAAGTTTTGAAGCATAACCCTGAAAAATTACTAGCAGCTCCCCATGCCAAGCCAGAGTTCAAGTGGACATTTGCATAGCAACCCAAAATGCTGAGTGAACATTGGCATGAAGAGTTCAGGAGGTCAGAAGATGAGCCAGAGATAGGGATGAGAGGGGTAAGCCGGATTCAGCTGTGAAGGAAGAACAAGTTAGGAGCTAGTGTCAAAGTGAGGATGGGGAAAAAATGGATTTTCCCTGCCTGCAGGTCTTTGTGAGCCCCCTCGTCATTGATAATAAAACATAAATATACCTGAAAACACACAGCAACATATATGTTGATGTGAATCACATTACATACACAAAACCAAAACAAAGAGGCTTGTGGAAACATAAGATTACCAAAGATACTTTGCAAAATAATTTCTGAGCCAGAGAGTCAGATGCACAAAATGTTATATCTAGTTGGCAAAGAGATTTAGGAGAGCCAGTGTGGTGTAGTGGTTAGGCGAGGGGCTGTGGCTCAGTGCTAGAGCACTTGCTTGGCATCTAGAAGGTCCCAGGTTCAATCCCATCTCCAGTCAGAAGGATCAGGTAGTAGGTGATGTGAAAGACCTCTATCTGAGACTTTGGAGAGCCACCCCCAGTCTGCAACTTATGGTTCTGCAACCCCTTGGAGCCATTTTGGAGGGAATGCAGGGGGCTGCAACGGAAATGGAGAAGCTCATTATCCTCTAGATCTAACCAAGGTTAATTAATTTATAAGAAACAAAAGGTCTAGTCAAGTGTGACTTCCAAGATCCACTATGAGTGTGTGTTTCAGGCACATGTGTGCCCACAGACATCCTCTCTATGCTAGGTAGAAAATATATCTAACAAGAGATACCCATGATCCTGCCTGTCTCTGGATCAAGAAATGAATAAGAAGTTCAGGAAAACCCCCCAGCAAGATGAACTGGGTTTTGTGACAAGTAGGGTTGCCAGCCTCCAGGTAGGGTCTGGAGATCTCCTGGAATTATAACGGATAACAGAGATCAGTTTGCCTGGAGAAAATAACTCCTCTGAAGGGTAGACTGTATGGAATTATACCCTACTGATGTCTTTCCCCTCCCTAAACCCCACTCCAGGAATTTTCCAACCCACAGCTGGCAACCTGTATTACCCATGGTTCAGAAAAAATGGATTCCAACAGGCAGATATTGGGGAGGAAAAGGTATGCAACTTTATTAAACAAAAGTAACCCTGTATCCAGGCTAATAACCTTAGGAAGATGGGAAGTCGTCTCCTGGGAGGTAAGCCACTTCGTCCTGTCTGGTAGCCCATCCTTGTTCTGCAGACGCTTCTTATCTGGAGCCCTCTTCTCCTCCTCTCTTCAGTAGTGAGCAAAGCCAGATTTATTTCCCCATCACCAGGTGCTCATTATTTACAGTGCAGTGTGACAATTAACTCCCTGAGATTGCTCTCACATGGAGAAGGGCTGTATTGAGCACCACCTACCTCCTCATGAGTACAATTGTCTTCCGCAATTTCCCCTACACAACCCTACTGACAGGTCAGTTCTCCCAAGCTCCAGGCCTCTCTGGGTCTCTCCCCTCCTGAAGGAGGAAGGGATGGAGTGATGTCAGATGTTGGTCACTTCTGATTTGTACCCAGAAATGACATCAAGACATGCTATGAATTGCACAACTCTAAGGTTAAAGAAAATTCCAAATTCCTAGACTATCATAATATCACTTCTGGGTACAAACCAGAAGTGACATCACAGTATTAAGCAACATCGTAAATCACTCCCCACACACCAAAGGCTCACCGGTGGCCAGTACTCAGCTGGCAACCCCAATAAGAATTTCCCCCTGCCATCTGGGCCTCTCGTGTTTGTATACTTCTAGTAATCAAGAGGAACAACAACAGATAGACTGCTATCCACCATAAGAGGTTAGAAGCATAACATTCTCAGTAATTTCTTGCTTTTTCAACCTCTCTCCATATAAAAGTCTAAGCAGAACATAGCTGTAAAAGGGGAAAAGATACTGTAACCTCTGCATGGCTACTAGCACAACCTTTTCAGGAATCACAGATTATTTGTCTGCATTCTCCGTAAGCATTTTTTACTCTAACCTATATTAGGCTGTTATTAGTATGCCATATTGTAATTCAGCTGAACAAAAAATTAGTGTGACCAGTAGTAATGGTATTTGCTATTAACTAGCTGAGGCAGCAGCAGTTTCAAACTATCTGCATCTCATTCTGAATTTAATTATTGCAACAACATCTCATTTGCTCCTAGGTATTATAATTATTGTCTCATTTAAATCGAGAGGTATTTTAATATGAATGCAGTTAATGAGGCAAAAGGTTGAAAATGTGCAGGGCACTGAGCTTTAAAAGTAGAACAAACTATGTTTTAAATTATCTTCACTGCAAGTTAAATGAATTTTTATTCTGCCAAAAGGCAATGCATGCCCAAATGATTTATAAAGATTTTTGCAAATTACAAGTTGATATAAGCAGCAAATTGGACAACAAATGCGTATCAAAGTTGGCAGATCAAAGGTTTTCCTTTGAATTTTTTTACTTCAGATTGTATCCAATTAGAAATTTTAAAATATCTATGTTCTTTGTGTTGCTAAGAGCATTGGGTCTTTTATACATCAATAGTTGCCATGAAAACCCCAAAAGGGGTCACCATAAGTCGGCTGCGACTTGAAGGCACTTTACACACACACAGTGGTGTGCTACTTTAGAACTGCTGCTCTCCTCTAGTGATGCCATTGATGCTTATCACATTTGTCCACAATAGGTCCTGTCAGATCAACCACATTTCCTTCTTCAATCGAGTTATGGGCTTACTGGATCGTGGGAATAATGTTGGAGTACTGTGTGCAATTCTAGAAGCCTCACTTCAAAAAGGATGTGGATAGAATGGTGCAGAGGAGAGTGACGAGGATCATAAGACCAAGCCCTACGAGGAACGCCTGAGGGACTTAGAATGTTCAGTCTGGAGAAGAGGAGGTGGGGGGGCAGAGAAACAAATGGGAAAAAACAACAGCACATACAAATCAAATTTAAAAACTTAAAAATTGAGAGATTCCATCTGTCGCTTAATTCTTCTCAGTTTTTTTATTTGATTTGTATTTTTCTTTTTGGGGATCTTTAAATGCTAATAGGGGTAGAGTCTTAAGTTATTACCGTTGGTCCTTTAAAAAATTAAAGGGAAGGAGGGGGTAATATATAAGAGGGATTCTTTCTGGGAGATGGAGGCTTGGAGATATTATCTGTGCTTACTAATATAAAATTGTTAAATTGTAATTTAGCAATGGAGGTCAGGGTTTGGTGGTGTCTCAGTGGAAGGAGCCTGCGCAGTGGGAAACCAGAGCACAGTTCTGTGAAGCTGGGATTACTTCTAGACAGGAGTGTTGAGGATGGACTGATATCCTACTGGAGAAGCCAGCGAAAGGTCAGGGATTTGTTCTGCTCAGCTTCTGTGGATTAACATTGGTTCTGGGCTTGCAAAAGTGCTCCTTGCTTAAATTTGTTCTGCTGGGATTATCTGGTTTGACACTAATTCTGTTGGATTTACAAAAGCCCTCCTCCCCTTGCTTAAGTTTGTTCTGCTGGGTCGCTGTGGATTACCATTGGTTCTGCTGGCATTGCAAAAATGCCCCCTCTGCTTAAATTCATTCTGCTAAGATTCTCTGGTTTGACATTAATTCTTTTGGGATTACCCTGCAACATTGGCCCTGGGATTTGCTGGGATTCTGTGGGTTGAAATTGGTTCTTTGGTTTAACACGGCTTCTGTTGGGCTTGCCATATTGGCTTGTGGTTCTTCTGGGATTCCCTGGTTCTGCATTGGTTCTGCTGCACTTGTTGCTTCTGTTTGTATGAGAGGCATTTGACCAGTGGTTGTTGCAGCATGTTGATATGGGGGTCTATCATCCCAGTCCCAGAACATTTACGCTACTCCCAAAGACTGTCATTCCACTCGTGGGTCTATCATCCCAGTCCCAAAGCAGTGATTCCAGCCCCAGGAACCATCATTCCACTCCTGGGCTACCTTTCCAGGCCAAGAACACTTCTGCTACTTCCAGGGGTTGTCATTCCAGATCTAGAGCACTTATGGTACTCACAGGGGCTGTTGTGCCACTCTCGGGGCTGTCATTCCAGTCCTAGAGCAGTCTATCTGGGCCTAGAGACCCCCGTAAATCCATTTGACATTTTCATTGCAACCTTTTGTTTGCTGTTATCTATTTCAATGGAGTCCAAGCAAGTCAACTGGCATTTTTGGCTCTCATTATATCCAGTGGGCATTCCAGCATCTCCAATTTTTCTCCATGGGCAATCCTGAAATTCATTTTACTACATCTCTCCTTGTTAAATCGGTTTGTCTTGGTTTTATTAGGCTTGCTACATCGTTCCATAGTTCTGCAGATTCTGCACTGGTTCTTTGAGCTTGTTGGTTCTAACTGCTTGGAGAAGCTTTTGGCCAGGGGTTGCTTTGCTTGCTCTTGTGTCTCTGGCTAAAGAAAGCATGGAATTCCCCTGTCCCCATAAAGAAAGCATGGAATTCTCCATCCCCATAGTAAGCACTGGAGGATTGCTGGGGGCACCCTCTTCAGGGGCCCATAGAATTGTACCTTGAGAAGGTGCAGAAAAGAGCAACCAAAATTATCGGGGGGGGGTAGAGCAACTGCCCTATGAGGAGCGTTTGAAGTGCTTAAGGATGTTTAGCTTGGCAAGAAGGCAGCTAGGGGAGACATGACAGAGGTCTATAAAATTATGCATGGTATGGAGAGAGTGGACAGGGAGAAGTTTTTCTCCCTCTCTCATCATACTAGAAAGTGGGGTCATCTGCTGAAGCTGAAGGGTGATTCAAAACAGATAAAAGGAAGTATTTCTTCACACAATGCATAGTTAAATTGTGGAACTCCCTGCCCCAGAATGTGATGATGGCTGCCAACTTGGAAGGCTTTAAGAGGGGAGTGGACATGTTCATAGACGATAGGGCTATCCATGACTACTAATCAAAATGAATACTAGTCATGATGCATACCTATTCTCTCCAGTACCAGAGGAGCATGCCTATTATATTAGGTGCTGTGGAACACAGGCAGGATGCTACTGCAGTCGTCTTGTTTGAGGGCTTCCTAGAGGCACCAGGTTGGCCACTGTGTGAACAGACTGCTGGACTTGATGGGCCTTGGTCTGATCCAGCATGGCTTTTCTTATGATAAAATTCTCAAAGAACTGAATCAACTCCCTATAATTTGAAGCCACTGACTATAAGTAAGCTGCTCTAACAGGCCACTAGTGGGGCAAAAGTGTCTCAGGTTTATGTTCTCTGTCTGCTGAACGTGTTTAAACAAAGCAAGATGTTTTGGTGACGTTTTCACAAAGGTGATCATGTCAGATAACTCACCCAGGAAATTTCTACACATAGTAACATTTTCTGACAGATCATGTACCACTAAGTTCACAACATGTGCAAAACAATGAACATATAGTGCTCTTGGCTTCTCAGCCTTTACAAGAGCCTGTACTCCACTAAGATGTCCAGCAACATTCGATGCTCCATCATAACTTTGGCCATGACATCTTTCAAGAGAAAGATCAAAGTGACAAAGTACATCTTTCAAAACAGAAAAGAGAGTTTTAGCAGTGGTGGACTCAGTTTCACAAAATCCAAAAAAGAATTCCTCCACAAACATATCCTCTGTAGCAATGAGGAAGCAAAATGAAACCTGTTCTTGTGTGATGATATCCATGATCTCATCAAAAATTACATTGTAATAAACAGCTGCTTTAATCTCTCTCACCAGTGTACATATAACATTGTGAGCCATGATCTCAAGCATTTCATTCACAGTGGTAAGTGAAATCCATTTGTAGTTTGTACAACTGAACCATGATTTCAGCTGTGGAACATCTGCAGTATGAGCTGTTTCAGGTTTGACTCTCCTCGTCATGGCACAGGCAAGGTACCTTACTGATGCTAAAATTGTCAGCAGTGCCTTCCTAGCATCTCTCATTTGCTTCTGCTGGCCTTCTGAAAACTTGTTCTGTACATTTACTCCTGCTTTAACAGAGGCTTCAGCTTGGACAGCTGCACAGTGCAAATTAGAATTCTGATGGGTCTGGAATCTAAACAGTGACTTCTTCCAGCTTGAGAAGCCATTTTGAACAAAAGTTTCATGTGCATCCTTGTCTCTTGATCTGTTTGGAAGAGGAACATTCATGCCATTTGCTGCTAAATGAGAGATGTCACAAAATGCGTTTTCCATTGCCTCATTATAAAAGATCCATACATAGATTCTTTTCCAAGTATCTTGGGATTGTTGGCCAGGATGTTGCTTCACATTAGAAGCTCTCTTCTCTGAAGAGGGAAGCATCATAACCCAGCATTGGTTATAGGTCATTAATAATATGTTGGACTGGTTTGTGTTGTGAGCTGTATGTGACCACCAGAGGTGTTCTATTGTCATTTTCTTTGGGTTTGTCTTGTAGCAAGGGGGTGTCAAGGTATCATTCTGGGCTTTTCAATCATCTTTTTTACCATATCAGCAGGATATTGTAGTTGCGAAAATGCTCACAGTAGCTCCTTCAAATGAGTATCTCTGTCTAAGGGGTTGGAGCAGATGCGACTATAGCGTAGGACTTGGCTGTTTGATATGGTTGGGGTGGTACCTGGATGCATGTAGATATATTTGCTGATCTGTTGGTTTCCAGTATAATGTGGTGATTGTGCATCCCTCATGTATCCATACTGTGGTGTCCAGAAAGTTTATTTCTTGTTCAGAAAAATTCAGAGCTAGATTGATGGTGGGTGGAAGTTGTTGAAACCCTGGTGAAATCTTCTGATGGCTTCTTTGCCATGAGTCCAGACAAAGAAAATGTCATCAATGAATCTCAAGTAAAGGAGAGGTACCAGTGGGTAGGAGTTCAGAAAATGCTGTTCTAGATCCTCCATGAAAATGTTGGCATATTGTGGAGCCATGCAGGTGCCCACGGCTGTGTCACTGATTTGAAGGAATAACTCCTCACCAAACCTGAAGTAGTTGTGGGTGAGAACCAACCTGCAGAGTTCAGTGGCAAGATCCTTTGTTTGGGCCATAGGAACAGGTCTTTTAAGGCAGTGTACAAATTCTTAATAAACACACAAATGCATACTAGCAAATAGGAACAAAGCCCCAAAGAATCATGGAAATTGAAATATGATACAACAGGAAGATAGGACAGGACTGTGCTTCAGCTGCCATTGTAACTGAGCCCCTCATGTGAGCACTGGTTGCCTGGGGAGCCCCTCAGGCCCCCCATAGTTTACACCTATGGGCCAGGCCCCCAGTTGGGCCAGGGGATCCCCTGCCCCCTACTCTTGTTTCTCGCTCCCACTCTAATCAGCAGTACAGGAAAAAATTACAAATTGGTACCAGCTACAGCATAACATCACATGGCAAATGTTTTACCTTAGCATTCCTGGTGATTCCTAGAGCTATATATGTCACTTCAGGTTAAAAAAATAACAACAAGTGACATGATACCTCTGCCAGTGTCATGCCCCTCCCCCCATATCCCTGTCCAGGCATACTCTAGAAACCCTAGAAAACAGTCTTAGTTTGAAATAGAAAATCTTCTGCTTCAATTTTTAAGGGGAGGATGTTGCTTTTTTGAGTGTTTGACAAATAGTAACGATTGATTGCTCTTCTAACAATGCACAATGCGGTGTGCTACATAAAACTCAAAAACAATTACAATTTAATTAATAAAAAATAACTAGTTCAATTAAAAGTGCACACTGAACAACACTAAAAAACAATACAATCTCAGTCTCACTAAAAGCAGCTGTAAAACTCAAACACCTACAAAGGAGCTTAGTTAGCATGGTTTGCCTTTTTCATATTAATGCAATCTGAACTGTAATAGACAGAAGAAAACGTCTTCATTATACAATAATGGTGACATGTAGGAGTCTGGCCTTTATATTATAAACATGAAGAAAATATCTTTGATTAGGTCATAGTCCTCAAAAACGAACTGTTTTCACTGTTTATTTTAAAGTTTATACTAAAGTTTTATATAATCCTTTCCTATTTGATGTTTTAATGAGGTAGGTCTCCTTCTCACACTGCCACCAACCCTTCTGCTTAAAGCTTTCTTTAGTTCATTAACTCCCCTGAGTTGCTTCTCCCTAGTGGAGGAAGATGATGGAATACAACAGACTGAGCGTGGGAAACATTTATTTGCCTGAATTCTCTTCCGGATGGTTCCAAGACTCCCCCTCACAGCACTTTCCTTTGCCTTTGTCTTTTTTTTTTTTTTTAAAGCCCAATTTTTCTATCTGTATAGAAAGAATGTGGGTGTTTTGTGTTGGCTGTACGTGTGCTTTAATTTTTTTTAAAGCTTAAAAGACTTTTGCACCTTAATAAGAGATCATTAATTCAGATTTAGTTCACAAACCCTATTCATGCTGTAACCATGAGTTTGCAACAAGCTTTTATTTCCTATATGATGTAGGTCCTGATTCTTCTGTCCAACTAGCTGTCAGATTATTTATGTTTCAAAACTAAATATGTCTCAATTCTTGCCACTGTCCTAAAGGAAAGTTTGGCTGCAAATGAAATAGTCTGTCTCTCTCTCTCTCTCTCTCTCTCTCTCTCTCTCTCTCTCTCTCTCTCTCTCTCTCTCTCTCTCTCGTGTGTGTGTGTGTGTGTGTGTGTGTGTGTAAGAGATTATAGCTGCTAACGTAAAAATTATTTTGATTAAGATACTAGTTTTAGCTTCCATTGCATTGTAGGATATAAACAAGGCACACGCATTGATATTGCATCTCAAATTGCATCTCAAATTTTTAAAAGAGGCTCCTTGGTTTTCAGTTATGCTTAAATGATGCTAAACGTTAGTGAGAAAGTAGACTTAGCTCAGGCTGTAGAATACCATTTTCTCTATCTTTGCACTGAAGGATAAACAGAATAGGCTTCAAATCAAGTTCAGTTTAGTGGCCAATAGATGGTACCAATTAGGGATGCCAGGTCTCCCACTACAGTTGTGGGGGCGGGGGAACGGACAGAGTAGGCACACTGACATTGTGTCAGAGTGCAATGTCACTTCCGGCAAAAACCAGAAGTGACTTCATGACTTCTGAAGCGATGCTCTAGGATTCGCCAAAAACAAATCCAAAAGTGTAACCCCTGATGTCATGATGTCACTTCCAGTTCTTCAACAGAAATGACATCACGTACTGGCATACTGCCGGTGTGTCTGTCCCCAGCCCCAAATCTTCCCAGGCATGCCAGTCAATATCCTGGCATCCCTAATACCAATTCATTTAGTATTGGTTTCTATTTCTGTTGTTTCCAAAGTGAATCACACTGTGGGCAGCTTTAAGTACAAGGTAAGGTGGATGACAGAAATATCCATAGCAGCTACTGTAAGGTTCTCATCAGAAGCCTTGTTCTGTATACCAATCTGACTCAAAGTGACTTCAGTGATATTGAGATGCAGGGCTCTGTAGCCCTGAATTTTGGGGAACTCCTCTGTGGTGAAGCTAAATGATGCTCATCCCTGTTTCCTTACAGTCTAACATTTCTCTTCAAACAGCTTGTCACTGAAAATGACACTCTATCAAATATTGCTTTCTGAGTACAATGTTTCAATCTGTTAGAAAATATCTTAATTTAGAGGCAGGAATTATAAAAAATACTCTAAATGAAGCTGTCTGTATTACAAACTGCACCTATTCTTACTTTGGCCACAATCCACTGGAAGCATCCCTTCTGCATGGCCACCAAAATGAATGAGAACAGGCACATAACCGCAGGGGGCATATAGTATCATATTGTCATTCAAAATGTGTTGCACCCTCTCTTTGAAATTTTCACTTAATTTTTTCTTTTTTTAATATCTAGCTCTTTTCCTTATGGAGATGGGAAAAACCTACAACTAATTTTGCACTGGATTGTCTCATCAGGAACAGGAAAGAAAAAGCTGAAAGCAAAACTCTTGTTCTAAGCCCTTGTTAACTCCTTACTGACTTAATTCACTCTTATATGCCTGAGCCTGATCAATAACCTCTTGTCATCTGCCACTTCCTTCTTCCTTGTTTGCTTTCTTTCTCTGCTCATGTCAGCAGTGAAATGTAAGAGCATTGAGCAGAAAATAATATGAGAAAGAGTGTCCTGTGTTTGCAATAGAGAAACTGCCCCAAGGAAACAGAGCAAGATGAGAAAAAATGTCTGTCCAGTTCCACTCAGCCTGCTATCTGTGTTTTAATTAATTGCTAGACATCTTGCGCCCGCCTATGTGAGAAAATTTATGCTTCCACTTATGTGTAGAATGTCTTTTACTTCCAAAAAAACCCCTTCCTTGCTAGTATTAGGAGATGAGTTTCTCTGTTGGAGGGAGCAACTTGAAGGTCGGTGAAACTCTGACATTTCCTAACAGCCACTTTTTTTGTATTATTTTCTCCCTCCAAGCAGGATGGGAAACAGTGCTTGGGGCAGAGGATCCCCCATTACCAGTGGGGGCTTGACAGCCCTAATATTACATATTTTGTATCATCGTTTGGAGCCCTACCCCGTCCACCACCTCAGGCTTACGTCCCGCTACGCCTCTAGAGAGAAGAATAGAGCTACGCAATGTGAACTGACAAACAGCTCAGAGAACAATGATATAAAATAATTTTTCTTTGAGTAATTTATGGTATGATAAGCTTCAGAACCCCCAAAAGCATGATTTAGGTATCGTGGCTTTATTACACTATACTCCTCCACAAATGCATACCTTTTGGGAATCTAATTTAAAAAGAAAAAGAAAGAAACAGTGAAAACACATGAAAGAAAGTTTCCAAAGAAAGCATACGGTGAGATATGCTGTAGGATCACGTCTGCCTCTGCTGCACTCTACCCCATTCCCCCTCTTTCTTACCCAAACTGAAAGCCCAAGGTTGTTGTGGTTTTTTTTTTCAGAATTAAACATTTCTATTTCTATATTAGAGTCAATCCTCCAACTGTCTGGAAGTATCTCATGTCCCCATCATGTGCAGGTTTACTCATAAGTTAAGTCCTGCTAAATCCAAAGGGATTCCAAAGCAAGTATGTATAAGCCTGCAGCCTCAGTTACATACTATGTAGTTTGTTGGAAAACATTGTTATTTATGAGGTTGTAGTTTTATGTTTTGGAAGTATAACAAATGCTTAATCAAGTAATGCTACATGGGACAAATATAACCTCTCAGTTTTTAATTGAATATTCATCCATGGCCAGTTTAGACTGAGCACAGGGCCTACATAAGTACTTGGGTAACAGGCACTTATGCTCAGTTCTATCTGAATTAATAAATTATACACTTCTAAATCCATTGAGCACATTGTTCCTTCCTTCAGTGCAAGTAAAAGCCACTCAAGGATTATCAGGGTAAGCGAGACTCTTCTGTCTTCAGAATTACATACTGTAGCAAATCTGTAGCATTCTCTGTCATCAGAGTATCAATACAACTGTTGCCCATAATAATGACACATAATCCAATGGAAAGTAAGTTAGCAAGAACGTGGCACATGTTCCTTGGACTGAGGACTGGTTTTGCCTGAAAACTCATATGCAATTTTCAAAGCACTGAAAGACAGGAAAAGGCCCATCTCAATACTGAAACTACTTTTCAGTTGTGAGCAATTTTCTAGGTATGCTTATGATCAGTAATCACTGAGAAATGAGCAGTATGAATCACTTTACATAGTTCCTGGAGATTTGGAGGGTGGAGACTGGGGAGGGCAGGATTTATAGAGGGGAGGGACCTCAGCAGGGTTTAAGCAGGGTATAAGCCAAAGACTCTACCTTCCAAAGCAGCTATCTCCAGGGGAACTGATCTCTGTAGTTGTAACTCCAAAAGACCTCTAGTCACCACCTTGAGTGAGGCAACTCTATGTACCAGACAAAACTGTACACAGGCTGTGAAGAAATTTTAATGATATGTATTTGCATTGAGTAACTGAAAACTAGGAACACATTTTCTACATTAATAGTTTCTTCTGAACATGTAGAACGGGCTTCATTAAAATATTCATAATCAAATATTTAAATTATAGTTCCTGCTTTCTTTGGGTATTTAACTTGGTTAATCTAAGTTAAATCTAGGTCTCTTTGGATGCACACAGGTGCATTCATGCAGTTACTAAAGATTAATTTATGAGTGTTCAATGAGAAGAATCTAGGCAGTTGCAACTGTTCATTTCTGAACCTACAGTATACGGCCGTGGTGGCGAACCTATGGCACACGTGCCAGATCGGGCACCCACAGCCCTCTCCGTGGGCATGTGTGCTGTTGCCCCAGCACAGAGTTCTGCTCTGCAAATGTGGGGAAAGCGCAAGCGACTTGTCCCGGCTGCCGTAGGAGAAAGGAGAGAGGTTCCTGTCTGTCTGCCCTTTCCACTTTTAAAGGGCCCGCTGAACAAGCAGCTCTCCTCCACCCCACCCCACCCCTTCTGGTTCTCTTCTCCCCGCTTGGGCAGCAAATGCGGGGAGAGCGCAGGCGACTGGTCCCGGCTTCAGCAGGAGAGAGAGGTTCCTGTCTGTCTGCCCTTCCCACTCTTAAAGGGTCCACTGAACAGGCTGCAGCAGGAGAAAGGAGAGAGGCAAAAAGGCAATCTCAAATCCCTGGGTTGCTTTTGGGGCGCATGCTGCTCCTGTTTGCATTCTTGCTCCTGTTTGCATTCTTGCAAATTCTGGCTCTCTTCTTCCCTGCTTGGGCAGCAAACGCGGGGAGAGCGCAGGTGACTTGTCCCGGCTTCATCAGGAGAGAGAGGTTCCTGTCTGTCTGCCCTTCCCATTCAAAATGGTCCGCTGAACAAGCAGCTCTCCTCCCACCCCACCCCACCCCTTCTGGCTCTTTTCTACCCTGCCTGGGCAGCAAACGTGGGGAGAGCACAGGCGACTTGTCCAGGCTGCAGCATGAGAAAGGAGAGAGGCAAAAAGGCAATCTCAAATCCCTGGGTTGCTCTTGGGGCGCACGCTGCTCCTGTTTGCTTTCTTCCCTAATGACTCTCACTGTTAACCAGGCCACTGAGCCTGGTGCCTTCTCCACACCTTTTTTAGACATGATGATTTTCATCTCTTCCACACACCCCAAGTTTGGTTTTTGAAATGCATGTGATAGGAGTGTGCAAAATGGTTTGCTCTGACCCATAAGGACGCCTCCTTGGCCCCAAAACTGTGTAATGTTGGTTTTTATATCTGTTTAGTCTTGGTTTTTATCTCCCCACCCCCAACAAGGTTTGCTTTTAAAGGCATGTGGTATAAGGGTTTGCTGAGACTTTTAAAGATGCTTCCTTGGCCCAAAGTCTGTTTAGTATTGGTTTTTATCCCCCTCCCCCCCAAAAAAAGGTTTGCTTTTCCAAATGCATGTGGTAAAAATGTGCAAAGGAGTGTGCAAAGCATATAAAGCTCTGTTATTGTGTTTTTCTTTTAAGACAAAATATGTTAATGTATGAGTTGTTTTTTCTAAACTAAAGCCTCAGTATTCAGGTTAAATTGCCGTGTTGGCACTTGGGTGATAAATAAGTGGGTTTGGGGTTGCAGTTTGGGCACTCGGTCTCTAAAAGGTTCGCCATCACTGGTATAGGGAATATTGTGACACAACTTTAAAGATGTGAAAATTTGAACAGAGACTGATTCCATTGTTGCACGAGAAGGCATCCAGAAAATTGCTACCGTGTTGCTTTGGACAGAAATTGCAGCTTCCCACCCCACCCCAACAACAACAAAATCCACTTACAATGCCATCCTAAGCAGAGTTACAACCTTCTAAGTCCATTGAGGTCAATAGGCTTAGCTCCTGATTCTACCACCATAGCCTATTGTGTATAAACTACTCTGTTCCAGTAGCCAAAAACACAGTTCTGCTCCTGTGCGCCCTTGCTTTGCTCTATAACATACATCTGATGTATCTTCTGACAGACAGAGGCGGGAGGAGGCTTCATCTGAGAAAAAAATAACAATTATCCCCAACCCAGTTTATTAGATTATCTAGTTCCCTAGCAATATCTACAGTTAATGCTACACCAACTTTCAGAGGTAGTATCAGCACGACAACAAACAAACAAACCAAAATTCCAAATGGGCTAGGGTATGTGGATCTTCTGAATAAAAAAGAAAGTGTTTGTTCATTTGTTTATATTCTACTCCTTAATAATCCCTTTCAGTATGAAGTTCTGATTCCTAAAGACTTATATGCAGTAAGATTTGCTATTAAATGTGTGAGCGCGCACACACACTTTTTAAACTTGCTTTATCATTTCACAAAGACTAAGGCCAAATTTACACAATGATTTATTAAAATATGCATATGAATGCAAATTAAGGAGTCTAAGAACATTTCACACATTCAGCTATACTAGATAAAACATTAATGTATGCACAAAATCACTCTGCATTTCTGGAAAACAACCAGAGGCAATGTTGCCATCTCCATAGAAAAACAATATAATGTAGAAATGGGGCTCAAGGCAGGTACAGGAGTTTCTAAATATTTCCTGTCTGACATGCTTGGCAGTATTTTGCCAGGGGTCTGCAAAAACCTAGCTCTTCTTTCTTCTGTCCTTTCTGTCACAGCATGCCCACCATTTCTTGCGTATGTATTTGCCCCAGCACTTACTACCCATTTATTCTAGAGCATCAACATTCACTGTTGTAAGCCTAACACCCCTGGCCAATATATTTGGGGGCCAGATCACCTCAGATTTGATGTCCTTGGTAGAATTGGAGGAGAAGGAAGTATGTGCCATTGAGTTGCAAGTAACCAAGGGTTTCAGGCAAGAGATGAGAAGAGGTGGTGCACCCTCCCAACTGCCTGCTTAGCCTGACGAGCTCAGGCTAAGCTGGGCTATTCAGGCCGCTGGCGGGGAAAGGCAGACAACGAGAGATGCCTTGTTTTTCTCTTACAAAGAGGTTCAGAAAGGGGGGTAGCTTCCCTGGTGGCTCTTATATACCCTCAGAGCAGAGGATGTCAGGACAAGGAACTATCATCCTTACTAAACTTGGTTGCAATGTGAAGCCAAGCATTTCCATTATTCTTTATATTGTCCTCTGATGATGAAGCATTGTAATGTTGAGTCTCCTTTAAACAAATTATGTCTGTTTCCAAACAAATACAGCACATAGACCCTTGAAGATACCTCCTTCACCGTTGCCAGATGTTGTCAACTAACACAGCAAAGAGAGCTTTTCACAAACTGCAGTCTCTTATTGTACCTGGCATACACTTAATCCCAAATATAATGGTCTAGGGGCTTCAGCTTAATACCAAATGTTCACTTGCACTGGGTAACCATGGTAGAATTACTGTAGTGGAAAACTGTCCAGCCACAAATGCACAGACTCACACACATTTATTATGTTAGGCAGGAAAGGTCCTATTTCTCTCTCTCTCTCTCTCCCCTCCCCCTCTGCCTTTCTTGATATAATTTTCCCCTTAGGTCCACTCTCTTTCTCTCTGTGTGTGTGTGACTATTTCCACACTAGTTGTTTTCTGCTAATCTGGCCCTTTAACCCTCCGGTCTTTGATGAGGTTTCCACACTTGCATCAGGTGGTTTAACTGCAGATTCAGAGATTAAGGTGGATCCCCCCATTTTATCTGGATGTGCCTTTTTCCCATATTGTTGTGGGGTTTTCTTGCCTCGATTTACATTCAGTGGACTTAAGTGGGGAATCTTAAATCCGCAGATATTCAGATATGCCCACTTCCCAAACATCACCACACACATCAAGCAGACCCTGCCTATCCATTTCCCTTCTCCCTCTATCCCACCCTCCCACTGTCCAAAAATCATTTTTTTTAAAAAAATACATTTTTTTGTGCTTGCCCTGAAAGGAATTTCCAGGCAAAGCGGTACTTTCTCGCATGTATTGGAGAGCATATATTTGCCCCCTCCTTTATTTTTTCCTTCATTGCTGTTACTGCTTAGAAACACCATGTTTTATGCAGGATATCTTTTTAGGGTGTTTCTTTTTCTTTGTGTACTCTGTGTGTATGATGGGCATTTTTTTGCAGGAGGAATGCTGTTGTATTTAGTTTCCTCAGTTGTCCCTTCTTCCTCCCTCTGCTCTTTCAACTGCTCAGGAAACCTTGCTTGTGTGGTTGTTTACTACCTTTATAGTTCAAAACGTTTGAGGAGTAAGTGGTTAAAAATCACACTACTGATTTAATTGGATGGTCTTTGCTTGCATTTCCTACACATTGAAGAATCCAGGTGGGTGAGGAGATTCAATGAAAAGTCTAAATGTTGTTTGCTCTATGCTTGCATGGGGTGTGTGTGATTAACTTGAGAGAAGTTTTGTAGGGGCAAAACAACCCTTCTGGAGCCCCTCATTTCTGTCCAATAACACATTTGATTACATCAAGCAATCAAACAGAAAACCCCATCCTGTCATTCTTGTTTTTTTGTGCTTTGTCTCCCAGGCAGAAGATGACAAACTAGTTGTGTACTTCAAAGGGGAGAAGGGAACACTTAGCTCTGGGTTAAGAGTGTTAAGATAGCACTTCAAAGACAGTTGTTCCAGCCAGACCTTTTACGAATAACAAAAGCTCAAAGAAATGCAAACTACTTAGCATCCATTCTGCAAGGAGAAGTGGGTTTCAGGCAATAGGACTAAGCCAGGAGAGGGTCGTTTAAAATGTAAATGCCCAGAGACTGCCCAACAGGTGCTGGCAAAACCAACAACCAATAGCATTGTAATACTAAAAAAATAATTTTAAAAATGGGTTGCGGGAACGCCTCCTGGGAAAAGCAGCACACTTTGGAAAGGGGGCATATGACATGAAGCAGAACGAAGCCTGTAAGTTTTGCAGCAAAACAAGGAGGTGAGGATGGACAGCAGTCACCTCGAAGCTGCATCTTCTGATTTTGCTCCGGGGAAACCTGGCCAACAGACGTATGTGTGAGAAAGGTCTCTCTCTTGCTGTCTCTCTCTCTACTGCTTCCTCTCCTACTCTCTTGACCGTGCCTTCACTTTGCCTGAAGGGAAAATCTCGGAGGACTTTTTTCTTTGTGGCCAAGTTTGAATTTTTGCCCTAATTCATTAAATTTATTCAAGAAGTAGAAGGAAATGAGAGCAGCTGGGGGAAAATGTTTAAGTCAGATGTCAGTAGAGTAAACATAATAATTGTTCCACATATAAATATTTATAGGTGCTCTGTTAGTATCTGGCTGGGGAGGAGAGGGAACGGATGGAGGTGAGCTGAATCCAGATATTATAGAAATGCTGATGCTCAGCAGTTCTTATATTATTATAAACCATAATTGGGATCCTCACTTTTAGTTCCAGCCTTCCTTGATCTCTCATATATGTAACTGCAAAGTATTGCCAAATGTATTACTCACATAAACATGAAGGTCTATCAACCTCAGTATTATCTACTCCAAGTGGTGGTGACTCTCCAAGATCTCAGGCAAAGGTCTTTCACATTACCAACTCACAGATCATTTTAACTGAAGATGCCAGGGATTGAATATGCCAGGGATTGAATATGGCATTTTCAGGGATTGAATATGTCTGCATGCAAAGTGGATGCTTCATCACTCAGCCATGACTCCTCCCCCAGGTACCAGATATCTTCTACAGCTAGGAGTACTTTACCCAAAGTCTATGTGGTGTGAAGAGTGTAGCTCTTTATTGTACCTGCCAGATATAATTTAATCTTCCAAATATTCAACATAATATGCCAAGCTTTGGTAAGGAGTGGACACTAAAGAAACTTTAGAGGTTTAGAATTCCCTTGGGCTTTCAGAGAAACAATTTAAGGGTATTCTTTAGACTGCAAAGTCCTACCAAACTGGACGATTCATGCCTATGTGACTGCCTCTTCTCATAGATCTCTAAGAATAACTGAAAGTACTATCTTGATTATGTATCATTTGGACAAACAAGAGAAAAGGCATTCTGTGTGGGACTTAATTCAGTTCCAGACTCACTACTGCTATGTGTTATTTCACATACAGCTCACAGCTTCAGAACAAGCTATTCCTCCTGAGTGTCTTGGGAAAAGAAGTATCTCAGCTCCCTTAAGGGTAGCCCTTTGCCTTCTGTATGAAGGAACTTCCTCACTGGAGCCCCCACTGTACATCTGAACCACCTCAAACCTGCCCCTGCATTAACAGGTCCCACCACATCAAGGATCCCCAGCTGCAGTGAGCAGGAAGAGCCCCTGTTGTGGTGAGTAAGCAGGCAGATGGGAGGAGCAACCACAGCTGTGAGAAATTCCCCATGAACCTAGTGGTTAAGAGCGGTTAAGAGCCAGAGTGGTGTAGTGGTTAAGAGCGGTGGTTAGGAGTGGTGGACTCTAATCTGGAAAACTGGTTTGATTCCCCACTCCTCCACATGAGCAGTGGACACTAATCTGGTGAACCGGGTTGGTTTCCCCACTCCTACACATGAAGCCAGCTGGGTGACCCTGGGCTAGTCACAACTCTCTTCGAGCTCTCTCAGCCCCACCTACCTCACAAGGTGTCTGTTGTGGGGAGAGGAAAGGAAGGTGCTTGTAAGCCGGTTTTATTCTTCCTTAAATGGTAGAGAAAGTAGGCATATAAAAACCAACTCTTCTTCATTTTGACTAAAGTCCCCAAAGCAACTGACGACAGAGTATTGACTGCAATGAATGCAATCTTTAAACATAAAAACACATTTAAATTCAGGGAAAGGTGAATACAGTTGAACCAGTAGTAGGCATGTGCTATCTTTCCTTGCTTTGTGCTCTCTCCTGGTTCTCTTACAGGGCAATTGATCTTACACAGCCACTCTGATAGGATAGGGGGCAGACAGATGTGTAAAGGTGCCTCCAAATTCACCACTGGGGCTGAACTGGTAGTGACTGATCAGGGAAGAGATCACTGTGAGTACATTAAACTGGTGATTCAGTGTGCAGCACCACTCAGAAGGCACATTCCATGCTAGGGATTAGTAAGAATGGGATTATACCCTTGTGTGAATCTATGGTGCCTCTTTATTTGGAATACTGTACAGAGCTCTAGTCACTCCATCTTAAAAATAATATAGTAGAGTTAGAAAATGATGTAGGGATTACATTTCCTTCTTTGGGAAGAAAATATAAAGGATCTTGGGGCTTTTTAATTTGGAGAAAAAGATGGGAACTTGTGTTCATAACGTTTTATAGAAACTGAAATCCAGGTCAAGCTAACAGTAAAAAAATACTAAGGGGTATGTGTGAGGTAGATAGGAGTATTATAGACATTTGTAAAATAAAAAAGGTATAGAATAATTAGATGAAAAGAGTGTCCCCTGATACAAGAATTTGGGTCAATCAGTTAAGTTGGTTAGCAACAGATTCATGGCAATCAAAAGAAGTACTTCTTCATGAAAAACACAGTTGTAATATGGAATTCACTGCCACAAGATGGAATGATAATTATCACCTTACATGGCTTTAAAAGGGCATTAGACGAATTCATGAAGGATAACTCTATCAACAGCTATTAGCTGTGATGGGTAATTCAAACCTTTATACTCAGAGGCTGTACCCCTCCAAACCTTGGGTGCTGGGAGGCAAAAACAGTGGAAAGCTGAACTAAACAGACCTTTGGCATGATCCAGCAGGGCTTTTCTTATGTTCTTTAAAGATACTGACAATATGAATTATGAATGATCCCAAATGGGGGAAAGAGAAAGCTCACTAAATCAAGCTGTGAACATTTTCTTGTTGACTATTTTGGAATAGATTTGAATGCATTTTAAAAAAAAGAAGAAGAAAAAGAAGGGGTGTGCATATTATAAGATATAGCAGGCCTGCAGGCAGTATTAACTTGCATGACTGGTTCTTACACAGCAGATCACTCTGGATCTTGTTGACCTTGGCAGTTTTATGGGGGTCATATTAGTACACAGATGAAATGTTCTTGAGCAATTTCAGCAATGCATTAGGCTCAGTCTTCTGCATTTATATACTTTTCTTACAGATTTGTTTTTACCTCCACTATGTAGCTACGAAACATTTAAGCTGTTTAAGATTTCGATCCTATGACTGAACACAGCTCTTCCAGCACAACTCACAGACAAAATACAATTCATATTTGTGGGTTTCGTTTTTGGACATTTCATCTTCTAGTAAATCAACATTATGCTCCCTGCTGCTTGCTGACATAAGCTTCATTTCTGAGGAGGTTCAGATTAATTATCCTCATCTTGGCATGTGATCATCCACGGCATGCTGCTTTCCTTCTTACCTGAGGGATACCAACATCAGAAAGCACAGAGGTAATAGACTTCAGGAAGCAAAACGATGGTTATGCCATGATAGGAGTCCTATTTTCCAATTAATTCAAACAGTTTCTGTTCGCTGCCCACTGATTAAATCTGTTGCTTTTTGGCTAAGACCCATTTAAATGGAATATTTCTATCATCCATGCTGTTCTTCAAGATGAGGGAGCAAAAAAACTAAACAAAATAAAAACCTAGCTTCCTACAGGAAAGCAATTGTACTGGTAATGAAACATTATTTTCAAAATACTGACAGTCATGTGCATAATAGACAGGATTTAAGTACACATGAGTTCCTATACAGGAGCTTATACTAAGAGAAACAGCTGTTTTGTAAATTAGATGGAGCTTGATCAATGTTACTAAGGAGGACAGAAAGTGGATGCAGCTTGTCATGTCACAGCGCTGCCACACTAAGCAAATCTGTATGTGCCAAAATCCCCTGTTCTAATCAACTGGTAGAAGTACGTGAGCTCAATCCTCTGTTGCTTTAAAAGAGAAAGTGCTATATCAAAAGTTCTCTACAGACAGCACACATTGAATTTGCACTGTTATCTGCTTGAGGGCAATAAGCATTTTTTCAAGGAAAAAGGGCGGACCACAAGAGCATATAACAACAGCAAGGTCGCACAAAAGTGAACACCATGTCCTGGCCTGCCACAATATTATAGGCCTCTTTGCGGTCTTCACTGGACTGGGTACGAATACACAAGATATGAGTTTAATTCCCAGTAGGGAGATGCAAATATGATCAGCACAAGATATGGCCTACCTTTTGGGAGTTTCATGGCAATAAGGGAAAGACAGCGGGGTTACAACCCAAGCTTCACCTTCCTCAGCTACTACCAAACTACACAGACACAAGCAAAAGAAAGGCTTGTGAAAGGGCCTCAGTAATCTTTCATGGCCTTGGGCAAGCCTATGATTTACCCCTCCCCTCTCCAAGCACCACACGGTGAGAAAAAATGCCACTGGCAGATATATAACCCAGAAGGAAAACAAAATTGCAATTATTGTAACTGTTGTTAATCGGGTGTCTTTTGTGAGGTATGCATGGGACTGCGCAGGCCAGCTGCAGGAACTGTTTTCAAGCTAGTTGGAAGCCTCAGTGCACCAGGAGCGTTCCTCCCCCCTCCCATCCATACTGGACAGCTCTCCCTTCCTTCTCAGATTACCATGTGATGGAGGCAGGGCAAGCTCTCCTCCCTCAGTTCTCCAACTGCTGCCATGAGATTGTATGATAGCTGCAGGAACTTTTTTCCAAGCTATTTGGAAGCCTCAGAGCACCAGAAGCACTCCTCCCATGTGGGACTGGACTGAAGACACAATGATGAACTAATACTATGTGGAACTGCAGCACAGCTGAAAAGAACAAGCATAACATAGAAAAGGCACCTGTCTACAGGTTACCAGCAAGATGGGCTGGAAAAAATCACAAATAGTTCAGACAGGTACAGTGAGATAACCCATCAGAACAAAGGTGCATGAATGAACAGTCTCACTCAATGTCATGGTGTATGATATGTTTCACTCTTCCCTCCCTTAATCTCGTCCCGCCACACACAGCCCACTTCGATATGATTGCTTGTCGGTGCCTGCAAATCATTTTTCTAATAGACTTTGTTATCACCCCTATACCCTTCCACACCTGCATGGATCTGCCTGCTTACCCTTACTAGTGGTACTTGGGAAATGCTGTGGGCAAAATGTAGTGTCTAAGGACTGGATCCAGCCAGCTTCTTCACTCAGCCTTGCTAAATTCTTTGCCTTATTGTAGCTCCTGCCCCACATGATTTTTGGCTGTCCAGGTCCCATGACCCCCAATATAACCTTTTTGGTTGCCAAAAGGGACCTCCTCCTCCTTTGTCCCCAGCAGAAACCTGGCCCTGGGTCCAACTCTAAGGCCTGTAAGGGTGAGGTAATAAACCTACTGTCCCCTCTGGTTGTTTGACCTCCTCCAACTTTGACCTCCATCCAAAGAAACATGCAATTGGAAAGTTTCCTTTCTGCTGACTATCATAAAATGTAGAGACAACTGAACCACATTCAGCTTTTATTTATCAGTATCACTAATGGGGCTAATTCTAACAATATCATATAGACATGGATTAGCTAACACTTTTGTTCCTCCAGGGACCTTCTGATTTTGAGTTGTGACAATCCGCTACACCACTGCTTTCCCCATCAATAATTCTGCAGGCTAGATATAGCTTCACCTGTTAAATTGGAAAAGAATGGGAGTTCTGGGAGGAAATGAGTAGCAGCCCCAAAGGAAAAATGAATTCTCAATGGTTTCTGCTGCTGTAAGCTTCTCTTATTGTCATCATGACACTATGTGGAGAACATCCTTGACTCTATGTGTGTTGGACAGCTGCCAGGTGTCCTGTCAAGACACAAGAGTGACATGACCACAGTGATGTATAATGGGAAGCAATTATAACAGATAGACCCCGGGACTGGATGCTTATTGAGAATGAGTAATTGAGAAAGGATACTTTCCATCTGACATACCTCAGCCAAATTCCCCACTCTCCTATTGGATGTGCATTTACTTAGAGTCCCTGGTGCCTGTGTTTGGGAAGGAACTTGCTGATGTTCATTAATTATCACATTGGAATCCCTCCCTTCTTCCACCATAAAGTTAAGCACAGTGTTTTTATCCTCATTAACAACCTTGTGAAGTAGACAATGCCTTACCCAAAGCCACACAATAAGAATCATAGCTAAATGGGGGTTATGAAGATATTTGCACCAATAGCAGCAGTTAGGCCATCAGAAAAATAAAAAATATTGGACCAAATCAGTGAGAAAAAACATAGAGAATGCTTTAGTTCAAGTTGATCTTTTACAAGTAATACTCACAGATCCTGCCAGTGTTTGGATTGGACTTCAGCTATAATCGGTGAAGGTGAAGCAGGATGCAAAAATAAGAACTCACAATCAGCTGGTTGTACCTTGTAAAGGTTCTCCACCTTTCTTGATGTGCAGAGTGGAAAATGGTTTCTCCCAAACCTTCTTAGCCATGTCCATGAAATTGGCCAGTACCAAGAATACAACTGTCACCAGAGATTCTGAGTACAGCACAGACAAAATCTTTTCTTTTGGTTTTGGAGTGGATGACTTTATGTCAATACCTAAAGATTTTGCTATGTGGATCATCTGCTCTGAAAAGAACCTGGCATCATCAATTGTAGAAATAGGCAGAGAGTCAGCAACGGTATCATTGGGTGATGGTTCAGAAGGAGCCTCGGCTCCGATCTCTGAACAGTAAATGTTGGATTCCTAATCTGAGTCTAAACCACTACTTTGGCCAGAGAACTGAAGCTCTGGCTGAGGAAGACGCAAAGGTTGGTAAGTAGGCTGATAAGCAGGTGTGGGCAAGGAGCTGGAGGTTGTAGCTGGGCAGGAGGAGCCCACCGCTGGTACTGTGGGTATCCTGAAAATGGAACCTGCTGAATTTGCGCAGGCCACTGTGGACCCCACCAAGATTGGGGAGCCTGCTGGGTCCACAAAGGTTGAACTGGAACCAAGGACAGAGTGACATTTGCTTGCAGCACTGCAGGGGTGGGACCCTGCAAAGGCAGAGCCATCGGGACCGAAGTGGTAGGCGAATACATTGGAATTGAAGAGATAGGTGGGACCATTGGAATCGAAGTGGTGGGTAGAGGCTTTGAAAACTGAGCATTGCCCATAGCAAAGTCTATCAGTTTGGAACAGGCTTTTGGTGTGAAGTGTTGGCGATTCTGGCAAGCCCTGAGATTATGGGACTCACAGAGGCAGAAGAGGCACAAGGAGTGCTCGTCAGTTTTGGTCATCTTCATCCCACATTTGAGACATTTCTTAGAGTGCTTTCTGAGTTGCAGACATGACCCAAAAATACCTGGAGAAGTCAAAAAGTATCCTTTCCCATCAGTGGCAGAGAATGAACACAGGAAAAGGGGCACGTCACTCCACTAGGGTGCGTCTTTTCAGCAGAAAAACCAATGCATGTGCAGAGGAGTCTGCAGCCCCTATCTACCATTAAGAAGCTAGAACAAAAGTTCCCAAACGTTTTGGGCCACCGCCCCCTTGGTTCCACAAACTCAACCCCAGTGCCCCCTACCCTATCCTATAAAAAGCATTATTGAAAATAAGGGTTTGTTTGACGCACTAAAGAAAATAATAACAATAAAATTTCAAAACAGTAACAATTAATTGCACATCTATTCAAATCAAATTAAAACTTTTTAGTTGAAATTTATTCAACAAAACTGATTAACGTGATCCAGTGGTACCAGGTGTTCAAAGTCTGGAAAAATAATTCTGATAGTTTGCTACCAAATTTGCCATCCTGGCGCCATAGCTCGCTCTGTTGTAAATTAGGGATCAACACAGTTGAAGGGGCCCACCTCCAGCGCCCCCTGCTGCCCCCTTGCCTCTTAGTAAGGTAATCCCACTGCCCCCCAGGGGGTGGTACTGCCCACTTTGGGAACCACTGAGCTAGAAGAATCCTTTTAAAAAAAAATACAAAAGAGAGCACTTATAAAGTCATCCAAATTATAATTGTACAGTATATTATTGCAAATACAGTGCTCCATTACCCACCCACTCCCCAAACAGTGTTCCCACCACCTCTGAACTTCTGAAGAAGTGCTTTGACAATGTTCAAAATTACTATTATTATTTCTGTGTATTAAAAAAAACCATTAATCTATAATTCATTAACTATACTTGTAAAATCCATCTTCGCCAATTTATCCCAATATGCGGCGGCCCTAGACCATGTTTTTTAAACTGTTCCATGTCTTTATCATGTAGCAAATCTGTAAGTTTGGCCATCCGCATATACATCCATAATTTCTCTCTCCAGTCTTTAATAGAAGGTTTATTTGCTTCCAGTTTTTTGCAATTGTAATTCTGGCTGCCGCAAAACTATACTGGCATATGACTCTGTCAGATTTATCCATATTTTCTTTTGGGATACCCAATAAACAAAAAGCGGGATCCCTTTTCACCTTTATCCTAATCAAGTTATTGGTTTCCTTTATTACCAATCTCCAAAATCTCTTATTTTTTTTGCAAAACCACCAAACATGCATAAAAGTACATTTTTCAATTCCACACTTCCAACATAAACCCTTATCTCCTTTTTTCATTTTACTTAACAATACTGGGGTTATATACCATCTGTAAAACATTTTGTATAAATTTTCTCTTATTTCATTGGTGATGGTAAATTTATATTCCTTCTTCCATAGATTTTCCCATATTTCCAAATCAATATTATAACCTAATTCCCTCATCCATTTCACCATCACTGGTTTAATCCTTTTCTGTTCTAGGTTCATTTCAATCAATAATTTATAAACTCTTCCTATCAACCCTTTATTCCTCTTACTTAATATAATTTCAAGTTTAGATTTATTTTGACTAAACCCCGTAAGGTTATCCTTATTGAATATATCCCTTAATTTATAATACATGAACCAGTCTTTTATTTGAAGCTCTTTTCTACTTTTCAACGTCCAAACTCCTTCTTTGCATTCTGTAATTTCTCTGTAAGTATCCATATCCAAATGTAAATGCTTCCCTCTCTTCATAAAAGCTTCTACTGGATTAACCCAACCAGGGGGTTTATATTCCAAATAACCTTTATATTTCTTCCATGTTTGAAATAAACCAGCCCTGATAATATGAGAATTAAAGTCTTTATTAACTTTCTCCTTTTCCATGGCAGGCCTGCGCATGCGCAGTCCCAATGTGGGACTGCACAGTAGACCGAAGATGAACCAACTTCTTTCCTAATCTGTGCCTGCTACTAGTTCAAAAGCCCCAAGAATCAATTCATTGGTGTGGATAACAATAACAATAACAAGAAGGATGAAAACAGCAAAACAGACAATGGCAGAGAGTACAGTATATACTAAAGGCGTTTCAAGTGAGGAACAGGAATGAGGTATTAACAATGAAGAATGTTGTTCACTATTGGAAATAAAAGCTGCAGTCTTACACACAGTTAATTTAAATTCCACGTAAGGTGCGTACAAGACTGCAGCCTAAAATGTCAGTCAAATCTTACTCCTTCCTAATATTTTACAACTCATCACTGAACTTTGAAAATTCTGCACCTTAAATATTCCAGGCATGTTGTTTTTGTTGTTTTTCAGTTTAGGGCCATTTTTCAGTGAGATCTATTATTTTTTTCTTAGTCTGACCTCTGGACTGAAGCTTATTTGCTTCAGTTATCCAGTCCCTTTTGTCACAGAAGTATCAGAAGTCTGTGAAGTTATTCCCAAACTGTTCACCCTTCCATCTCTGCTCTCAGAGATATTTCTTCAGTCTTTTATTCTAGATTATCATGTCTAATATATGTATCATTAATTAGGGCCTTCTCTGCTCATTTTAGGAATCCCTCCCTCAAAGCAGCGGTCGAAGTACAGGATCAAACCAGCGAGGAAAGGAGCTTTACAGGATTCTTGTTCATACTTCTGAGTCCACATATGTCTGTTTACATTTTAATAGGATCGTGTTTAAAAATCTTTGGGTGAATTCTGTTTCAAAAATCATGCTGCGGTTACTTCAGGGTTAGACATGACATGCTTTACCCTGAATTAGAATGTATCATTCACCCTGTTACAATTTCATACTAATGCGTCACATTGCAATAAGAAAATCAGTATTACAATGCCACACTAACTATAAAGTGGGCTTGTGAACTCCCAAGCTCCAAGGTCAGAATGCCAGGCTAATATTATGTATGTTAGCTTTCACATTTTATACTAGGGTTGTTAGCAGAAATAGCCATTTGTGGAGGTAAATAAATTTCCTTTACTCTCATATGCAATTCTGCATAGTGTTTTTATTGTCAAATAAACAAGCTGTATTCTTAAGAGCATTGCATCTACTTATAGTAAATTTAATAATGCTAATTCAGTATATTATATTATGAAATTCACAGTGTCTGTGAATTTCACAGAGGTTTTACAATAATAAATTGAATGACTGGCAGATGTTTTCCAATGAAAACAGAAATACTGCAGATTTAGCTTTGCAAATTATAATGCTTATATATTCCTTGGCTTACATCATTCAACTAGTCTAAATGTTTATTGAATGTTTAAATAGGGGGAATCCAGTAAATTCTTTCAGAGAGTAAAATTTTGTCTGTATTAAATTGGTCGATCTGAAAAACCTGGGAAACAGTGATTGATGTGGAAAGATTCTCTGCTATTGTTGAACAAGGAAGTTCAAACAATTTTGATTTCAAATATACTTGGGGGCAAAAAGAAAGAGAAAACATAGGAGTTGTGAACTCAAGTTCACCTGCACACACAGTCTTTAATGCATAAATATGCAAGTGCAACGAAAGGCTTCGCAACCACCTCTCTCTTCCAACTAAACACATGGTCAGTGCCTTCTGACAAGATGGGCATAGCAGAGGTGTTAGATTCAGTCCAGAGTCTGGATAGGAAGAAACAGGTGTGATTAAACATTTTTCCATTCATGGATCACGCTTACTGGATCAAAGAGTCACTTGCCAATAATACCAATTAAATCATCATGAATGGAATTGGTAACACTGGACTTCTTCCTCAAGGCTAGTTATGAGAGAATTAGCGATCATTGCTGAATTCCTGGATTTGATCTTCTGAGCAGGAGAGCAGGAACAGAGGTGAACAGCTCTGTAATCACCTTAGCAGAATGGCACAATAAATCACTGACAGAACTCAGCCTGGCAGTCATTTATTGTGTAAATAAAATTTAACAGGAAGTATAGCCGCTGACTTTGTATTGGACAATACACCAACAAATAGTTGACCAATTAAATCAGAATATGCTGAAAAGAAAACGAACAAGGACATGATAGGCCCATGGCAGGGACATGAAAGTAAAATTATAACAGGTGATAAAGAGAGGTCAGAACTGCTCAATTCCTACTTTTCCTGTCTTCTCTTACAAGGGAAATGGTGCTCAATATGGCAAAAACCAAACACATGATGAGGGAAGGGAGTTACACTCTAGGATCGGCAAAGGGATAGTACATAAACAACAAGTTTCTTTAAATGATACTAAATCCTCAGGGCCAGATGAATTGCATCCAAGGATATTAAAAGAACTCTCAGATGTAATTGCTGAGGCTCAGTCCATTATTATTATTATTTTGAGAATTCATGGAGCACAGTTTAGGTGCCAGAAGAATGGAGGCAGGTTAATGTTTATCCCATCTTCAAGAAGGGAGAAAAGGAGGATCCGGGTAACTACCAACCTGTCAGCTTGATGCCTATACCTGGAAAAGTTTGAGAAGAAATCATCAGTCAGTCCTTGAGCATTTAGAAAGAATGGCTATGATTACTACGAGCCAGCATGGGCTTCTCAAGAACAAATAATGGCAGACTAACCTCATCTCTTTTTTTTGAGAAAGTTACTAGCTTATTAGATCGAGGAATGCTGTGGACTAAGTTTATCTTGATTTCAGTAAGGCTTTTGATTAGGTTCCACATAATATTCTTGTTGACAAGTTGGTAAAATGTGGTTTAGATCCTATTACTGATAGGTGGATCTGTAACTGGGTGACAGATTGCACTCAAAGAGTGCTTGTTAATTGTTCCTCATCCTCTTGGAGAGGAGTGGAGTGCCTCAGGGATCTGTCCTGGGCTCGGTGTTGTTCAACATTTTTATAAATGATTTGGAGGAAGGAACAGAGGGGATGCTTGTTAAATTTGCAGATAATACTAGCAAATACTGGGTAGCAAATATGGTAGAAGATAGAGCCAGGATACAGGATGATCTTGACAGGCTGGAAAACTGGGCTAAAACTAATAACATAATTTTGCATATGGATGTCAAGGCACATTGGTGTTTGATTCAGGAAGCCTTCAACCAGCACAAAATCAAGCAGAGGGTTTGCCCTTCATAACCAAATAGTGATTTGGTATGATGTTTGAAGGACACCACAGTATGAGAGTTTCAGTTGGTGCAGAATGTTTCATCTCAGCTCTTGACATCATGAGTTGTAGGGAGCACACTGCTCCTATTTTGGATGGGCTGCCATTGTTCCTTTTGGGACTCTAGGCCAATTTCAAAGTAGATGTTTAAAGCCCCACATGGTTTGGGACATGGCTTGAAATAAACAAACAAATAAATAAATAAAACTGAATGACCTACCTGTGTAACTTGCTTGTGGCTTAACCTGCAATGAGTAAAACTGTATTTTTTCCAAACCCAAGGTAGTGTGGACGTACTCATACACTACACACTCAGTGATCTATCACCAGAGGCACAAAAGAGTTCATTGCTATAACATGCTTAAAATAAACAATCTTTATTACACTCCTTATGGGGCCTCTCAGTTCAATCAGTAAAAGCTTTATTCTGAGATGGAAGGAAGCCAGCTCTTTTGTCTTCCCCAAATAGCTCTTACTGAATTTCAAATCAGTTCCTTTTAAATTATTAATTCCAGTTTAAATTTCATTTATGGACAAGAGCCAACTTTGCTTGTTTGCAAGCCACAAAGACAAAAGTCAACTTTACTGTCAAGTCAAAGAGAAAGCTAGCAGAAATGCTTAAAGACAAATTAGTTTTACGCTAATTTACCAGAAAAATCTGTCATACAAAAAAAATTGAGTTTCTTACACAAAAGTTTAAGGCAGAACTCATGAAATGCATGTAGAAGGTCATTTGTTCAATCCTTTGTGTCTTCCATTCAAGGATTAGAAAGAACAGTCTTTGGTGATCAGCTGCTAGTTATATCCTATAGTTCTTTCTCCGATGGATATATGACAACTCTTTATGCATTATTTGCCATATATTATGCTTCTAAAATGCCTTGAAAGGACAAGTGTATAAAGCATAGATAGATACCAAAGAGTGCCCTATATTAAATTCACTGGAAAAGGCTTAGATTCATATAATAAAAATATTCTCTAAGAGCCTGTCCATCGAGTAAAGTAGGCTATTGCCAAGCAGATCTTGTGACATGGCTGGCATACTCAGGTGATGCGGTATTCATTGTATTTTTGCTGAACACTCACTCACTTTTTTGAAGGGTTTATTTTGTATCTATATGGGACTACCAGCACACAGAGGTGCAAGTGTGAACTGGCATACCATAACATCAGTTTTTACTATCATATTTCCCCTCTCGATACCAGAAATCCTTCAAATATCCACTGAATTTTATTCTTATTTCCTTGAATCTCATGGCAATAGAGAAAGGTTCACACACTGGTTAAATATGAATCTAAACTTCAGCTAGATGGTCAGCTAGCATGTTTTCTTGGCCAGAAAGTCTAGATAGATAATGTATGTAATGGGCAGAAAATTACAAGCATCTGAAGTTAGCATTTAAATAATTGCTCAACATAAAGTAAAATTTACCCAAGCATTTGTTAATTAAGCACCAAGAATCACAATATAGGATATAGCTTCCTTAAACAAGTGCTATAGCTGAGGCAATGTGGTTCAAAATAAGGCTATAGCTCAGGGGTCCCCAATGTGATACCTATGGGCACCACAGCAGCCTCTGACACCTTTCCTGGAGCTTATCAAGCATTTTCAGGAAGTGGGCAGGGCCAGATGGGGCTTCTGCCCAGCAGGACTTCTGATTGGTCATTGGAGATCTAATCAGCTGTGCAGATTTTTTAAAATATTACTTTAGCAGAAACTGTCAAAACACAAGGATCTTCATGATCGAGGGTAAGCTGTTTGAATGCAAGAAAATATGTTTAAACAATATCACTTTAAAGGGCACCTTGTTGAACAGAGCTTCTGCCATAAACATTGAAGAGTTACTTTTAGAGTTATGCATAATTTCACTCCCTGATATTTTGTGGCTGGCTCCATCTCCTGTGGTGGCCATTTTGTGGCTACACTCACCACCCTGTGTTAGAGCCTGCAGGCTGAAAAAGGCTGGTGACCCCTGTTCTAAATATAATTAAATAAATTATTAAATAAAGCAGTTTTGCTCAAACATATCTTTAAAAAAAAAGGTTTCAGCTCACATGCTTCCCTGTAAGTGTCTTTGCGTATTCTTAAACAGATTTATATGCAAAACTATATGTGGTGCAAGGTTCAACTCTGAGTGGCCACCTTTAACCTGAAATAATTTTTCTTTTATACATCCCTTCCCATGCTACCAATAATGATCTCACATTCTTCTTCACATAGGAGAAACAACAAAAGATATGCTTTCTAATTTCTCATCACTCTGTACTTCCTTCCCTCTTCCCAGTCATTCTGACCCAGAATGCCCTGTCTCTATTTATTTCATCCTTAACTGTATAAAAACTCTCACTTTGGGTAATTCCCATGAGAAGAATTTACTATGGTATTATGTCTTGAAAAGGAATGAAGCTAACCCCTCCTGCCTTTTTAGTAACCTTTGGATAATTTCAGATGACCAAGTTTTTGTGATCTCACTGTGGTAATGAAATAAATCTCTGTACTCATGTGAATGACTGTAACACAACTTCTTTATTGCAACTAAATTCAGACTAACACAGAAAAACTAAAAGCAAGAAAAGAGAACAGTCCAGGGGATGGAGTTTTCCTCCAACCCATAATTAGGTTCCAGTTAACTCTTTACTATCCTTTTTACTATATCCCTCCCCATTTTAAGTTTTTTCTTCTTAAGTAATCGCCCAAATATAGTATTTCAAATAACCAGGAGGTCTTCTTGCTTACACTGGATAATGGAGTGCTTCTACAGCCTCATTATCCCTGGGTCTGGAAAGTTCAGTTTCTTCTGACTCTTCCCTAACTGGCAGCCTAGAAGTGTGCATCAAATTACAGTGGGCATCTACCTCTGAAATATCACAGGGACTCTGGTTTTCTGGGCATTACCGTTCCTTTCCCACTTGCACAGACTCTTGCACATCAGTTCTCCTGTGGATGTGATCTTGATGTTGCCTGATGACTCTTAAAAGAGAGAGGTCCTATCTGTGCTTGAATCCTACCTGGGATCCAGATAAGTTGGAAGGTACAAAAACTCCTGGTATTGACATGATCCTGTACTCTCAGATCTCTATCCTTAGTATGATAATCATGGTTACCTTTTTGAAGAGTCCGTCTCCTTTACACTTCCTCTTCTATTTTGGGACACATAAAATCCAGGTGAGTCCGTACCCTCCTTCCCATAAAAAACTGCTTTACTGAATGACCTTGAAGCATATGCTAGAGGCTGTTCTTAACTTCCCATTTTGTGTGACAACACAGCCCCCATGCCATAAGATGAAGCATCACAACACAGGATCAATTCCTTTGTAGGGTCAAAATGGACCTGTAGGTTTAAAGATTTCAGTAGGCGCTTAGAATTTTTGAAAGGATTCTTCTTGCCTCTGCCCCAGTACCAGTCTCCTTCCCCAAAAGGAAATGTAAGGGTTCCAACAGGGCTGAGAGATTCAGAAGAAATTGATGATAATAATTCAACACCCCCCAAAAGGCTTGGAGTTCTGTTGCATTTTGTGGTGCCGGTACTTTTTCAATAGCTGTAACTTTATCAGCAAGAGGCTGCACCCCGTCTTTGTCAATTTTGTATCCCAAATACTATACTTCATGCTTCATGAAAAAGCATTTGTTCTGCCTTAAGCACAGGCTGGATTCCTCTAATCTTCGAATTACTAGCTCTAGTTGAAAGGTGTTCTTTATTATTTTTGCCAGCGATAAGGATATCATCAATCCTAACCACTACCCCAGGAATCTCCTTCAACAGGTGTTCCATAGCTCATGAAATATCCCGGCGCTGAAGAAATGCCATAGGGTAGTCAGTTGTATTGGTACAAGCCTTTATGAGTATTTATTGGGGTGAATTTCTTAAATTCCTCTTCCAGTTCTATCTGTTGGTAGGCTTCGGACATGTCCAACTTGCTAAAGTGCTGACCTCCTCCAAGCACAGCCAGTAGGTCCTTTGTATGTGGAATCCGATAACTGTCTAATTTGGAGGCTTGATTTACCGTAACTTTAGAGCAGTGGTTCCCAACCTTTTTTTGACCAAAGACCACTAGGACTTTTTGGTTCGGTGCAGCGACCCCAAGGTTCAAAATAAAAATTCTGAGAATTTGAAAATAAACTTTAATCATAACTGTTAAACATTAAACGTAGAATATTTGAATATATATTTTATAATAGAGAACTTTTAATTGAAAATATTAATTTATTATGGATTTATAACTTTGTTTCACGGACCTTAATTTAGTTCTCACGGACCCCTGGGGGTCCGTGGACCCCCGGTTGGGAACCAGTGCTTTAGAGTCTCCGCAAATACGAATGGTTTTATCAGGTTTTGCTACAGGGACTATTGGAGTTGCCCATTCTGAAAACTGCCCAGAAGAGATGATACCTTCCTTCTCCAGCCTGTCCAGTTCCACCTCAATCTCGTCTCAGAGTGCATATGGAACAGGCCTAGGTTTAAAGTACATCGGCTGACTCCCCTCTTTGATATATAACCTTGCTTTAACGCCTTTTAAGGTCCCCAGTCCTTCTTGGAACACTGCAGAATGAGCGCTCAAGACTTTTTGTACTGCTGGCATTCCCTTCAGGTCATGTTTACATATTTCTTCCCAGTCTAATGTGAGTTCTTTCCACCAGTTCCTTCCCAGTAAATTGGGTCTATCACCCTTTATTACTATGGCCTGTAAATCTCGCTGTTGCCCTTTATAATTCCCAGGGATCCACACTGACCCTACTACAGGAATATTTTCCCTAGTGTATGTCTGCAATTTTACCAGTTCCTTCCCAGTAAATTGGGTCTATCACCCTTTATTACTATGGCCTGTAAATCTCGCTGTTGCCCTTTATAATTCCCAGGGATCCACACTGACCCTACAACAGGAATATTTTCCCTAGTGTATGTCTGCAATTTTACTTTTGCATTTGCCAGGGCCTTAAGGCCTACTTTGCTCTGTTGATAAGTAATGAAAAGATGTATCACTGTCACTGAAGCCTACCTCCATGCGTACTGGTTAATTACTCACTTCCACAGTGACTGTATAGGGTTATACTCTTTTTGCCTTTATAGAATACATTGTGTGGACAAGGCCTTCTTCCCTTTCTGCCTCCTCCAAATAGCAAGCTTCCAGCTTTGTTCCTTTGTCTTTAGGAAGACGTGTCTCTCTCTGGGCCTTGTTACACTCTCTGATAACTACCTCTACATTTTCTGACTAGATGTCCCACTTTTAAACATTTATGGGACTAGGAACATTTATATTAATAAACCAAGGCTAAGTAACTTCCTCCACACCTGAAACATCCCTCTAGGGCTAGAGTCATTTGCTTCTGTCTTTGTATTTTATTTAAGGGGTTCACCTGAATGTCCTTGTTGTCTAGATTGTCTAGATTTAAATCCTTAACATATTTTATTGCTGCCTCCATGGCTGTTGCCAGTTCTACAGTTTTGGTCGAAGTCAGGTTCTCTTCTGACAATAACTGCCTTTGAATTTTCTCATTCCACACACAGATCTATTAACATATCCTCCACAACTTTTCTAAATGAGCAGTGTTCTGTAAGTTTTTAAAGCTCTGCTATATAGTCTAATATAGATTCTCCTTCTTTCCTCATTCTATTATGGAAATTATAATGTTCCACATTGATATTAGGTTTAGGAGTGTAATATTCAGTTAAAACCTTTTGCAAATCTGTTAAACTTTTGTCTCCAGGCCTCCCAGGATGCCATAGGCCTTGCAAGAGTGAATATGTTTGCTGCAACAGACAGTGAGAAATATTGCTTTCTGTTTAGCTGCATCTGTGATGATTAGCCAGAAAATAGTGGCCCAGTTTTTCAATATATTGTTGCCAATCCTCCTTTTCTAGATTAAATTCCTCAGTTTTTCCATACTAGGCCACGCTTTGTACCCTCATTGCCAATTTTGTGATCTCACCGTGGTAATGAAATAAATCTCTGAACTCATGTGAGCTGCAGAATGTAACACTTCTTCTTTATTGCAACTAAATTCAAACTAACACAGAAAATTAAAAGCAAAAGAGAACAGTTTAGGGGGTGGAGTTTCCCTCCAACCCATAAGAAGGTTCAAGTTAACTCTTTACAATCCACTTTACTACACAAGTACCATGTAGTTGACCCTTCAAACCTCACAATGTAGTGGCCACACTCACCTGGAGAGTTGGCTCTCTATAGCAAAATGTAACTTCCCATATTAAAAGACCAAACATACTTAAAATGTATGTATATAACTTTCTTGTTTTCAAAACACTGGCTGCTTCTAATTCTTCATGAAAAACCCAGGACCATTATCCTTGTTAGACAGGGTGAACCAAGGCAGTCATCTCTGGTTTCACCCTCTCACAGGGTTCACATATACAACATGTGTCTTCTAAAATCTGGTTTGTTTCCATGAGTTATATCTTTATATATTTTTCAATGTCTCCTTCCACCAGAGCAATGACTTTTATTTGCCTAATGTTTGGCCTCCATTATCCCATCCTTTTGCTAGCCCTATTTCTATAGAGATAATATGTTTCTTTTGTTGCCCTGACCCCATAATTACAGGAGCAAATTCTGGATTTTCTTCAAGAAGTATGTCCCCACTTGATTCACAGATGTGCATGTCAGAATACCAGGGAAAAAAATCACTGATGGCATCACCTCCTGGGAAATTTTGCCTATTGCTGCTCAACTCCAGGTATGGTACATTAAATAAAAGTTTCTACAGATTGATGGAACGCCTTTCTGAACGAGGACCACATGCTACATCACTGTGTCTTGTAAATTTATTATGTGGTTCATCACCTTCAAAATGCACTGCAACACCTCCTGAGACATGCAGGAAAAGGCCATCGCTTACAAATTGCCAGAAGTCATCATGTCAGGGATCAGCAATGCATGGAGATAGCAGCATATGCCATGACCAGATGTGAGAAGTTCGTGAAAGTCTTAGTATTAGTACTCCAAAGGCAGAAATGGTATAACTCGCCAGTGATTCTCCCAGCCTAATCCACCTCACAGCATTGCTATGACAGCACCATAAGAAAGAAAATAGCCATTTATGCCATCCAGAGCTCCATGAAGAAAGGGTGCGATAAAAATGTGATAGATAAGGACTCATAAATTATAGGACAAATAAGAATGTGATGGGTTCTTCAACAATTTATGATTTTTTAGTCCTTGCAGGCTGGAAGAATCTGTCTGATCATGTAACTGAAGCTGCTTACCCATCATTTCTACAGCTAGAATTAAATGATCTGTACTGTTAAGTAACAGATCAACAACTGTTGGAACCCTAGTAGTTTTCTCACCAGGTTTTCTACTTATATGTGTTTTCTTTATTTTTTGCCAACTAAAGAGGCTTCAGAGTTTTAGTAGATTCTCTTGCGAGGGTCAAATAATTAAACTTAAATTTGAAATACTAAATGTATTCCAGAACTGTGTAACATTATGAATTTCAGAAACAACTAGTCTTTATGTGGGATTTTGGTACTTTATAGACAGTGTGCTATTCTCGTTTTCCATGGAAACAAGCTGTGTGGGTCTTGAAATGTCTTCCATGTAAATTCAGAGGAGTCATTCATAAGTGTGACTGTTGATTGCAGCTTGCCTAGGATATCCTGTCAAAAAGCAAACTACATTTGTACTAGTTTACAAGGGAAACTAATAATTAGAGATGTTACAAGCTTATGTGAGTTCTAAAAGAAGGATTCAGTGGTAAGGAGTACCTAAAATATGAGTTACATTCAGGCTAAAGGTAAAGTCATTCTTAAAACTAAGATCCTATGGTGCTAACAAGAACAACTGGATTCATGTATAAGTATCACTCAAAACGTGGCCCATAATAGGCAAGCTATTACAGGTTAGTTTTGTCACCCACAATGTTTAAATCTCATGATACAATAGTGAGTGATTAATAGGGATTGTAATCTATTTAACAGAGACAGACACCTTTAAGTGATTTAGTGGTGCTTAGATCTTGTTGTCTCTGTTATGCTAATTCTGTCATTATCTTATCTGGCAACAGCTTCCACTGCTGTAATACAACCAGAAAGTGGAATGCATTCCTTCAATACTATCAGTAGGTAGAAGTTTGCTTTTACTAAATTAACAGCTACATTGTCAGAAAGCTAGTAGACTCCACCAATTGAGGTTAGGAATACAGGGCAGGAAGGGAGGGCAGCAAAGGTGGTACTGTCCCAGGGCTTCACAAGTCCCCCAACATACTTGGTCATATTGTCTGAGGTTAGTGGGGAAAGTTGAATGCTTTCACCTTTAATCTTCAGGACAGTGGCTTACAGTCATAAGAACCCATTTGCCTGTCTAGTGAATAGGTTATGGTTATGAATAAATTTATCATCATTAAGTACTACAACTTAATAATCAATGTCAAGTACTAAGCATCATAAATTTCAATAGAATTTGCTTCCAAAGGAGCAATTTCAATAATGACAATTCCCCCTGAGTAGGAAAATGCTTGCATACAGCATATGAGCTATCATGTGTTATGGTTGCATACATAACTATTTCAAATCATGTGATATTTTCACAGGATAGGACACTACACTTTCCTCCTCTTCCAGTACACGTACAGCACATGTAAACACAGAAAAACAGACATGGTTACAATTGCCATAGGAAACATATGTGTTTCATATATTGAAACAAGTTTGTAATGCTTAAAGCAGTCATAAGATTTTTAGTTATTTTTTTCCAAATTCAAGAGATGGAATGCTATTCATTAAAGCATTACTGGTTATGGTAATATCTTCTGTTAATCTACACTTCCTATTAACAGGACAAAAGGTGTCCCAATTAAATAGAGCTTCCCAATTAAGATAGCCGTATTAAGTACAACATGATAATCTGATAAACAGGAGGCAGAGACCTATAGCAGGATTCTCAGGGGATTACCTTGCAAAAGTCTTAGTGGCGGTCTGATGACAGTAAGATAATAGGAAGACAAAGAAGACGATGACCAACCCACCCCTGATGTTTCTAACAAAAGTGAATGGCAGGCAGCAGCACAGGAATGGAATCTGGAAGATCCTACAAAGAAGCTAAACTAGGGTTGCCAGCTCTGGGTTGGGAAAATACCTGGAGATTTTTGGGGCAGAGCCTGAGGAGGGCAGGGTTTGGGAAAGGGACATCCATGCTATAGAGTCCAATTGCCGAAGCAGCCATTTTCTCCAGGTGAACTGATCTCTATCGGCTGGAGATCATTTGTAATACCAGGAGATCTCCAGCTAGCACATGGAGGTTGACAACGCTAAGCTAAACGTACAAAGACAGGTTTGGTATGGCAGATGCCTTCTCGTTGTTTATTGTGTGCTTCATTAGTCAAGGAACAGAAATAGATGTAGGGTTCAATCAAGTGACTGGGGCATCTGATTTTGCAGGACACCATTATGTTAGATTTTTTAAAAAATGCTTTCTAGATTTGTGGCATACAGAGATGGTCAGACTAGAACTTTGGTTGCTATTTGAATGGCAACAAATCTGGGACAGAAACATTATGCAGAATATCTTATTTCTTGGCTTTGGATGCCTCATACATGGAACGTGAAGTAGATATAGTGACTCATTGAGACTATGACCTTTTGGTGAAGGTCCTTAATATTATGAAGTTCAAAGATAGATAAAGTATAGTAACACATGTCTCCCTGGTTACTGGTCAGAGATTTGCAAAGATTTCTCTTGAACTGGTAAGAGCACAGTACATCTGCGAACGAGTGGTTAAAGCATATTGTGTCTACTAAATTTGGGAGGTGTGTTTTGTGGGGGAAATCTTTTGATGGAAAATTTATATAGCCACAAACAATATGTGACCAAATACAGATGAGGGGTATGTATGTAGTCTCCACTGTTGAATTGTTAAGCAATCTGAATTTAAAAGGGAATGTTTAACATTTGAGGTTGTTTTCAAACTCAGGCAATCACCACAATTACATTATAATTTTAATTAAGCATGGTGTAGAGGAAGATTTGGAGACTCGTGTTCAAATCCCCATTCTGTCAGGGAAGCATGCTAAGTGACCTTGGCCAGTCACAAACACTCAGCCTATTTTACCTCACTGGGTTGTCGCTGTGAGGATTAACTGGAGGAGAGGAGAATGACATAAGCCACTTTGGGTCCCCATTGGGGAGAAAGGTGGGGTATAAATGAAGTAAATACATAAATTATATTTTAAAGAATTCTTAATTTTGAAATACATGGTATCTGTGGGATCGTCTCTGCTGGTATGCCCCCAAGAGAGCATTACACTCAGCAAATAACCACCTAGTGGTGTTTCCCGGCCCAAGAGTTTCTGGCTACCCTCGACTAGGGCCAGGGCTGGTAGAATTCTCTCTCTATTGTGGGATCTAGTGCAGCTCCACAAGTCTTGTAAGACTGAGATGTTCCACCAGGCCTACAGTTGAGGGCAGCAATGGTGTCTAGCATAGTTGGCCTCCCTTCCCATTTTCCTTCTTCTTGTTCCATCTCACTGAGTTTTAATTGGGGACCCTGATTGCTTTTCCCCGGGCTCGCTGTGGACCTGTGTGCTGAGCAATAGGCACCAACTGGATTTTACTGTTAGAATATTATTGTTTGTAAGTTATATTGGAATTTAATTTATATACTGTATGATTTGTATTGTGTTTTAATGGGATGTTAGCCACTCTGAGCTCAGCTTCGGCCAGGATAGAGAGCAGGATACAAGTTCAATAAATAAAAAAATAAAATGCAATTTTGAAAATGAGAAAGTGAGGAAATGGTGTTTAAGCATGAAACATGCAGGAACATGCCTAATTCTACCCATGTTTACTCAGAACTATGTCTAGTTGATTTCAGTTGGATTTACTTCAGAATAAAAAAGGTTAGTACTGAACATATTGAAAAAGGTTAGTTGTTAAGGTTAGGATTTTTTAAAGTCTGTAAGCAAATCCCCTAGAGCACAAAGTGTTCACTGAAAAGAAAAACCAAACAAAAGTGTGTGTAAAAATTTAAACACATTTTGGGATTAGTTATATGAGAAATCAAATAATATTTTTTCTATCTCGTTGCCTTTTCTCTCTCTCTCCAAGTTTACATCTGTGCCTCTAGTGCAGACTTTAAGGATGTAAACTTTAAATATGGTTAGTCATTCAATATCAGTTAATGAAGCTGCTTGTTAAACATGGTGTTTTTGAATTAAATTATTTTTATTTAAATTAGATTATTTTAATTGTAAATTTCAACATCAGCAAGTTCTGCTTTTTAAAAAATGCATGCTGGTTTAAAATGCATGGTACAAAGGGACTTGCTGTATTGACACACAACAAAGGGATATTTAGATTGGGAATTCATTTCCCAGCATTTTTTAAATTTCCTAGCATTTTTTTAATTTGCAGAATAAAATCAGGTAGCTATGTTGGTCTACCAGAACAAGAATCAGGCAAACTGGAATAGCAACTTTGTTAGAGCTGACCAACACTGTATGTAACAAATGCAACAATGCAGTACACAAGCCTTTGAGTTATACAGAAATCCTTGGGCTTTGGGTTGCCACTTTTTTTTTTTTTTGGCTCTGAATCTGTGCAAGCACCATGACACACAGAAAACTGTTTTTCCTTTGCATGAAACCTTACCTGCTAAAGATTTCTGTGCCATGCCATGTATCACAGAAGCAGGACTGGTAATTGTCTGGAATTACGATTGTTTTGTTCATACGGTTATGGGAAATCCAGAGTTTTCAGTGTTGCATCTTTTTTTTGGTTTGTGGATGTATTTTTGGCTTTAAATGAAATAGCAATGCTAGCCTTCCACATGTGGATGGGCAACAGTGCTGTTGGTTCACCCAGCTGTTAGACTGGTGACATGGATGGTAAGTCAGTGTACAGACTGAAATTCATGCATACAGCAATCATCCATTATTTTTGCTTCGGGCTTTCTACAATCCTTTTATCTCCCTGAAAGTATTATTTTTCCTTCTTGTGCAAAATTTACTGACTCAGCAATTTTTCTATTGACTGGCACGTTTTTAGCGTAAATTAAGTTGTACTGAAATCTATCTGCGGTGGGATTTTCATTCAGAGTATAGTCTATATAGAATATTGGGTATAACAGGAAAAAAAGTATACTTTTTTAAAAATTCCATTGCATACCCAAGATTAGCACACTTCTAAAAGGCCTTACACATATAAAACGAGTGGAACATTATTATTATTCAAAACAGCTACATGTGCCAAAAGCAATTATTTTCAAAAGCATTATCTATAACCATATCTCTAGGCGAAGCTCTGCCTTCTGGCAGGCACATCTGTCTTTCATAGAAATAAGAAGGAGCCATCAGTAATGGTGCAAAGGTTCTCTGATGCTTGTTTAATGCAAACAATTTTTGTAGAGGAATCAAGAGCAGTAAGAGATAATCTGATGTCATGAAAAGATGTGAAGTCAATTCGTTTCTCTTTCAGAATTAAATCTTCAGGAAAGGAAGAGGATATTTTTCATTTAGGGCAGACAAACACACACCTCTCTCCAGTGGGAGACCAGGTGGGGCAGGGATATGGGGGAGTGGCCGACAGTGGCCGACAGTGACAGCATGTCATCACTTCCAGGAAAACCCAGAAGTGACATCATGCCTCCCTAGGAATTGCCCAAAACCCTATGGTAAACCACTGAGTTTTTAGCGATTCCTAGAAAAGACTGGGGAGAGAAGGCAGCATGGTATAGCCCGATTTCATCAGATCTCGGAAGCTAAGTAAAGTCAGGTACTGACAGAAGACTTCCAAGGAAGACTCTGCAGAGGAAGACAATGGCAAATCACCTCTGCTTAATCACTTGCCAGTAGAGGTATATTGTGATAATGCTACACAAAGAGAAACAGACTATATAACTTTTGAGAATACGATGGACAAGAGGAGCAAGATAAAAACCTGGCAAGAGATTAAAGATGAGGGAAAGAATATTCAGTGGCTATTATATCACCAAAAGGTCTCAATAATGAAATGTCTAATAAAGGGAGATTCAGGTCTCTTGTTAAGGAAAATCTATAAACTGTTGCAGTTTGAAACTGAAACAGAACAAAAGACTATGATAAAATGGATGCAAAATTTAGGAACAGTTATAGATATGTCTCAGTGGGAGATTTTATAGTTAAAAGAAATCAAGTTTACAAAATGTCAAATGCTCAGAGAAAACTGGTATAAAATATACTTTAGATGGTATATGACGCCTAAAGATACTGCAAAAACCAGTAAAGGATTTGATGGAAAGTGTTGGAAATGTCAAAGCATAGATGCAACATTTTATCATATGTAGTGGTCTTGCAAAAAAGCAAGGAAATATTGGGAAATGATACATGATGAAATGCAAAGAATACTGAAAATTAAATTTCTGTTAGATGCAAAAAGTATGTTGTTAAATATTTTGCTAGATAATATGCCCAAAATATGTAATGAACTATTTAGGTATATGGTGACAGTTGCAAGAGTGGAATATGCAAGAAAGTGGAAAGCAGAACACTACCCAGATGTAACTGAATGGACAAATAAAGCAGAAGACTATGCAACTATTGTGGGCAGCCCATTATGGGGGTTGGGGTGGATCTGCGGTGGATTCCCTGGGAATGCCCCCCCCCATGCCGGCACCACTGCTCTCTTCTGGGATTTAGTTCCCAGAGAAGCTGCACCAGCGGGGAACCCCGTACAGCTGTGCAGCAGCCAGGTGCCCGTGAGAATGCCCCTTGCACCCCTTATAGTGTGATAAGTGAGAACTTACACTGGCATGGGGGTCACACCACCTCCAAACGTTTCCCCCCCCAGGAATGCACTCTAAGTTAACGTCTTTAGTGAATAATAGATCAACCTTTTGCTAGTCCCGCTCATTCTGAGGCCACTGAAGCTTGCAACGGTCCAGCTTAAGCTAGGCTGGAGGGTCCACGGCGGGACATGCCATAGGATATGCCTCACACTAGAGAAGCTTGACTTCACTTCTGGTTTTTCCCAGAAGTGACATCATGCATGACCAACTGCCATTAATAATTTTTTTTCTTTCTCCCACTGGCGACTGAAGTACCAGCATGCAACATTGCCAAACAAATTTGGATATACCAAGGAGCCAACTACTTATGTGTCTACTCTAAACACACACACACACACACACAACCTGCTATCATTGAATTTCAGGTAATGAACAGGCATTTCCCATGGCTTGTGGGCCAGCCCTAAAATCAATTAATCTCACCCACAAAAAATGACTGCTTACAGTGATCTCTTTCTTTAGGCAGATTCCAACCCCAAGAAGCAGTAACAGAGGCAACTTAGAGCCAAACCTAGTGCCACAGGTCCTACCCATGGCTGCACTGACATATAGTTTGGTCCTTAGCATCTCTGGTTGCAAGCTAGTTAATGTCCTATTAAACGTCTTGGGTAGGCCAGTGGAGAATCCTTATGTTTTTCTCCCTCACATCTGCTTAAATATTTATGTTATTAATTAATTTAATTAGTTGGTGCATGCCATTATTATAAATAAAATAAAATATTTCATTAGAAAATAAGCCTCTGAAGAAACAACAAGTCTCCAAATTTTCTCCCTGGTTTAAACAGATTAAAAGGGACCACCGCAAAGCCTCTATCTGTCTAATATTGTGTGTGTAAAGTGTTACGGATTCCGTGGACTGCCCAAAAAACAAATCAGTGGGTTATAGATCAAATCAAGCCTGAACTGACCCTAGAAGCTAAAATGACTAAACTGAGGCTGTCATACTTTGGAGAAGACAAGAGTCACTGGAAAAGACAGACATGCTAGGAAAAGCTGAGGGCAGCAGGAAAAGAGGAAAGCCCAACAAGAGATGGATTGACTCAATAAAGGAAGCCACAGCCTTCAATTTGCAAGATCTGAGCAAGGCTGTCAAAGACAGGACATTTGGAGGACTTTCATTCAAAGAGTCGCCGTGAGTCGGAAGCGACTTGATGCCACTTAACCCACACGCACAAAGTGCCGTCAAGTCGCAGCTGACTTATGGCGACCCCAGCAAGGGGCTTTCAAGGCAAGTGAGAAGCAGAGGTGGTTTGCCATTGCCTTCCTCTGCAGAGCCTTCCTTGGTGGTCTCCCTTCCAAGTACTGACCCTGCTTAGCTTTCGAGACCTGACTACTTTGGGGTATATCATGCCGCCTTCCCTCCCATCTGTCTAGTATTACCCTTCACAATGCCAGAATAGGACTTACATCAATTCAATTCCAGACCATGCCAACACCTCTGCTTCCTGGTCAGTAAACTCCCAGAAACCATCTGGTTCACCTTTAAGTATCTGCAGAGCTCCAGACCCAGGATCTGTCTCATTGTATTCTGTCTTGACCTCTCTATATAGAGCCTAAAATTAAATTTCTCACAGCACTCAGAAGGGCTTAAACTTTTCCCCAAAAGCAGAAAAGCTGGTTTTTTACTTTCTCGGATACTGACTTCCTTGTTTCATATAGAGTATTGCTGCTTGCCTTTTCAGCCAAAAAAAATATGGTCTAACGTTGTATCTGAAGAGTGAAAAGTTTTTCATTTGATAAGCACCTTTGGGTCTGGTTATTTTAATGATATTATTTATGATTCATGTGTAATGCTCTATATGTGATTGACTGCAATGGCCTTTGGCATTATGATCTACAGTTAAAACAATAATTTACTATGGACTTTTATAGAATTTGCAATTCTATAATGTAGAATTACAAAAATTTTACTTAGGGTCATTAAGCATTATTTACATGTCAAATTATGATCAATTGCTCTTGCTTCTAGAAAAGCTATGTTTTACTCAGACAGAATGCTGTTCCATACTGTCTGGCTTCTCTTCAGAACTACATCTTTGGTGTGTGTGTGTGCGCGCGCGCCTGATTCAAATGTTTCTGCTTGTCACTACCAACGTATTTCTGCCATGAGCATGAATTAAAAGCCCTGGAAAGGTACAGAGTGGCATTAACCATTGGGAGGTCAACTAATATGTCCACTGCCCTTAATTGTATAGAAATTAAAAAAAAAATTCTGATTCTTTACAGAGCCTATTAGGTCCTCTCAAGCAAGCATCATAAATGAGGATAACCTAGAAGGGGTGCTTAAAAGATTGGCAAAGCAGCAGCAGCCACAAACTTTTGTCATGGCAAAACACAGTTCTCTGGAAGTACTGCATAACTGACAGTGTCTCCTGCACACATCAGTAGGATTTACTGTATAATGCCAAGTGCAATATATTCCATGGTCTCTTGACAATTTGAACAATTTCAGGTGCAAACACAATTTCCCTTTATGAAGTCACAAAGTACCTATATTTTATTATAAGTACTTGAGAAGACGCTAGAGGGGAGAAAAGTAAAATCCCTATTTGTTCACCATCTTCCCTTTGCACAAATATATTTATCCATTCGTGTTAGCTGCAGGGATGAGGTGATGGTGATTACATAATTTCTGTGACTTATTTTCTGAAAAATTGCTTACGAACAGTAAAGGAACAATGATAACAATAGCTCACTCTCCCACTTAAGACATTAAAATAAATGCAGTTTTAAAATACATACCTTCATTTTGTATAGGTTTACAACATTTATCAACAGCGGCATAACTCAGAACGGGAACCTAATTTTCAAGAAATGCAATTGTGTTCAGAAGACTTGAGCTAATATCTGTTAACTTTTTCATATTTTGCCAATAAGAGTCTAAACGTTCATTTAATGTTAGGCTATACATAACTTTGCTGTTTCTTAATAATCAGAAGACCTTTGTGAGTATAACACTCCAATTTTTTCATGTTTTAACAAGTTTAATTTTAGAGATGGGGAAATACCATGATCTATGTAATCCTGAACATATTTACAGGACTACCACATATGCTTAAAAGTCTTTAACCCCACATTCTAGCCAACAAGCTAATTACCCTTTTACATTTGTGCTCAATCTGTATGTGTTAAATACCATAGCTAAAAATTGTGGTATTTATTATTATTTATGCTATTTATGATTATCCTGCTTTTCTTCCATCTTGGAACTCACTCATGATGGTGCAGTCAAGGTTCTTGGGTGGTCCCTCATCTTGGCTTTGACCAGACCAATATTTACTTTCCTTCAACAGGTTACTCGTTAGGGCAATCCTAAGAAGAGTTAACAACCTTCCAAACCTGTTGATTTCAATTGTTTTAGAAAAATATAACTGTTCAGGATTGCACTGTAGGGCACATCCTTTCAGATTACTCTGGTACCTGGTGATATTGATAGATACTGCTTTAGCAAAGTATCTACATACAAGTGCTCCATATTAATGATATTTTTACTTATTTCTGCTAATCTACTAAAGGCAATCAAAATATGGAAAGAACACAATACTCAGCTTATGGTGAATATTCAGAGTGATCCCCTAAATAAAATACCTGCAGGAAGATCCAATGGGATTAAGTAAACATGATGCAGATAATACTGTCAGCTTTTAATTAAGCAAATTCAATATGGAATAAATTAAAATACATACAAGATGATTAATCAGGAATTAGATCAGGAGTTTTATAGTCCTGCTGCTCCGCAGAAACCGAATGCAGAATAGGATATTTTTATTGGCCACTGTAGTTACTTAAGAACATTGCAGGCTTTCACTCTCAGAATGAATTTCCCATCTCCCCAAGTTGCAGATTTTAGACTTTTACAACTTCTCTTTTAAAAAAACAGGATCGTGCAGGAATATTTTCCTGTAACATCAGCATAACATTGCTCCAATTACAATTACAATTTTTTACACTCTACCTCTTCCACCCTGGAATTAATAATGGACTGTATTACCTAATGCAACAGCTATGCTAAGACAAATGGATAGCCATTATATGAAAATGCAATTATACAAGATAAAAAATGATGAGAATAGTACATCATTTTTGGAGTTCAAACTATAATATCAAGCTCCTTGGTATTACTCTAATTTGTACGTAATATGCATGTCAGGTTGTTACTTATTATATTTCATTCTGCTAACTGAAAACATCAAAAGGTATGATACCTTCCAAAAGTGTTGCCAACAATTTACAATGATAAGGTTGCACAAGCTTATTTAATGCCTTCAGATTAAAGAAACAGAGAGTCAGCAATACTTCCAACAATACCATTCAGAATAACTACACGATTTATTATATTTTGACTTTTAACATACTTCAAAATTAGAAAGATAAGGATGTGCTTTCTACTAAATCAAGTAATTGCTCTATCAAGCCTACCACTATCTTCTGACAGTGGCCCTCCAAGGAATGATTATGCTTACTTTTGCAGTTCTGGCAAAGTAAGAGACGGGACCTGAGCATATGCAAAGCACCAGAAATATGGTCTTTTTTAAAGCTGGGTGAGATTATTTTAGTTATTTCAAAATATATATATACCACTTTTCCCAAAAAAATGTGTCAGAAATGATCCAGAGCAATAAACCTATATTTAAAATGATAAAACTACATCATAATTCAGGATATTTCTGGCCTGACTGTATACCTGAAAAATACCTTATTGGTATTTTTTCAGACATATTTAGGTATCCCAATTGATATTTGGAATTCTCAGGAATACTGGTATCTAGGTCTAAATATTTCCAGAAATATTCAGAAACATTTGGCAATATCTGGGGCCAGCATTTTAAAGATTCTGGAGCTGTCCCCCCCCCCCTTTAACAGGTTTCCCGAGCAATGGAAATGAGGGGGAGGGAGGTATCTCTCCCAGGTAACTGTCTGCTCAATCCCAAAACTTGAAACGTGTAAGTAAACAGAAACAGCTGGGATGTAATCCAATTGGTTGGCACTATATAAAATCCACATTCCGAATTGTGTCCTGAAAAACCCTCAATTGAACCCTAGTTGCTCTGTGGCATGGGGGGATACTGGTGGGGTCAGCATTTCATAGCACAATTTTGTGCTAAAAATTGTGCTAAGAATTTTGTGCTAAGGTGCCAAAAGTGTTGTTCTTGCCATGCTCATAAAAGAAAAAAAACCTCACAAATACCACTGGAACAAGAGACATTAGGAATGTAAACAAGTATGTCAATTAAAACAAGAAGAATCCACAAAAGCACCTACAATGAAGTTCATGCATGCTGTACTGGTGTTGTGTTTCTACTACGAAAATGGTAATCATAAAAGGACCATGGTTTTAAGCACTGGGTGAGATGGGGGAGATTTGGAGAGTAAGGGAAAGCAGCTCCTTTCATGCACTGCTTGGTTGACCACTATCAGGAACTAGAAGTTGGACTAGATCCACTAGGGCTCTTGTTAGCTTCTTACCTTCTGTTTAAGAGAAAGAATTATAAAATAAAAATGTCTTTAGCTGCCAGTGGAAACTGTCCAGAACGTAAGGTGGCTTCTTTCAGAAGGGGACATATGGAAGGAGTTATTCCTCAAACAGTTATAGTTTATACATTACAGAGTTGATGCATACACTGTATTTTATAGTAAGAGATGAACCCTGGTTCAACAAATATCTCGTGTTCAGTCCACACATAGGTTGTTTGCAAATCATGCAATCACTCTGTATGTCTACACATTCAGCTGCAGGTTGAAAGAATGCTTACATATCTACACAAAGGACTGAGAAGATGGAATTAACTTCAGATTGAAAATCAGGGACATTAATTTTCAATGTTTCCCTATACAAAACCCCCTGAAACAAATCCCCTGCAAACAGATACCAAGCACATCACAAAAAATGTTTGTCGCTTAGCGCTTGCCTGCTGTGCTGGATCTTTATTTACAAAAGGTATTTAATGCAAGGAGAGGGAAGGCAGCCCAATCTCATGAGATCTCAGCAGCTAAGCAGAGTCAGTACTGGGAAGCGACACCACCAAGGAAGACTGCCGAGGAAGGCAATGGCAACCCACCTCTGATTAATTACTTGCCTCGAAAATCCCTAGCTGGGGTCACCATAAATTGGCTGTGACTTGATGGCACTTTACACACACATTTAATGCAAGGAAAATTTTAAAAAAGTGATCCCCTATATGCATTCTTCCAGGTCTGGTGAAAATGTTAATTTTTTTCAGCCTCTCAAACCAGCTCGAGAGAAAGCATGCATTGCAAGCAAGTTTTTTTGAAGACGTTATTTGTGAGGATCGCAACATCACTACACAGAACTGAGATGTACACAACTTTTTAAAAAATCAGACTGGAGCACATTGTGATGCTGGCACTTGGAATCCGATTAATTCATCCACTCTCAATCATTCATTTTTCAATATGTGCAGCTGTGAACTAGAATACAGCACTGATTTCAATTTTAAGGTAAATACATTTTTCAAATTTAAATTCCAATTGGAGCACATTCTTCCTCTAGCAAACAATTATTCATTTGTGGGTCCTATGAATCTAAGAAACAATGCAAATTCAAGATTTGGTATAAAAATCTATTCAGTTTACTAACTGAAACAATAAATGTTGTCCTTCTTACCCTACATCTAAGAAACATAAGCAACGTCTGAACCTTTCAATAATTCAAGATTTCTGATTCAAGTGCCTAGCTTTTTTCTGAGTTTGTCCAAAGGACAGAAAGAAAGGCTGGCAAACCATTCCTGAGCAGGGGGGGCTGAAAGTGCTCTGGAGGCAGCGTCACCCCCACCGCCAGCATACGTGGCCTCTTATCATGGAATAAGAGGCACTTACGCTTGTGGGCGGGGCCAGTTCCATTGGTGCCTGGGCACCGCGGAGCTGCATGCTGCTCCTCCGACATCGCAGGCTCTCCAGGACCTAAATCCTAGAAGAGAAATGTGGTGTTAGCATGGGGGAGGGGTGTTCCCAGGGGCAGAGTTGACGGTAGTCAGCTGCCAAAGCCCCTCTAGCCTAGGAACATCCCCTCCAGAAGCAGAGTTTTCAATGGGGCTTTTTTTAATTTTTGGTTTTTTGAAGGGGTTTTTAAGCCTCGCAGTGGCCGGGAAACCTCTTTGGAGGCGCTGCGACAGTGCCTCAGCCAAGCCATCTCCGGCCGCTGCAAGGCTCAGGAATGATCTGCATCAGTTTAGATTTTTCCCTTCAGTTTAGCTGTTTCTACATGGATTTTCTCTATAGACCATGCAGAAAACAATGAGATCAAAAGCATGGCCAGTGGAATTAAGCTAATGAAGCAAGCAATCTCCATATCCCCCTTCCCTCTGCAGCTCACTGAGCTCTCCAAAAATTCTGCTCCTGGGGGGTCAAGAAACACTCAGCAACAGAATGGTGCCTGCAGAGTAAATGAAGAATCAATGAAAAATATCACCTTTTCCTCTGCCAACATAAGTGCCCTTCTGCTTGCATAATAGAACCTTGGGATCCAATCCAGTATATTTTAGTAACCAATTTCCTTGATTTTTCCAAAATTGTCAGATATTCCTCCAGGCACAGACTTCAATAGCCTTTAAAATAAATTAGTGTAATTTTATGGGGAGGGGAGGTGTTTTGTTTTGAAGGATGATGGTATGTATTTGTTTATAGAGTGTGGATCTGCAAAACCAAAACAAAAATACTACAGAATAAAAAAAAGATATGTCTGCTAAAAAAAAAAGAAAAAAGGATCCATCTCCTAATACTGACAATATAACTTAAAATGCTATTTTTTTTCTATGCACATCTTTGGCCATGGAAAAGATAGTAGAGTTTAATGTATGTACTGACTGCTATCTATTTTGGTAGATATATCCTGTAAATATATCCTGTAAAGATAACTTTTCTGTTCAAGTGTATATATGCTTATGCCAACAAGTGTCCACTATTATATTTATTATAGACAAAATGAAATTGCCTGGTGTCAATACTTACATCATTTCCAGACCTACATGCTCTCTTTAGCCAAGTTCATCTGTTTCTTTAGATCAGGGGTCTGAAAACTGCGGCTCCCGAGTCGCATGCGGCTCTTTGGCCCGTTGAGTGCGGCTCTCCAAACTTGGTTCGGAGCCCCTGCTCTCGCGCTCGCTCGCGCCAGCAGCCGGGCTGCGGAGCCGGTGCGCCTGAGAGAGAGAGAGCAGGCGAGTGGGCGTGCTGTCTCCCCCCCCCTGCCGTGGAGAATGGCCAGGTCCCCCTTTCCCTTGCCTTCAATGGTTGGGAGGCTAAAGCCTCCCCTCCCCTCTAGCCGCGCGATTGCTGGGCAGGCGGCTTGGCGGTTCCTGCCCCCTCACCCGCCTATCAGCTGTTGGGTGGGGCGGGCTTCCTTTGGTAGACCTGACCTTTGGCTGAGTCCCCTTGGGAGGCCATGTCTACCCACTGGCTTTCTTGGCGGTAGACCTGCACTCCGAGGAGAGGAAAAAGTCCCCCTTCAGAGGCCAGGTCTACCAATTGGCTTCTATGGGCCTCCGGAGGCCAGGTCTACTGCCAAGAAAGCCAATGGGTAGACCTGGCCTCCCAATGGGACTCAGCCGGAGGCCAGGTCTATCAGTAGGCTTTTATGGCGGTAGACCAGGCCTCCAGACGAGGACTCCAGACGGGGAGGGGGAAATGGCAGGGACTTACAATTTAATTTTTATCAATAAATAAGATCACTATTAAGTATATCAAGTTTTAAACAGTGTACCTATAGTTTAATTAAGACTTAAAACTTTAATTAAAGCTTATTAAGTTAATAAAGAGTGTACCTACCTATATAGTTTAAGTTTAAGAAATTTGGCTCTCAAAAGAAATCTGTTGATATTTGGCTCTTTTGACTAATGAGTTTGCCGACCCCTGCTTTAGATAATTTATTTCATGATTGTTACTTCTTTTTAAACCCTTGACCAAAGAATGGTACACTCTTATCTGGGATGGTCGTCCTCTTCCACCGAGTGCGCAGCTTCAGGAGGGATGCACATGGAGTGTTGAGGGAGTTAGGGGACACCCGCCTAGCCAGCCAAATCAGCCAAATCAACCCTGGCGATCAGTGGGGTGACAGATGTCGCCGCCAGATTGCCCTCACATCCACCTCTTTTTATATATTTTGGATGCTTCCCTGACTTCTGGTTGGGAAGTTCTTATGCAATGAGCTGACATTTTCCCTTTGTCGTTGTTCTAATAATTTTTTTCATTTGTCTCTTCTAAACTGTCTCTTTTATGTTCCATTTCCTTTCACCTCTAAAACCCTTCTTCTTATCTTTGGCTGGCATAAACTAGCTTTTCTTTCTATCTTTTTTTCTTTTTTGGTTTATTATTTTTACTTTGCTCCTTTACCTTTTGCCTGCAAGCATTAACTGATTTTGCATATTTTGGTTGGCTGCCTCCCATCCTCCAATATTCCAGGACAGGATTCAATAGTGACTTCTTATCATGCTCCCCCAAACCAGAAGCTACTAGAAGCATGGTAGAATGTGAGTGGTCATATCACAAGTAAGAAGTAAGCATGCAGCATGAATTTTTTGTTTGCACACTAAGAGCTGTAAATATTTTTAATTCTATCACCCAAACTAATTATACCCCAAAACTTATAGATTTTTTTTTTACAAATGGACATTTTCCAATGGGCTCGTATTAAAAGGCAGTCAAATATAACAAGGTAGAACACATGACACAGCATTTGTATTGGTCCACAGATTACATACTATGTATTCCCAATCTCATCAAGCACTTTTTGGCAGGTAATAAGTGGACTGGATTGATCACATGGGCATCAACATCTGCATGCACATTTGGGCTCACTAATCAAATCAAAAGTACCAGTTACTAGCAGCCATTTTACCCACATTCATATATGAAAGTCTATACCAACCTGGGTACATAGATTGCTTACATTTGGATCTGCCCATCCCCTCATGAGCAACTGGACTCCAGGCATGGTTTTGTACGCAGAACAGCTGTTGTGTGGGCAGTAGCTTCCTACTGGATACTGTATGCTTACAAATATGATATCAGATTGTAAATCCCACTGAAGGCTGAACAATCTAGAAGCTTATAAGAAGCTGAGCTGCTGTGCCAACAACTACTTAATTTTAAAAAAGAAATTTACCTCCCACACAAGTAATATTATTGAATTTCCCATCGATAATATAACTTGGTCACACACAAAAAGCACAACAAAAGTATAATTACTAATATATGCACAAACTAATGATGCATTGTCAATTTGCACTTTCTGTTTGTAGTCAAGCTTTCTTTACTTTGTTTTATATTTCTTTTTAATAGTAAAATAAATAATGCCCAACAGAATACTACTGTGACCTTTATTTTATTGCAATTATACCAGAGTTACAGAAGAACAGCTAAACCTCAACTTGAGATTTAAAGAGCCACAACAACTTTGAATCTGGATGCTTTCATAGATCCCGTAGTATATGACTGGAAAAAAAACTTAATAAAAATTAATTCCCTTGGAAGAAAGAACTCTTCTCTGAATAAATTATTTGCTGTATATTAAAATGTTAAGCAGATCATTCTACTACAAATTAAAACTGAAAATTGAACACTACAATGCTGATAATTCCAGGTAATAATATTAAAAATAACATGAATCAACAAAGTGAGTTGAAAACTTAATCCAAAAGAAGTAAAAATACTTTATAAAAGATTACTATGCTGCTGTCAGGATTCAGTAAGCACAACTGCCCTGGGAGTTTAATGGCAGCTCTTAAAAGCAAATTAGTCAATTGTGAATTTAAAATGTGAAGCCACCATTCTCTTATGCCTTTTCAACATTTTTTTTATTCTCTCAAAGGAATTAGTGACAGGATAGTCCAACATACCCACTATCATGCAATCTAGTCCACTCTACAGTTCGTGATTCTACTCACTCAAGGAAATTATTCACCAACTGCCCAGGCTACTGGTGCAATAAAAATGAAGACTTCATTATTCATATTAGAATTGGGAGAGTACCTAAAGGAAAACAGTACATGTGCATCAACATCTGCATGCACAGGGATGGGAAGGGAGAAATCTATTTCCCAATATATTCTATGAATATTTTCAATAGGCTGTCCTAATGAAACGTTCTGCTAAACGGAAGCCTTGTTCTAAAAGATGAGGCCTCATTATGGGAGGAAGGCTTCTTATTAAAAGAGAACTAGTGGGTTGGATCCAGTAGTAGATTTCTGATTCTTCCCTTCCAGTGCAGACCACTGGGTTACCCTCATGCTGTTTCTGGGGATTCCTGTCCTCCAGAGGCAGCATTTGGGGGAGTATTTCAGGCTGCAGAAGTAAAGGGGAAGTGAAAAGCCCCATTTGTCTGATGGAAATCCCTTCTGTCACAGGAAATTGACACTGGATCCAACCCTTTGACTTCAACCCAATGTCTGTTACAAAAGACATTCACTATAAAAACTGAGTGAAAATGTATAATTGCACATTATAATTTATTATTAGGTCTATGACTGCTGCCTTTGACCAAGGGAGGAGAAGACGAGGGAGGAAATTGCACATTATAAGGCTTTCTTTCAATCGAGGCCTTCTCTGGGGTTGCCACCCACCCAGTCTTAAAAGACTGAGAAACCCAAAGTAGGGCCTTGGAAGATGACTGTAGGGGTTGGGTAGGTTCATAATGGAGTAGGTGGTCCTTCTGGTATGTTGGTCCCAAACCATATAGGGCTTTAAAGATCAATAACAACACTGTAATTTGTGCCTGGAAACAGATTGGGAGCCAGTGTAGATAGGCCAAGGCTGGAGTGATATGGCCCCTATGACCCACTCCAACCAACATCCTTGCTGCAGCATTCTGCACCAACTGAAGTTTCCAAACACTTTTTAAAGTCAGCCCCATGTAGAACACATTGCTATAATCTAATCTACATGTAACCAGGGCATGCACCACAGTGACCAAATCTTTTCTGCCCAGGTAAAGCTACAGTTGGCTAACAAGTCGAAGCTGGTAAAATACAGTTCTGGCAACACAGTCTCACTCCTCGTGTCTATTTCCAAGTGCACGTTATCCAGTAGTTATTCAACTCTCTTGGGTCCAGAAAAGGTTTCTTTAGGAGTGGATGCACCACTGTCCACTTCAAGGCAAGAGTGACCACCCTGTCTCTCAGGGAGGAGTTTACGGTCTCCTGAACCCAGTTTATTGCGCTCTCCCCCCAGCATATTTAAGCAGCCAGGAGGGGCAAGGGTCATACAAAATTCTAAGAATCCTGTCCACATTGTCAAACTGCATAAGCTGAAAGTTATCCCACACAACTGGACAAATCAGCACCCTTAGACCATCTGATCCTGTTCTAACCATCCTATACACTATATTTCAGCTATAAAGGTATTTCTAACATAGGGAGAACATAAAAACTTGCACACTGTTTTGTGACATAAGTCTGATTTGAGAGCCTTCCCCTTCATGACAGGCCTCCCATGACAGGGAATTATGGGGTAGATTGAAGTATCTAAAGGAGCCTCTTTTGGCTTGACAACTGTTGACAGGTATGTAACAATCTTATAAATATAAACGTGAAATCTTACATTAATGAATGAATTAATGTTTACATTAAGCTAAACCAATACTAAATATATCCTAAGCTCATCTGGAGCTCCCTCTTAAACTCAGATTTAAGTAAAATGTACATCATTCTGCACAGACATAACTGTGCTATTTATGTTTTCTCTGTAGTCCTGTCATGTGACCAGGCCTTAAGATGGCAATTGCTTCACCATTTATGCTCAGTAGCTTTGAAGTATCACATCCTCAAAACTGTAGAGTTGTTAGATGTGTTCAGAAATACATGTTAATTTGAAAAATGGAATAGCAAGAGGTAAAGAAGAAAATGTTTAGGAATCATCTTTATTAGCTCAACTGTACAATGCAGTGTATGTTCTAAATTTAATAGACTCAGAAACCAAATAATAACACTGTAATAAATACTGAGAGTAAAATATTACAGAGCATTGTTGAGCATGCAACATTTCGACATTGCCATGGACACCTGGTCCAGTTGCTGTATATCCACATAAGAAAGAATAATCAAATTGCAAAGTGTACAGTTTGTGAATTGTGTAACACGATTCAAGTTTTCTCATTTGAACTAGGTTTTCATAGGCCCAGATAAGCCTCTTACAGTGCAATCCTAAGCAGAGTTGATAGTCATCATATGGCAAACGTTCCAAGCTTTTAACATTATTATAAACCTATAAGTGGGAACCTGTGAGATTTGTGGGAGGGGAGAATCACTAGGCTGCCCACTCACTGGCTCCCGTTCCCCTGCTTGCCAGTTGCTTCACACAGTGGCAGAGGGGGACAGTGGCACAGGCTCATTCCTCCCGTCTGCCTGAATTGCTGCCCCCTATGGCTCACTCGCCCTGACCTGGATGGCTCAGGCTAGCCTGATCTCGTCAGATCTCAGAAGCTAAGAAGGGTCAGCCCTGGTTAGTATTTGGATGGGAGACCACCAAGGAATACCAGGGTTGCTGTGCAGAGGAAGGCACTGGCAAACCACCTCTGTTAGTCTCTTGCCATGAAAACCCCCAAAAAAGGGGTGGCCATAAGTCAGCTGCGACTTGATGGCACTTTACACACACACATGGCTCGCTCACTCACCCATCTGCCTCCTCATTTAATGCAACAGCAGCAGTGATGGTTCCAGCTCCTCCTCCTCCCCACCTGCCTGATTTAAGTATCCACAGATGGGTGAGATCCACAGATGTTGACAATTAGATATATTTATTGCAAGACATTTTATGTCCTAAAATACCATATCTGAAGTGTATTAAACAGACTTCAACTTCAGGCTTTTGGGGGTAGGGGGGTTAGTTTTAGCCTTTGTAGTCTATACTACCAGAACAACTCTACTGTCGCCACTGAAAAAAAGAGTAACTTGGTTCTGAGAACGGCTTTGCTGCCTATAGGGCTGCTTTGCTCATCATGTCAAACATACAATTTCTGCTTGGATCCCTATCATACATATAAACAAAACAAACCTTTTCCTCTAATGTTACTATGTGAATTATGTGTCAGACGTAACTGATGATAGTTAAAATACATACATTGATTCTCTGTAAAATTACTACATTTCAGTGGTACAATGTATATATACCCTATCATATAGTTCTCAAATTTCCCAGAAAACTATAGTTAAGCACTGTATAAACTTGAAAATCACTTTTCAAAAAATGCTTAGCTGATGATTAAATATAGTACAAGTTCAGCATAATGACCCAATAATAAAATTGAAAAATACATAACGAGCACACATTTTAAAAAAAACAAAAAACACCTAACACCACACACCTAGTGAAAGAAATAGGAATATATATTTTGAATTCTAGTAAAAGAAAGTGGAAGCTTTGTTTTTATACTAATGTGATAGAATATGTACTTATTTAAAACACTTTTATTCCAATTTTCCACCCAAATAGGGCCCTAAATATTCACTAACGTCATGATACTATTAATGACTAACCACAGTTAGTGTGAGTAAAACATAGTTGAAATAGAAATATATTTTTCTCCAAACTCTTGGACTCCCATGCTCTAAAACAACAATTTGAAAAATCAGTTTTCAGTAGCTCTGCATTCTACTAGGTACATTGTCACAAGCACTGAGTCACAATTTCCACCTACGTCAAAAAAGAAAAATAGGTAGAAACATGTATTTTGCGAACATAATTGTCACCCACACACGTCTTCATTTCCTAGGTATCCTGTGGCTGTAACTGGAATGGATACTGAAAGAAGCATGTATAACAAGAGGAATGACAGCTCTTTTGCAATTAAAATGTAATTGTTCCCCAAATATAGCAGCTGAGAAATCACACTAAAAATGCCTATACTGCATAGCGTCTGCATTCACTGAATGGCTGTTCCATCTAGAGCTCTGTGGGAGTGATAAACCCCAGTTTACTGTCAGACTAATCTAGAACACTTTCCAAAGAGGCAGAACGTAGCATGCCACCTTTGATCCTTTTAGCTCTCCCTTTAATAACAAGCAATTATCAGGCATTATTTAACTTCATGCCATGAAAAACTTCAATTGCCCATTTCCACTCATTAACCTTCTGCTAAAAGGAAAGGACTTATTTTCCCCCCTGTCCAGCTGGCAACCTTATATTTAAGTCTAACTTCTGGTACACAAACATAAAGGTTGCTGGCTATCCTTCTACTTTAAGAGATGTGTTGCATTGAAGGAATCTCCCTTTCTCATCCCCAAATATGACAGCTGAATAAACTATCATGGGTGCTCATGCACTGCTCCACAGGATATACGTCTCAGTTCTGGAGTGTAACTTGATGAAATCTTGAAGCATAAAATGTAAGAAGGTAGCATAGTAATCGGCTACTGTCACGAGCCCCCTCTAGATCATGGAATCCCTAACACCTGTGCCTGTTTCCCCCCAGAAGAGGGAAAAAATAATCCTGTATTTACAGTGTCTTCATTTAATCTTTATTATGAGTCAACAAAGAACCCTGGCAGCCATTTGTCACACTTTCCATCAATCCCAAGTCTATCTTAATGCATCCATCACAAGCATAACCATCAAGCTCTCTGTAAATCTGCCCACCCTCCTCCAACTGAGTTCACAGGAAACTGGCCTGCCAGCTGCCACTTTTCTCTAAAAACTGGTCTTTGGGGAGTGAAATGGGTGCAAGAAAGAATACGGTTTTCCCCATCGCCATCAGGAATGGGTTAAAGTCCGCAACTGTTCCCAAAAACAATTACAGCCTTCAAATGCTAATAGGTTCCTAAGTCTCTCAGACACTTTCTGCAGTTTAATTGTCTTAATAGTCAGCTTCAAGCATTACAATTTGGGGGGGGGAGGGGGATTTCTTATTCTAAGGGACATTAATTAGCTTTAAATGATGTTAAATACTATCCCTGCCGTTACAAGGGCTTCTATGGGATCTTTACAAGAAACAAGCATTTGAGTAATTTAAAATTACTTTGCAGCCCTCATCCCCAGCTGCAAACAGTATTTGGAGAACCACTGACCAATGCAAGTCTTCCCCCCATACTACTTTGCCCTGCATCCCCCTTTCCACCTGCCCTCCCAGAAGTCACTAATCTTAGTCCTCCTTTAGCCTCAATATAGTAGCTGCAATACTCCCGCCCTACCCCCACCCTTAAGAGTATCTTTGGCAGCTCAGCAGTTAGAGCAGCTTCAGCTTTTCTTCTCCCACACCACTCAGCCTTGGCTGCCCTTAAAGAAAATCCTCACAGAACAACGTGTCAATTTTGCATTCCTTTACAAAGGCAACTTCTATTAGGGAGACCGGCAGCTTGGCTCTGCCTCCCCATAGACAGAGAGCTTTGTGACCATGTAGAAACCAGGGAGAGAGAAAACATTTCCTGCATTAAAATGCAACCTCCTTCAAAACAGGGATCTATGCTTAGATAGGGAGCAAATTCTCTCTCCCCAGTCTTCCTTTCTCTCTCCCTCTCTCACACACACTCACTCCCTAGTTCCATACCAAATTTATATAATTTCACAGGAAACAACCAGCCTCCTCATTTGCGCACTTTCTTAACCATACTAGGTAATGTACATCTAGGTATCAGATCATATTTTCTTCATACTTCAGTACATATAACATTTTGCATCTCTGAACTATAACATGTCTATATTTTAACACCTCTATTTTTATTTCCCTAACACGTCTTTCAAGTCCAGGTGGTTCTTTTGCTAACATTTTCCTGCATCTGCTTCTTCTTCCTCTCTACATGTCTACAGGAAGACGGGGGGGGGGGTAGATTCAAAAAGAAGAGATTGAATGAATCTTTATGATGAACAGAGACAGGTGGCACCTAGAAATACCTGACATTTAGCATCCAGACCTGGCACAGCTCACAGGCTGCTTCATTTAAAAAATATATATTAAAATACAACCTCCACATCTGCATAATTATTTCACTTTGAGACCATCACCTCTCATGGAAATTTTATTGCCTGCGAGTTGTGGGGAGAGGAGAGGAGCGGGTCTCCTGGGGCTGCTTCTCTATGGACAAGATGAACTTAATGAATTTCTCTTCTGTGTGTGTGCACATGCACATATATATGTGCACACACATGCTAAAGTACAATTTAGGATTAACAGATGTCCCTTTTCTCAAGTCATCAGCAAAGATGCATAACAGATGTTTCCTTATTTCAGCAAACCACAGATCTCACAACATACCTTATTGCCTTAAACCTTTCTTGAGGCAAAAATGGTCTAATGTATTGCTTACATGTCTGTTCCACCTTTCTTCCATCATGGAATTCAAGGTAGAAATCTCCTATTCCAGGCGCTGACCTGTTTCATGCCTACTAAACTTCAATAAGATTATGTATCTTGCAATCATACCTTGGCACCAGTAGTGCCAGTGGCAACACCTGACTCTGTTTAACTCTGTTAAACCCAAAGTATTTTTCAGCTACTGACTTGAACGTAATCAAGATTGTCCTTCACCCTCAACTTCTGGCATCCTGAGCACTTTGAATGTGTAGAACTTTATTCAGGTTACCCACATGCCTTTGGAAAGATCTTCCTTGCAAAGCCAAAGCAACAAGATCACACACGAATAAACATATGGTAGCTGGGTGGTTGCAGTGAGAACAAGAGAGGGATAGTAACTTGGTTACCATTCTACTAGTATTATCGTAAGCAGGGCTGAGAACAAGAACAGAAGTCCTCAGTGAAATAGGAGGAAACTGTTCAATAGATATTTTTTTAAAAAAACAACTGACATCAGATTAAATAAAAAAAAATTAAATCCTTCCTTGAATGTTGGAAGACCTTCATAAATCCTTGGATGCAGGCAGCTGGTGTGGAGTGCAACTCAAACCAACACACACACACACACATATATATCAGTGGAATCAAAAGCAAGATAGGACTTTGTGACAATTAAGAACTACTAAAGAGTACCTACCTTCCTTCGGTGGCCGCTTGGCTTCCCTTGTAAGGTTGCAGACCTGGGTAGTTTGCAGCTCCTGGGTGAGACAACCTTCCGTCTGCTCATTAAGGGGCAGTACTACATTGTTGAGCAACACCAGGGACTGCTCATCTCCCCCCCACTCTCCCAAGTGCTGAGGGCAGGTGCATTTTGTATACATGATCCCACAAGACTCGGTTCTCCCATTCTCAGATTTCAAGCAGCTCTCCAGCCAAGTGCATAATACATGGCAACCAAATTGGCTTGGGCTCACCTTGTTCAACACTAAAAATTCAAAGAAAGATTTCTGTTCATCTTCCTTTTTGTACAATCCTATGAAATCGAAGGGGTAGACCCGGCGTATCTGAATGAAATTCTTATCATATTGGAGAAATACAAAAGCATTCTTGGAATCACAGAGCTGCATTATAGAATGATTATTCTTCAAGAGATCCTTAATTTTTTCATGGGAAAAATGATCAAACTGATAAGCCAGGAGAGAAAAGTTAGAGCAGCTGAAGTCCTTTTTGGAAAATTTCAGGTAAATACTATATTTGGTCGGATCTGGATTTTCCAGCGTCCAAGTGCAGTTTGTAAAGTTTTTGGGAAACATTTCGTTTACAGAATACGATCCATAAATGACCCCCTTCACCAGCGTTGAACACCAGAAGTCTTGGGCGGCATTAAATCCAAACATAACCAGTAGATAGGTGGAAAATATATAAATCAGCAAATTACGAACAGCCTTCATCCTATGTCATTTGGCCTGCAGGAAAGGAAAGAAAAATGCAGGTCGAATTCTCCACACAATGAAAATCAAACTCCTTCCAGTATTTCTGCCAGATGTTTTCAAGATTTCAGATAGATCCCCCCCCCATGAAATGGCAGGTAATTTCTTTTTAAAAATTATATCACATGAAAATTTTAGATGATGTGTGAACAGTGCCACCATGTGGCCAATCTTACTGTCAAATTCTCCATATTCCTTTTTTAAAAAACAAACAAAAAACATTTGTTACATTATTAATTGAAATGTCCCCTCTTGTTTAGTACATATTCAGCTTGGTAGGCAATACTTTACAATGCTTAATTAAAGTTAAAACCCAATGGTCTTTATCCGTTTACAACAGAAACATTTTTTTTAATTTTTAAACTAAAGAACTTTCTGTACCTAAAACAATTTTCACTCCTAAGGACAAACCAGGAACAGCTGTTATTCTATTACATCTTCTCTGTTAGGTTTAAGAATAATTGTGATGAATTACATTCATTACTGAAAAATGCACTTTTTTTTGTGTGTGTGCTGTAGACAGGGCATTATCTTCCATGTGGCCCCATGCAATTGCAGTAGCAACCTGAATATACTAAAGGTCCCATTTTAAAAAATAAAAATCTGGTCTGATACGTAGCAAGAGTCAACATTTATTAAAATGTTGGAGGTATTATTGTGGGGAACATGTGATTAGTTAGACAGCAAGAACTTTTTGCTGGCTGTTAGCAATGCTGAGATTCACAATTCGGGACACAATTTCTGCATGATCCAGCCTCTTGGGATACATGAAGAGGATCTATAATACATGTGGCCAAAGACAGCATTGCTGTGCTTGGACAGCCCTCTGAAAATGGACATGGATTAGGTCTTTTGGCTATCCCTTGCCCTTTATTACTGTTAACCTTGTTTTGTAGCTGTGTTGGTTGATGAAAGAGATTATCTCTTCTATTTACCAGTTCTGTCACAAATACAGCAACTGCATTAGTTCTCTCTGCACTTACAACCCTAGTTAGATTGGCTTTCTCATAACAGTAGAAGGATATGAATCTTGCCTGCATTTACCCCCAGAAGGTGTCTTTTTATAAATATATCACATACATGTTCAGCACTAACATCTGTGAGAAGTTGCTTCACCCTTATTCATCTTCACTCTCTTCGTAAGTATTTGACATAAGTGAGGCCAGTTTAATTGTTATTCTTTAGTTGACAGTTTATTTACAGACACACATATGAAGAGTTACTGAGTTCTTGACAAAAGTCCCTCTCTCTGTGTCTCTCTTTCATCTCTCCTTTGAATGACCAGGCATCTCCCACCCCCAATTGCGTAATGCTGAACAATCCGAGGATACGGTTCCCTCAAAGAGATTTTGCACTTCCCAGATTATAAATTGCACACTCCAAATGTAGAGAAGGGAAAATAGCATCAGCTCTTATTCTCTTTAAATCTGTGGCTTTAATGAGAGATTTGGAGAAGAGCGGAAGTATCGTTGTGGGAAACAGCTTCTACTGAAGCTACCTAAACAATTAGATTTTTCTCTTTGGCGACAGTCACAAGAAATAACAAATGGCTTCTTTGCAAATACAGGCTGCTAGGCCATTCGAGTGAGAAGTGAGAAACTTGCTTTTGGTAAAACCTGCAAATAATCCCCTAAGCTTTACAAAGGTTTCCGGAGCACTTTGCAGGCATTGCAGCTCTGCGCAGTATTATTCAGGAGGGTCTGGTGGTTGAAAGACAATGTGACATGAAGGCTCTAAATTAGGAATTCCATCATTGAGGGGGGATCCATCTCACAATTTGAAGGCAGTGTGTTTGCTTGTTTTAAGATGAGAATAAAAGCCTGGGGAATGGAGTGTGTGTGAATAGTAGTGTGTGTGTAGGGACGGGACAACATCCCGGTAAAATAAAAATACAAACATCTGCAGTGCTAGACTGCTTTCCATTAAGAAACGTGGCCAAAGGGGCAGCATTTTGGCTCATCCAAACACAAGAGACAATCCTCCCTAAACCACACTTTGGGGCACACTGGATCAAGCAAGAGAGAGTATTTGGGGGTTGCAAACGCAGCAAAACGCCAACGATGAGAAGTTCTCCCCCATTTCAGAATCAAGAGGTTGCAATGGAGCATGATGTCGGGGTTCTGCTTAAAAGGCTGGTCCCTCAACATGACGCTTTGCCCATTGGGGGCTCCGTCTTTTTCACCTGCTTCCCCCCCCCCAACATCTTTTTCTCCCCCTTCTAGGCGACGCTGTAGTTTAATCGAGCCTAGACGGCGCCATCACTCCACCGATCCGCTCCAGAACTGAAGACTTCCCTTAAACTTCGTATTAACCTCAGGATCCCCCCCTCCTCCTCCCCCCCTAGCAGTAACGTTCCCCCCATGGTGGCCAAACCTCCCTGGGTCGGAAAGGCTCCCTGGGTGGTTCGGGCGGCCGCCGCTCGCCCAACGGAATCCCCTAACGTTTGGGTCGTCGGGGGCTGCACTTGGCTGCAGGGATCCTGTCGGGGATCCTGTCGGGGATCCTGTGTCTCCCCCTTCTCTCTCCCTTCACCAACACTGGCGCCTTCCTCCCCGCCATCCTGGGTTTAATGTCCCCCCCCCCTCCCCGGAACGAGCCTTACCTTCCACTCCGAAAGCAGGCAGGCTATTTCTCTAAGCAGATCCCAGCGCCACAGGCACGCGTCCCAAAAGCAGGCACGGCGAGATTCCCCTTCTGGCGGAAGCGCCGTTGCCCATTTTCCTCCGCTCGCGGTCCAAAACCGAGGCAGAAAGGCAGGCGGGGAGGAGGGGGGGGAATTAAACCGCAGAAGGGAGGAGGGGGGGAGTGAAGCTCGCCACGGCCAGCTCCACCAAATCCAGCCACCACGTCTACCAGGGGAACGCAAAAGCCCAAACAGCGAGAGGAGGGGTCTTGTTTTTCAAATGGGCTCGTCGGAACAGCACAGGGTTCCTTTCTCTCTCTTTTTTTTTAAACTTGGCAATCGAGTCTGCCCCAACAACGCACACACAGAGACGAGGCGGCAGGGACGAGCCAGCAGGCGAACTCCGAGAGACGCGGCTGCTCCCTGCCGCCGCTCGGTTGGCGGGCTTCGGCTTCTGGGCGGTCGTCGCCAGTCGGCTGGGGCGCCTCGTTCCTCTTTGCCGCCGCCTCCTCCTCCCACCCCCGAGCTCGCAGGTAACCGAGAGAGGGACGCCGACCGAGGAGGGGAGGGGAGGGGAGGGGGGGGAGAGAGAGAGAAATACACGCCGGGTAGGTCCTTGGCCGAGGCTGCCGTCCGGAGGCTGAGGGGACGGGCGGGAGGAGGACGGCGGAGCCGCGGGAGAGCGAGTCCGGGCGCGTGTGAGTGCGTGCGGCTGGCGAGGGCGGGTGCGCGCGAGGGGAGGATGGAGAGGGTGCGTGCGCTCCAGCCTGGGCGCTCCCTGCCTTCTCCGGGATGTGTGTGTGTGCGCAAGGGAGAGAGAGAGAGAGAGAGCGAGCACGCACCGCGCTCTCCCTCCCTCCCCCCCCTCTCCCTCTCTCTAGCGGCGTGCGCCCCGCGCTCTCCCGTGCGCGCGCGCGGCTCTCCCTCAGCGCCTCGCTTCTCGGCCCGGGCGGGCAGCGCGGGGGCTCGACGCCGCCCCCTCCTCCTCCTCCTCCTCCTCCTCCCCAGCTCCCCTTTCCTCGCGACCCTCAGCACGTCTTTCCCTCCCCGCGACCCCCCGCTCTTTTCTCCCTCACTGCGCCTGGGAGTTTTTCGCCCAGCTTCGCTCCCCACCGCCGCGAGCGCAACTCGGAGGCCGGGCGGGAGGGGAGGGGCGGGGAGGGGCGCGCGGTCGGGCGGGAGGAGGAGGAGGAGGAGGGCGAAGCGCAGCCCCTCCCCTCCCCGCGCCTGCCGCCTTGGCTTCGCAAGCGCCGAGCCCCCCTGTGCCGCAGCCGCGAGAGCCCCTCGCTCCGCCACAGCCGCGCGTCTCCAAAGGAGCGCGCGCGCCGAGGGGGAAGCGCGCGGCGCTCGGCTCGCCCAGGGCCGCCTTCCACGGCCGGGGACCACAGCCGTGGCCTCCGCCGGGCTGGCCCTTAACACTGTATTGGTCCTTTTCCCCACTCCCCACCCTATCTAGGAGCTCTGGTTAGGATCGTGGCCGCGTTTCCAGGGCTGGAGCTGGGGGGTCGCTCGGCGAGAGGCAGTGGTGCCGGAAGCCTGGGATTTCGGTGGCCTCTCGCCCCCCCCCCTAGTTAACGTCGGTGGGAGCGCGCGGAGGGGGGCGATTTCAGCAAAGAGAATTTCGCCCTGTTTTCTGCCGCTCTGTCCGCGGCGACGGGAGCGTCGGCGGCGTCCGTGTCTCCGTCACGCCGGGGGATGCCTGATGGCCGCAAGGATGCCGTCAGATGGGTTGAACATCATCGCGGCTCTTTCGCGTGGACGTTTTCAACCCAGGGACGGGGAAAAAAACCCTGAATGGTCACTGAAAGTCAGGTTTAGCCCGTCCAGGGTGATCCCTGGAAGCGAATGGAACGCGGCTGAATGACGGGAGACATGAATGGGCTTTTCAAGGTGCCTGGGGGGATGCACTGCAGAAGAAGGGGAAAGGGGAGGCGGGTCAGCTGTTCCCCGAGCCATGGGGATCTCAGTTGGATCCAAAGAGCCCAGAGGAAAGAGACAGGGGGGTGTGAGTGAGTCAGTGAGTGAGAGCAAGAGCAAAAAAATGCAAGGAAGACAACAAGGAGCAGATAAAATAACAAAGATGGTTCTAAGGGGGGGAATGCATCCTGTCCAGTTCAGTTTATTTCAATACATGATCAGCGCGAAAAGTATTAAGGGAAATGCATACCAAAAAAGCAGGGGCAGTGTCCAAATGCTAATGGCAGACTCCAAACCCAAATTATACTCTCTGACCTGGAAACATTTTTTTAAATTACAATGGAAATACAGTCTCTAGAAAAGGATGGTGGTGAGATGATACGGTGTATGTTAGAAGGATGGTGTGGTATTGATGTGGAGATTAAAATGTTGTTGTAATAGCAGAGTAGAACAGAGAATCAATGGACAGTAAAATAACACAGTGGTGTGACAGAAGAATGCAGCCAAAAAGGGCTCCTGCAAAGTGGAATGACAATAGCCACCATATGGCAGAACAACAGGTGGAGGACAGTCGTCAACACAGAATGACAATGGAACCAGGGGGAACAGCAATGTTCTTAGGTCATGGAAGCAGCACATCGTTCAAGACTGTTGAACAGGGTGTTCAGAGGACCTCTGAATGATAACTGGCCCATATGGAACGAGAAGAAGAGTTGGTTTTTTATATGCCGACCTTCTCTACCACTTAAGGAAGAACCAAACCAGCTTACAATCTCCTTCCGTTCCCCTCACCACACCTTGTGAGATAGGTGAGGCTGAGAGAGCTCTAAGAGAGCTGTGACTAGCCCAAGGTCACCCAGCTGGCTTCATAGGTAGGAGTGGGGAAACCCACCCGGTTCACCAGATTAGGGTCCACAGCTCATGTGGAGGAGTGGGGAATGAAACCCATTTCTCCAGATTAGAGTCCTCCTCTCCAAACCACGGCTCTTAACCACTGCACCATGCTGGCAGTGCAGTCATTCAGGAGAAGCTGCCCTGGGAAGCAGGGTGGAGGACTGGCAGGAATGTATCAAGGTGAACTGAAAGAGAAAGCAGGGACTATTGAGGAACAGTGAGTGGAATGTGATGACGAGGAGAACATGGGAAACAAGCTGAATCGCAAAGGAGGAGATGGCATTAAAAACAGAGCTATCAGGTGTGGGTAAGAGGATGGTGGGCCAATGAGAAGAAAGCTGGATGGGGGAAATAGAAGACAAAAGAGATCAGAGTATGTAGGAATGTCATGTAGGGTGACATCGGGACATTGAGGGGAGACGGGTTTGAAAAGGTCTACCTTGGAAAGGTTAGAATAATGATGAGGATAGTAAGCATATGCGTGGGGAATGAATGAAATGGCAGGGAGCTAGTTATGCAGAACTGGGCACCAATAAAATTAATTTTAATAACTGTTAACGAGAAATAGAAAAGAAATACATAAACGCAACCATGGAAATGATAGGATAACAAGGAGTGCTGGATGGAATTATTTAAAAAGGCTATGAGGAACAGGAGGATTACTGGATAGTTCCATGAAGAGATGACGTGATAAGAAGTGTGAATGGGTTGATGATGAGGATTTGAGGGAGTAGGTCATGTTTTGTTTATGAGTTTGTTTAAGTACTGGTTGCATGGCCTGATTATGAGTTGATTGGATGAAGTGAAGTGGACGTCCAGGGAAGCCCCAGGTCAGGGGAGAGCTAGTTAATACACACCCACAAGCTCAAGACACAAACGTTATGGAAGAGAAATGACCACAACATAAAAATATTTTAAAATTCATATTACCATTAAAAAGTAAAAATATTTCAATAATTAAACATTAACTTCCAGTTTTCAAAATTGACAATTGGACTTGGTATAGAAATTTTAAATTGAATTTTTTAAATTGAATTTTAAATTGAATTTTGAGAGCTGGTATTTCACAGTGCTCATTGTTACTGAAGGATGGATACTTGTCACTCCATTGAAGGATGGATACTTTTCTCTCCACTTTGTATTGTTCTAACAATTTGCTGTGTCTTTCCCCTTGTGAGGTTTTTTTTTTTTTTTTTTTGAATTACATTTTCTCCTACCATTCCCATTTCTGCTTTTAACAGTTTCCTAGATCTACCGGGCCCTGACCTGCATGGCCCAGGCTAGCCTGATCTCGTCGAATCTCAGAAGCTAAGCAGGGTTAGCCCTGTTTAGTATTTGGATGGGAGACCACCAAGGAATACCAGGGTTGCTGTGCAGAGGATGGCACTGGCAAACCACCTCTGTTAGTCTCTTGCCATGAAAACCCCAAAAGGGGTCGCCATAAGTCGGCTGCGACTTGACGGCACTTTACACACACACACATAGATCTACTGGGTCCTACAACACAACAGGGTTCCCTGTTGCTCAGTTAACAGTACTCTGCTTTCCCTTTTCTCTGTAGCACAGCTTCAATGACTGTGTAACAGCCCATTAACACTTGCCTCCTGGTTTCGACTCTTCTATTAGCTTTCTCTTCCCAATTTGTTTTCAGTGACTATGCAGAAATAGCCATTGATATAAATGGGTATTTGGCCAGCTATAATTTGTTTAGAATCTCCCCACTCCACCTAGCCTGTTTTGTTTAGGTTGCCTATTGCAAATACAGGCAATGAAATAAAACGACATGGCCAGGGAAAGGGGAATTACAGCACTGGTGGGAAAGGACGGATGTGCGTTATTATCTCTTTAAAGTTAGCTGCTTTTTGATGAAGCTGGGCATACTTGAACAAGCGAACCATCTGAGTCTCTCTATCTCTCTGTTGTTGTTTCTGTCTGCTTTCCAGCTCTGTGAGCTGAGCTATTTACCTGCCAGTGTTTTTACCTGTAAGGGGAAAAGTGCATTATAATTAGAGGGAGGAAGGTACATAGCCTTTTAACAAATAGCACTCACTTAGCGTGGGAATTATTGTGTAGCTCTCTCACCTCTGCTAAGTTCTACAAAGTGAACAGAACATTTAGGGAGGGTTTTGCTAAATCTGGCAGCGTCACTCACTTTAAAGTTCATTTGGCTAGCTGCAGGATGCATTTTTGCTGATTGAAAGAACGTTGGGGGAAGATGCATTAACATTCTAGGCTGCATACAAGCCAATTATTTTTTTGTCATAAAGATTTGGATTTTTTAAAGGAGTTTTTATTGTTGCAATTACATACTGCATGAATTTTGATCAGTTATGTCACTGATCATAACCACTTTTTGACCCAAGGAAATAAGAGAAGAACATTTCATGGTACCTCCTACTGGATCCTCACCCCAGCAAAAATACCATTGGTGGTAAGGAGTAAATCTGAGATGTAGTAGTTAATTTTTTTAGAAGTTGTGGTGATCTGCCATAGAACAAGCCCATTGAAGAAAATAACAGCAGTTTACCCAGACCTCATTGCTGGTGGGAAGGGGCTCATTGTATGGCTCATTTTCAAGGAGTCCACTCTACCACCCTGTTCTCCACCATTTGGGCCTCAAGGCCCTTTGAACCTTGTTGGATGTTGCCCTATTGCTGCTGGTTGCAAAGGGGCCCCCATAACAGTTCAAGCTTTAGGGCCCCAAAAATGTAGGTCTGCCACTGATCAGTGGTCAAGTCCACTGACAGGTCTTAAGAAGCAAGTGTTGGCAGGCGAGCGTGTTGCGCATTGTTGGGAAGTCCAGCATGCATCAGCAGGAATATGGACGTGTAATGAATTGTTTACAATGCTATAAATAGGCAACATGTATGAAATTTAATTTAGGTTGTTTCTTAATTGTGTGATAAGCAGTTAACAATAGTGCAAGTGCAATAAGTATTTAAAATTTTTAATTCATTTTCAATACCTTCAATCTTTACGGATTATGGAGCACATACAAAGCAAAGTGTACTAATATTTCAATATGTTATTCATGATTTTTATTTTAATATCCTTCGTTATCTTAATTTTCTGTGTGTAATGCAAATGTTACTATGGTTGATTTTAAAAAATAATTTTACAATTTCAAGCTTCAAGGTGTCTTATTTACAACAACATCTTTTTTTACTGTGTTGTATGACGTAGGTAGAAATACAGTTACATAAATGAACGCTAATTTGTCACTGCATCTTTCTGTTCACTTAAAGAAGGTAGATTTCCAGGGGGGCGCTGAGTAATTTTTTTTCTGAAAAGGGGGCGGTAGGCCAAATAAGTTTGGGAACCTCTGCTCTAGATAATATACCTCTATAATTAACTTGGATGAAGCGGTCAGTTTTGGAGACCTCTCCGTGAATTTCTGAAGACTAGAAATCAATTCACGAAGATTAAGGGCAAGGAAAAGGGAAATTGGTAGAGGATATCTTGGCAACTGTCCAATACCTCCGCTGTCTTTTTGTCTCCTTCTAGCCTGCAGGTATAAGGGCTGGGTGTAGGCAGAAGTATGAGCTCTGGTTCATAGCTGGTGGCCTTGGAGGAATCATTTATTGAATCATGGCCAGCCCAAGACATTTTTGTTTTGTTTGTTTGCTTGATTTATATTGTATTTTCCTTTGATATTGTGAGCTGCTTTGAGTCCCTCCAAGGAGAAAAACAGGATATAAATACTAAAATAAATAAATAAGAAGTGAGTAAAGCTTTTAAAAGGTGTAAAATAATAAAATTGTCAAGGAAAAATATTGAATAGAAACAATGAAGGACTTGAAGCCAAAGCCCAGCTTGTGACAAGATATGGGCTTCATCATGGATTTCCACACCAGTATTGATATTGGATGAACATGATTAGATAAAGCAAAGCACTCTACAGGCTGAAAGTATTCTAGAAATGGTGGGTACAGTAATGCAGTCTGCAAATTGTAATTTCTTGTAACTTCCCCAGGCACCTGAAAGTTAATCATTAGATGTCCATGTGCTTATTTGGAGAGGCTCGGTTACTTCTGAGGTAATAAAAATGGTGTTACTCAATCTCACAAGGCAACCAAATCTAAGCACTTTAAAATTCTAATAAGATTTCAGTTGCCATGACCTGGATGGCCCAGGCTACCCCCAATCTCATCAGATCTCAGACGTTATGCAAAGTCAGCCCTGGTTAGTACTTGGATAGGAGACCACCAAGAAGTCCAGGATTGCTATGAAGAGACAGTCAGTAGCAAACAGGAGTTGTTTGCTCTTGCCTTGAAAACTCTATGGGGTCACCATAAGTCAGCTGCGACTTGATGGCACTTTCCACCACCAAGATTTCAATAGGAGTATTAAGCATTAAGCACATGCTATGCCATTGAAATCAATGGCATGTAAAAGTGCTTAACTGTCTAGATGATGCCCAGAGTTTTTGCCCTTCTATCACTCATGTTCAGATTACCAATACTTGACAGTTTGGAAAGCAAGCCAAGGAGTTGTGGCATAGCCTTCCTTTAGGAAACCAGCATGCTTCACATGGCCATTATGTATTTATATGTTTATTTTTATATGGAGTTAATTGGAGCATCATATTCTATATGCAAATAACCTTTATGCATTCAGAAAAGCCTAGTAGTCTCAATAGAAATTGAATATTTGAGCTTGAAGAAAAAAAATCCTTGACAATCAGAATACTTTTCTTATTGGCAAAAAGTATAATAATAATAATAATAATAATAATAATAATAATAATAATAATAATAATAATAATAATGCAATTTGTGTTAACCTCACAGAGATCCCAGTATGTCCAAAACTAAAACACAGTAAAAAAAAAAGGTATCTTAAATAAAATTGGAAATCCTTTGACAAAGATTTTGGGGTGGGTGAAACAAAATTTCTAATAAGAAAAATTAATCACATGACAGGGGAAAATGTGGTTCCTGAAACCAAGGTGGAGAGTTGAAGGAAGGAAGTGCCATAGGCAAACCACCCTTACAGAATAAGCCCTTTCTCTAGTGTTCAGTTATCTGATTTTCCAAGGTAGGGTCCCCTGCTGTTAACCTGAATTGTCAGGTTAAAGACTGGTGGCCTTTAATAACTTGGTCCCAGACCATGTAGTATCAGTAAGTATCAGGAAGAACTAGCTCTTTGAACTGTGTCTCAAAACAAACAACCATCTAGTGTATTTCTTTTAATAGTGGGAAGTTGTATTCTTGATGCTTCATACCTGTCAATAAGCCTGGCTTCTGAATTCGGTGCAAAATACACAGTCTTCAAAGGAAACTCCATATACAGTACATTGTAATAGTCTCATCTGAATGTTACCAGAGCTGGGGTAACCATAACTACATCCTATTGTTGAAATAAATCAAAGCTGAACAAAGACACCAGGGCAAAATAACAGGGAATGGAATTGGTAGCATTTACTGAGGCAAGGAAGGTGCGGGGAGGCCAATTGTAAACCCATTACCAATGTATGGTCTATTAATGCATTCCAGAAATCAAACTTTTTTTTCATGACTCATAAAAAGGGGTGTATTGGATGAGATCATCTATGTGAGTGGGATCCCTGTTAGAGGTTTGTACTGGGCCCAGAGTAATGATGCAGAACTGCATTATGGCACTATCTTGTGCGAAGTATGAACTAGGGGTCCCATCACTTTCTGTTTCTTTAAAGAAAGTACCGTACACTGACGGTACAATCCTCAACAGAGTTGTGTGTGTAAAGTGTTGTCAAGCCGCAGCCGACTTACGGCAACCCAGTAGGGTATTCAAGGCAAGAGACTAACAGAGGTGGTTTGCCATTAGGGTTGCCAAGCTCCAGGTAATAGCTGGAGATCTCCTGCTATTACAACTAATCAACAGCCGATAGAGATCAGTTCACCTGGAGAAAATGGCCGCCTTGGCAATTGGACTTAATGGCATTAAAGTCCCTCCCCTCCCCAAACCCCGGCCTCCTCAGGCTCAACCCCAAAAACCTCCTGCCGATGGCGAAGAGGGACCTGGCAATCCTATTTGTTATTGCCTTCTTCTGCATAGTGACCCTAGCATTCCTTGGTGATCTCCCATCCAAGTACTAGCCAGGGCCAATCGTGCTTCACATCTGAGATCTGACGAGATCAGGCTAGTCTGAGCCATCCAGGTCACAGAGTTACACCCATCTAAATGCACTGACTTTAGAACAGCACTGTAAATGTATTTGTAATATTTTTTAAAAATATATAAACTATTTATTTTATTATTTACTACTATATTTTATTGTTTACTATTATTTCACCATGCTAAGTCATCAGCGATATCCTCCTAGTCTGAAACTCTCTATCCCCATGCTGCCATTACAGTCTCATATTTATTCTCTCTCCTCACTCTGCTAAGTATTATCGTTCTTGAATCTTGTCCTTCCAGTATTATATACTGTTTGTTTCTCATTCGTAGTTTATGCTCGCCCCTTCCCTAAAGCCTGGTTCGACTGTCTTCTTACCACTTCCCTCTCTTCTGTTTCACCCAAAGAGGCAGTAGCATGGAGCTACAGTGAGCTTGCCAAAGAGGCAACAACACCAGCAGAGTTTCTTCCCTGGCAGAGGGGATATTTCCAGGTGCTTCCCTTGCTCATTGGGTGGTGGCAGTGAACCTGGTAAGTGGACGCAATCATGCCAGCAGGTAGCAGCCACCACCATTTAAAGAGCAGGCACCCAGCTTGCTCCTGCCTCCCTCTTTTTCCTGCTTGCGCTCACTGTTGAAGTCATAGTGGAGAGCTGTGCAGCCATAGCAACAGGCTGAGCCTTCTTGGAAGCAATCTGTGGCCTGTAAGAAGAAGTGGAGTGGTGGGAAGAAAGAGTCTGGTAGTGGGCCCCTGTTGGTGGTGATCCTGAGGAAACTTCCTAGGGTTGGCAATCTCCAGGTACTAGCTGGGGATCTCCTGCTATTACAACTGATCTCCAGCCAATAGAGATCAGTTCACCTGGAGAAAATGGCCGGTTGGCAATTGGACTCTATGTCATTGAAGTCCCTCCCCTCCTCAAACCCCACCCTCCTCAGGCTCTGCCCCAAAAACCTTCCGACGGTGGCGAAGAAGGACCTTGCAACCCTAGAATTTTTCATTTGTTCATTGGATCAACCTGCGCTGTTTGGGGCCTGAAAGGCTATACGCAGCTTTTGTGGGCATCGTTATAATAGCATCCTCAGGTTGTAAATTTTGATTCTTCAAGAGGGACACAACCCTGTCCAGAATAGGCTGAATCCCTAGACCAGCAATATGATTGATCAACAGCAGTCCGGTCTTGTCTGGACTAAAAGAGGGTAGGTGTCATCAGCTCAAGTGTCAGGGTCCAAACAATCATCCTCCAGCATCACTTTCTGGAACTGATCTGCCAGTTCATCAAAGTATAGTGCCCTTAATAGATATCTCAGCTAATCATCCCAAAGAATATCACAGCCACTAAAAGTCTCCCTGGCTTCCATGTTTGCCCTTGTCACGGGGCTGCCGGGAGTGGGGACTGGGGGTGGTTGTTTCCTGTATTCTCTTCTGACGGGATTCCCCAAAGCATCTGGCTGGCTAATGAGCATGAGAAATAGGACACTGGATAAGAGAAACTGGTATGATCCAACAATCCTCTTATTTTATTTGTATGAAAGGTACAGGGCATATAGTTATCCTATCCTCATTTTTACAGAGGGTTTAAAAATATTATTCAGTGATCCCACTGCTTTCTCTTCATTTTTAAGTATGCTACTGAATTATTAAAGTATGTGAGAAGAAAAGAGACTGCTGGTGTGTTGAGGGGAAGACATGCCCAGAAGTATTTTTCTTCCAGAACTTAGCCCGTGCTGAAAACAAACTCTTAGGCTAAGTCCTAGTGAGATCTTTGTGCAAACTGAATATTTAGAAAAGAAAAATTTGAAAGGGGTAGCCATGTTAGTCTATTGGGGCAAAACAAAAAGGAATCTTGTGCCACCATAAAAAAATAACATGTATTTTAGTTCCAGCCTAGATGGTTAGAATCTATTTCATCAGGTGCATGAAGTGAATTCTCAATCTGCAGATATTGCTAAACACATAGACAAAAAATGTTTGTTAGTAAGAAAGAAAAGCAGTTGTAATTTCCATTAAAATGCATGCTATGGAGCTATGATACCTAGTAACTAATTAATATATGTTAAATGTTTAAAAGCTCATATGCAAGGAAAACAGAAAAATGAGGATAAGCCCTATTGGTTAAAATGGAACTTACTTCTAAGGGTACCTGTTTAAGATTACTTCCAAAGGACGCAGTCAATTTTGTACAGTGTGATCTACTAAGGAACTATACCTTCAACCTGATCTGGAGCATGGCTTGGGCCTCTCTGGAGATTATTTCCAGGTTAATTTATGTTGCCCAATCTGCCCTTGCTCTCCTGCGTTCCTTTTTCTTCTTTAAGGAGGTGGAAGCAGGTGGGAATAGAATGGAAAGAGAAGAGAGAGCTTCAGCTAGTTGGATTTTAGCATCCAGGGACTAGAATCACTTTCTAAAGTCAGTTTCAGAAGATAGACGGGTTGGTCTGCAGTAGAACACTTACAGTGAGGGAAAAAAGTATTTGATCCCCTGCTGAATTTGCCCGTTTGCCCTCTGACGAAGAAATGACCAGTCCATAATTTTAATGGTAGGTCTATTGTAGCTGTGAGAGACAGAATAACAACAGGAAAAACCCCAGAAACCCAGAAGACAAAAGTCAGAGATTGATGTGCATTATAATGAGTGAAATAAGTATTTGATCCCTTTGCAAAAGATGACTTAGTACTTGGTGGCAAAACCCTTGTTGGCAATTACAGAGGTCAGACGTTTCTTGTAGGTGGCCACCAGGTTTGCACACATCTCAGGAGGTATTTTGTCCCACTCCTCTTTGCAGATCCTCTCCAAGTCAGTAAGATTTCGAGGCTGATGTGTAGCTACTCGAACCTTCAGCTCCCTCCACAGATTTTCGATGGGATTAAGGTCTGGAGACTGGCTAGGCCACTCCAGGACCTTAATGTGCTTCTTCTTGAGCCACTCTTTTGTTGCTTTGGCCGTGTGTTTTGGGTCATTGTCATGCTGGAATACCCATCCTTGACCCATTTTCAATGCCCTGGCTGAGGGAAGGAGGTGCTCACCCAAGATTTGACGATACATGGTCCCGTCCATCGTCCCTTCGATGAGGTGAAGGTGTCGTGTCCCCTTAGCAGAAAAACACCCCCAAAGCATAATATGTCCCCCTCCATGTTTGACGGTGGGGATGGTGTTCTTGGGGTCGTAGGCGGCATTCCTCATCCTCCAAACACGGCGAGTTGAGTTGATGCCAAAGAGCTCGATTTTGGTCTCATCTGACCACAACACTTTCACCCAGTTCTCCTCTGGGTCATTCAGATGTGCATTGGCAAACTGCAGACGGGCCTGTACATGTGCTGTCTTGAGCAAGGGGACCTTGCGGGCTCTGCAAGATCTCAGTCCTTCACGGCGTAGTGTGTTACCAACTGTTTTCATGGTGACTATGGTCCCAGCTGCCCTGAGATCATTGACAAGTTCCCCCCGTGTAGTTCTGGGCTGCTTCATCACCGTTCTCATGATCATTGCAACTCCACGAGATGAGATCTTGCATGGAGCCCCAGACCGAGGGAGGTTGACAGTTAGGGTTAGGGTTGTCACCTTCTCACCAAGCTGCTTGGCAATAGTCTTGTAGCCAAGACTACAGTCCAGCCTTGTGCAGGTCTCCAATCTTGTCCCTGACATCCTTGGACAGCTCTTTGGTCTTGGTCATGGTGGCTAGTTTGGAATCTGATGGATTGGTTGCTTCTGTCAACAGCAGAACCCTAACCCTAATCTGGCTGGTTAATAGGGGATCAAATAGTTATTTCACTCATTATAATGCACATCAATCTCTGACTTTTGTCTTCTGGGTTTCTGGGGTTTTTCCTGTTGTTATTCTGTCTCTGACAGCTACAATAAACCTACCATTAAAATTATGGACTGGTAATTTCTTCATCAGAGGGCAAACGGGCAAATTTAGCAGGGGATCAAATACTTTTTTCCCTCACTGTATATTTGTCCAGTAGCACCTTAGAGACCAACATGGGTTTCAGGATATAACCTTTCGAGAATCAAAGATCCCTTCATCAGACATAAGTAGAGTAGAAATGGAGATCTCTGAGTCCTTTTACCCTTCATCAGACACAAGTAGAGTAGAAATGGAGATCTGTGAGTCCTTTTATCCTGATGAAAAGGAAGGTGGGGTGTTGGAAAGAATGCTTGTAAAGGATGCAAAGGTACAATGCATATTGTAATCAGCTTGATTAGAGCAGAGGGAAAATGCTTGGAGGCAGAAAATTAACATCTGTAGTGAGATAACAGCGCATTCTTGACCTTTGAGGGCGAAAGCCCTTAGGAGGCCAGGAAGTGGCCACCCCGGCGTTAGGCCCCCTGCGCGGTGTCTGGGCCACTTATGCCGGCATTAGTGGCCCCAATGCCAGTGGGGAGGCCTGGACGCCGGTCTCCGGGTGCTGGCAGCGCCGCCTTCCGCCAACATCCCACAAGCGTAAAGGCCCACACCGGCGTTCCGGGGGCATTCTGGTGTCCCGGGAGGCGTTCCCAGGGTGGGCTGGGGGAGGAGCTGCTGTTAGGCAGCCACCTGTCCCCTTTTGCCCCAGGTATGCCGGCGGCAAGAAGAGCGAGGCCGCTCCTGCTTTTCTCAATGGGGCAAAAAGCCCCATTTTAAGAGAAAAAAGCCTTTGAAAGGCTTTTTTCGAGCTGCTGGCGGCTGTGGAATGACTTAGGAGGCGCCGCAGCAGCGCCTCCTCCCCACAGTCCCCTGCCACCAGCAGCTCAGGAATGTGCTGTAAGAATTCAGTAAATGCCAATAAAGGTTCTGTTTTCTGTTCTGTAAGAATCCTATGTCCCTATTCAGCCCTGAGGGGGTCCATTGTTCTGAACTTGTGAATTAACTCAAGTTCAGGATCTCACATTGTAATTCCCTCTTGAAATTTCTTTGTTCGAAGACTGCCACTCTTAGGTCAGCAATGGAATGACCTGGAAGATCAAAATGTTCTCTGGTTCTCTGGTTTTTGAGTATTGCAGTTTTTAATTTCAGAATTACGTTCACTTATTCTTTTGCAAAGGCACTGACCTGTTCATCCAATGTAAAATGTGGAAGGACACTGCTGCATTTGATCGCGTATACAATGTTGGAAAATGAACAAGTGGGTGACCCTGTGATGGTATGGCAGGTGTTGTTGGGTCCAATTACTGTGTTATCAGAGTGGATATGGAGAAAGAGCTGGCATCTTGGTTTGTTGCAGGCCCTAGTCCCAGAATCCGTGTCCGTGTTTGGAAAGGTATTGCTGTGAGTGAGAAGTTGTTTAAGGTTAGAAGGCTTCCAGGGAATTCCATTGCTGACCTCAGAGTGGCAGCCCTCAAAAAAAGAAATTACAATGGGGAATTTCAGAGCAAGGTTGCTGTAGAAATATTTCTGAAGTCTTTTTTGCAGTTTTGTACTGTTTGAGAGACACTGATGTCTCACTTCATTCAATGGGGCTTATTCCAGGTAACAATTATTATTATATTCACAGTAACAGAAAGCCAAGTAATTTGTTATGATATTTGTTTTGAATCAAGGTCCTGGGGCGTGGGCATGATGGCTCTCAGCAAGCTCTGCCTGTTGGCCCTGGCAATTTCAGCCATCCGATTTAGATCACGAATACCTGGATTGACATCTCTGTTTAGCTACAAAATTCACTGGTGATCTTCAGCCAGTTCCTCTCAACCTATTCCATTTCACAAGGATATTGTTAGGATAAAATAGCATAGCTGTGTGAATCTTACCCTGAACTCTTTGAAGGAAAGTCTGGAGATGAAAATAATAAACAGAGGGATGTATTTGGGGAAGGTAAGAGTCGGTTGCAATCTGCCAGTGTTTTCTTTTTGCTTTCTTCACACTCCCTCCCTTCCCTGCAATGTTGTATTTAGCCAAATAAATGAAAAATATTTTCATTTCCTGTAATATTTATGATTAAAAAGTCTTTGATAGTTTCTAATATATGCCAGAAGGCTCCAGGCAATTTTTTAGGAGAACCTGGACAAAGTAATGAAGCAATTGACTTAACTACTGACATACATGCCTTTATTGCCGACCTCTGTGTAGTACGTAAACTATGAGACATATCCATATGAGACATATCCATGTATTCTCATAGTGGGATGGTCCCAAGAGTCATCCATTCAAGAGCAATCACCCATTCTGTTTGTATAGCTTGTTTTGCAGAAATTGCAAGTTTTATTCATTATGGTTATCAACAGGAGAACTTTCACCTTAATGAAAACAGTATAATCCTAAAAAGAGTTACACTCTTCTAAACCAGTAGAAATGAATGGGGTTTCAAAGGATTTAACTCTATTTAGGATTGCACTGTAGCTGTACAAATAATTGGTGCAATCCAACCAAAGTTAAGCACTTGGGCAGTCCATTCCTAAAGAGGAGGGGAACGTGGCAACCGGGAGTGGCACAGCTGCGGTCCCTCCACAGAGGCTTCCCGGCCAGAATAAAGGTGAAAAGTTCCATTTAAAAATTCAACATTTAAAAATACCCTCATTGCCTTTAGTGAGGCTACGGCAGCAAAATAGCAAGCATAGCAATGCTGCAGCGTGAGGGGGTGTTCCTGGGGTGAAAGGGGATAGGACGCTGCCTAATGGCAGCTCCGCCCCCAGGAATGTCCCGGGAATGCCTCCCAGGATGCTAGCGCAGGGAGCTCCACTGGGACAACACCACTGGGAAGGCTGCTTTCCATCCCATGCCGTGTCTCTTTCCGGGGCTGATGTAAGTGCCCCTGCGCAGGTGTAAGGGCCCCTTATCACAGTTCAAAGGAGCACTGATGCCAGTGCAGGGTTTCGCCAGCTCCTGTGGGCATTCACCCCCTCTCTTCAGGATTGCAGGGTGAAGTCCCATTGACTTCAATGGGGGAAAGTTAAGCATATTCTTTTATCCTCTACTGATGTCAATGTGATATTAAAATGCTTTAATTTATGGGGACCCTGCCATTTGTTAACTATACCTTTTACTGAATATTATCTAGACTAGTTTTTTTTCTTTGTTATTACTATTAAATAGAAAGCATTTTTTTAAAAAAAATGAACTGTTGAGTTCAAATTTAGCTATGAATGCTCATTGCCTGTGGAAATTAAACTATTAAAACATTCTTAGCATATAGCTTTGTAACAGTTGCATTTTGCCATTGTCTTGAATGCATACTATTAGAAAAAACTTTATCCCATTCCTTTCTGTCTTTAAAAAATTGCCTTCCAGAACACAAACATGGTGGTCTTTGGCGCTGTAAGTAGTAATATGAACATTGGATTGATTATTTTGTGAATATAAATAAAGTGATTCTCAGGAAACTATTACTTTTATCATTTGGTCCATATTTCTAAAATTGCTTCTTCCATTTCCTAGCAGAGTATTTTGCTGTGGTGAGTATACAACCAATAGCCTTAAAAAGGATTAACTTTTAATTGGAAATGGGGGAAACATGCATGAGGAAAATAAGATTGATTCTGTATGAGTGAAACACATGCCCCAAGATATACCTTTCTATGCAAAACGGTGTCTCATTCCAATGTAGAACTGTCTTGCATATCACGGTAATGAAGAAAGAGAGGCACAGAGTCAGGAGGTATGGGAATGGCTTGGAGTGAAGCTTCAGAAACTACTGTAAATCAGTGCAATTGGCGTACTTAGGGCTAATGTAACATTTTATGAGGCATATTTCTGTCATGTGTACACTGATATTTGTCACAGAGAGCACCATAAAGTGGGAAGGGGAAACATGCATCTGTGAACATAAACCTGTGATGGAAGTTTCCCAGGGAGCCTATGGCCAGTCATAGCTTTTTAAGGCACATACACCCATTTGCATGTGTGGTATTTTAAGAGATTTGTGTTTCTTTCAAAGCTTCTATTATGATCATAATTGACAAATGGGAACCGCAAGGACTTGAGGGAGGCATGTCATTTCCCTTTCCCTCTCCCACATTATTCCTTTTTCCCTTTACTGAAAGCCCCTTTAGCCTCTCCCATTTTCCTGCTTCTTTCTGTCCTTCTAGAGTTGCCAACCTCCAGGTGAGGGCTGGAGATCTTCTAGAATCTCCCAACTACAGAGACCAGTTTCCCCTTAGGGTTGCCAGCTCCAGGCTGGGAAATTCCTGGAGATTTGGGAGTGGAGCCTTGGTAGGGCAAGGTTGAGGGAGGGAAGCAACCTCAGCAGGGTATAATGCCATAGAGTCCACCTTCCAAATAAGCCATTTTCTCCGGGGAATTGATATGTCATCTGGAGATCAGTTGTAATTTGGGATGATCTCCAACCCCCACCTGGAGGCTGGCACCCCTAGTTCCACTGGAAGAAATGGCTGCTTTGAAAGATGGGGTTTATAGCATTATAGCTTCTGAGGTTCCCCCCTTCTCAACCCCCACCCTTCTCTGGTTCCATCCCCCCCCAAACCTCTAGGTATTTCCTAATTTCCTGGAGTTGGTACCCCTATCTTCTTCCCACCCAACCTCTGTCTTAAGGTCCCCTCACCCCAGCAGCCTGTACCTAGGAAAACTGTGGCCCAGTTTTGTTGTACTGGCCAGTGGGCTAGGCCCACTTTTATGGTAGGGAACCCTCAAGGATTTGTGGAGGGGCACCTCACTTTCCCTTGCATCTCACTCTCTACACATTATTTCCTCTTTCCCTCCTGGCAACCACCATATCGTCTCCTTTTTACCTGCCTCATTCTCAACTTCTCAGCCACTCACCAACCTACCTTTTATCTGCCTCCCATCTGCAGCTGTTTTTATTATTTTACTTAATCTTTATCCCACCTTCCTACACAAAGGGGATTAAAGGAGCTTACATTATTCTCCTCTCCTCCTTTTTATCTTCACACCAACAATGTGAGCTAGGTTAGGCTGAAAGTATGTGACTGGTCCAAAATCCCCCAGTTAGCTTACACAGCAAAGTGGGAATTCGAACCTGGGTTTCCCAGACTCTACTCTGAAGCTCTAAACTGCTATACCAGACTGGCTATCATAGGGTGGCTGCTGTTGAACAGCAGCAAGTGGAAAGGCCTAGCTGAGTCATGCAAGTTGGGTGGTATCAAGTCACCCAGAGGTTGCTTCTAGGCCTAGGGCTGCCAACCTCCAGGTGAGACCTGGAGATCTCCGGAGATCTGTCCTCCTGGAGAAATTGACCACTTTAGAGGATGGACTCTATGGCATTATATTCAGCTGAGACCTCTCCCCTCCCAAATGTCTACCCTCCTCTGACTTAACCACAAAATCTCCAGGAATTTCCCAACCTGGAGCTGGCAACCCTAGGACTCATGCTTGGCCTCAATGAGATCCCCTTCAAAATTCTAAAAGACCCTGCCTTTTAGTGATAGAACCAAGGCTGAAATCTGTGGTTACCTAGCAATGGCCACTGATGGAATCAGTTACTTAAAGCTACAGACACTACTTTTATCATTTTTCGGTTTTAAAAAGCATGGTTTTTTTTTTTAGATTTTACATTTTTTGCAAACCTAGAGCCCTTTTCAGGTTTGTAGCAAGATCTGTCTTGCCCATTCCAGTCACCAGATGTAAGCATCCTCAGATTTGGCCGAATGCTATCAGCATATAGACAAGTGGGGGCCTGCAAAATTTGTGAGGGGGGGAATTCCATCTCATTGCTAAACCTGCTGAGCCACCCCCCCCAGTCTTTATCTCAGTGGGCGAGCCAGGAGTTGCTACAGGCTCACTAGCCAAGACCGCCACCCCCCATTGCAGCCCCAGGCCCTTACCACCTACCTTAAGTCCCCTGCCATACCTGGAACCTCTCCTGGCACTAGCCACCATGGTGGCAGCTGCTCCAAACCAGCAGGGATGCCAGCGGCCCCTCTGGGCCCAGCGAAGCTGGCAGGGGATGCTGGCAGCTACCAAAGGTAGGTTCTTTAGTTTTAGTTTAGTTTTGAGGGGATTTAAATCCCCCATTTATTTATTTTTTAACTTTTTGGATTTTTCTGCAGACTTATTATTATTATAGTAAACTTAAGGGGGTCTCCCGAGTTTGCAGAAAAACCTGTTGGGGTCAATGTGCCCCCTATCTGCGGATTTAAATATCCGCAGGCAGGAAGCACACTTGGGAATTAGATATATAGATTTCAATACGCATGTGTGAGGCAATGAAAAGTACAAGCCAATCACAATGGCAAAATCCTTACCAAGCACAAAATATCTGCTGATGCTGTTTATCATATTGATATCTTTCCTCGGCTAGTACTTTCCTAGGTGATCCAGGTAAGCTCTCTACATTTCACATAAAGTCTTTGTAAAGCTTTTTAAAAAATCAGCATGGCAGCCTTATTTTATGCTTTAATATATATATATACTTCACAATTCTGCATTACAATTAGTTTAACATATACAACTGAAATACTGAAAACCAGTTCATTATTCCTTTAAGTTAGTTTTGCTTTCTTTGGGCATTAGGGCTGTGTAGTTGAAGTTGTTCAACTAGATGAACTAATCAATGAATTAAAGAAAATTGCACCTGGTAATCTACAAGCAATTATTTCCACCACTCAGAGCAGAATTTCAGAACTACCTCTTTGATCTACTGTATCAAGGTGTCTTAAAATAAATTCAACAACTATTTATTATAGCACACTCAGTCTAGGCACTCAACTGGCTTCTCTGGCCATTTTGCCTTTTGAAGATGGAGATGAATGGCTTGCAGTTTGTAGATGTATGTCATGAGTTTAATCTTTACCATATTGACTAAAAAACAGTTATGAAGAAATGGATAATATAAAATGGAGCCACTGTTTTCCCGTTAATTATCTAAATGCATCCAAATCCTCTTTATACTAAGAAGACTAATTTTTTAAAATGCCCTTTCATCTCTGATATTAATCTTCTCTAAAATGTTGCCTGCTCATTAATCAAGCTGATATATAATAAATACAAAAAAAAAAAAAAAAACCCCTCTGTGAGTTTGGCTCACTCCAGCAGAACCTGAGAAATTCTGCTCTCAAACTGAATACTTGTCCTTTTCTCTTCCTTATTCATTTTGTTTATGCACTGTACAAGTCTGTTTTATAAATGTGGGGTGATTTTGAAATCCCACATCACAAAGGAGCATAGAAGAGGTGGACTCTAAGTGTGCTTTTAAAAAATTGAAATAGTATATAATGAAGAGTCCAGGAATCTCTGTCACTGCAGGTACTTACTTCAGGTTGAGGAAAAATGAATGGCATGTTGTTGGTCATTCTCAGAGGGTCACACTAGGGATTGATCATATGTATTGGCATTATGCTATTAAATTTAAGGAAAAGTGGATATAGAGACATGGCACTAGGTGCCTAACACAGTCTACTAGGGCCAGCCTTACTACTAGGCAGGGTGTGTGTGTGTAAAGATCAGTCAAGTCACAGCCGACTTATGGCACCCCTTTTGGGGTTTTCATGGCAAGAGACTAACAGAGGTGGTTTGCCAGTGCTTTCCTCTGCACAGCAACCCTGGTATTCCTTGGGGGTCTCCCATCCAAATACTAACCAGGGCTGACCCTGCTTAGCTTCTGAGATCTGATGAGATCAGGCTAGCCTGGGCCATCCAGGTCAGGGCACTAGGCAGGGTAGAACAGTGTAATTTAGGTGGTAGAGTTCCGGGTACTATTGAAGGAGAGTTGAACTGTTGATTATTATTCTATTTTTACTGTACGGTTGATTTTCTGTCTTAGGAAATGTTTTGGGCTATTGACTATGACCACAAAAGGAGCGATTGTTTTAATAAATTAGGTATGACCTTCACAAAAGTGGAAGAAGGCATCCCTTCCTGCACCACTCTTCTCGTACTTATCTACTTACATTTTCCACAAGTTGGTAAATATTGCTTTTGTTGGAAAGCAAAATATATGCCTTCAACAGTAATATCTTCAGAAACTCTTCTTTCCAATTACTCAAGTGTCACTAATATAAGAGTTGTTTCAACCTTAACAGTTTGGCAAACACCTGGTTAGGTTTTCATGCAAATAAAATCACTTGGGCTTTAAACTGGCCACCATTGTGATGCACGTGCTATTTCTTTGCAGCACATCTCAAAAGTATTACAGGATATATATGGTAAGCATTACCATATTCATAGCCGACTTCGTGGGCTTCTGTAGGAATTTCAGGTTTTCCATTTACTTTTGACAGATTAATTTGGCCAGACTTAATATTGAAGCAGGGTTCAACAGAAGATCATGGTGAAGTGGATAGAATGATTTAATTTTTAAAAATGCATCCCACCTTAGTCTAAATTCAAGGCAGAATAAAATAACGATATAACAAAAAAAATTCAAATTCAATTTGCCCAATAAAAATAATCCATACCAGTCAGAAACGTAATTGGGAAACATCCTGTGCAATAAAATGGTTCTGTCGGCCCTACAGAATGACAGCAGTGATGGCACCATTCCAACTGTTGAGCTCCACACCAGCTGCTGAAACAGATTTATACTAGCTTAATGGGTAGTTCTGTATCCCTAGAATAGACGTAGAAGGCTCTGTATATGCCAAATCTTTTCTGCTTCCCCCGTCTCTTCTTTTTCCTTTCTGTAGGTAGGCCTGTTGAGAAGGAAAGGCCTACAGGACTGTGTTATCTTCAGTTTTTATACATTGCCCACATAACACCTCTGTAACCGAGTTTCATGTGAGAGTTCTTTCTCAGCCAAACTATGTCTGTGAGTTACATGTATATATCCAAGGGCTGGATTTAGTTGAGAAATTTTAGACTGTCTTGGTTTGGGTTGGCTGACCAATGTGTCTGAGTTTAAAATAAGTACTTTGAAACAAGCTTGAAGCTATATAGCTTTGCCCATCCCAACAGATAACACTGTGTTCTTAGAACACTGGAACTGTTTTGATCAAATGTTTCAAAAAAGTGTTTTCCTCATGAAGTCATCCCCTATCTTTTATATTAACTGACTATTTGCTTAACAGTAAGAGTGAGAGAAAGACTGAAGACATACTCTGAGGTATTGATTGCAGTGACAAGAAATGTATTCTACTGACTAGTTTCCTGGTTAAAATAAATGTGCAATGCCAATTCACAAGGACAGGAATACAAGACAGGGAGGACACCCCACAGTGGCACATGTAATCTGGGGTGGGATACGTACCTACAATGCTGCTATGGCTATCAGTGATACTGCCACTCTTCAATCTGGAAGAGGGAGAGCAAAGAAGAAGACTCAATTCTGCATTTCAGCTGATGATCTTATAGAAGTTGCAGGGAATATGTCCTGGGTGGACCGGATTCTGCATGAACAATACCTGCTGCCTACACAGTTCCTCATCTGGCAAGGAACAGTCAAAGGGAAGACTGTTTCTAGTGCTTGTATACACCTGGCAAGATGTAAACAGGTGTATATATCTGAGAGAGAAAGGCCTTGGGTCCACTGCAAATCAAGAAAGCACCATCCACCCAAAAAGAAACATTAGCAGGTATTTCCTGTTCTCCTGCTGGGTCCTGGAAGCATGCCTGCAATCAAAAGTGTAAAATAGCCCATCTCAGGCACTCTAGCGAATTAGCAAGCTATTGTACTCAGTTTGATTTGCCGCCTGCTGTGTCAGTAAGGTACGGCAATAGAAAATAATATGTTGGCAGCTATCTGTACTTGAGGACTCCCAAAGGATAGATTTTGCAAAGGTGAAGAATCAATAGTGAAGTGCCACACTGTTTTTTCTAGAAGGCCACTTTTATTGTCCAACAAGAAGTTCTTTAAAACTAGCCATATTATGTCTGTGAAAGTCATTGCTCTGATTGTGAAAGGAAAATGCCTACTATTAATGGTGTAAGAAGTGGACAGTACTGGGAGTAGTCAAAGCTACAGTCATTTATGACAAATAGGTAGCAGTATAAGCAGATGCTTTTCACTATGAGTTGGTAAATTGTAAGTGGAATACTCTGCATTAAGCACTTGAACCATTAAAAAAGTCTGTCTGGATTAGCGCTGGATTTAGCGCCAGGAGCTTGTGAAATTCCCAGCAAATCATACCATAAACACATTAATGCTACTGGGGACAATTAATCCCATAACATCCCCATGTCTCTAAGCATCTACTATCTCACCTTTGGTGGGAGAACAGGCATCTAGTTGATGGGGTTTGTGGCGTTTTGATAATTCTGATCCTTTAACCCAGGCCAGTGTTTTATATGGCACTAGTCCACTCCGGGACTTTGTGTGGGCAGGAACAGGGACAAAGGAACTTGTCACTGCAGCTCCAAGTAGAAAAAGAACTGGCCTTATTAAACTGTGATCCTGTGCCTCCTTATTCTCATGCCTAGCATTAAGGACACAACAGGTTGTTCACTTTTAACATCACTCATATGCCTTTTACAGCAGCATAACAAGCAGAAACTAGCAAGTGAAGATTTTCCTACCATGAATGTTTGTGCCAGGATATGTTTGTCTCTTGGATTTCTGCCTTTCAGGCAGTTGTTACAAGCATAGGAACCATGTCAAAATATAAGTTGGCCATTCTGTCAGGGTCAGTTTAAATGTACACCCACTTCAGTCCTAAACAGAGTTATACCCTTCTAAGGCTATTGACTTCAATAGGCTTAGGAAGCTGTAACTCTTTTTAGAATTGTACTGTATGTCTTCCAACAGTAAGTTGGACTAGATGATCCTATTACTTTTATGCATATGTAAACAATTTTTAGGACAATTAAATGCAGATAAATATACTTTTGAAAAGATTAAACATAAATGGTTTCCAATGTACAGTTTTAAGAGAACACCATCTGTTAGGTGGCTATTATAAAAAGTACAAAAATTTGCAATATTTAAATGGCTCTGAATGACTCCAAAACCTAAATTAACGTGTCACAAAAGATGAATCGGAATCAGTAGCCTAGTTACCTTTTACCACTGCAGCTTCAAATGTCTTGGAAGAAGGCCAGGGAACATAGGGTAGAAAAGTCAAAGAATGTCCTGTTTCCCGGAATGAAGGGTTGCATGGAGATCATCTTTTCCGTGGCTTGTTTGCTCTCTTCAATGGAAAAGTCTTCGAAAAGCAACAAGTGAAGCCACCATGCATCATATTCAAGGAGAAACTCAAAGGCATATGTGCCAAACTATCAGGCAGATGTCACTTAGGGCTGGATCACACTTTACAGCAGTGGGCGTGGTTGCCACACAATACAAGTGTTCTCTGAAAAAGTCATATAAAGCATGAAAGGGTGAATTCAACTCCAAACATTTGGAGCTTGGGGGACAAGAAGTTGACATGCACTGTGAACCATGACGGGTGAATTCCTGGTGCATGTCCTATGTGTGTTTAAAAATGCACATCTTCCCTGTCATTATGTGCTTCCTGCAGGATCATAAGTGTAAATGTGGCAAACATTTCTGTTGCTTTACAGCAGTAGTTGATGTTCAACCATTTGGGTTATGTATTTTATCTAAGATTGAGGATGACACCATTCTTTACTTGGCAGTGTCAAGAGGGAAACCATCTTAAAGGAACTATCTAGTTAGTTCCAGCTAAGTTCCCCATTCTCTGATTCTCTTCAAGTGTTAGACACCCCCACCCCCACCACTGGCAGTTACTCATCAAGGCCATCCAGTCAGGTGTGTAAAATTAGCTCACACAGTTCAGCTGTGAATCTGGTAGGGGGCTGGGACTCACCCTGGGAAGTTCCATGGATACTGCCCACTGGTTGGTTAAGGAGGTCAGGAGGTTATGGCCAGCATTTTTCTATTAGTAGAGAGAAGAATCTTTATCTCTTTACCCTTTCCTCCCTACCTCTCCTAGCTGCCAAGAAGGTATTTGTATTATGCTCTGGAACTCTTTGCTTTAAGAACCAACTACGCTGTGTCAGGACTCCAGTACGTAAGACAGCTAGTCAGTTCTGTTTTTGTGCATTTCACTGCCACTGAACTATATGCTTGTTTTTAATATCTTTCCTTGAATTTCTTCAGTAAAGCCTTCTTTTGCTGTATTGTGTGTTGCTCAAGGAGTTACTGAGATCAAACCCAGGTAAAGCTTGGTTATGTTACTGCACCAAGGCAGGGTCAGCCTTGACAGGCAGAGACAATTGTTTTGGATAAACTGGGGGCGAAAACGCATGGTCGCTTTATCCTCCTTTAATCCCTGTTTCAGCCAGGATTCAGCCAGGATCGAACACATGCATTTCACCTAATGTGTGTTCGATCCTGGCTAAAACAGGGATTAAAGGGAGATAAAGCAACCATGCGTTTTCGCCCAGTGTTACACCAATATTTCTCAAAGCAAGCATGTACAGTGTATGCACTTGCATGTATAAACTGCCATGCACATTCACCTAGAATCCCTGACTGGTTCAGAGCTACTCAGTACAAAAGTGTGGATCTTTACAGACATAGGTATATGAGAATCATTTTATTTTGTATTTTTGTTTAGTTTTATCCTGCTTTTCCTCCAAGGAGCTCAGGGTAGCATACACCAGTTTTCTGTCTCCATTTCACCCTTACAGCAGCCCTGTGGCTGATAGTACAATCCTATGCCGAGTTATTCCAATCTAAATCCACTGAAACCAATGGGCTTAGACTGGGGTAACTCTGCATAGGATTGTACCATGAGTGACTGGCCCAAGATCACCAAGCAATCTTTGTTTTACATTTCTGCTTCAGGAACTAGCAGTGTTCCTATAGCAATTGTGCCAGAGGTATGAAGTAGGGAGCTAACCTGATTCGATAGGAGGAGCAAGATCATAAAAAAAAAATCATGGAACAGCTGTCCGACTTTATGACATAAGTCAACAGAATGCTACATTACCTAATTATTGAGGTTTAACAAGAAAGAAAGGTAAATTTATGCCAGCCAGCATGACCTTAAGGAAAATGACATTTGTCAAATAAACTTGATAACATTCTTATAACCTACTGTGGAGTTTCCCATGACTACATATTCTAGTTAAGATTTCAGCACTGTGCAATATCATTAAAGCTGCACCCTTTAAATGAATTAACAAGTAGCTAGCAGACAGATCTCTACAAGTAGCTGCTAATGATGAATTCTTGTTGGATAGCAGTCATGACACACAGGCTGGCTTTAAACCCGATCACAGTCAATGTTTAATAAACGATCTCGAGAAAGATGAAGCATCACAGCTTCGCAAGAACAGAGGATGCAGGACTGTAAATAATGACGCCGTCCAGGAAATTAAACCAAGTGATTATGAGGATTGATTCATAACCTGATATTGTTCTAGTGCTGTGTATTTTAATACAGCCATATGTACTGAGAGGGAAAAAATAAACAAACATGATCTCATATCCACCAATATTTGAAAATATTGGTTTACAATAACAAAGGCCATTTTATTTTAAGCTTTCAATTTGTTCAAAACACATTTTTACAAGTATGTTAAATGGAAAATAAATGCCAATGTCTTTTTTTTAATATCTAAGCAGCACAAGGAAATATGATCAGCTCTCCCAGGCTAACCCAGTGGGGCACCCCACCCAGTGCCTTCCAGCAATTTCACAGCAGGCAAACTACCAGACAGCTGGGCTGTCTATGTTGCACTCTATGGAGAAACTGTTCCACAAATTCTGTTACATTCTTCATCTGAGATGTGGTTAAATACTGCTTCCCACTTGTCAGTATGATACAGGGGAGGGGCTGTGGCTCAGTATTAGAGCATCTACTTGGCATGCAGAAGGTCCCAGATTCAATCCCCGGCATCTCCAGTTAAAGGACTAGGCAGGTAGGTGATGTGAAAGAGCCCTGCCTGAGACCCTGGAGAGCTGCTGCCAGTCTGAGTAGACAAATGCTGACCTTGATGGACCAAGGGTCAGATTCAGTATAAGGCAGCTTCATATGTGTTCATGTGACTACAGGTGACTACACTAGAGTGTAATTGTGGTTTTGCTCTTGTTGTGTGTATTATCTTGACAACTTTTTTGTTGAGGAGTTATATGAAACGGCATTAAAATGAAATAAATGGAACAGGTTTTTTTGAAATGGAAAATGAAGCCAGTGCACGCTTGTTTGCATACTCAGGATGAGACAGTGGCCGCAGCAACACCAGGTGGGAGGGGTGGGCAGAAGATCAAGAGTGATCCGTAAATGGTGATTGACTGGTCACTCGCAAGTGACATTCTGCGTGGACCCCAGTTTGGACACTGTGGGTGAGTGGTGTTTAGAGCATTTCAGCCATTAAAAATGGGACAGATACTAATGTTTAAACAGGAAGCATATATTCATTATATAGGACCAGACAGGAACCATTATAGGTTTATTTTGTTTATTTTATTTATAGTCCACCTTTCTCACAGGGACTCAAGGCAGATTACGCATAGTGAGCCAGTACAATCAACAAAATTTAGTAACTAATACATTAGGATATTAGAAGTCTGGAACCACCAGAAAGAAACAGAAGTGTAGCATAAGTATTCACATGACACATTAAGAGGCACAGATTTTACACAATAGTGTGTTACAGTAGTCTAGTCTTGATGTAACTGTGGCATGGATCCAGGTGGCCAGGTCAGGTATATCAAGGTATGGGGCCATCTTACGGGCTAGGCTGAGTTGGAAGACAGCCTTTTTTGCAGCTGCATTAACTTGTTTCTCCAGTAATAAAGATGGATCCAGTATGACCCCAAAGTTTTAGACTGAGTCAGCAAGGGACAGTTGAACTCCATCAAAAGTGGGGAGAACAATGTCCTTCAAAGTCTCTGCCTTCCCAACCAGCATTACCTCTGTCTTTTCAGGGTTTCATTTCTATTTGTTCATTTCTAGCCAGTTAACCACTGCAGCCCGGCAGCAATTCCGTACCTCTGCCATATCACCAGGAGATTTGGATAAGGATATATGGAGCTGAGTATCGTCATCATATTGATGACAACCAACCCCCAAACTACAAATGATTTGTCCTAAGGGCTTTATAGAGAGACTGAAAAGCATGGGGAATAGAATTGCACTCTGTGGAACCCCACAAGATAGGTCCCACATTGATGACAGCTGGTTTCCAATAGCAACCTTTTGAGTCCAGTCCATGAGCAATGCTTTGAAACAGTTCAATGCACATTCCCCGATTCCTACTTCTGCCTCCAGGAACCTCAATAAGATGGCATGGTCTCCTGTATCAAAGGCTGCAGATAAATCCAGTAAGAGCAACAGAGAGGCTCCGCCTTTGTCTACACTCAGACAGAGGTAATCAAAGCTAGCTAATCAAAGACATTTACTACGATTTCAAAAGCTGCATTTCTAAGAGAAAAGACACATTAGTGGGGTCACATTGGAAGCACCCTTACTGTGTTCAAGAGGGTTCAGCTTTGAAAAAACACAGCTTTACATCAGAAGCTGGCTGATTGCTGATTGACTGAGACCAATGGTTACCAAATAAATATCCCCACCAGCCCTCTTCCTTGATGCAGCTTTTCACTGAATATAATCCTTTCAAAATAATAATAATGTGACTAAATTCACATGCAGCACTTTTTTAAAAAGGAGGGAAAGGCAGGCAGCTAGACTGAACCATGGGGGAATGGGGGCAGGGGGAGAAGCAGGACTGAAAGTTGAACCATCATTTGTTGGTGTACACATTTGACGTTGCAAATACAGAAGGGAGAGAAACTCACACTGTGTGGTTAAGGGATATGCTGTGAGTTCCCTCTTATATTTCCTCCAGCTTTCAACTGCTCTTGTAAAAAAAAGCATCTCAGGCCACTTCCATTGTGTCACGATCCTGTTCAAGTTGAGAACCTCTCCCAGCTAGCCAAGACTGAGACTACTACAGGGATAGGAAGCAACAGCCAGGCATTCCTTTATTGTGCCTGGCCTCAGCTCCACCATAGGGTTGCCAACCTCCAGATGGTAGTTGGAGATTTCCTGCTATTGCAACTGATCTCCGGGTGACAGAGATTAGTTCACCTGGAGACACTTTGGAAGGTGGACTGTATGGCATTATACCCAATTGCAGTCCCTTCCCTCCCCAAACCCTGCCTTCCTCAGGCTCCACCCCCAAAATCTCCAGGTATTTCCCAACCCAGAGCTGGCCACCCTAGCTGCACCTGAAAGCTTCACTTGCTACTCACAAGCAGGAAGTGAGCCAAATTAGCAAGTAATCAAGCATCTCTGATGATATCCCCATTCATGAGACCCAATTCCTATAATATTTGTACAAGGTGAAGACTTGCAGGGACATCTTATTTTGCCACTACCACAATTTCTCATTCCCATCCCTGAAAGCTTCCCTTTTCACGTTTCTTTTCTTCCCACCCACCAGCCAGCCTACTTTTATCTGCCCCCTTGTCTTCAGCTTTCCCTTCCTTCCCTCTGCCTGTAAGCCTCTCCCTGGGAAAACCAACTCTGGCTGAGTTGTGTGGTACCAGCCACTGAGCCAGACCCAGTTGTGTGGGGGACACCTCACTTTCCCCTGTATCCCCCTGCCCATACTATTTCCTCTTTCCTTCCTCCTAGCAGACCCCATGCCCTTAATTTCCCCAGATTCTCTCTCTCCTTCTCAGCCATTCACTAACCTATTTTTTACCTGCCTTCCATATTCAACTATATTCATTAGTTATTTACTTCATTGATACCCCGCCTTTCTTTACAATGGGGACCCAAAGCTGCTTACATCATTCTTCTCTCTTCCATTGTATCCTTACAGCTACCCTGTAAGATAGGTTAGGCTAAGAGTGTGTGACTAGCCCGAAGTCTCTGAGTGAGCTTCTATGGCAGAGTGGGGATTTCAACCTGGATCTCTCAGGTTGTAAAATGCCCTGTGGAGGTAATGGACTTTATTTCTTGCATGGCTGCAGTTTGGGTCAATAGATATTTCTTGTTTTAATACAGAACAAATAGTAAATACCAAGTATAAAGAATCCAAATCAAGCTTTTTAAAAAATGTGAAATGAACCGAAAAAACAAAGAAACAAACATTCCGTGCATACCTGCATCATCTTGTCAAGACGATACCACAAAGCATGGTTGGAAGACATGGGAAGATCTAGGTTGTTTATGCATGGGTACTTTCACTCACATTCACCCTTGGTCTGTCTCGGTTGTTCCTTGGAGTTATGCATGAGTTTCCCATCCATTAGAGATGACAGTGCATGGATTCGCAACAGGAAAGTGTGGGTCCAGCAAGCAACGAACCTCAGGTAAAACTCCCATGCATAAATGACCATAGAGTCAGTTCATATCTTAACCGTGTAGTGAGGCATCACATGAACAGAAGCCTCCATCTGTCTGTTGAGGCTTCTAATTTAAATTGTACAGATGCTTAATGTTAAGAGTATCACCAGTCAACACTTATGCATTCCCTTTTAAAAAGACAGCCATGTGCACTAATATGCCTCCAGTAACCAACTGACTCTATAAGCACCCTTCCATCAGAAAATTGTTTATTTTTAGTTCCTGTTATTTTGAGTTCCTGTTTCAGGCAGTCATATACTCAAGGATATCATTTACATGAACACCCTGTGCTGTGATACCTATTGAGACTTGTTTTTTTAATCCCATAGTGTTCATCCTCACACACACAAATGACTTTCAGAATGTGAAGTTCTTTTTACAAATTAGTAATGAGTAAGTCAAATTAAACCAGAGCTATTTATTAAATAAAATTCTAAAATATGGTAAGATGGATATCCATGTGCATCTTTCACAGAGGAACAAATTATATTAATGGTTCAGTGTAAGTCATTCACTTGTTTATGGATCACAAAACCCTTTAGGCAGTGTAACAAATCCACGTAATGTCCCTGAGTGATAGATTTTGCATTTTGTAGATGTGTTTAAAGAAACATCAACCATGTAGCTCCCTGTAGTTAGACATCTGAGAATTCTCAGGAGCATAATGTTATTCCAGCTGAAGTTGGCAGTAATTTACACTCAATAAATTGGTTCCACATCTGCTTGTTTCAAATGATTTTAGAGAGAAGGCAGAATGCACGTACCTTTGGTCCAACTGTGTACAAAAAACAGAGTTGCTATCACAAACAAAGATTACATGTAGATACTTCGGTTCCCAAACTCCTATTTTTTCCCTTATCAACCTCATGATATTGCTTACAGATGGTGAAGATTTACTTCCATAATGGGTAAAAATTTCTACTGGTCCTCTATAGCTTACCTAACAAAAACAGCAATCGGAAATGCAGAATTAGACTTTCATGGCTGGGAGGGGGGCTAGGATTCCAACAAAGATCTTCTCCAACATGCTCCAGCTACCACCAATACCACACGAGTACTAGCATCACACCAGTGTGAAACTGGCTTGCCTTGGTACTGGCTTAGGTACCATCTTAAACCATTCAGAGGCAGAGTTAGGGCCAAAGCAGAGATACTCAAGTGGGGACTTGCAGGATCAGCTATCCAATTCCCCCCCCCCACACACACCTTGGCTTCTTCCCCTCTACTTCTCTGTCTCTCACTCTTTCTCCCTCCTGTCACCCCTCTTCTAACTCTTTCTTCCCTCCATGCCTATCACTTTCTCTCTCTTACTGGCCCCCACCCCATCACTCTCTCTCTTTCTGCCCCCAATCACTCTCCCTTTCTGCGCTCCTGGCCTCCCACCAGCTTCCTTTCCACCTCCTACAGCAGCAGCAGTGGTGGTGGCGCTCTCAGCCCCCCATCTGCTTCCTCTCCCACACCCCACAGCAGCAGTAGCGGCAGCACCTCTCCTGGAGCCACAATGGATCTCCCAACTACAGCTGTTGGAACCCACCAGGGTTGATGATAGAAGTGCCAGTTCTGAAGTGCCTTCAGCACTTGGCTCAGAGCATGTCACCAGAGGTACTCAAATAATCCGTATTTATATTACAGTGTGATACGAATCGGGTTGGTGTTCCCCCGACCCAGCTTGCAACCTACGCAACACTTATGTTTCCAGGCACACCAGGCCCAGTTCTGCTTGGAAGTGTGGCATGGGGTGAGGAATGACAGGCTTCAGCCTTCCCTTCTGCACCATTTTCCCTAGCCAAAACAGCTGCAGGAGCCCTGTTTGTCCCACCATGGGATTGCTTGTGTGCTGACCCCTGACCTGATGTGTCATGCATAGTTTGGATCTTACAATGGCTCTTTGAGCGACACATTTTCATTCTCATTATCTCTCTCTCTCTCTCTCTCTCTCTCTCTCTCTCTCACACACACACACACACACACACACACACACACACACACATCTATATATCCTTTTCCCATTGATTTTAATTTATATCAAGAATGCAAACCTTAATTTAATCAGTCACCAGATGAATTAAATCCTTAATTGGTTATTCTGTAAGGGACACATTCAATTGGCCAGGGCAAATTTTAATCAGATGGGCAGTGAGTTAAGGACACAACTGATCATATTTGAGGCTATTATGAATCTGACATATTAGGTTTACAGGGGATGAAAAAGAAAATATTAAAGATGGCCTTTCCTTCTAACACTGGGAACTCGTTTTTATATTTTGACAAAAGTTATCTCACACTTTCTTCATTGACTCATAAAGGGCACCTATCTTATTATAATATGAAAATATATTTGCATTTCATTTATTGATTGAGGAAAGGAAAGGCAGCTAACTGAAAGGCAGCTATCTAATACTCCAAAACTGCTTTCACAGGTTGACAGCCCTTATTTGTATATGTTAATTTTGCCTTGGCTGTTAGATGCCACCATGCTAACTTGAACCTGGAGCATTGTTTCCGCATCATCTGAATGAATGGGCAGGGGGATAAGCTATCAGCTACTCTCCCACTCTACTGCTTGAGCCACAGAGAGCAAGAGTGGTTTGTTCCTTCTATTTGCAACCCAAAGCTGGGGCAGAGGGTAAAGCAACAATTACTTCTATTTCCCTCACCCCATGCTTCTCCCTGGCCATTTATGCAGGGTCAATTTTGATGCTCGCTCAAAGCTCTTTTTTTAACTGTGACCTTTAAAATGTCTATTCACGGTCCCAACACAAAAGGAGAAATTCCACCACCCCCACTCACCTGCTCCCTCGCGGAGAGGGAGGAGCAAACACAAAAGGTTGTGTTAAAGGGGCTCTTAAGAAATGCGAAGCAGGAATGAGCCAGCTTCACAGTTACTTCCTGAATGACGGTTCAGCGTGAAAAACTAAAAAAATATATTATGCGGGGCAATTCAGCCTGAAATGCGCTGCTAATTACCAAGCATAAATGGCCCCTGTGTTCCAGCCTTGCAGAAACATCTGTCAGCAATTCTGATGCTGTGAAGTTAGGCAGATTATGAGAGGGAAGGCAGGAATGGTTGCACCAATGTTTGGCTCTTGCAGCCCTTTCTTACATGCCCAGGGTAATGCTGATCGCCACTTTGGGGTCAAGAAGCAACTTTTCTCCAGGCCAGATTGACCAGGGATCCTGGAGGGATTTTTGCCATCTTCTGGGCATGGAGTAGGGGTCACTGGGGGTGTGGGGGGGAGGGAGCTGTGAATTTCCTGCATTGTGCAGGGATTTGGGCTAGATGACCCTTGGTGGTCTATTCCAACTCTACTCTTGAAGTCGCACTGCTTGGAAATCATCCCTCACCTTGGTTTCCTAGGTTAAGGGTTTCCTCCCCTATGTTCAGTGGCCACATGTGCTCAAAGATGGTGTCCATGGCTTAATCCTTCATTATAACTGGACTGAGATTAAGATCAAAGCAGAACAAATCTAAACAGAAGTTTGTCTCTGTGACCAGAGACAGCCGTGGGTTTCCAAATCTCTCTCTCCTAGCTATGGGTGTAGCTGAGGTATTAGCTAGTAACCATTTGTCTTCCTCCTGCCAAAGCCATCTGTATATCCATGGCACTGAACTGCCCTGTGCCTGTGAACCTGACTCCTTCCCCTGTAGTTTTTCCTTTGCAAGCTGTTAAACTGTAGGAAGAGTGTAGACGGGATTATCGTTAAGTATAACATGAATCTTGGGTGTAGACCATTTCTCCACACCACCCAGCAGAGCTGGTACTGCACCAATGTCAGCAACTTACCAGCACCAGGGTTTTAGGCTGTCTCCCTAACAGTAAATTTTGTTTTCAGTAATTTTCAAAATGTTTAAAAGACTTTCCCCTGGGCTTATAACAACTGACCTTTCTGCACGGTTTGCATGAATGCTTCTTTTTATTCATATTGGAATCAAACAGATACAACTTTTTTTGTGCAAATGTTCTGTATGATTCTAAGGGTAACTGTATAGACAAATCTGCTTTGGGTGAACAAAACTAATCCTATCTTTCTGTATAATGTGTATGTGTGCATGTGTATAATATGTGGCATATATACATGTGTGTGTGTTAAGTGCCACCAAGTCGCTTCTGACCATGAATCAATGTCCTCCAAAATGTCCTATTATTAACATCCTTGCTCAAGTCTTGCAAACTAAGAGCCATGGCTTCCTTTATAGAGTCAATCCATCTCATGTTGGATCTTCCTCTTTTCCTGCTGCCTTCAACTTTTCATACACATTAAATATATCAATATAAGCTGTTAAGTGAGGGCCAAATGCACCCGTTGTGTATCTCTTTCTATATCTAGGACAGTAGAGATACATATTTATTTGCATTTCTATTAATTAGCAAGTATTAGTGTACAGTGTGTTTGCCAGCCAGAGGATATGAGGGTGTTTTGAGCTGTGACATCTGTCACCGCATTGATTGCCAGGGTTGATTTGGCTGATCTGGCTGGCTAGGCAGGTGTCCCCTTCCTCCCTCACCTCTCCATGTGCGTCCCTCCCAAAGCTGTGTGCACAGTAAAAGAGGATGATCATGTCAGGTAGAAGGAGTATACAATTCTTCGGTCAAGAGTATACAAAAATGATAATAGTGTAGTTCATGTCAAACAAAAATATATTAACATAAATATTTAATCATTCTTCACTAAATTGGATGGCCCAACAACTTATGTTTATTCTAAAAATGTAAAATATTAATCTATACCTTCTAAAATATTAATCCATATCTTCTAAATTGTAAAGTTCATGAAAAAAACATGAATTTTAACTACAATTATTCACATACAGAACACCAGTTGATTCTTTTCGCAGGTTTTCTGTGAGCTGGAGACTAATTGTTACAGTTTTATTCAGTTACATGTTGCTAAACAGCAAACGGAGTGACTTACGATATGCTTCTTCAAGGTCACCAATTAATAATGAGTAGTGAATCACAAGAGCATTAGAAATGCACTTTTAATGGAAAAAATGGAGATGGTACAAAAACATTATTCTGATTTGCCTTGGACTTTCTGAATATATATTTCCCATGTTTTCTAAGTAATTTGAGTTTCTTAAAAAGCATTTTCTTCAGTATTGATGTTTCTAAAGACACAATTTACATAAATTCAGGCATCTTTACAGTCTGTATGACCTATTTTACTAGGGTATTATGTCTGAGTTTTTCTGTTTTACCATTAATATGAATAATTATAATTGGAAGTGAGCTGCTATAAAGAAAACAAGTAACGTTGAAAACAAACTTGTATAAGAAAAGCTTTGAAGTTTAAAATGCTAATCATAAAAATAGTCATAATTATCATAAAGAACTGTGAAAAAGAACATATTTCAAAAACCGTTGGTTGCACTGACTCATATGAAGCTTCAATTGTGTCACCTTTCTCGTTTCTCATCTTTGGTTGTTACCAATGCAGGCTAGTATCCATTCTGACAAGGCTATCATGAAAACCATCTTCTAGAGGAGAAGTGCAGCAGTAAAGATATTAGGTCGGATCCTAATGTATCCTTGCACAAGGGGAAGGCATGGTGGGGTGTAATGGTTAAGAGCGGTGGTTAGGGCTGTTGAATTAAAAAAAATTAGGTATAGTTCGGATTCGGCTGAATTCGGCCCGTTTAGATTCGGCATATGCCGAAGTCCGAACTCCCCCACTTCGGGTCCATGCAATTCGGCGGGAATTCAAAGTTCGGGGAAAAAATTCGGCCGAATAAAGCCATTAAAAACACAACCGTGCCTTTCCATGGCTCTGCGGGGGCATTTTTTGGGTAGAGGTCCCAAACTTTCAGCGGAACTTCAAAGGATGTTTCTTGAAAGACCCCCCAAGTTTTGTAAATATTGGGTCAAGGGGGGCTGAGATATGGGCCCCGAAAAGGGTCCCCCACCCTTAATGTGCATGTCTGAGCAGAGCTTGCCGCCCACGCACAAAGCTCCCAGCCCCGACAAACAGCTGAGAAGTTTGCAAAGCATTGCAACACGACTGCAAAACAACACAACCTTGTAAGCAACACCTTTGCAACTGTGCAAAGCAACACCTGACACCTGGGAGTTTGCAAACCATGGAAAGGGACAGAGGCAGCTAGCTATGCATAATGAGCAGGAGGGGTGGAATTTCCCCTTTTGCATGGGACTCCAAATGCATTCTTTAAGTCGCCATTTGAAAACCAGTTTTGAGCAAGCATCCAAATAGACCTAACCGCTCTTATGAATGAGGGAAAACCTGAAGACACACAACTGAAACCCCCCCCCTCAAACCAGGGAGAGAGAGACTCAAGGGGGAACACACACCCAGGCAGAACCGGCAAAAGCCCCCTTTGGCTTCCCCCCACCCACCCACAGAAACTGCTCCCTCCCCCCACACACACAGACTGCTTCCCCCCCACACACACACAGGAGAAAAATTATAGATTAAAGCCCCCAAAGGGGTCTTACTGTGGCTGTCTTCTGTTCCATCAGGAGGGGCTGGGGAGGACTTGTAATCCAAGATGATTCCAATTAGGCACGGAACGTTTTGCTCTGGAGATGCATACAGGATCAGCTGATCCATTCATCCCAATAGGGAAAAGGGGAAAGCCCATATCTCGGGACCCCCTGACCCAATATTTACAAAACTTGAGTGGTCTCTTAAGAAGGCTTGTCTGAAGCTCTGCTCAAAGTTTGGGATCTGCAACCCCAAAAATGCGCTCCCTGCAGCCACGGAAAGAGAAAAGGGGGGAAGCCAATATTTCTGCCCCCACTGAACCCATCTTTACAAAACTTGGGTGGTATCTTAAGAAGGATTGTCTGAAGCTATGCTGAAAGTTTGGGGGCTGTATCCCCAAAAAAGCGCCCCCTGCAGCCACATAAATGGAAAAGGGGGAAGGGAAAAGGGGTGGAGCCCATATCTCGAGACCCCCTGACCCAATGTTTACAAAACATGGGTGTTCTCTTAAGAAGCCTTGTCTGAATCTCCACTGAAAGTTTGGGGTCTGTAACCCAAAACATACGCCCCCTGCAGCAACAGAAAGGAGCGAATGTGCACAAGCACCCCCCCACACACACACACACACGAGGATTTCCCTCTCTCTCTCTCTCCCCAGCCGGGCCGCACATCAGCTGATTCCTCCAGTACTCAATCCTGACTGATTGGCCAGAAGAAGACCCAGCTTGGCCACCGATTGGCCGGGGAAGGAGAATGCTGCTTACTGACGCCCCGAATTGGCCGGATTTATTCGTGAACTCCTGAACTCGCTGAATTCGGCTCCCCCGGCTGCCCTCCATTTTTGAGTTTGGTTCGTCCCAAACTAAAAATTACCAAATCAGGGGAAATTCGGCTGTTTTTCAGTTCGGGCCGAACCGAATCAACAGCCCTAGCGGTGGTTTGGAGTGGTGGACTCTGATCTGGAGAACCGGGCTTGATTCCCCAGTCCTCCACATGAGCGGCGGACACTAATCTGGTTAACTGGATTTGTTTCTCCACTCCTACACATGAAGTCAGCTGGGTGACCTTGGGCTAGTCACAGCTCTCTCAGCCCCACCTACCTCACAGGGTGTCTGTTGTGGGGAGGGGAAGGAAAGGTGATTGTAAGCCGGTTTGATTCTCCCTTAAGTGGGAGAGAAAGTCGGCATATAAAAACCAACTCCTCTTCTTTTTTCAGAAGGGGGTGGGGGCAAATTCCATGAGTCTCTCACCAGAGCTGCAGCCCCCCCGCAAATGAAGTATCCAGCATTGTTCCTATGGATCTCCTGATCCTCAAAAGCAGCTTTGTGGGTATAACAGGGGTTGCAGGTGACAGGAAAGTCACAGGACTAGAACTTTGGGTCAAACTTTTAAAAAGAGCACATGTCTGATTTATGTGTATTTGTGCTTGTACTTCTCTGTGGGTTAGAATTATTGGGTTTCCCCACTTCTTTTCTTATTAGAGGTGCTACAAGGCAAGCCTCTTTTGCCAACATGACATGCCTTGAAAGTACAGAGAATGTTCCCTTTTCACCACCCTGGCTGTGATCCATGAAGCTTAGGTGGAAAAGAATGACTGGAATGCACGAACACATGAAACTGCCTTATACTGAATCAGACCCTTGGTCCATCAATGTCAGTATTGTCTACTCAGACCAGCAGTGGCTCTCCAGGGTCTCAGGCAGAGGTCTTTCACATCACCTTCTTGCCTGGTCCCTTTAACTGGAGATGCCGGGGATTCAACCAGGGACCTTCTGTATGTCAAGCAGATGCTCTACAAACTGAGCCACAGCCCTACCCTAACAGTTAGACCTTCTATCATGGGAAGCCCAGTTTCTTTTCCACACCAGCTTCCTGAGTTGACAAGTGATGGGGAAGCAATTACCAAAACCATTCCTTTGATTGGGGCATAGCAAGATTGGCACTGCCAATCTGGGAACTGCCTGAGCATGTAAGTGAGATATAAGAAAACTCTTCTTCTCATTGGTGGTTCCAAACCCAAGAAAAAGGAAAGGGAGGAAGCTGGTCACTAGGGTCCATTTCAGACGAACAATGCTCCAGCACTCAGGTTTCTTCAGTCCTGTATGCTGCCTGATTTACTGTTTTCTGTTACTTTATTATTTGGGAAGACTTGCTGCCAGTTAAGAACATAAGAAGAGACATGCTGGATCAGACCAAAGGCCCATCTAGTCCAGCATTCTATTCACACAGCGGCCAACCAGCTACCTCTAGGAAGCCCACAAACAGGAAGACTGCAAGAGCACCATCCTGCCTGTGCTCCCCAGCAACTTATTTAAAGAGGCATACTACCTTTGGTTCTGGAGGGAGTAGATATTCAACATGATCGGTAGCCGTTGATAGCTCAGCCCTCCATGAAGTCGTCCACTCCCCTTTTAAAGTCTACCAAGTTGGTCATGACCACGTCCTGCAGCAGTGAGTTCCACAAATTAACTATATGCTTTCTGAAGAAATACTTGGTTTTGTCTGTCCTGAATCTCTCACCCTTCTGCTTCAGTGGATGACCCTGGGTTCTAGTATAATGGGAAAGAGAGAAAAGTTTCTCGCTGTCCACACTCTCCACACCATGAATAATTTTATAAACCTCCATCATGTCTCCCCTTACTCACTTATTTTCTAGGCTAAACAGCTCTAAGAGATTTAACTGATACTAATAGGGCAGGTGCTTTAGCCCCACAATCATTCTGGTTGCTCTTTTCTGCACCTTTTCAAGCTCTACAGCATTCCAAGTGTGGTCTCACCATAGACTAGCATAAGGGCAGTATGATAGCAGCACTTTTATTCTCTGGTCCTGTTCTAAATATGGCCAGCATGGAACTTGCCTTTTTCACAGCAGCTGTACACTGGGTTGACATTTTCATCAAGCTATCCACTGCCACCTCATGATCCCTTTCTTGGCCTGTTGGTACCAGCTCAGATCCCATCAATGTCTATGTGAAGTTGGGATTATTTGTCCCAATATACATCACTTTACACTTGCTCACTTTGAATCTCATTTACCATTTTAATGCCCATTCCCCCGTTCCTTTTGAGCTATTCACAATCCATTTTCATCTTAACCACCTAAATAATTTGGTGTCATCTGCAAACCTGCCCACCTCCCTATTCACCCCTAACTCCATGTCATTTATGAACAAGTTGAAAAGCACCTGTCCCAATACAGATCCCTGAAGGACCCCGCTGCTCACATCCCTCCGTTGTGAGAACTGACCTTTTATTCCTACTCTCTACTTTCTATTCTTTAGCCAATTTCCAATCCATAAGAGGACTTGTCCTCCTATCCCATACTCTCAGGTTTGCTCAGAAGAACTTGGTGCTTCAATAGCAGTTGAAAGCTATCACTAGTCAAGAGTAGTATGTCATGATAACTTTGTAATTCCATGAAGGCACAGAGAAACCAAAATGCCATCAAACCACACCCAGCTTCAGAGATCTGTCCCCCTGCAGAAATTGGCTGCTTTGGAGGAAGGACTCAATGGCATCATATCCAGCTGAGGCCTTTCCCCTCCCCTTCTCAGACTGCACTACAAAATCTCCAGGAATTTCCCACTCTGGAGTTGAGAACCCCTAGCCAGGCTTAGCTCCAATGAGTCCTCATTCGAAGGCTAAAATAAGCCCAGAAAGGGTCCTGCCCTCTCCCGCTGCCTTTTACTTACAGGACCAAGCCTGGAATTTGTGGTTGCCTAGCAACAGCCACTGAGTTTTTTTTTTTAAACTCCCCATTTAATATTTTTAATACAAACCTGGGGCTCTTTTCATGTTTGTAGAAAGATCTGGCTCACCCGTTCACAGTTCCAGTCACTGGATTTAAGTATACTCAGATTTGGCTGACTTAACTATTGGAATCTAAGATACACATTAACACATTTTATAATATTCTCATGGAGAGAATTTTGTACATTTAAAAGTCTGTATAAATTAAAATTTACCAACAAACTACTACTCTTTCAGATATCTGAGATTCTAAAAATAGATATGCAAAGAGTGACAATGTTTTTCGGAAAATATTTCATGCATCAAATATTCGTAGGCACAATATTTACAGCAAATCACAGCTCTCAGCCCACTGCTGGCTAATTCCTTTTCACAATTATCCAGTATCCCTTATGCTAAATGCATTTGTCTGATAAACAAACAGAGATGACAAAGAAATATGGCAGTGCTAACATTTTTTTAAAAAGAAAAACAAACTACATAGAAACAGTTCAAAATGAAGTCCTAACTTACTGGTTAACAATATACGGTGGAATGCACTGCCTCGGGGGGGGGGGTGGAGTCCCCGTCTTTGGAGGTCTTTAAGCAGAGGTTGGATGGCCATCTGTCAGGAGCACTTTGATTGTGGGATCCTGCATGGCAGGGGGTGGGACTGGATGGCCCTTGTGGTCTCTTCCAACCTTGTGTGAGTTTGTGATTTTTTTGTGATACGGAAATCTACTCATTCTTGGGGCTCAGGCCAGAAGCTCGCAAGGTCCCTTTTCTTCTGTGACAGAAGAAACCTATGGAGTTGCAAGCACTGGAAGAGCCAATGCTGAAATGCAATACCTATTTTTCAAACAAGGTTTAGAGCAGTTTCACACCATTACTTTCAAGGGTTATGAGTCTATTACATGTCCATTAGGGCACTTACCAAAGACAAATCAAAGAATTATATCCACAGTTCATCCCTGTAATGGGTGAGAACTCTGCAAGAAGTTCCAGATGAATGAAATGAAAAACCTGTTGGAAAAAACGTTCCAGATGAATGAAATGAAAACCTGTTGGAGAAAAAAAAAGACAACAAACTTTGGATTTTTAACATATGGGGATATTCAATGAATGCAAAACATATCAATCTATGGCAGTATAAGGATCATTTCACATTATATACTCACATGTTCTTGCAATAGAATAGGCAAGCAAATCATAGTAGCTGAGCAGTCAAGATGTACTACCATATAGCTGTAGGTCCAGAAAAACTCCTCAGTTACCCGTTTCTGAAATTAAGTATATTCTGAATTACATCCTTATACCGTATTTATTTTGATGAACGCTGATACAGAGTTCCTTGATGGGCTTCCCAAATAGTATCCTTGGTCACCCACTAGATATAAATAACCTGATATAAAGGTTATTTTATAAAGATATAAAATAACCTGCTGGGTATTTCTGTCCTGAGACATTTCCATCCTGTGACTGACAGTAAGACTGTCCTCTGTGAAATATAAAGAATATTTTTTGCTCATTTCTGGGTTGCATACATTTCAGAGATCATGCTAGTGAGATTTTTTTGTTTGTTTGTTTCCATTCATCATGACCAAATGTATCTCTCTGGCAGTGAGTCTAACACCCTCCAACCAGATACTTTTATGTTTGGTGGAAAGTTATTTTTTAAAAAAAGATGGCTGAAGCAGCAGCCATTTTAACTCAGACACAAACTGGCCATCTCATCTCATAGCAAGCTATCACTTACAGTCCCTCCAACCCCCAAAGCAAAAGGCAAAGAGACCCATGCAGATTTAAGTAAGGATCACAACATTCCTTTTTCCAGAGCAAGGTCATGGAAAAAAAAACCCAGTGCTATACTCTTATAACCAGTGATACTTTAGACATGTTTTTGAGGGTCTGAGGTTGTAGATTCACATGTTTACTTTTAATTGTTTTTTTTTAAAAAAATAAATGATTTAAAAATGTAAGCCTATCCCTTTGCTGTTTATGGATATCTGACATGATAAGGGAAGGAACCAGCCGTATACCCTAAAGTTATCAAGCAACAGCAGCTGTTACTATAAAATAAAGAAAGGCTTTGTGGTAAATTTCTCACTAGCATTCTGCTTTTTTATGTTAAAAATTGGGCCTCAACAAAACATGTGACTGCGACTTACCATGGCTGCCCATTGTGACCAGCTGGGTGGCAGCTCCACCCAAGAAAGAAGCTCTGCGGGGGCAGGCATAGCCTCTCTCACCCCCGTCACATAGCTGGGCATTCCTGCCGACCCATCCCCATGGCCTTGCAGCCAATTGCTGCTGGGGACAGGTGGAGAAACAGGCAGGCGATGGGGTTGATGACGCAGGCACTCCCTGCGTCGCTCCACCCCCTTCGCCTATCTAAGGTAGCATCTCCTGGCCACTGGTCTGTTCTTTTCCCCGGAAGTTGTGTATCCCTCCCTCTGTCCCTCCCTCTGGTTTTATGGTTTGTTCACGTTTCTTTTTGTCACAGCTTAGGTGGTTTTGGGCATTGAGACTAGGCTTGCGCATATCGATAAACCCAAACTGAAAATAAACGCGAAATTAGCCATTTTGGTAAATTTCCAGTTCAGGTTTACTGAATGCACAAACCTGTGGAGAAAGCTAAAGCTAAATAGGCAATTCTGGAAAAAGCAGAATAATTATTTGGTTTTTTTCATGTCCTGGTGGGGCATTTTTCGAGGTAGAGGTTTGGAAGGGGTTGCCCCCTCCTCCATAGAGAATCATTGCAAACTTTGCAATGTTTCTCTATGGAGGAGGGGGGCGACCCCTTCCAAACCCCATACAATAGGACCCCCTGAGCCAATCTTAATCAAACTTTGGGGTTTGTGCAAGGAGAGTCCCTTCAAGCTCAGCTGTGAATTTGGGGGCTCTACCTTGAAAAATGACCCCCCCCAGGGCTTTTATCTTTCAGGAAACCTGAAAATAAGCTGAATGCCCATATTTACTGGTGTGGGTTTTTGGCTTATTTCAGGTTTCCTGAAAAAAACCGGGCCCAATAAATCAGAACCTGAAATTTACTGGGGTTTTTTTGGGTTTTTTACACAAGCCCAGGCTAGCCTGATCTCGTCAGATCTCAGAAGCTAAGCAGGGTCAGCCCTGGTTAGTATTTGGATGGGAGACCTCCAGGGAATACCAAGAGGAAGAGGAAGGCACTGGCAAACCACCTCTGTTAGTCTCTTGCCATGAAAACCCCCAAAAGGGGTCGCCATAAGTCGGCTGCAACTTGATGGCACCTTACACACACACACACACAATTGGGATGGATCCAATTTGGGAAAGGTGCACCTGCATGCCTGCCTTCCCCTGTTTGGGGACCCCAATAAGGGGTCTTGGGATGGAGTATATCATTAATGACCAGCTCGGGGGCTGTTCGTGGCTCCACTCCCAGATGGTGTAGGTTCTACTCAGAGATTTATGTCCGAGTGCAGCCACCTATACGCCACTCTGGTTGCTACTCCAAGAGTCGGGTTGGGGCAATTCTATCAATCTATCGATCTATCAGATGACAGAGTAGTCACCCAAAGCTTTGGATCTGTTTCTCCATATGCCTCGCCAAATGCTCCATCTATTGTAATCAATAAAGCTGTGGCCTTTGTTTTCCCAATAAATCATTGTCTCTGTGTTTATTTACCTTCCTTTTCCTGGCAGGGCCCCCTTTACCCAAGGGGCTACAATGCTAAGCTCCAGAACATATAGTTACTGTCATGGTACAACACGGAACATGTAAAATGAAAATGAAAATGCCTTTGCGCATATTTAGTGTAGTTTTCCTTCACCATTACTACCAAAAACCATTTCCGCACTCATTTGGGATTGGATGTAGATTAGGGGATATAACCTTCAGGCAGGCTTGAGTCTTGCAGCTTCTCATTTAAGCAACTGAACATTGTTAATGTTGTTAAGACAAGACTTTCTAAAGGCTACAGAGATTTATCAAACCTCTCCTTGAAACAGCAATGGATACAGAAAAATGTGCTGAAAGAATAGTAATATGAAAACATAATTACCTCTTTTCCTGCACCTTTTATAGCAACTTGTAATTGTTTTTCATGAGAAGCAATCAGCTGTTTAAAAATGGAAAGATCTGCCTTTTAATTATTCAGAAAAAAAACCCAGGTTCATCTAGATCAGAACCATTCACCAGGATTGGCAGCAGCCTTCTAAGGATTTAAGCAGAGATTTTCAGAGCCCTTCTACCTGAGACCTTAACAGGACAGTAAGTAGTAAGCATGCATACTACCTCCAATATATAGTATTACTTGGTGAGGTATAAGAATTCTGAAGGCTGAGGTCCAAATTAAAAATGACACAGTGCAATCCTATGCAGGGTTAATTGAAATGAATGGGCTTAGACTAAAGTAACTGTCTTTAGGATTGCACTGTAAGCAAAGCAACATCTCTCAGATTTTTAAAATATAAGTAACAGCCATCAGGTGAATTTATGTATTCAGATTAGGGCTGTAGCATGAAGGGAACAGACCTTTCCATCCATGATTTTCCAGAAATAAATTTCCACCTCAAGCTGCTGTTTGCTCCACTGAGTGTGTGTGTGGGAGCACCATATGGTTCTACGCATGTTTCCTCTGCATGGAGAAGACCAGTTCAAAGGACGGAAATTGGTGTAATAAGGAAAGGTTAAACCCATCTGCTTCCTGAGATATGGCTCCAGTCTGAATCTGTCCCTCCCTCATGAGATCTTTGTTCATGGATCTCCCAATATTTGCCAAATTTGGCTCTTAGGCATATCTGTGAACATGAGCGTAAAATACAGCATCATACACACTAGAAGATTGCTTCCAAGATTTTGGAAGTAGCAGTGCTGCTCTAATTCAGCATCAACAAGACCTTGTATGGATTATTGTGTTCATTTGGAGGGGGAGCTAAAACATAAATATGATACTGGTATACGTGGGACAGCCCTGCAATGGCTGGTGTTGTGTATGTAAATAGTTAGGTGGGTAAGCAGGGGAAGATCTAGGAGCTTGAGTCCCAGACGAAGGCTCCTAAACCCTGCTCGCGCTATTGGCCCAAGCCAGCGCGCCCCATTGGATCGGGGGGGGAGTTGCCGCAAGCGGCCAGGGGGGAATATAAGTGGGGCCGTTTTACACAGTTCTCAGTTCTGTACACCAATAAACGTGTTGTGTTGGAACTCCATCTCGACCTCGTGTGTCCTCCCCATGCGGACTTAACAGTGGCGACGAAGGCTGGTAGGCAGTCCGGCACTGATACCGAAATAACTCTCGCTGAAATCGCCTCGTTTTCCGAGACCTTACAGTGACCGGTAGGAAGTCCGGTTTGCCTTGCTGAAATCCTACGACACACCAGAGACGCAACACTTCACTGCAATGGCCACCCGAAGATCGCTGGAAGCATTCGACTCCACCAACCCCAGCGAGTGGGAGAGCTACACGGACAGGGTTGTGTGCTTCATGGACGCCAACGACATCAATGACGAGGGAAAGCAGCGGTCGATCTTCCTCAGTATGTGCGGGCCGAAGACCTTCCAGCTCGCCCAGTCCTTGATGGCCCCCACCAAGGTGATGACGGCGCCATTAAAGGACATACTGGCCACGCTGGGGAACCATTTCATGCCCCAGCCGACGCGCCTTGCTCTCCACCTGCCGTTCCACCTCCGGGACCAGGAACCGGGCGAGTCTGCCACAGACTTTCTTGCCACCCTCTGACAGCTGGCCCGGTTCTGCAAGTTTCCGAACCTCAACGACTCCCTCCTTGACAGGTTCATCTTTGGCCTCCGGAGAAAGGAGGCCACCACTGCTGAGGCCTCCGCCAGGGCCAACCGGGGGAGCAGCCTGAGCTCCGAGCCGCCGCCTCTGATGCCGGCGACCACCCACCACGAAAGCACCAGCTAGGAGGAATGCGACGTGGACGCCCACAAAATGTCGGTTTGTCAGCACCAACTCGCACCTGCACAGCATCACCCTCCACAAAGTACACGGCATGGAGAAGGTCTCAGTCTCCGTAGAAATCGGAGGTGCCCCCTGCGAGATGGAGGTGGAATCGGGCTCTGCCCTCTCCATTATCTCGATGGACACCTTCTGCGACCTGGGCCCCCACCCCTCCCTCCCCAAGCTGCAGCCAACTGGCATCCTTATTTTGGACTACCAGCGATGTCGGGTTCTGGTCCGGGGAGAGGCCCCCATTCCCATCCGATTCCAGGGTCGTTCCACCCGCCTCCGCCTCATCGTGGTCGACAGTCCCTGCACCAGCCTCCTGGGCCTTGAATGGTTCCCTGCCCTTGGGATCCATCTGGCAGGCATCCACCGCATCAGCCAGCCCACTCTCAACTCCGTCTGGACTGAGTTCGAGGATGTCTGGAAGGGTCTGCTGGGCTGCTACAAGGGGCCGCCAGTTCGCCTGCACGTCAACCCCGCCGCCACCCCCATCTGCCTCAAGCCACGACGGGTCCCCTTCGCATTCAAGGACCACATCAATGCCGAGCTTGACTGGCTCATCGCGCAGGGCATTCTGGTGCCTGTGCCCGATCGTGACGCCCTTGAAGGCCAACAGGGAGGTCCGCAGCTGTGCGGACTACAAGTGCACCCTGAACAAGGCTCTGCAGCCTCATGCCTACCCGGTGCCGGTGGTCAGCCATCTCCTGGCCTCCCTTGCGGGGGGCTGGGTCTTTGCCAAGCTGGACCTCACCCAGGCGTACCAGCAGCTTCCAGTGGACCCGGAATCGGCCATGGCCCAGACCATAGTAACACACCGGGGCTCTTTCCGGGTGACTCAGCTGCAGTTCAGGGTCAGCACGGCCCCGGGCATCTTCCAGAACTTGATGGAAGACCTCCTCAAGGGCCAGCCGGGCATCGTCCCCTACTTTCATGACATCCTCATCGCTGCCGGCTCCGAGGGAGAGCTCCTGGAGCGCGTCCGCCGGATGCTCCACTGTTTCCAGGACGCCGGCCTCACGGTGAAGCGGGGGAAGTGCCAGCTGGGCCTGCCGCAGGTGGAGTTCCTGGGCTACTTGATCAACACGGACGGCATCCACCCCACGTCTGACAAGATCAAGGCCATACACAGTGCCCCTCCACCCCGGTGCAAGCAGGAGCTCCAGTCGTTCCTGGGACTTTTGAACTTCTACCATGTCTTCTTGCCCAACAAGGCATAGGTTGCGGAGCCCCTTCACCGGCCTTGGACAAGTCCGCCCCGTGGTCCTGGGGCCAGCCGCAGCAGCTAGCAGGCCTCCTGTTGTCCTCCACTTCGACGAGCGTCTGCCGGTTGTGCTAACATGCGATGCCTCGCCTTACGGCATTGGCGCGGTCCTCAACCACCTGTTGCCAGATGGTCAGGAGGCCCCAATCGCCTTTTTCTCCCGGACTCTCTCGTCGGCGGAGCGCAACTACGCCCAGATTGACCTGGAGGCTCTTGCCATCGTGGCCGGCATCAAGAAATTCCACAACCATCTGTACGGCCGTCCCTTCACCATTGTCACGGACCACAAACCGCTTCTGGGTCTGTTCGTGCCGGATTGACAGACGCCGCAGATCCTGTCCCCCTGCATGCTCCGGTGGTCGATCTTCCTCAATGCCTATGAGTTCAGGCTGTTGCATAGCCCCGGGTCCAGCATCGCTAACATGATGGGGGGAATATAAGCGGGGCCGTTTTACACAGTTCTCAGTTCTGTACCACAATAAACGCATTGTGTTGGAACTCCGTCTCAACCTCGTGTGTCCTCCCTACACGGACTTAACAGCTGGTCTCATTTCTCCAGGGCCAGGGACAAAGGGAAGTGCTAGGGAAGAGAATGTCACCACATTACCTTTTGGTTTGTGGGGTACTCCAGAGGGTGATCCTCTCCCCAATGTTATTTAACATCTATATGCACCCCCTCACCCAGCTAGTCCAGAGTTTTGGGCTGGGTTGTCATCAGTATGCAGATGACACCCAGCTGTATCTGTTGATGGGTGGCTGACTGGATACCACTCCAGACGTATTAGCCAGTTGTCTGGAGGCCATAGTGGGATGGCTGAAACAGAGCCGGCTGAAGCTAAAGCCATCAAAGTCGGAGGTCCTGTGGCTGGGTTGGGATGACCTAGGATTGGGTTTCCAGCTTCCAACTCTTGATGGTGTTCCTTTAACAGCAACACCAACCATCAGCAGTTTGGGTGTAAGTCAAGTGTAACTTGACAGTACACAATTATTACTAACTATCAAGGAATTAAGCATACAGAAAACTTTCCAGAAAGCATTTGGAGAGATGGGGACAAGCAACACCAAAGACTGAGATGACAATGAACACACAATGCACTCTTACTCTAACATACAGATCAGAGGGCTCATACAGCCACACACATCCCTTTTCTCTCTGAATACCAAATAATAGAGATGAACAGCAGCCCTGCTTATATGCTTCCCAGAAGTATTTGGCTATCCACTACTACAACTAGGGTGCTGGGATCAATTAAGCCAGAATAAACAGTGTTCAAGGCAGAGACCAGGTCCAACCCCCCAAGGAACAGCTACTCCTCTGAACCAAGATTAGCTGCTGCAACATAACACCTTTTTTTACACAAAGGTAAAGCAGTTAATTTCCCCCTCCAGGTCCTGCTTCAAATCTATTCTCCTTCAATTAACAGTAAAACCAGCTGGAGACTCACCTGCTGTCTAATGATACAGTCCTGGTTCTTCAGGAAAGAGTTAAGAGGATTAGGTACTTTGGTATTCTTGCACATAGCAGAGCTTACTTCAGAATGCATGAGCTTTGAATTGAACAGCCAATACTGTGATTAGCCTCTCTGTGATACAATGTTTCCTAATACTCATGTAGCATTTTGTTCTTGGTGCTTATAGTGGGTTACACGTGCATGTGGGTTATAGTGGGATACACAGTGATCACTGCAGTAACTCTGTGATATAGCTCAGTTTCCATATCATCGATCCAGGGGCTTGGAGACCATGGCTTTCGGTAAAGGCACCTAGGGAGGTTATCACAGTACTGCGATGCCAGCTGGGAATTGCAGCCTGTTCTTCTTCACTGTACATCACTAGCTTTTTAAAGGGTATTCCTCACCATATAATCCAGGACCATTCAAACTGAAAGCAGGTTGCCTCTAAATGTGCAAAATGGGAGGTGGGGGGGAAGACCCAACCTAAAAACAAAGTTGGGTACTGAAATGCATTTGGCATGAGGTTTTACATTATCAGCCTTGTGTTTGTTGCCATATGGGCTGGTTTTCAATATATGCATGAGTGCTTTATAATAAATATATTTCATAGTTTTATTGAGTTCTTTTCCACACAAACGTTTGCTACCCAACCACCTCTAAATGTGTCCAGAGTGCATTTCTTTCCAAGCAGAATCCATCACCACATAGCAACCACCACCATTAGCAGACAGAGACATGCAAGTACATACTCTTTCAATCAGAAGAGATGACTGGCACTAGCAATAAGACAAACAGAAACATACACAGGGGAGATGAGTGTAAAGCTGAAGATTATGTCTGAGCAGACTGCTTTTATTCAGCCTCCTTTCCTCCTCCGATGATATCTCATAGGAACTTCACAAACTCAGTAGTCAACTAATTGGGATTTTCCCTCGGACATCCTGCACAACACAACAGTCTGAGACTTTGATGTGGCGCCAACTTTTTTTTTGCCATGAAGTCACATCTGATTTATGGCAACCCCTGATGGGGTTTTCAAGGCAAGAGATATTGGAAGGTGATTTGCCTTTGCCTGCCTTGGCATCACCCCCCTTGTATTCCTTGGAGATCTCCCAGCAAATACTTGCCAGGGTCAACCCTGCTTAGCTTCTGAGATTTGTCGAGATCAGCCTAGCCTGCATGGCTAGACTGCAACGCATGGTGTAGTGGTTAAGGGTGATAGTTCGGAGCGGTGGACTCTAATCTGGAGAACCAGGTTTGATCCCCCACTCTTCCACATGAGTGGTGGACGCTAATCTGGTGAACCGGGTTGGCATCCCCATTCCTACACATGAAGCCAGCAGGGTGACCTTGGACTAGTCACAGCTTTCTTAGAGCTCTCTCAGCCCCACCTGCCTCACACAGTGTCTGTTGTGGGGAGGGGAAAGGAAGGTGATTGTAAGCCGGTTTGATTCTTCCTTAAGTGGTAGAGAAAGTCAGAATATAAAAATCAACTCTTCTTCTCCTTCTCCTCCTCCTCCTCCTCCTCTGGCTAGAGCTCTCTCAGCCCCACCTGCCTCACACAGTGTCTGTTGTGGGGAGGGGAAAGGAAGGTGATTGTAAGCCGGTTTGATTCTTCCTTAAGTGGTAGAGAAAGTCAGAATATAAAAATCAACTCTTCTTCTTCTCCTCCTCCTCCTCCTAGGGCTATTCAGGTCACTTAGGCATAAATCCCATTGTTATGGTATGCTAATAGGTCCTAGGCTACCCTGGTACACCCAGGAAGGTGCTTGTGTGCAGAGGGATGGAGCAGTGCTGTGTAGCCAGAGGCAAAAGGAGTCTCCTGGCATCCATCTTGTTTGTCCCAATGCTGCAGAAAGTTGACTAGGATAAGTCCAGACTTGTTTTACCATGCTTTCCCCCAAGAAGACATTAAAGGTTCAGTGCAAACGAAGAGACAATGGACAAGCATTTAGCATTTCTGTAGTTCTCCTGCAATAGATGGCACACACCCTGCCAGATCTCATCAACTCCATTCAGATGGACTCCTAATCTCACCCTGTAGCCAGCCAAGCCCTCTGACTCACATTTCCAGCCTCACTTTCCTTTCCAATTCTATTGCCCTATGCTTAGATGCTCAACTCCCAAGTACCCAATCATTATTTATGATCTGCCTTTCCTCCTGGTTCTATTCTTCTGCACCCTTCTAATCCAATATAGAGCAATCAAGCCTTTGTCACTGGCAATGACCAGCCATTCCCAGACATTGCCAGGCACAGTGAGACATAGCCTCCAGCTACATTTAGGGGTGTAAATATAGCCCCATTTGCCACAGCAAATTGCTACCACTTTTCCTGGATCCAAAGGGTGAGCCATGATACTTGCGTGTATCATTTTCCTTGCCAGTAGCATTGGTCGTTAGTTGCTTTTCACTCAGCTGCCTCTATCTAGGACCTCACTCTTCTGAAGGTAACTATAACCCCCCTGGGAACCTCATATCCTTAACCCCTCAAACCTTTACTTTCTGAATTTTGTATGTGTTTGGAATTTTGTGTGTATGTGCAAACTAAATTGACTATTTTAATAAAACCCTTAAAATTCATAAACACCTTTTTTGTTGGGAACCTTTCCATTGGTGCGCTCATCTGACATATAAATTGGTTTAAAGATCCCCATGCCAGCCTCTTGCAAAGCTCTATCAGTCTCAAGCTAATTTCTCTCAATAAAAGGAGACTCCTGAGCTTGGCGTAACACCATTGGGCTGATTGGTATTTACTTCTGAGTAATGTGCACAGGATTATTCTGCAGGCTGCAAGCCTTTTCCATGCTGCTTATATCTACTATTTTCCATTAGATAAGATCATAGGTGCTCAGATCAAACAAGACTGCTTGCCACTCAACATGAGCCCCCCACTGACCTTCAGGTCACCCCCTTCTGTTCCAATTAATTTTAATTTATTCCTTTCCTTCTGATGCATTTCTCAAATTTCTTTCATTTCTCTCCCCTTTTCTATTCCAGTTCATCTTCCTTTACTTTCCTGTCAGTTAACTTTTCTCTCCTCTTCTTAATACATTTCTCTTAGGGATACCCCCATCCACATTTTTCACTTTTGGGGAATTATTTCTTTGACATTAGCACATAATTTTAAATACACGTGTATGTAATGTGTGAAGTGCCATCAAGTCACTGCCAATTTATGGCAACCCAGTAGGGTTTTCACAGTAAGAGACTAACAGAGGTGGTTTGCCATCGCCTTCCTCTGCATAGCAACCCTGGTATTGGTGGTCTCCATCCATGTCCTAGCCTGGACCAACCCTGCTTAGCTTCTGAGATCTGACAAGATCAGGGCAGCCTAGGCCATCCCAGTCAGGGTATTTGAAATACATATCTATTGTAAAATGCTGCTACCAAGCTAATCTCAATTTCAACACAGGCTGTTTTATCAGAGAGTCAGACTGACAGATTTAGGATCACCGGGACTCCAGTACTGCTCTGGAAGCACTTCTAACACCTCCATCCCAAGGTCTTTATGTTTGGTGGAAATTTATATTTAAAAATTGGCAGAAGTAGCAGCCACTAAGCCAGTTACAAGCTAGTCACCTCATTTCATAGCAATCAATCACTGACAGTCCCTGCAATGACACATAAGTTATGCCTCAGAGATTTGCAGAAGATCCCACCACAAAGTAAAAGGCAAAGAAGAAGAGTTGGTATTTATATGCCAACTTTCTCTACCACTTAAGGAAGAATTAAACCGGCTTACAATCACCTTCCCTTCCCCTCCCCACAACAGACACCCTGTCAGGTAGGTGGGGCTGAGAGAACTCTAAGAGAGCTGTGACTAGCCCAAGGACACCCAGCTGGCTTCATGTGTAGGAGTGGGAAAACAAATCCAGTTCACCAAATTACCCTCTACAGCTCATGTGGGGGAGTGGGGAATCAAACCCAGTTCTCCAGATCAGATTCCACCGCTCCAAACCATCACTTTAAACCACTACACCAAGCTGGCTGAGATCCATGCAGATAGAAGTAAAAATAAAAGCGTTCCTTTTGCTACAGCACATTACCCTGTCCACTTAAAAGTAATGGGTATGGTAACATTAGTATTTAAAAAAAAACATTTATTTTATTTTATTTGAGGTATATAGAAGGAAAAAGGAATAGGGAAAGGGGTAAACATTGGATACATCCGTCTGCTGATCAGAATACTAAATGAGAAAATTATAGCGTAACCCCGATAACTAATTTGTTAGTTAATTCAACAGACTATATTCTAGCAATCTAACATAGCTTTGAATCTATGGCAAAACATTTAATTTTCCATTCTACAATGTATATCAGCCTGTAAATATTTTTGTCAATGCATTCTTAATGTTTTGTCAACCTCGACCTCAAGCCTCGATGTAACTATAGAACAAATTCCATTTGTCATTAAGTAGATCAAGGGTCTCTTCATCTATGACATTCATCATATGAATCATTTTGTCCATGGTGGCGTATTCCATCATTTTATCTCTCCAGTCATCTATTTCTGGTAGAGATGTTTGTTTCCACCTTCTAGCTAGGATAACTCTGGCCGCTGTACATTATTGACCATCATGCTCAGGCAGCAACAGGAAGGAGATGGGAGAGCAAAAGGACTGAGGAACAGATTCAGTTGTGCACCTCACCAGGCATGTGCCTCTTTCAAAAACCAGCTAGACTGGTGGTACTCACTCTTCAATTTATGGAGTGCCAAATTCACCATTACCATCAACCAAAAAAGCCACCCTTGAACTGTTAAGTACTATTTAACAACCTGATTGATTGTTCAAAGGACTATCTAAGGTGGTGTTACTCACTCCACAGTGTGTGGAGAGCCACATTCACAATTATCATAGAATAAAAGAGCCATACAACTACTGAATGCCCTGTGCACCATCCCACACACAAACAATAATACAAATTTAATGTTAACAGTTGTATCTTGCAACTATAAATAGGGTTTCCAGGCCCCTTTTTGCCTCTGGTGGGAGATTTTTGGGGTGGAGCCTGAGGAGGGTGGGGTTTGGGGAGGGGAGAGGCTTCAATGCCATAGAGTCCAATTGCCGAAGCGGCTGTTTTCTCCAGGTGATCTGATCTCTATTGGCAGGAGATCAGTTGTAACAGTGCGAGATGACCAGCTACTATCTGGAGGTTGGCAACCCTAACTATAAACCTTTTAAAAGTACTAGAACATGTAGGGTTGTCTCTCCATACCCCTGCTGAGCCTTAACCAGCCTTTGTATATCTGGAGTAAAGGGAAGAGCTTCCCTTGTTGCCTTCTCGCTCGCTCCTCAGAATGAGGGACAACGAGGCTTCCAGAGGAGAGCAAGCTGGCTGCAGAGAAAGGGAAATAAAACCATCATCACCACCACATTGGAGCCAGCTACTCTTTTCCTGGGAGGCTGGTGTGGTGGTTTTACTCTCTTCTCTGCAGCCAGTGTGCTCTCTCCCTAGCACCTGCTTGGGTGCTGCAATTTTGGAGTCCCTGTGGCAGCAGCTGTTCCTAAGTGAGAACCACCTGCCAACCACAATAGCCCTGCTCATTTCCCTGGAAATGGGGTGGGTGCCACATTGGGGAACAGTGCTCAGAAGAGCAATAGACTGAATGTCAAAGAGCCACATGCGGCTCCCAAGTATAACGGAAGCAGTGAGCTGTAAGTAATAGCAGAATGCATTGGTGTTCTTTTCAGCCAACAAAACATTACAAATCTGTTTTAAATTTTTTTGAAAATTATTCTAAGCACTTTGGGGTGCTGTGAACCAGCTGAACCAAATGAAGATCCTCCTCCAGTAAAAACAGGTCAGCATTCACAAGTGTAACACGGAAATGATCAAGAGTCCAGAAATCGGGTTGTCAACCTCCAGGTGGTGGCTGGAGATCTCCCGCTATTACAACTGATCTCCGGGTGATAGAGATCAGTTCCCCTGGAGAAAATGGCCACTTTGGCCACTGGACTCTATGGCATTGAAGTCCCTCCCCCCTCCAAACCTTGCCCTCCTCAGGCTCCACCCTCTAAATCTCCAGGTAATTCCCAACCCAGAACTGGCAACCCTATCCAGAAAACATATCCCATTAAAAAAGGCTGAATAAATGGGAGCTGTTTAGCCTAGAGGGAAAAAAAGGCCAAAACATGTTGACAGTGTTGAAAAAAAAAGAAATATGTAAAAAGATACTTGAAAGAAGAAGAAGAATATGATTGTATTATCCTTTGAGAGCAGGATATGAAGAAATGGGTTTTTGTTTTCTGCCTGTTGGCTTGGACATAAATCTCAGAGAGGGATTTGCTTCCTAGTAAGCACGCTTAGCACTGCTTCCTCAGTATGAAAATATATGAGCAGTTCAGAAAGGGAATATGCTGAAAAGGGCGGTTCTAGCATCTCATTTCCAGGTGGTTTTCAAAGTAAAATCGGCCAGACATCAGATGCTTGAAGTGCAGGGTATGTTGCTTTAGATGACTCATTGCATCGTTTCGCACATTACAATTACACTTAAATGCCTTTCTTAACCATTCTGTTTAATTTAGTTTCCAAATGTATAAGAATACGGCAGATGAAAGATAAGGAGAGCTTTCCAATGAAATAAAATATGCTACCTGCTGTTATAGACTAATTGCTTGCAATCAATGGGCTCTTATCCCTTTCATTGTGTCATTATTAGTATTACTTAGGTTATTAAGGCTAGTTAAGATTAGATTCCCCCCCACCCAGCTTTCTCTCTTTCTAAATTAAATACAAACCATATAAAACTCCTACATGAATAAAAAGTTTAATTATATTGCTTTAAATAAGCATTTAATAGAACCTCAAAATCAATATTCTCGCACAATATATCGATACACTTTACAAGTATAATTTATGTCTAAATGCAAAGAAAACAAGAGCAATTATGAGCACCATAGGGAACTTTCCTAACAGCCACCTTATGAATAGTTTTTTTTTTTGCAGACATTACACTTCCCAACTCCTGCCTTGGAAGAAGTTTTCCACAAAGAAAGATGACCCACTTTTGTAGTCCTCTTCTTTGTCAGAAAAGAATTTACAGGGGAATACCCAGAATAAGAACAAACTAAGGGCCAAACTAGATGTTGCCTGTTCTCCAAGAGGATTGGCAGCCATACACCAACTGCTGGTCCCTGTGGAGAACGTTCTCTAAAAGTACTGCAGGTAGGCTTGCCAACCTCCAAGTAGTAGCTGGATATCTCCCACTATTACAACTGATCTCCAGCTGATAGGGATCAGTTCACCTGGAGAAAATGGCTGCTTTGGCAATTGGAGTCTATGGCATTGCAGTCCCTCCCTTCCCCAAACCCCGTCCTCCTCAGGCTCCATCCCAAAAATCTCCAGATGTTTCCCAACCCAGAGCTGGTAACCTTAACTGCAGGGCACTGATTCTGTTTGGGATTGCAGCCCTGGGGGAGAGTGGGCTCCTGCCTCCACCCTGCACTATTTTCCCCAAATGAAATTGTGCTGGGGACATTATTTGCCCCATAGGACCACTGAATGTGCAAGTATCAGTGCATGTGTAGCCACCCAATGGGGCAAATAACATCTACCCAATGGGGCAAATATTACCCCTGATGCTGCTTTAGGTTGGGAAAAAGGTACAGGGAGGAGACAAGAGCCCATCTTCCCCCATGCCATGGTATGGATGTGAATTGGGGCCTGTGGCACTTTTAGAGGGAGTTCGGCATGGGGACTGGCAGCTGGCAGTATTTCTGTCCCATTAAAAATATTGATGTCCCATTAAAATCAGCAGGTGCTTAACTCGGGCTGGAAGCTGTACAAATTGTGACCCATGAAATCAAACAGTGTCCACCAGCCATGAATAGCTATTCCACAAGGGATTCCATTTCTGCTCATGGTCTGTGAGTGTAAAAGGAAGGAAATTGTTAAGTTCCTGGAAGTTGACAAGATGTGTTTGGTTTGGTAGAACAAAAGTTGTGAAGGCCTAGATTAAGGATGTAGGTGAATCTCAAGAGTTTTCTGGTTCAACTTGATTATTGGTGGCCTTTTATGCATTGCTGCTTCCCTCACAGTCATACCCCGACTATTTTGGGGGCTTTGCTTTGGTTATGCATGCATTTTCTGACCATCAGAGGTCGCCTTGTTCTCCCTGCGTGTTTCTGTGTGTTTTGTCCACGTTTTCTGGATGCTGGCTAAACAGCATCCAGAATATGGGAGGAAAATGTGTTGGGAGAGCCAGGTGACCTCTGAAGGTCAGAAAATGCATGCATAATCAAAACAAAGTCCCAAAGTAGTTTGTGTGTGGGGTGACCGAGAGGGAAACAGCCAGGCATAAAAGGCCTGTGTTTCATAAGGATTCTTTTGAACTGCATGCTGAATTGGTTGCTGCCAACTTTGACAGTAAAACTGAAATCAATATTGACATCTGATGTTTAGTGTTCGGGGACTAAAAGAATAATGTTACAGTTCTGCTTGCTGGCCATTCCTTTGTTCGCTTGATGACTTAGAATGGTTGGTTGATGGTTGATCAATGGATGTAATTTGTTAGGAGACAATCCTTTGGTCTTCCTGGGATTTAAGGAAGAAAAAAAAAATGGGATTGTTTGTGTGTGCAGTTTGGCAACTACCTGGGTAATACTCCCACACTCCTAAGACTGGAGTAGTGTGTACAGATTCATTTTTCCTAAGTACTTAATGAATAATTATTCCACAATTGACAGAATTTACATAAACCTTAATATGAAATTAAAAGAAGAAGAGTTGTTTTTTTTACCCTAATTTTATCTACCTTTAAGGAATCTCAAACCGGCTTACAATTGCCTTCCTTTCCTCTCCCCACAACAGACACCTTGTGAGGTAGGTGGGGCTGAGAGGGTTCGGAGAGAACTGTGACTAGCCCAAGGTCACCCAGCAGGCTTTATGTGTAGGAGTGGGGAAACCAACCCGGTTCACCAGATTAGAGTCCACCACTCTTAACCACTACACCACTATGACAGGCATGATCCGTAGTACCACAAGAGCCACATAGGCTTTCCAGATATTTACTGAAGTACTGCAGCTTCCAATTCAGTATACAGTGATCAAACAGCTTCTAAGGCGGGAGAGCAAAATGGATTGCTCCACGGAGGGGCCATGGCTCAGTGGCTGAACATTTGCCTGACATGCAGAAGGTCCAATTCTTGGCATCTCCAGTTAAAAGATCTAGCTGTAGGTGATGTGAAAGGCCTCTGCCTGAGACACTGGAGAGCTGCTGCCAGTCTTAGTAGACAATACTGACTTTGATCGGCCAAGTGTTTAAGGCAGCTTCATGTATTCATGTGTTCATATAAGGACAACAGAGGAACTTATTCCAACCAAAATGGATTGCTCCAGTCTTTGGTCAGTAACTTGACATTACTATTTGAGGGGCTATTTTAACATGCTCAACTGGCTTTCTTTAGAGACATCATCCATGTTCATTTGGTATAAGCTGCTATTCATTGAAAGATTAAAAATGCAGAAACGAAAGCAGCACATAATAAAAATGTGGTAAGACATAAGAAGACAATATTTTTATTTGTTTTACTGATATCCCTTCTTTCTCCCCAGTGGGGACCCAAAGTGGCTTGCATCACACCTAAAGATATAGCAAAAGCCAACAAAAGGCGCAATCCTGGGGGGGGGGTGTATATCTGCAGCGGCTGGAAGCAGCACAGCCATGCCTCCTCCTCAGTGGTTTTCCGACTGCTGAAAATAAATTTAAACCCTTAAAAGAATTATAAAGGAAAATGCCCCCATTGACTACAGTGAGGCAGCACCAACAAAAATGTGGAGAAGCAACACCACAGTGTGAGGGGTCATTCCCGAGGTGAAAGGGGTTAGGAAGGAATGCCTCGGGAATGTCTCCCAGGATGGCGGCATGGGGACTTGCACTGTTGTAATGCTGCCAGGAGGCAGTGCTAGCTCCCGAGCCCTGCGCTGCTGCATCAAGTCGCATCCTGGCGCCAGCATAAATGCCACCTATGACAGTGTAAGTGCCCCTTATCAAGGGTTAAATGGGTATTTACGCCATTGCAGGGTCACACTGGCTCCCCCCCAGCTTCCCCCCCACCCAGGATTGCAGCCAAAGATTTTAATGGGAAATGTTGGAACATAATACAGATGCAAAATTTTATCATATGTGGTGGACATTTAAGAAAGCAAGAAAATATTGGATAATGATACATGATGTGTGGATCCAAAATACATGTTATTAAATATTTTACTAAAAATATTTCAAAAACACATAATGAACTATTTAAGTACATGGTAATGGCGGCAAGAGTGATATATGCAGCAAAATGGAAAGGAGATTTACATGAAGGGATTAATAACAGTCCATTCCTGACTTCTGAGGATGAAAGTCCTCAGGAGGCCAGGAAGGGGCTGCGCTGGCATTGGCACCACCCAAGCCGGCGCATGGTCTACCTACGCCGTTGTGAGTGGTCCCAACACTGGTGGGGAGGCCCGGATGCCAGTCTCCTGGCAGGGAGGCCTGGAAGCCACGGCAGCGCCGTCCAGATGCCGGCTGAGTCTTCCGCCAGCGTCCCACCGGTGTAAAGGGCCATGCCGGCATTCCGGGGGTCGTGCTGGTGTCCCAGGGGTATTCCTGGGGCATTCTGGGGGGTGGGGTGCTCCTGTCCCCTTTTGCCCCGGTACATCACCAGGATGAACAGTATTGCTGCTCCTGCTTTTTAGCAGGCACAGTCTTGCTGTTTTCAATGGGGCAAAAAACCCCATTTAAAAACAAAAAGCCTTTAAAAGACTTTTTTCGAGCTTTCGGCAGGCAGTAAACGGGTTAGGTGCTATGGCAGCGCCTCCTCCCTATCGTCCCCGGCCACCAACAGCTCAGGGATGGGCTGTAAATTAACAGAGTATGCAACTATGGGAAAATGGACATCTTTTATACATAATAGGTCAATCTCAGAATTTTGAGAAAAATTGAAAGCTTTTTTCAATTATATAGCTAGAAATTTGAACAGAATTTAATTAAATTGAGACAGAATGAGAACTATTTAGGTAATACATGTTTAATATACAAGTAATAAATACGTTGTTATATATGGAAAAATATGTGGAGAACAAAGAGTAATGTAATTCAGAGAAGTTGCCCATCAAGTTGTAATTTTGAACAGCAAGTTTCCCATTGTTAGATTGTGCTTATGCTTCAGTGTTTTTATGTTTGTGTTTATTAAAAAATAAAATCTTCTAAATAGATAAATAAAAAAAGACAGGCTCAATCTTCTTTCTTTATCAGAAGGAAGACTTCCCTATTTCCTTGACCAGAACTAGAATAGCAGGAATATTCCTACCCTGCTTGCTCAGCCTTATCAACATGAACATATAATAGAAGGACAAACTTTTCAGCTATTATAAATGGAAAATTCTGGGTAACGTCCCACTGGGGTTCTACTTACCTCTCTTACATAAGCCAAAATACTCACTATTGGATGGGTAGATTACCCTCTGGACACCTCGAAGAATATGAATGTATGGTAAGTAAAAATGCACCCCCACATGCTGATTGTCCAGAGGAAACTTACATCTAAAATGCTCAAAATCAATAATAATATCTACTCTAGGTTTCTCATGGTCTAAATGCCTTGGCTCAGAGCACATACTTTGCTTTCAGAAGGTCCCAGATTCAATACCTACCATTTGCAAAAATGGATCTCAGGTAGTACGTATTGGCCTGAGGCTCTGACAAGAAGCCGCCTGTTAAAGTCGAAAAAACAGCAAAACCGACCTTGCTGGACCAATGGTCTAGCTCAGCGTATGGCAACTTTCTATGTTTATAACAATAGTTCTACTAAATTAGAAATTGCTGTGGAATTCTCTGTCCAAAAGCAGCTCTGACTGAAGACCTGAATTTGCAGAGTGACTAGTAAAAACTAGTTCTGATACTGGACCCTCAAGACACCTGCGCTGACAAGCAAATGTGGTGACTAACCCATACACTTAGGGAGCCATAATTGCAAGAGATGGAATATTAAGTGCCCTGAGAGTAACAAGTATAGCCTCTTTAGTAACCCAGATACCTTTTCCCGGAGTTAGACTGATTAAAAGACACTTACAGTTCATTCCTGAAGTGGGGGGCCGAAAGTGGCCTGGAGGTGGTGTTACCCCGCCATTAGTGTAAGTGGCCTCTTATCATGGAATAAGAGGCACGCTGGCAGCGGGGGCAGTTCCGTTGGCGCCTGGTCACCGCGGAGCTGCAGGCTGCTCCTCCAAAGCTGCAGTCTCTTTGGGACCTCAATCCTAGAAGAGAAATGTGGCATTGGGGGGCATTTTCAGGGTGTTCCCGGGAGTGGTACTGATGGTAGTCAGCTTCCAAAGCCCCTCCAGCCCAGGAACGCCCCCCCAGCAATAGCGTCACTGTGCCAGGTTTTTCCTGGTGCAACATAGCTGTTTTCAATGGGGGGGGGAGCCCTGTTTTCTTTTTCAAGCTTTTAAAAAGGATTTTTTAAGCCTTGCGCCAGCCAGTGTACCTCTTTGGAGGTGCGGTGGCGGCAACTCGGCTATGTTGTCCCCGGCCACTGCAAGGCTCTGGAATGAGCTGTAACAAGGCTAGCTGACAAAGCCCCCCCCCCCCGCTTGGTCAGGTATTTGAGCACTTTGGACTGCACTGTCCAATGGCAGTGCTAGGTTAAAACCCCCCCAGCAAAACTTCAATTATGAAGGGCAGGAATTGAGAGGGAATTATTGAGGGACAATATGCCTTGAGACTATTAGGAAGCCCATCTTCCCTCATGCCTGGAGGGCAGCATGACTCCAGACATCTCCCATCTGTTGGTACACATGACGCTGCTAAAGCAGCAGCAGAAAAGAGTGGGAAAGTATTTATTGCTTGTACAGGCCATGCCCGTGCACACGCTCCCTAGAAGGAAGGAGAGCATGAAGTACTAGAATGTCAGCATGACCAAATCATGGGAGTCTCTGTTTCTTTGTATTGGTAAGGGTATTATATTTCCTGGGGGTTTCACTCGATACAGGGAAACGAAGACATTTTGATATTCTGCTACATAGCTATTCTATTTTTATAGGTTGGGTTAGCTCCTATAATGTTTGCACTCCCCTATATTCCATGTGGAAGATTATAGTCAAAGTGCAGGTGAAAAGTAACAGAACACACAGAATTTCAACTAGCTTCACTGCTACTATTTAATATGTTTTCCTTTTACTAGGATATCTTTCACAATGGAAACACGTTGCTTGTTTCCTATTGCTCATTGGTTTTTACTGACCCATTGAAGATTGAAAACCCAAGTGTCTCAGCTATCCTTTTGAGTAAAATGCACTGGAAAAACAAACAAACAACCCCCCTCAACTCCTGCCCATATTGAATAAGCTTTGGCAATCTCTGTTTCCTATAATCTACATTTTATAAATGAAAATGATTCTTAGGGGACCTTCTTAAATGGGAGGAAAAGATTGCATAAATCAAGCCTGCCTGGGATCTTCTAAGATGCACTGGGTGAGTAGAAGACTGAGTAGAAAAGAATAAGAAAAAAATTAATGAACATAGATTTCTTATCAAACACAGCACTTGATAATTTACAAATTGTAACTATTGTCACTCTGCAATGATACTGGATGAAACACTGCTACATAACAGACGTAGCCAATTAAACAGATATATAAATAAGCATATAAATGAATTAAGCAAATAACAAAGAGAACATTGCCTCTTACATGGAAGTGACAAATTGTAATTATTGTTTACATGGTTTCTGATACATCTTTTTCCTTATGAGTGATTGTTTTCAGTAGCATATAAATGGTCTTAGAGATATCAGAGTTTCATTGTAAGAGTTTCTACCCAGAAGGAATTTACCATATAAGAGGGAAAGATATGCAAAATACAATGGAAGAGAATGCTATTTTCAGGTTTTCATTATAAAATGGGAATATAAATAAGCTAGTAGATTTCAAAAACCTATTTCATGGTGAAGTATACTCTCTTGGCATTAATTTTGTTGTTGTTGCTCAGAGAGAACTTAGTGGTTTAGTACAGAGTATTAAAGTGTTACTTCCCACATGAGAAGCAATGCACAATATCCCAAAATGGAGTATTTATTATGCATGGATTACCAAAAAAAATCAGAAATCATTTTAGCAATCCATTTTTACCCTGAAGATTGCTTGGACAGCCAGAAACCGACTCTCATAATTAAAAGCAAATGTACAGAAGATCAGCTGGGAGTGCTGAAGTTGTTTCCCAGGCTAAATACAAAAAAAAAAGGGTGATATCAGAACAGGGAACTCTTGTAAAAAAAAAAAGTCACGATTATAGTGATGACCAACCATCAGACACGATTATAGTGATGACCAACATGTTGTGTCTGAAGAGAAAGTGCAGCACAATCAGATTGGGGTGTAGCCTTGCAATGGGCAGAGCCTTATTGATGTAACTGAGTGGATGCTTGAGTAACTGTTCCTAGTTTACTCAGCTAATTGCAACCCAGAAAATCTGGATTGCCTATCCAATCTTCCTATTGCATATCCAAATCTTCAGATTGCATATCCAATCTAAAGCGTTGTGTGCTTATTATAACTTACTGGGAGAATTGGAAAACAAAGAGGCAATTCTATGTTTGCCTCCCTTGAAGGGAAGAGACTTCCATGCCCTTAAAGGATTATTGAACAGGACTGCTCAAGACATTACACAGGACACAGCCAGAGAGAGAAGTCTCATTCCAGTGCCCTGACTTTCATCCTTCTCTACATCCCCACATTTCTTCTCTCTTTCCAAACCTGGCTTGAATAAATGGAAAAGCTAATAAACAGCTGTCCTTAATTTCAAGGATTCGTGTGTGTGTGTCGCTATTCATCCGGAGGCAATCAGCTGTTTTTTTTTTGGTTTTTTTTGTTACTTGACAGCTTTATCAAGCTCGGGGATGCGGGGGGAACCCCACACCAAATTTATCTATTAAGTTATGAAATGCTTTTAACATTTTTTTTTTTAAAGGGACATACAAAATTAGCAAGGGCCCCTGGAAAGGCAACAGCGAACAGAGACACATCTTCAACAGACACTTGATTTCTCTACTAAATCTTTTTTTAAAAAAACAACAACAAACAAACAACCATGCAGCTTGCTATTGTGACGTGCAATGCTGTTATCACCCCAAGAAATAAACAATTGTTTAAAGAAACGGGCGATGAGAGTTGTACTCTGTGCTCTCTCCAGCTCAGTCATGCAGGGCTAATTTCCTGGCTGTGTCTGAATGTGTATAAAGCTGCTCTGTAAGTGAACTAGTGAATGGAAAGAGGAATCTTAAACACAGTCACATCTCCTGACTGTTAAAAACCCTTTTCACAAAGTATGCTGATCTAATGTACTGTAGTATATGTTTAAAAATAAATAAAATAAAATATGAAACAGGAGTGCTAGTATTAAAAAAATAGTTTTTAATGCTTATTGCCTGCCAAAGCTGTTGCTAGGTAACCAAATACTCTTTAAATAGATCTTCACTAACCTTGCATTATTGACTCTTTGGGAACTGCTGTATGTTTCAGATTTTTAAAGTACACAATTTTGTAACGCACACAAGAAGCCTTATCTGCCTGGAGAAAAGCGTCCCGGGTATCTGGACATATAAATGCCTCCTGTGACACTAGGTGTTTATTTGGTAGCAGATTATTTTGGGGAGGGGTGTGAACAGTGAAAACAAGCAATATTTTGGATCAAATAATAAACCAGGCTGTTTTCCTCTTTCATCCGCAACATACTGTTTATCAGCCTGCTGTGATAAAACCTTGTGAAGTGTGTGAAACTTAAAAGTATCCATTGGCACCCCCACATTCTAACTCTCCCAACAAATAAAAACCTGCTATTTTGCTCCAGTGTCTCCACAATATATATATAAAAGTAAGCAAGAGTGGAAAGAACAAACATTTTACTGCACAGTTTTAATGCTATTCATAGATTAGTTTAGACATTTATGGATGCTGCCATCACCAAAAAGAAGAAAGAGTCCTAAATTCTTTGATATCTATGTTTATCACTCTGATAAAATGCAATGCTTGAGGGAAGACAGATAATCTGCATCCAGGGATGAGAATGTAATTGTGTATTCCACACTGAGATGCAAATGACAGCTTGGACCCTGGGTGACAAATGTAGCATTTTATCAATAAATAGCACCAGGGAAAAAAAAAAACTTCTGCAGCTCCCTGGTGGAGGCTTCCTGCCATGTGGCCACTACTGCTACATCGGTTCTCCTCCTCCTCCCACAACCTCCCACCTCATGCTTCTCCTCTCCCCAGCTTGTAATGCCCACCCTTACCGGCTCTCTTCTCAGAAATGCATTTTCGCCATCCACTTGTTATGAATAGGTTACATGCCTGATTCCGGAACAAATATTCCATGGAATATACGCCTAATCATCATGGGATTGCCAAAATTGATGAAGTCTGAGTGAAATGGGACTAGCTACAGGAAACTTATCTGCATTTTTGGCATACATGGACTTATGAAAAAAATTTCTATCACCTGTATCCAGATTAGATGTTGTTTGTACATCTTGTATATATGTCTAGCCACTGCTAGTATGTTCAGTTATTGACTAGTATATTAATACATGTAATTTTCTGCATATTGTGAGTACTGCTCGTCATTGGTTAGCCATTAGTGCTATTTGTTTTGTTAAACCTCTAGGTGGTAGCTGGAGATCTCCTGCTATTACAACTGATCTCCAGCCGATAGATGTCAGTTCACCTGGAGAAAATGGCCGCTTTGGCAATTGGACTCTATGGCATTGAAGTCCCTCCACTCCCCAAACCCCCCCTCCTCAGGCTCCACCCTAAAAATCTCCAGCCGTTGGAGAAGAGAGTCCTGGCAATCCTATACTAGCTGGAGAGCTCCTGCTATTACAAGTGACCTCCAGTTGATAGAGATCAGTTCACCTGGAGAAAATGGCCACTTTGGCAATTGGACTCTATGGCATTGAAGTCCCTCCCCCCAAACCCCACCCTCCTCAGGCTCCACCCCAAAAACTTTCCGCTGGTGGCAAAGAGGGACCTGGCAACCCTAGGGGAGGGGCATGACCTTCCTTTAGACAAGCATCCTCTCACCCTTTGCATAAAGTATGCCTCCTAAGCCCAATTATTATTTTATATTTATTTTAAGGATGGTGGTGAAATTTTTCCTATTTAGTTACTTGAAAGCAGAAAATACTGTCAGAATTTGCTTCAGTTTTCAAAACTGCACATGTTAAATAAAATCAAGCTTTAAATAGTAGCAGTTGTATCTCTTGTAAGCTAAATGTAACTCAGCATTTCAAATTTGGGAGTGCATCTCTTGGGAGTGCATCATAAGGGTTTTTTTTGGGGGGAAGGGGAAAACTAGTTATAGTGCCTTGTAACATAATGGAACACAACACCATTGTTAGCTATGTGCTAAACAAACAAGCATGAATTAGCCAGGAAATGGTATCCCAGGTCTTTATTAGACATTTCATACCTTTTCTGCAATCTTATCAAGGCCAGAACTCATTGCCCATCAGGAATCACCATGCCCTAGGTGTCCTGTTCGTTTCCTCCCAGCCCCAAGTCTTTTTAAACCAGCAGAAGAAATCAAAACGACCAAACCAGTGGAGCTGTGAAAATTTCAAAGATGCACACTGTGAAAACCATAAGATGCATGAACGCTTGGTGAACATTAAGAAATCTGTCACTAAATAGCAATCAAAAGTGACACATCTAAACAGAATAGGAATTCAAATATTAGTTTCCTTTCATGCATGAAACTTTAAAATAGTTTGATCCTATTCCTTGATGCAGGATTAACTGGATTTTTAAAAGCTGCGTTAAAAAAGAAATACTTCCTCGATGAACACAAAGGACAGTAGACCAAAACATGAATAAAAATAGGACCGTTAATTTTCCAGCCCTAATGATTTTGCTTGCAATTCTCTCAATTAAAAAAAAAAACGCATTAGAGCTCTGCCAAAAGGGAAAGATAGTTTTCAAAAACATTCCCCCCTCTTCTGAACAGCATCCCATTTTTCACCAATTAAGGAGGCTTTGAAAGGAATGCACCCCTGTTGCCAAAGCAACCAGACCAGCACTCATGAGCCCCAATGTAGCTCTAGTGGTGTGGAATTACACATGACCAGTATATCACAATGTGGATGGGAATGGGCATTTGGGATGCACATTCACTGAGGGCATTGTAATGCAGATACGATGACATCCATATTCAGATATGCATCCACAATGTGCCCTGTGTTTTCATTTTACAGTGAAAATACCACACAGCAAGACAGGGTATGTCCCCATTGCGCAGGCAATATAGTTGTCTTGGCAATGAGGATGTGCCCTCCTCCTTCAACTATCAATTTAAACAGCACAGCAATTGCTTAGTTTGTCCACAGCAATCGGAGGAGGAGGAGAAGAAGAAGTGTTGGTTCTTATATGCCGACTTTCTCTACCACTTAAGGAAGAATCAAACCAGCTTACAATCACCTTCTCTTCCTCTCCCCACAACAGATACCTTGTGAGGTAGGTGGGACTGAGAGAGTTTGGAGAGAGCTGTGACTAGCCCAAGGTCACCCTGCTGGCTTCATGTGTAGGAGTGGGGAAACCAACCCGGTTCACCAGATTAGCATCCGCCGGTCATGTGGAGGAGTGGGCCAAATGTGACTGGTTGTAACACGGCCAGATCTGATTGGTTATATAGCATGACACCACTCCATTACCTATATAGTTGTTCAATAGATTAAAGCAATCATCTTGGAAGAAATCTTCTCCCCCCAAATTGGTGCCAGGCAGCAACAGAAGGAAAAACAAAAACGTCAAGAAATGCAGTGAAAATCATTGTTTTTGGTGGATGCTCCCAATGCTCCCTTTCATCTCAGGATTTTTTTTAAAATTAAAATGTATGCAGCTCTAAAAATGCTTTTGTTGTTGTTGTTGCTTGACAGGGATGTAACAACCGGTATGACTATTTCCTAACAGAATTCTGGGGACACCAAACTCACATTAGTAATGATGTTTCCCACATATACCGAATAATAGGATTCTATGTTTCTTAGGGCTTTCTTACACAATACAAATTATTTTGACAATCATTATTCATAATTCTTTAGATTGCACATGCTAAAGAAACTGGGGCAGGGTGGGTGGGAGGAGCATGATTGTACTCTTGAAATACCTGACATGCTTACACATAGAAGAGGGGAAAGGCTTGCTGTCTGCTGCTCCAGAGGACAAGGCTTGTTCAATGGGCTTACATTATAGGAGAATGGATTTCAGTTGACCATTGGAAGAAACCCCAGTTATCTGAGGGAGGGGGTCTGTCCCAGACTGGAGGACCTCAACTAAATAGCATCCTGTTGGAGATGAGCTAACTTGGGATTTCTTGCATTGGGCACAGAGTTGGACTAGGTGGCAAATTATGCAGTCAAGTTTCCCGCATTTGGGGAAATCGCAGGGGTCAGCACACCTGGAGTGCAATAGATGAGCCTTACCCTGGGAAAACCACCTTTGTGATCATGCTGCCTCCCAAGCCAGGCAAGTAGTCTATGATTCTATGACTTCTATTTTAAAAACTTGGGATTTTGTGGATTTGTACCTGCTCCCACTCATAGCAGCAACACCCTACAATCAAAGATATAATAGATTTAATAAAAACAATAGGGTACAATTTCCTCCATTCATTTACAGAAGCATGTCAACAAAAGTCACAAATGCATGAGCAGCGTATATAAAAGTAAGGAGGCAGGTTTTGGAGTTCAATTGTTTGTTGCCTTTCAGGTTGCTTTTCTTTTCTCAGCTTCCTGGAAAGAGAATGAAGCACCAGCTTAAAGCAACCATATTATAATGCACTGATGAGATTTTAAAATCCACCAGTAGTTCATGATGTATTGTGAAAGTACTCCCTTCTTGTTGGCTTTATGCATTAGAACATGAACTGCAGCATGTTTCCAAGGGTTGTTCACCTACACTTTGGAATATTAGATCCCACAGAACAGCACGAGAGCATTTCTTAGTATCTAAACAAGACAGAAAGGAGAAAAAAAGAAGGAAGTGTCCTTATATTAAATGTAGAGCGAAGGTTGGATCCAGCTCTCTAGCTGCAGAAGGCACTGATGGATGCAAATCTTTCCCTTCTCCATAGCGGTCCTTTCCTACAGTGGGAAAGGTGATTATTGAGACAAAGGGAACCACATAGACAAATAGGCATGTGTGTCGGGAGGGCTGTACTGAGGACAGGGGAAGGGGGCAAAATAACGCTCCAACCTCTTCCATCTGCAGAGTATCATCTTATATTCTAATAGCAAAGTTGGCCATATCTTTGGATACTTAAATCTGGTGTCTGGAGCTGTGAACGGGCAAGATAGATCTTTCTGCAAACCTGAAAAAGGGCCCAGGTTTGCAGAAAAATGTGAAATCTTAAAAAAAATACACTTGGGGGGGTTTAAAAACCCAAAAATTATAAAAGGAGCACTTCTCGCTTTAAGCAACAGATTCCCGCAGTGGCTGTTCCTAGGCAACCACAGATTTCATGCTGGGTTTCTGTGAGTAGAAGGCAGGGGGAGGAGCTGCTGCTGTGGGTGGAGGAGGAAGCAAGTGAGCAGCTGAGAGCACCACCACCAGGTGGGAGGCCAAGAGGATGATGAGGGCAGAAAAAGAGAATAATGGGTTGAGGGGGCAGAAAGAGAAAGAGTGATGAGGAGAAGAGGCAGAAAAAGAAAGAGTGATGGGATAGAGCAGAAAGAGAGGAAGTGGGAGGCATGGAGGAGAGAGAGAGTAAGAAAAGGGGTGGCAGGAGAGGGGAAAAGTGAGAGACTGAGAGAAGAAGGGGGAGAGGGGAGGAAGCAAAGGTAAGGGAAATGAGATAGCTGCTCCCGCAAGTTTCTTGCAGGTCTCCGTTTGTTTGGCCTGTGTAACACATCTTGGATTGTGGCATTGTAACATTATTAAACAGTAACACTATTAAGTCCGTGTGGGGAGGACACACGAAGTCGAGACGGAGTTCCAACAACAACGCAGCTTTATTGATTTCAGCAATGACAGTAGGGAACTGAGGAACTGTACAACCTGGCCCTGCTTATATGCACCCCTGGCCCCCGGTGGCCGCTCCCCCCCTGATCCGTGATAGGGGGAAAACAACCCCCAGGTCACCAATGGGATGACCTGGCTTAGGGCCAATGGGATGAGTTGGCTGTGGCCAATCATGTGAGCAGGGCTTAGGAGCCTTTGCCCAGGACTCAAGCTCCTGGGCTTTCTTCGCTATGGTCTTACTGATGCACATACATTACAAACACTATTAAAACAAATGCCATTACTTGCATTAAATGGCCAATTTTAGTACCCCTTTTCATTATTTCAGTTCACCCTGTAGTTAGCAAACACTTTATAATCCCCTTAAGAAAGAGGCAAAGGAGTATTTAACATCTGCAGAAAATAGGATCCTTTGTTTTAGGCGGGCAAAGTACATCCTCTCATTTGCTGAAAGAGGTTTGGTTTTTTTAATTAAATTACTTCCCTAATTTTTTTTGTTTGAAAAGTGTCACTTTTTCATATTGCTATAAAAGGTCGACACCGGTTATTTCTGACAGATTTCACGTCCAAATTTTGATTTTAATTGTGATTTTTACATAGAGTCTTTGGCAATTAGATGCCTTTAAAAGGACATCTATCAAAATGTTCACAAGAATGGTAGTTAATCTGTCAGTTTTATTGGAACCAAATACTTTTACAAGTTTCATCATAAATCTAGGTCAAGTAATGAGCTCCCTACCTGATTTCCCATAAGATGGCAAAATGGTAGACAGCACAATAATCTGTGTAATAATTCCATTTTATCTGCCACACATAAATGGATTTACAAAGCCTTACTGTTCACAGCCTGACTATATATGCAGGCAAGTGAAATGTTCAGTAAATCATACAAAGTGTCTCTCTCTGTGTGAGACAGACAGAGAATACACATTTGTGGGGAGTGGGGTTAACAGAAATAAACCCGTCCAACTTCATAGAGAGCCAGCGTGATGTAGCAGTTAGAGTGCCAGACTAGGATCTGGAAAACTCAGGATTTAATCCTCAATCTGTTACGGAAGCTTGCTGGGGGACCTTGGGCCAGTCATACATTCTCAGTCCAACCTACTTCACAGGGGTTTTGTGAGGGAAAAATGGAGGAGAGAAGAATGATGCAAGCAACTTTGGGTTCCCACTTGAGAGAAAGACGAGGTATAAATGAACAAAATAAACGAACTGTAGGATTTTTTAAAAAAACTTTGACATCTTGTGGGGGGTAACAGTGATTCATTGGAGTCCTATGCTATCATCACCCTGCCCTGTGGGCTGATGTTATTGGAATGGGAAGTATCTCTGTTGCTATGCTCCTTTTGCAGTGAAGTATGGGCTTTTTAAAATAATCCTTTTTTTTTTTGAACATTTAAATATCCATTTCTAAAGTTCTCAGGTCACTTGATACTTTATCCTCTTACATCATCAGCAAATGAGGATAGGAAAACTAATTAGATATGTTTAGGGTGTTAGTATATTTAGATTCAGCTTTCTGTTTAGTGCCGATTGTATAAATTCAGCTGTTGTTAGCTGTTAAGCAGTGCATGGCAAAGATCTGTGCCTAATGGCTCAACTGAGTGCAAACTAAAAATCATGAAATTGAATCAATTTCAGTTAGACCCTACAGCCAGTAATTAGCACTTTCTAAAATTAACCCAAAATAGGTGCTGTCAAATCTGCATTCCTGTAAATTTTGTCTATGTTGGAGATATTCTAAATTAAGCTTCCCCAGCAAATTAAATTTAACAATTCGGCACTATTCCATATCTTACAAAATATTCCAATTATTACCTGTACTACTGCCCAGACTATACTAGCATACTGTATGACTATGAATACTCTTCCTGTTGCTTACATGATTTGTGTATCTCCCACCCCCCTGCGAAACCCCCTTCAGCACAGAGATATTGTTTTAAAGCAACCCTGCTCACTTTGTGCCACTATTAGCATATATTATTTTTGGCAGAGTTTTGTGTACTCTTTTTCTTTTAAATCTTCTTATAACTATTACACGAGTATATTCTTAAGATAGTTGACTAATGTCTTTTAGGAATATTTCACATCCTTTTGTGAATTCCAAAAGGCATATTCACAACTACCTCCCCCCATACCCCCAGTGACTCCATGCCTAGAAGATGGCCAAGAAGCCCTTCCTCTCATCATCTGCCTAAGGTAATAGAATCAGCATTGCTGACAGATGGCCATCTAGCCTCTTCTTAAAAACCTCCAGGGAAGGAGCGCTTACCAGCTCCCGAGGAAACCTTTTCCACTAAGGAACCACTCAAACTGTTAGAAAATTCTTCCTAATGTCTAGATGGAAACTCTTTTGATTTAATTTCAACCTGTTGGCTATGGGGCTATTTTGCTGGCGAAGGAATGCTGCAGTGTATATGGGCATCTCCGACCTGAAAGGGGCTTGGAAGCTGCCTAAAGGCAGCTCCAATCTAGGAATGCCCTCCCCGATGCCGGTATGGGCACTCGCTTCCAGGATTTTGCTGCCCACATGGCAATGCCAACAGCTGAGGCCCGTGCTGCTGCATCACTCCCTGGCACTGGCATAAGTGCCTCCTAGGCCAGCATCTGTGCCACTTATCATGGTGCAAAGTGGTATCGATGCCAGTGCGGGGTCATGCCTGCTCCTATGGTGCGTCGCCCCCCCTTCAGGTTTGCATAGTTAGTGTTATTTAAAAAATTGTATTTTCCCTCCCCCTTTTGTTCCACACTGCAGAACTTCCATGGAAAAACAACACTTAAAACAACCCCTCAAAGAATAAACTTTATTATTTTCTGGAGAAGTAGATTTCTTTTTTTACTTTAAAATTGTTTAATATTTTTATTTGCTTTTCTTAGTTTACAGTTTCTACATTTGTAGAAAGGAACAGTAAAAAAACTGTGAAAGGGCTAACCATTTTTTTTAACATTCTGGAAAAGCAGGGGTTCTCTTTTGTTTCCTTAACACCATCAATGGCATGATGGAATTGCAGAACAGAAACTAAATATAATAAAATGCTGCACAATTGTGAATCTGAACTGTATGGATCCCGAGGGTCCTATCCAAATTATGAAATGTTACCCAAGATAGTTTTGTACCATTCCCAGAATTGAAGAAGACATTAGCTCATGCCCTTTTGGAATTCCGCTTTTACGAGGAACTTTGATTGCGCTATATTTCCCCCCTTTTAACATAACAAATCCAATGCCTCTGTGACTGACATAATGCCCTTTTTACTAAGCAATAGGGACCCCAAGGCTACATTGTCAGTGGCAAGATTTGTTTCAGTCCTTATATCCCTCCAACACTAGATATATGCTGCTCAAGATCAATTGATCAAGGAGCTTCTAAGGGATAAAAGGAAAGGAAGGAAGGAAGGAAGGAAGGAAGGAAGGAAGAAGAAGAAGAAGAAGAAGAAGAAGAAGAAGAAGAAGAGTTGGTTTTTATATGCTAATTTTCTCTGCCACTTAAGGGAGACCCAAACTGGCTTTCAATCACCTTCCCTTCCCCTCCCCACAACAGACACCCTGTGAGCTAGGTGAGGCTGAGAGAGCATGACTTGCCCAAGGTCACCCAGCTGGCTTCCTGTGTAGGAGTGGGGAAACAAATCCAGTTCACCAGATTAGCCTGTGCCTCTCATGTGGAGGAGTGGGGAATCAAACCCGGTTCTCCAGAACTCCACTGATAATGAAAAAGATTTACTCCCAATCCTTTTACACTTCTGTCTTTAAACTTTTTGGTAGAGAGAGGTCTTATAACATGCTAATAGTATTGCCATAGTTCTGATCTAATCAACATATAGCATAAAGTCCAAACAGAGCATATTGCACTCACAGAGAGGGCAAAATACCTCAGGATAAGTGCAGAAATGACAAAATGCTGAAAAATGGTTGACCTCAGAATAATGAGGTGAAAACTCAAACACATTTATAGCTCACTAAGAAATTAAATAACTGATATTTAATTGCAGGGTTTTTAAAAATAAACTGTAATAGTTTTAATGTATCTTTTCACAAAAATATAGGGTAAAACCCTTGGATTTAGAGCTACCTTAACAGTTTCTGTAGCTCCTTATTTTCATAATAAAATGATGAGACATTTGGAGAAGAAAAGGTGACCTGTTTAAATGTCGTGAAATTGCACATTTAATTAGATAACTTGTTATGACATATAAAGGGGATCACCAAATGACAGGCTTTTAAAAAAGTTTTATTAGAAGAGATTATTTCCCTACATTTTCCAGCAATACTGAACAATGCTTCTCATTAGACATGTTGTTTTTATCTCCTTATCACTTCCATTATTGGGCAAATTTCCAACACAAACCCTGTGATTTTACATACATCAAAGTGGTAGTGTCAGCAGAGTGAAACAGTCTTTTCAACATCATTTACACATTCAGAAGGTAGAAGTATTGTTACAGAGCTGCGATACAATACAATGTAATTGAACATATCCCAACTACTTGAAAAATCTGAAGATAGGACATTTTTAACAGGCCCGTCTTCATACGACACTTTAAAATCTCTACCTTGTTCCTTGGTCCATTTGTGCTTCTGAAAACAACTGAGGGATGCTGGGGAGTTTTTACATCTTATCCCCTTCATATGTCCAAGTGACCGTGCCTTTACTGGAACTGCCACTTCTGGGCTAGGCTACTTCTTCTTTTCAGCCCGCTTCAATATTGTTGACCCTTTGATTAGGGAAATGGGCTCTGGTGATGAGGGTGAATGGACCAAAAGGTTTCTGCTGGGAGACAGCTCATCAATTACTACCCAAGTTGCAAAATATTGTGCAGTAGCAATGACTTTTTAATGTACATCCTTAATCTGTGGAATTGTAAAATCGGGTGATTCCTAATTTTGTTGGCCTTGATTGTAAACATCTACGCTGTATGCTCAGTTTCTGTTTTACCTGTTTTATCTGGCATACTAGCCGCAAATAAAATTTATTGTTGTTGTTATTGTTGTTGTTGTTACTTCTTCTTCTTTCTGCTGCTATCAGAGTAAGCCACCAGAAGGCACCATCTGGGATGCCCCTCCAGTGTGATACTCCGGCAGAACTCTGTCTGGTTAATGGACTCTAGGTTTCTGGGAAAGAGTGAATGCATAGGTGAAAGGCTAGGCAGTGTGCTTGTTATCAATGATGTGAGGGATGTTTGCTTTCTGAAAACTCCATGACCTGTTTCCATCCTGTTGTTATTTTGCTGTTAGGAGCCACAGGCATTCAGGGGGTGAATGGAATGGTGAAGTATGGTGGCAGGAGGAGCTGGGAGACAGGAAAGGAGATAATTTTATCTGTACTTTGTATATAGAGATTATTAATTATGTAATTGGTTTTATTGACAAGGTTTGCAGCTTATCTGGCTATTGCAGTAAAAATAAAATCATTAATTCAGGATAGGAGATGAAATTCGTGTGTCACCTGTCCAATCTTTATCCCACAATTGGAAATGTTGGTATAGAGCAGAAATCCCCAGCACAGTACCTATAGGCACCAATATATCTACTGGAGCTCTTCTTCGCACTCACCCTTGTATGTGAGGAAGATGGGTAGGGGCATTTTTTAGCTGCCAGTGCTGTGGAAAATCACCTCCCACCTCACTTGACTGCTCCTCTTAATCCCCCAATGTGTGTGTGTGTGATAAGTGCCATCAAGTTGCTTCTGATTTTTGGCGGCCCTATGAATTAATGTCCAAAATGTCCTGTAAGCATCCTTGCTCAGATCTTGCAGACTGAGGACTGTGGCTTCCTTTATAGAGTTAATCCATCTCATGCTGGGTTTTCCGCTTTTCCTGCTGCCTTCAACTTTTCCTAGCATTATTGCCTTTTCCAGTGAGTCTTGCCTTCTCATAATGTGACTAAAGTACGATAGCCTCAGTTTAGTCATTTTAGCTTTTGAGGAGAGTTCAGGCTTGATTTGAACTAAAACTCACTTATTTCTCTCTTTAGCGATCCATGGTATCTGTAAATCTCTCCCCCAACACATTTCAAATGAATCAAGTTTCCTCATTGTGCAACTTTTCCACCCACACATAGTAATGGGGATTACTGTAGCATGAATTATCTTGATTTTGGTAGCCAGTGACACATGCTTACACTTAAAGGTCTTTTCTAGCTCCTTCATAGCTGTCCTTCCCAGTCTCAATTGCCTTCTGATTTCTTGGTTGCAGTCTCTCTTTTGGTTGATGATTGAGCCAAGGAATCCTCTCTACCAAACAGTTTAAAGACAGATGCCAGCATCCAGGTAGGATTTAGGGATCCCCTGGAATTACACTTTATCTCCAGACTACAGTGATCCATTCCCCTGGAGCAAATGGATGCTTTGGGGGGTAGACTCTATGGCACTGTACCCCACCAACATTGCTGTCCTCCCCAAGTTCCATCCCCAATCTGCAGGAGTTTTACAACCTGGATCTGGCAACCCTACCCCCCACCCCACTAGTGGCCAGAAAGGACCTGGCAACCTTACACAAATTTTGATAACAGGTAATAAGAAATGATGAGTAAAATATACAAAAGGGCATTATAAGTAGGCAAATGAGTTTGCTAAACAAAGAAGTAATGTGCATAGCTTAATCTGTATTACTTAGAACTTGAAGAGGCAGAACAGAAATAAAGTACATTTCACATATTTTTTGTTTTCTGCAGATGGTTACCTGCCCATTTACTGGGGATATTTTTGCTCAGCCATGTGGGAATGGAACAAATGAGAGTAAATGAAAGCACAATATACTGGAACAATAAACACATACGGCACATTAGAGTAATTCACATATTTAAGAGTACTTTGTATTCTGCAGACTCACACAGTTTTAGTGAGAAATGAAAAACTCATACAGTTAATATATTCAACATGGAAAAGGTGGTTATAAGAAATGAAAAATTACAAAACAGTGACCCATATGCTACATTACTAAAAAAATCCAAAACACTTATGGTATGGTCAGGATACAATACAAAAACCGCCATAGCATTAAAGTGAGACTCACAAACATCAGTGCTTTACAGAACATAACTAGCAATGTTCCTGCTATTAATATACTGTTGAGAACATGTGCTAAGAAAGGCCTCTAACAAGGCAAATCAATCATTATTTGTCATAACTGTTCTGCTGCAGTCTCACAAGCTCACATTCAAAGACCATCTATATAAGCATACTTTTCAAGGGTGGCTCTGTTCTGTTTGGGATGCCATAAAGTTGAACTGCCAAATACTTCATAAATGCTCTAAAACAAAACAAAACAATCTTGAAATATCCTGGCTTACATAACAGTAATGTCTTGATTTTTTTTTTTTTACTGTACTGCAGGAGATATATATATATATATATATATATATATATATATATATATATATATATATATATATATATATATATATATATATATATATATATATATATATATATATATATATATATATATATATATCAGCCTTAGCACCAGGCTCAGCATCTCCTCACTCTTCCCTGGCCTCATTTGGGAACACTCCTTTTATTCTCTCCATCTGGCCTATACTCCACCCCCCTTCTTGAGCCTGGGCCAAGCCTGCCCCCATCCTTCCCTGGCCTTTAGTCTGGCCCAGCCAGTGTGTGTCCCATCTCCTTTCCCTGGGTCCAAGTGCCTGTCATTAGTCTTTAACTGAGAGCTCTGATCAGCTGGCAGAGATTCCCTGTTGTGGTGTGAGCAGGCTGCTGGCACTGGCCCGTGATGTCATAGGCAGGCACTAGCAGTTGTTGCAGGAGCTGGCTGTTGGTGGGACCCAGCAGAGAGGCAGAGCCTTGGCATGACTCCATCCCCCCACCTCCTCCTGTTGTGAAGGCTCTTCCCCCACCAGATTGGGTAAGTGTGGTGGGGCTGGGGCTGCTCCTGGGGTGGAGGCCAGGCGAAGGGCCAGAATGCATTTAATACACTATCTGCATAATGTCACTGGCTGCGCTGTTGTGACTGGGGAATAGAGAAGGATATTTCAATTTACAGAACACAGCCAAAGCTAAAAGTAAGGAGCTTCAGTGATAAAGTACCTCATTATGAATTAGATTTTTGTTTGCTCACTTAAGAAGAGAAGAAGAAGAGTTGGTTTTTATATGCCGACTTTCTCTACCACTTAAGGCAGAATCAAGCCGGCTTACCTTCCCTTCCCCTCCCCACAACAGACACCCTGTGAGGTAGGTGAGGCTGAGAGAGCTCTAAGAGCTGTGACTTGCCCAAGGTCACCCAGCTGGCTTCGTGTGTAGGAGTGGATAAACAAATCCAGTTCACCAGAGTAGCCTCCGCCAGTCATGTGGAGAGTGGGGAATCAAACTCGGTTCTCCAGATCAGACTCCACCGCTCCAAACCACTGCTCTTAACCACTACACCACCCTGGCTCCCAGCTTAAGAGAGCTATATTGATATTACAGAACATTGTTCTCAGATTGTTAGTGCATTCATAATAATAATAATGCCCACATATCAGCACTTTTTCTTCAGAAGACAGAAAGTCACATTCAGTCAAGAGTATTTGTGGTATATTCCATGCATATGGTATGAAAAATGTTCTTTATAGAAGGGCAGGCATAAATATTTTTCCTGTATGTAACCCCAGTTTCTCCCACCAACCCCAGTTGAGGGAAGAAATTATGGGACTGGGTTTGTTAAATGGGGAGGGGGGTGACAAAAAAGAGAACCTCAGTGGTCTTTTATGCATGGAAATTTTATCTGAGGTTCGAGGCTCTCTTGACCCACATTTTTCTGTTTTGAATCCTAAAAATGCTATGCATGTTGTTGTTTGCCCTGGAGAAAGTCCTGGGGTTTCCAGAGTACTGCAGAATCACTAGCAGAAATCCAGAAGCGTCTGAGTCCCCGCTCCTTGAAAACACCGCTTTGTAATTGGCTGTAGTGCTTGCTGTGAGAAAAACATCACACACACCCTCCCGCACTTTCGCTTATACATGGAAATGGGGATGATTTGACCCAGGCTGATCTTAGGGGAGACTGAAAAATTGTGTTACAACAGTGGGATATAAATTCTGCAAGTTAGCAATCACATCTGGAAATACAGCAGACCTCACAGTAAACAAGTACAATCATCTGTATATCTAATTGCCACATGTGTCCCATATCTATGGATACTTAAATCCACAAATACGGGGCACATTTACCCCAAACGGTTGTTTCTTCAAACTTGGGCTATCCCCAAAGTTTGCAGAAAAATCTGAAAAAAGGGGACAAAAGGGGGGGTTAAAGTCCCCTGATTTAAAAAAAAAAACATTGTCTGCGCATGTGCAGACATCTCACTTACATTTGAGCAGCTGGAGAGGGACCTGATGGTGGCTGCTGCAGCAAAGCCCTGGAGGCAGAGCCCAGAAGATGCTGCGGGCCCGCCCAACACTGTACCAGACAGAATCAAGGCGCAATCATGGCCCAAGAAATCAATATACACTGACAGCTTCTCTTAGACCAATTTCTGCTGACAGAATTAGGGGGAAAGCTTCATTAGCTTCTACATTTTAATTAACTAAGCTTATACATACAATAAATCTGTTCATTTTTAAGGTGCCACAAGATTCTTGCTGTTTTGTCTGCAGCAAACTGACACAGCTATCCCTCTGGAATTTAACTTTCTTTAAACAGGAGTCTTGTGGCACCTTATAGATTGACATATTTTAAAGGGGGGGGGCAATGAGGAGGAGCTGGAGCAGAGAGCCCTAGGGAGAATCCTATCATAATTCTTTCAGGTGTGATTCCCTGTATAAGGGTCTGGAACAGATTTGGTTGTTACACATAATGGATGACGAGAGAAGTCAGAATTCCAGCCTCTCATGAGGTACAGATAAAGAAAAATGTAATGAAATAGGGATAAACAACTAATCGAAGAAGAATGAAGCCTGAAGCATAAGAAAAATAACTCACTAAGTTAATTTTCCTCACTAAGAAGATATTCATATATGAACGTTGCATTTCACACCTCAGAAATTCTTATAACAGCCCAGTAAAAAAGGTCAGTATTGTCACCTGATGCTGAGAAATAAGTGCTGGTTCCGGATGCTTCCCTGGAGCCCAGTTTGCCGCTCCAGGCAGGGGGAGGAGGGGGAAGGAAGCCACAGGGAAGCTGGGGAGCTGGCTGGCTCTCATTTGGTGGCAGGGGGGAGAGCGGCAGCTTGCCGCTCAGTCTCCCTGGCTCTTCAGGCTCGGCCTTGCTGGCACAGCTGGCCAATCAGCTTTCCCCCTGGAGGCTCAAACTGAGCCTGTCTGGATGAGGCAGGGGTGGGGCTGGGCTGATTGGTCAGATGACGGAGGGAAGGTTTTCCCTCTGGTTCACCCAGGAAGGTTATAAGGAGGCACGCTGCTACCTCCTTCTCAGTTTGCCTCTGTTTTTGCCCATCCCTCCCTCCATCTGTTTAAGGTTTTAGCAGTATTGTTAATCATCACAACTTGGGCAGTGTTTAGCATGGGGAATCAGTTTTCGGGGAAAGTGGCCTGCGCACCCCTTTCCCCCCATTGGGGGATACCATTAAGGGATTTGGGGGTAGGACTTGTCCAGCTCGGGGGCTGTCCAAAAAGCCTCCTCCCAAGTGGCTGGGGAATCACCAAGTGGCTCATGTGCAGGTGAAACCCTTGTTCCGCCATCCCAACGCTACTCCAGCGGGCTCTCTGGTAGTAGGATGACATCAGAAGCATTGGGGTCGAGTGATGTCACTGATTCAGCCCACATGCTGTGCCAGTGCATTTCAGCCATTGCCAACTAAGTTGTGGCCAATTTTCTCCAAATAAAATTGTTCCAATTAATGTTGTGTTGTTCAGATTGCTTATTTAACAATGGTTACACCAATGGGTTGTTGGCCCTCATCCTCCTCTTCACACTTGACCCTGGAGCAGCAATCATTTGCCTAATGCCACTTACTGAATTCATGACTGAGGAGCAACTTGAACAGGGGTCTTCCTGGTTTACAGGCCACATTCTTGGCAAATATGCTACAGCAGCTTTCAGGGTGATACAATACTCCCAGAGGTTCCATGTAGCTGAAGAGTTTGCATTACTCATACATAGGTAATTCAAACTTGAACCAACAAAATCTGGTCCAATAGATGAAATATCTCTTTAAAATGGAGAACAGAGTAAGGCAAAGCTGCTTGGTGGAAAAACTACCCACTAGCAACAACAGTAATGAATCATACCATTCCCAGGTTATTCTATTACACCATCTTTGGTGTTGTTATGAGTCATAGAAGCAGAAGGTAGCAGTTCTGGGTGATACTGGCTAATACGGAAATAAAGAAAAGAATTTGAAGTTTAAAAGCAATTAGAGGATGCTAGAGAAAAATGGACAGGGACTTGTAATATCAAGTCAGAGACAGACCAAAGCAGGTTGAATAGTGTTAGAATAGGTATGTGGGAGAGCAAGTTGAAAAACACAAGTGAAGGCATAGAAGGCAAGAACATAACTTAAAAGTTGCATCATATAGTTCTACTTTGCTCCATGCATCATGGCCCTATAAGAAGAAACAGTACCAAATGGATTTATTAATTGAACATGTGATATATATTCATGGTTTACTCATTACAGACATCCATCTTTAAAATAAAGTTCTACCTAGTTGTGCCAAAATCGTAGAGAGCTGATGAAGTCTCTCGCATTAAAATTAGAATCATAAGTGTATGTTGCTCAGGAAGTCACCTGAAACAGAAGAATACTTATGACCCAAGAGATTATTTAATTTTAAAATATTGATGTTCTTTGCTTAAACAAGTGACATTTTTCTAGGAAAGAACATTAAGAGCCTTATTCATCAATATTTGACTCAACTGCTTGCATTTCTATTTCTCTGAGCACTTCTGATATGAATGGATAGGTGAGTTAGCAGTAATGAAGAATGCCAGACAGTTTACTGGAATGTGGAATGGGAGTGTAGAATAAATTGATGACTTATGTCCATAATGAAACTCTAGGGAGATGTCCATCATTTGGAAATGTAAGGTTAGATCCTATGCATAGGAACCCAGTTTTGCTCATGTTTTCTTACTCATGTGCTGAGTAAGAAAATGTACAACAGCAGTACTTATAAGAAACAGATCTCAAGGTCAAAAAAACTGTTATCCCATTCAGGATCTCACAATCTGCATAGCTTGCTCTTCATTGCTGACACTTCTTTGTATTATTTATTTTGTATATCTTATTAAATGTTGCTATTGTCAAATGCCATTAGCGCAAATGTTGGATGTTATTTTCAGCAGAGGTAACATGTTGGTACTGTTGTAGCAAATATGACAGCAAATTCTTGTGGTCTCTTATAAACATATTTATTGTAGTATGAAGAAGAGTTGTTTTTTATATGCTGACTTTCTCTACCACTAAAAGAAGAACCAAACTGACTTACAATCACCTTCCATCCCCCCCCCACAACAGACACCCTGTGAGGCAGGTGGGGCTGAGAGAGCTGTGACTAGCCCAAGGTCACCCAGTTGGCTTCATGTGTAGGATTGGGGAAACCAACCCAATTCATCAGATTAGTGTCCGCCGTTTATGTGGTGGAGCTGGGAATCAAACCCGGTTCTCCAGATTAGAGTCCACCGCTCCAAACCACCGCTCTTAACCACTACACCATGCTGATGTACCTGATGAGGTGAGTTCTAGCCACAAAAGCATCAATTGAAGTAAATGTCTGTTTTAAAATTAATTTTAAATGTTATTATAGAAAAATATGGATACATTTTTTATAATCAAGAACCAATACAAACTAGATGATAGATAGATAATTTATTTGCGACCCTTAGCCAGATAAAACAGGAAACATGGACTAAAATACTCTTACAAGCAAAAAATTACAGTCCGAGCCTTATAACACTTAAAAGGAAAAAAATTACAACCGAGACACATCTGTTATTTGGGCTAAGAGACTGTTCTATGGTGTCGAATTTTCACTGCTGCCGTGCAAAATTTCACAACCTGAAGAGTGATTGAAGGATTATCCCCTTGTAGGAGCGCCTCAATCTTTTCTCCTGTCCTGTCAGGTCTCATGCTCGATAAGAGGGGCTCAATAAACTTTGAACGGGGTAATGTATAAAAATTGCAGTTCAGGAGGGCATGCTTAATAGTTTCTAAATACAAACTACATGACATACCACACATCATATACAATTGAAAAACAATCACATTATTCAAGCTATTGACTGAATAGTTTTACGAATACTGAAGAATTTCTTGTCTGACCACTTCTGCTGGATTTTTCATATTGCAATAAATGCACAATAAATATGTTAATCTTTAAGATGACACAAGACTGTTGTCTTTGCTGGATGTAAACATATGAGGTTTGATGCTTTGAACTGTGAATGGAGGAATGGCAGGAGTTCATAAAATGAATCTGTCCCCCCCCCGTCTCCCTTTTCCTACTGCCCCCTTTGTCCCCTGAAAAGCTGCTCCTGAAAGCAGACCAGGATGCAGCAGGGGAAGGGGGTGGCAGTTTGACTGGCTGAACGCCCCATCTCTTAGACCAGCTTTTCCAGAAATGGAACAAGAGTATGCTGCAGAAGAGGGACAATTTCTGATTCTGCCTTGCTGTAGCCCCCTGAACTCCATTCTGTTCTAAAGATCTCATGACCCTGAAGAGTAGCTTTTCAGGAGACATAAGGGGCTGCATTCTGTGTACTTTTTTATTCGTAGTTTGTACCAGGTTGGATGCGAAGAACCTCAAGTGGAGAGCTCTGCTGGTAGGGAAGCAGATCCTTCCTGACTATTTGTATTAAAAAAAATGTGTTTGAAGTTCAGAGACTGTGAGGAACTATGTGGATTTCAGTACAGGGGTCATCTTTCCTTACCACAACAGCACCTGAGGAGCTAACCCTTTATCTCTCTACATTTCTTAGAAGAAAGAGTCAAAGCTTTGAATCTCATTTTAAACTTATTACCCTACCAATCTTACACACCTAAAAATGTCTTATATAACTTAGTCAGGAGTTCCTTGGAGTTACCCACAGGTCTGCACATATGTTAACTGCACAGTTGGCAAATTTATCTCTCTTAAGTGTTATCTGAGAATACTGAAACTAAAAGGACAGCCGCTCTTTACATTAGATAGCACAGCTGTTTGCAAGATATTAGCTTCCGTTCAAACAATTCATTGACTCTCAAAAAATTGCACACTTGCACTCAGGTCCTCAGATTGTCACTATGGAGTAAATTGCACTGAAATAAATGGGTATTACTTCCAAACAATATAATCAGGATTTGGCATTAAGTTCTTTGTGGAGCTTATACTTTTCTTCCGAAGTATCTAATAGAGTCAGAATAATGGGCTATTTGACTGACACATATAGCATGTGCTTTTTGTAAGAACACAGTGCTTCAAGAGTGCTCCAAGACTATTATTCCTATGGTAAGAAATCCATGATGGTAAACAACAAGTTAAACGTGACATTTTTAATCAAAATCAGAAAATCCATACATTGTACAGACTCTTTATAGTGAAAATGAACAGTAAAATAAACATTTGGTATAGTTAGCCTGCAATCACTGTTCTTTTCAGTTACTATTAATATCATCATAAGAAAATAGTTTATAAAATGCTTACCTACTATAGCAAAATACTCTACAACACTTAAAAATACTACATCATAAAATCATAAAAGACTATGGGTGAAAACACATGGTCAGCCAGGATCGAACGCATGTGTTTCACCAAACGTGCGTTCGATCCTGGCTGAAACAGGGAATAAAGGAGACTAAAGTGACCATGTGTTTTCGCCCATTGAGTTGGATCCAAAGTAAATTTTCCAGTGGCAGAATGGAAGTTTCCTGCCTCCGCCATCCACTGTAGCCTATTAATCCCCACCAAATCCTGATCCTGGGGATAGTGGATCCTGAAGAATGAAATTGGGGAGGGGTCTGTTGCAGGGAAGGGGAATCAGTGGAAATTGCCAAGGGAGTGTCTGAGTGATCCACCCATTAAACATAAATCCACAGGGCAACTTTTAATCCCCGTATTAAAAAAAAAAATCAGCAGAAAACCAAATTAGTTCCCACACTGCATTAAAAGTGTTATTTTAAAACAGGGGTGGGGGATGTCAGGCCTGGGGGCCGTTTAAGGCCTGCAAAATCATTTGGTCTGGCCCTTCGTGGGTCCTGGCAGATCTCTAGCTCAGAAGGATCTAAGACTGGTGATCCGCCCCCTCCTCCAGACATGAATAGCCTCTATTCAAGGCAGATGTGAGTTTGTTTTGCCGAGAAAAGGAATCACCTTTCCCCCCCCCCTTGCAGAAGAGTCATTAGCTACACAGCTGCTAGGACCACCCAAGAAACTGTGGTAACCCTTTCCCACCCGGGCTGTGGAGAAACGTATTTCCTCTGTACTACAAGAGGACTGGGGGCGGAAGTGGCGACAATGGAGGGGTTAAAGGGGGGCAGGGTTAGAATGTGCAGGGGGGGGCAAGTTCTTAGCCAGTGTGTCCTCATTTCATCCCTGCAGGCGGAGGTAGCAGGAACCGGCTGTAAAATCCGTCCCCAATAATGCGGAGCAGGAGCAACTCTGGCGTGCGGCTGGACGGCTACGCCAGGCTGGTGCAACAGATCATCCTGTGCCAACAGGTGGGCGAGTCCACCACTGGTTTGATGCCTGCCTGCTTGCCTGCGCGCATGCGAAGTGTGTGTGTGTCATCTGGGGCAGCTGCCTGCTTGGGGCTTGGTTGGCTAATTTTTACATTATCATAACTTTTACACTATCATATGTATCTATTATCTATGAATAATTACACTAAGAAGTAACTCATGGCCAAGTTCGGCAAGACTTGTTCCCCAGCAAAATTAAGCCTTAAAGGGATCAGAGCCTTATTACAATGTGCAGTAGTAGTTAAGTGTGTCAAACTTGGATCTAGGAGAGCCAGGTTTGAATCCCCACTCTGCCATGGAAACTCACTGGGCGATCTTGAGCCAGTTGCATGCTCTCAGCCTGACCTACCTCACAGTGTCATTGTGAGGATAATATGGAGGAGAATGATGATTAGGCTAGCCTGGGCCACCTAGGTCAGAGCATCTGTAGAAGACAGTCACCAAAAAACCTACCCAAGGCCTTTTTAGGTAGCACATGAAATGCTCAACAAGAGAGGCTACTCTTGACACTGGAGGCTCCACACTGAGCTAGTTGGGAATCCTTTGAGGACTAAAGTGGTTGCTTACTGGTTGCTTACACATACAAGTAAACAAACAAAAAAAAAAGCTACCCTTTATATCCTTATCTACAAATATATTCCAATCTCTCTTCCTTGGGAATTGGCAAACAAGGGATCCTTTGCAACTGCAAGACAGAAGCTTGCTTTTAAGAGTCAGGATTTTGAAAGCAGACACTTCTGAAGACAGAGATGCTAGGGTGCTAGGAGGGATTTGTTTGGGCCTCACTAGACACACATCCTTTTGAGATCAGGCTTGTGAAATGGAAAGCATACCCTCCCACACATAACAGTAGCGGATCTACTATGAATATGGTAATGAATGCTGTAGATAGAAGAAAACCTTCATGAGGAAAACGTTTTTGGGTAATCTCTGTGAAGTGACTGTAGGGTTGCCAGGCTTAAATTTAAGCTTCAGGGCCCCTAATCCCAGAGGGGCCCCGAAGCACCTTTTTTTTTAATGAGTGAATTTTTCAACAAAATCAATGGAGTTTTTTAAAGTGTTTGTTTTAAAATAAGGCTATTTTAGTGATAGAATCATAAGCCAATGGGTTGAAATACTATGGACCTTAGAATATGCTCTAATACCTATTTCATATGTCCCTGGAGTGAGGTTTGCGCCCCCTCTAGAGGGTCGGAGCCCCAGTGCAGGAAGGGGGGAGAAGTAAGCGGGCATGCAAGGTGACTGAGGGGCTTTCCTGTGGCAGGATCTTGGCTGCTTCCCTGCTCGAGCCTCAGCCCAGGGTGTGGGTGGCGCACACAACAGTGCAGTGGGCAGCTGCGCCTGCAGCCTCTGACCTCGCTCAGTGGCACCCCCCCTGCCCAGCGCCTGGGGCAAGCACTCCTTCTTGCCCCCCTTAATCCAGCCCTGGATAAAATATTCCCAAATGACAATGCTTTTGTAAATAATATATCTTCATGCATATTTGACCTAGATACTTCATGTTACATTTTAATGGTATTTCATAATTAAAAATGCAATAATGAAACTAATACGTATTTGAAAAAAATGAATTTAGGGATGCCTATTGTTTCCTTAGTTTGTCTTGATGTACAATATGTACTAAATATGTAACACACTTTCTTATATAAGAATGCCATTTTACCTTCAAACTGTTATAAATGTAGAAGCATAGAAAGGTTACTACAACACCCCCTTCCCCCATATTCTGGTACACAAAATGTCATGGATTTGTGACAAGGTGTTCACAGTTAATGTCAGAATAATTTTTAGTGCATTTTTCAGAACATTCAATTTCACTGCAATAGTTGAAGCTAAGCTTAATTTTTGAAACAACCCTTACAATTGCCTGACAATTCTGTTTCTAAGTAAGTGGTGGTTATCAAGTTTTGTCAGGACAAAAATAAATTGATCATTTATGGAAAGCTAATAACTCATGAAGGAGGTGATTGTAAAACAAAATTATTACAAAGTACACTTCTCTTAACTCAGTAACAATAACTTCTGAGAAAAAATGCTTTGGATCATAATGTAGGGATGTGCAATCATTATCAACTGATGCTTTCAACAATGATTGTATATCTGCATGCATTTTAGTCACACCCTGATATCTGGGGCACTATGTTGGCGCACATGCTACAATGTGGAGGTAACTAAAACGGGCCTCTGCCCCATTCTCCCTTACAAGCACGAACAACAGGATTCCTCAGGGCAGGTCCACTTAGGGTTGCCAGATACCAGGTAATGACAGGCAGTTGCCCGCCAGTTAAGGGGGCTGCCCGCTGCCCCTCAGCTGGACGGTGGAAGGAAGCAGGCCAGCTGAATGGGAGGCGATTAACATCACTTCCAGGTTTACCCCAGGAAGTGATGAGAACGCTCCAGCACATTCCTCAAAAACTCTGTGGTTTCCATAGAGTTTTTGGAGGAATGTGCTAGAGCATCCCAGCCAAACCCCGGAAGTGATGTTATTGCATCTATCACCCCCCAGCCCCACCACAATGAAGCTCCTGTTGGTGGCGAGCGGGGACCTGGCAACCCTAAGGCCACTTCACAGAGATTACCCAAAAATGTTTTCCTCATGAAGGCTTTCTTCTATCTACATCATTATTTACCATATACATTCCTGAATACTTCTACAGTTTCAGCTGTACACAAGAAAGAGAAAGCTGAGAGAAAATGCAAGCGCTGTTAAGGAATGTGTTTTGTTTTCTCTTACTCACTCACTCACTCACTCACACACACACACACACACACACACACACATACACACAGTGTTTTAAGTAGGGCATACTTCTTCGTGTTTGCCCTTTTTGAGCTGGGAAGTCTTTCTGTGTAAAACTTTATTTTGCTTCTGCACCTAAATGCAACCCCAGGCAGTGAAGAAAATGGCAGAACTTCACTGTTAACATTTTCACATATAGGAAAAAGAGGGTCAACAAATGGTAGGGTACTGCTGTGTGAATTTTAGCAAATCTTTTGGGAAGCCTTTATAACCTGAATGTGGTTATTTGTGGGATTATCTCAGACATAAACTCAATAAGGAGGAAGAGAGTAATCAAAGAGCTTTGATATGGGAATATGTGCTAGATTAAACTTTGTTCATAAACTGTCTAATAAATCGGAAGTACAAGAATGCTGCCGGTTAGTTCTTCATTCCTGAGGGAGCTAAGGCACCTAACTCAGTGTAGGATCAAAATGACCCCCCTCCCAATTTCTGAAGCTGGGCCTCACCAAAGAACCACATATTCTTGGGAATCTGGGTGAAAATGCATAATACTTTTTTGTTACCAACATAGTTGAGCTTACATATAATTATGAATTCAAATATGTTGATATAGGTCAGCATCTCCTGCTGATGGTTATATAATGCTATTATTCTGCATGATGTATTGTTTTTCTAGCTGCTATTTCTAGCAGCATGACAAGGTATGTAATTTTAAAGACAAAATTCTCTCTTAGTCCACTGGCACCTACATTTTTTCCACTGCTATTCATGGCATTTGGCCCAAGGCCTACAAAAAGGGTTGCCAGGTATGCCTTGACAACCAGAGGGGTATGGATGGACTTTCTGGCAGCAAACTGAGGCCTCTGTCACTGGCAAAACATCAATGTCACTTCCAGCATGCCCTGGAAGCTGCCAGTGACGTCGGGGGGAAGCGCTGATATTTGGGGAAAAAACTCTTGGGTAGAAGCCATTTCTACCAGAGAGCTTTTGCCCAAATACCAGAGCTTTCCCACGTCACCAGCGACGTGATGACATCAATTCCAGTGAGTGGCGGAAGTGATGTCGATGCATCACTGGCAACAGAGGACTAGGTCTCAGTAGGCTGCTGGTAAGTACCCCTGTGGGCTGGCTGAGTGGCACCGTGGGAGGGGCCCTTATTAGGGGCTCCCCGCCCTTGGCGGTGGTCTTTCAACCCTACCCACAAAAGTCTTTCATTGATCTATTTTCTTAATGTGTTTGTGATTAGCACTGTGAGACTGCTTAAAAACATATTTGTCTAGAATTTGAGTATATTTTCAGCATTTTGATCTTTCCCATAGTTTTGCTGGGAAGGACTGTCATTTTAACAGGTCAGCCTGTATTTTTTGAGAAATGTCTTGCCTTATTAAATTTGACCAATTGATTAATTTGATTTGGGATTAGGAAACCAAGATACTTAAGTGCTCCTAACCTAATCCAAAAGAAGCAACGGTGATCACCAAGAATAAAAATCATTTCTTGGGAAGGATTTACAAACTGTTACTCAAATATGGCACAGAGTCTGAACAAGTTAAGCCTTGTATGGTGAAATGGATGCAGAATTTTGGAGAGGAGATCATGATGCAACAGTGGGAGCAGCTATGGACTAAATCAATTAAATTTACAGCAAACCAAGCCTTGAGAGAGAACTGGTATAAAATGTATTTCCCCTGATATATCTCACCAAAGGATATTCAGAAAATGAATAAGGAATCAAATGGATATTGTTGGAAATGTAAGGCGATTGATGGGACATTCTACCATACATGTCCATACATGTAAGAAGACCAAAATGTTCTGGAGAGAAGTTCAATCAATAATGCAAAAAAATTTAAAGGTCAAATTCACAATGGATCCTAAAATTATGTTGTTAGGAATTCTACTGTCCACTATCGTGAAGCCTATGGAGGAGCTGGCTAGATATATGATCACAGCAGCAAGAGTTATTGCATCAAAGTGGAAGTTAGAAGAATGCCCAGACATTGAACATTGGAAAAATAAATTAGCAGAGTATGCAGTGGTGGCAAAGCTGACAAATCAAGTAAACAAAAGATCCAGTGAAGAGTTTCAACAAAAATGGGAAGTGTATTTTGTATATGTTTCATAAAGATTGTATAAATAGAAACTATTATGTTATAAAATTGTATTGGATTTAGCATTATTGAAGTCAGTTATTACATGAAAATCTCATATGCATTATATTTGAGATAGCATTTAATCCTGGCTAGAATTATTATGTAGGAGCAAAGTATATTTAGAGATGATTTGCTTAGATACATTTTATATTGGTAAGGTTCTTTACAATCCAGCAGTCATAAAATGGACTTAAAGGCCATAGTAGTGAGGTAAAAATGAAGCATACATATTATGACTCAACTGTTAGTTTAGGGGCAGTTGGTATTAATATTATATTTAGAATAATTAAAGAAATTGAATGTTTTGTTCACCCAATCACAGAATGTTTGGGTATATTATAGTGATATGAGTTTTTTTGGTGTCAAGTATTATGTGTTGTTTTGTATTTTTATGTATTGTATGTTTTATTTGTATTTTACTGAATTGAAAATTAAAATTTAATTTAAAAAACAAAGAGTGCAAAGTCAAAATGGGTAGGGGTCAGGGAGGGGTTTCTCTTCTTAAAATAACTGCAACTAAACACAATCCATTCATTCCTAAGTAAGAGGTCTCTTTATAGCAGGACTTTCTTATCAACACCTTTTTCATATCAAGGGTTAATTCCTGAATGTGTGACATAGCTGGAATAAAATTAATCAAGATCTGAATACAGGTGCTACCAACTTCATGGCAAGCACACTCCACAGGCAATTATGCTATTTTTTTTATGGCTGAGCTAGATTTAGGGTTGCCAGCTCAAGGTTGGAAAACACCTGGAAATTTTGGGGGTGGAGCCTGAGGAGGGCAGGGTTTGGGGAGGGGAGGGACTTCAGTGCCATAGAGTCCACTTGCCAAAGCAGCCATTTCCTCCAGGTGAACTGGTCTCTATCGGCTGGAGATCAGTTGTAGTAGCGGGAGATCTCCAGCTATTACCTGGAGGCTGGCAACCTTAGCTAGATCAAGTCCAGTAGCACCTTAAAGTCCAGCAAGATTGTTGGGGTATATGTTTTTGAGAGTTAAAGCTCCCTTCATCAGATGCCTTTGACTCTCAAAAGCTTGTACTCTAAAAATCTTGTTGGTCTCTAAGGTGCTAAAGGACTCAAATCTAGTTCTTCTACTGCAGACCAACCTCCTGGAATTATTTCTATTGCCATGATCATTAGTCGGCTGAGCCTCAGATCTCCTTACACCACAGCCATCAGAACTGAACAGTGTGTTGAATAGAATGTGTGCTGGCCGTGATGGGGGAATTTCATTTCTTTTTGCCTTCAGCACTTTTGCATCTGCACAGAAAGTGTAATTAATTGTCTCCCAGGGTTATGGATGGTCAGGTGAGGTAATTCAATTACATTGGGCAGTGAAGTGGGGACAATGTCTTACAAGGCTGTGCAAAAACATGTGTGCACAAAATAACATAAACTTTGATGAGCACTAATCAGTAAGACTTAAAAAAAGACAGTGGCAGCTGCTGAAGAAAGGGCCCTGCTGCTATCTACAAACCCCCCCCCCCAATGGAAGATGGAATGTGGAGGGGAGGGTGACAGCGATGGATCTACTATGAAACTAATGAAGCTTAAGCTTCAGGGCCCCTAATCCCAGAGGGGCCTGGAAGCACCTTTTTTTTTTTTTTTAATGAGTGAATTTTTCAACAAAATTGATGGAGTTTTTTAAAGTGTTTGTTATTAAAATAAGGCTATTTTAGTGATAGAATCATAAGCCAATGGGTTGAAGTACTTAATATGGACCTTAGAATATTCTCTAATACCCATTTCATATGTCCTCAAAATGACCCTGTAATTCATCAAATTTCAAAATTTTATCGGAGGCTTGCAGCGCCCGAACCCCCCCCAGCTATATGGGCTTGCTGAGCTCGCCAGAGTCTATTCATGGCCTACATTTTGGCAGCTGGATCCTTGAATCCTTCATTGGTGCATGGCTTAATAGTTCTATAGCTCAGCCTTTAGACTAGAGCCAATCGGAACCATAAAAAGATATCTGAATTCCCAATTCAGGCTGCACTCGTCTCACTTGTGCATTTTAACACCAAAAATCAGATTTTCACCTCTTTAACCTAATGCAGGGGTCGCAAAAGCGTGGCTCCCGAGCCGCAAGTGGCTTTTTGGGCCCCTGAGTGCGGCTCTTCCCACATGCGGAAGCAGCGCCCTAGGCCGGCCGAAGCAGCAGGAGGGTCTCTGAGAGAGGAAGGAGTGGCCCTTCCTCCTTCTCGCCCCAGTGCCGTCCCCGCCTCCCACCATTGCGGAGGCGGCCGGAGAACGACAAGAGCCCCTCAGCTGCCACCCCCCGTCTTTTCTTGCCACCCGGCTGCGCGCCTTGGTTTGGCAGAGAGGGGGCTCCTCCCTCACTCCTCCCTTCCTTCTCTCCACCGTGAGGAGTGAGGCGTGGCTGTCCGGTCCTCGTTTCGGCCGCCACTGCCTTCCCTCCTCTGTCTCTATGGGCGACTGGAGCTGGGCGACCTCTCACCCCCCACCTCCTCCTCCTCCTCCTGTTGGCTCTGCCTGGCCCCGGGCGGGGAAGGCGGCAATGCTTCCTGGGCCAGGACCGAGCTCGCTTCGCCCTCCCCGCGCCTCAGACTGAGAGTTTGGAGCCGGTCCGGCGCATCGCCTTCCCCGCGCAGGCCGCGTCTTGCCCGGCCGGGATCTTGCGGGGGAACTTCCAGGGCAGGGGGGCGGATTTAGCGCCTTAATCACCGGCCCACTTGGAAGGGGTAAACTCTCCTCCTCGCCGCCTTCCTCCTCCTCGTCCCCCTCAGGCAGCTCCCAAAAGTCCAGCCTTTCTTCCCCAGTTCCTTTCTTCTATTTCCTTTCCCAGTCCTTCCTTTCTTTCTGTCCCTCCCCCACTTTTCCTTCCTTCCATCCTTCCTCCCTTTCATCCTTTCTTCCCCAGTTCCTTCCTTTTCTTTCCTTTCCCCCTTCCTTCCTCTTTCTTTCTCTCTGTCCCTCCCCTCACTCTTCCTTCCTTCCTTCCATCCTTCCTCCCTTTCATCCTTTCTTCCCCAGTTTCTTCCTTCTCTTTCCTTTCCCAGTTCCTTCCTTCCTTCCTTCCTTCCTTCCTTCCTTCCTTCCTTCCTTCCTTCCTTCCTTCCTTCCTTCCTTCCTTCCTCTTTCTTTCTCCATCCCTCCCCCCTTTCTTTCTTCCTTCTTTCCTTTCCCAGTTCCTTCCTTCCTTTCTCCATTCCTCCCCCCTCCCTTCCTCTACTAGCGTTTGCTGTTCTTTCCCTTTTCGGTTCTACATATTCATGCAAACAATCTTTTTCAAGAATGAACCTTATCAAGAGTAAATTGAGTAGTCGTCTTATTGATGAGAACCTGGAATCATGCCTAAAATTAAAAACAACAACATACAAACCTGATTTACCCAAACTTTCCAAGGAGATGCAAGGCCATTGTTCACATTAAGTGTTTGTCAGTCATTGTCATGATTTAATTTTATTGATACCTTACTTACAATTTAATTTTTTTATCAATAAATAAGATCATTATTAAGTATTATATCAAGTTTTATTCAGTGTACCTATAGTTTAATTAAGACTTAAAACTTTAATTAAAGTTTATTAAGTTAATAAACAGTGTACCTACCTATATAGTTTAAGTTTAAGAAATTTGGCTCTCAAAAGAAATCTCAATAGTTGTACTGTTGATATTTGGCTCTCTTGACTAATGAGTTTGCCGACCACTGACCTAATGAGTCCCCTCTGATGACCTACCTCTCTATTAGAGAATGAACCAATACATCTGCCATAGAACAACCCCATTGAAGAAGATAACAGTGGTCACCCAGACCTTGTTGCTGATGGGAAGGGGCTCACTGTATGGCCCATTTTCAAGAACTCCACTCCACTACCCTGTTCTCCACCATTTCAGCTACAAGGTCCTTGCAAGGGCAGGAAGGACCTTTGGATCTTGTTGGATATTGCCCTATTCACAGGATGTCATTTGCTATGAAAAGGAATGTTTTCCGTGCTTTATTTCTCTTGCATTTAAACTTTTTTCCTCCGTTTGGAAGCTAATTTGCATGGACATCATGCAAAGTGATCCAGAAAGGAAGGCAGACCTCAGACTTTGAGGTGCCAGCCTGGAATCAGCTCTTTCCACCAGTCCTCTTCGGCAACGCTGAACCTTTGAACCTGAAAACTGATGAACAATTCAGCTCACAAATGCTTGGAGGATGGGGGAAACCCCTTTGTGGGTCTATAAAATTGGACCCCCTGTCCCAAAGATCACCAAACTTTGGTGACCATCAAAAGAAAGCCCCTTGCAGCCATGCTGCAAATTTGGGGACTCTACCTCTAAAAATGTCCTTCCCAGGAGCTTCGAAAAAATCCCCATTGACTATAATGGGCCTGAATTTTTCAGGAAACCCAAAAATAAGCCAAATACCCTTATTTACCAGTATGTGTATTCGGCTTATTTTGTGTTTACTGAAAAAATTGTGCCCAATAAACCCAAACCCGAAATTTACCAAAACTTTTTTTTTGCACAACCCTAAATGATATTCATCCTCCAGAGCAAGGCTCTATACTTAGCTGAGCAGAGAGGTACAATATATCCAGTTGTCTGGATTTTGATTCCCGTTACATTAGCTTAGCATATTCCTAGTTGGAGAAAGTCCTAATTTACAGTTTTCTTGATGGAAGACATCCCCAAATATAGCAATATTAGTGGAACTGTAACACTATGACTATAGCACATGGACGGCCATTTTTATATAACTGTCCCTAGAAAGTGGCTCAGTGATCTGATTGTCACACAACCTGTTTGACTTATTCATATTGGTAATGTTTAAGCTGCGTACTGTCCTTTGCCAGTCACAGTCACTACCATGGAGGAGCGTGACACAGGAATTCCTCTTATGGGGGTAAAGCCATGAGAAAATCCCCAGTATGTTATTTCTAAGACAGCTAAAATGTTAATATTTCAGTTTGCATCATGCAAACTATAGTGCAGATGCAAGAAGTTTAAAATAAGCTGAATTCAGTGCCTCTGCTAAAACATGCTTATTAATTGTATAGAATAACAGCAAAGGTGCTAACCTCACCTGGATGCACAAATCAACTTTAAAAAAAACAAACTTTTGTATAATAATTCTGTTCCCTCCCCCTTTAAATTGTTTACATTAATGTATGATAATATTGCCAGTTTAAATGTCTCTCATGTGTTGGAATGCTCAGATACAGGCAGAGGGGCCAGTCTGACCCACATCATTGAAGACTACAGAAGTCGTCCTACTCAGTGGGAGTTTTATTGCCCACATCAGGCAGAAATTACATATAATTCAACTGCAAATGATAGAGTGGGAAAATGAAATGGAGAAGCCATTGAGAATAAGTAATAGAAGGTACGAATATGGATCTAATGGCGCTACCACATGAGTAAAGATTTTAAGATTGAGCCCACAGGGCTATTTTTAAAATGTATAAAATACAGTTTCTGATATATTATTTTTTATGGGATCTTTGAGGTAAGCTAACTGGTAAAAATCATTTATGTTACTGCATTACACAAGCCCTTTACAAGAGAGAATATGCACAGGCATAAAACAATCACATTTTATTGCACATGCCCGACAGCTACACAAGTCAGTAATGTAATCAGTCACTATGTATGGAACTGGCAATAAACACTGAAGGTAATGCTGCCATAAATTTCAGTTGGTAGGGGTTCGATCTGATCTGATTGATTCTTTACTTTTGAAATGGGAAACCAATCATCAACCTGATAGTATTTGATCAGCTTTGGGGGTAGGTGGGACATTTCATTTTTAGGATTGCTTTTTGAATCATCATTAGATTTTATCAACACAGATCAATAATTTCCATCATGCAACTAGACTAAGCATATTTTTTAGACTTTTATTTCAGGTTGATGAAGCAAAGTTTATGTATGTCCTAAGAAACAAAACGGAAACAATGGGTGTTAGCTTTCCGGACAAAATTTCAGATTCTCCCCATCAGTAACTTCAGAAAAGAGAAAGAATAATTTTCTATACCAGTGGCACACAGACGTCAAGATCTGGAAACAATTTGCCATCCACAAAATATAATAACAAAGCCATTTAATCAGAGTAATTTTAAATAGACATAATTATAATATGCATTTATATAAACTGAAAGATTGCCAGTATAATATATTAGACAGTATTTGTCAGGGTCAAGTTACACAATAGAGACTGCACAATAGACTGCATGAGACTACACAATAGCCAAAAAGTCCCCAAAACGTCTATCCAGGATGATGCCCAAAAACCCATTCTATGGCCAGAACTCTAAGGTACAACCAGGTGAATCTCATTACAGTTTTCCAGGCCAACAAATGAGGATGCAGACAAGTAAATATAGATTAGATATGCCAATTTAGGTAGACAGATCAGAAGTCTGAAATGAATTCAGAAATTATGGTGGGATGAAGAACACATGCAGCCTGGAAGATCTAGCCCAAAGCCCTCCTAGACTGAGATGTCTAGTGCATAGCCTGCTTTGGAAGAAGAAGAGTTGGTTTTTTTACATGCCAACTTTATCACTTAAGGAAAAAAATCAAACCGGCTTACAATCGCCTTTCCTTCCCTTCCCTTCCCCTCCCCACAACAGACACCCTGTGAGGTAGGTGGGGCTGAGAGAGCTCTAAGAGAGCTGTGACTAGCCCAAGGTTACCCAGCTGGCTTCATGTGCAGGAGTGGGAAAACCAACATGGTTCACCAGTCCACTGCTCCGAACCACTGCTGTTAACCACTATACCACGCTGGCTTTCTACACCAAGCTGCAGAATTGCTATTTTGTTGTGTGGAAGCTCTCCTTGTAATTCTTCTGTGGTTTGTTCAGTTGCATCTCTAAAAGAATGTACAGTTTGATTTGGCTCAATGGGTATGTGGGTATCTGAATGCTATGTGCCCTGTGCCTGAAAAAATTGCTGTTATACACAGTTATATTAAACTATAAGAATCACAATAAGCACTGTGGTTTAACCATCTAACCACCAGAATAAGAGAGACCACTATACAATAACTAAAAAGTCCTGAAAAGACCCACTAACAGAAAGAACACCACTTGGTACTTTTAAAGGATATACAAGAGAGTATGTCTTGTTCTAATTTACTCTAGAGAAGTCCGTGGCATATTTTCCAACATGAATCCTCTACTGAAGGTGATCTGTTGGACCATACAGGAAGTATTCATTCTGGCACCATTGATCCTTGGGAAGCACAGTATGGGCGAAAACACATGGTCAGGATCGAACACACGTCTGGTGAAATGCATTCGTTCGATCCTAGCTGAATCCTGGCTGAAACAGGGCTAAAGTGACCATGTGTTTTCACCCTATGAGTATTTCCTACCAGATCTGATTGATGCACATTGGAATAAACTTTAAATTTCCTACACCCATGTGGATCCCTAACCAAGAGGGAGTGATTTTTGAGCAGCAAACTATTATGCTACTAAGGAAATGATTCAAGTCAGGACTCAGAGACCCAAAATAAAGAAATTCTGTGAATGTATAAGGGGCATCTCTTCACATTTCACCTAAAAGAAAGAGTGGGCATTCTTCAAAAAGGGAACCATTGTTAGAACAGATTAATGGATTAAGGATGAATGGTAAATTTACAGACCCATTTTATGATGAATTGCTCAAGTGCCTGAGCAGGGTTCAAGGAGAGGTGAGGTGGGCCATGAGGGGAACTGATGTTTGTACTAGGATGTCAGATGACAATTGTCTACTGGTAGGGCATCGCTCCCATCTTTCAGATGGTTCTTATTTTATTGATTATTTTTAATGAGTTGAAGCAGATCAGCATGCCTCTTGTAATACCTAAGTAATAATTGTCTCCCCCATGAACAAGGCACTAATGACAGCACTTTTGTCCAGTTCAACAAGGCTTGATACCATTGCTCTCTCTATTTCTTTCCCTATTCAAGTGGTATTCAAGTGTTGTTCAATTAGAACTTGTTTTGCTGTGTGATTAAAATGTTGAGTATTCAAACTGGCATCAGTTCAAACATCATAGTTCATTAAATTACTCTGGAGACTCTCCGGCTGCAGTCGGAAAGGCCCATGCGGTAAAATGAAATGTTCTATTCATCAAATTGTACCCTGCTGTGCCATTCATTTGGTAATAAAAACTTTATTTTCTCCACTTGTGGCCTCTCTTATTAATGAGATAAAAAGCATAGTCAGGTAACTGATTTGTATGAGTACATGAATAATCAATCACTGACATGCAATATATAGGTACTGTGCATAGGGAAGCAAAGGGAAAGAGGAATGGGACCAGCTTTTAATTTCCCAGGGCTAAAGGGTTGTCAGTTATGTTTTGTATGGCGATTCCTTCTGTATGCTCACTTTTCACCTTTGCCTACACTTGCTTCTCCGTTCCCTTTGGTGGAGAGAGCTCTTGAGACTTCTGCTGTTACTGAAATATTTGCTTTATTTACAAACAAACAAGTAGCACACAGGTGGAGGCAAAGAGTTACTCCTACAGGGAAGCAGCTGTGCTACCCCACACCAAATCCTCAGAAACAGAGAGTCTGCTCCTCAGGGTGCTTCACTGCAATCACTGCCTGCTTCTTCGTCTTTGTTTCAGCTTCAAGCCGGCACACACCTGTCCTCCTCCCCTCCGTTGTCAGGGGCCACCTCCTCCAATCTGTGATGGAGACTTGACAGAGTTATCAGGGGAACCGTTCTGAAGAATTAACAGCTCTGTTCCCTTGAGGTATCTCGAGTGAATACAATGCAATTAGATGGGTAGGAGGAATGAGTGCACTGTCCCTGCCTATGTGAGATCACCAGAATGTAACCATGGTATCCATGTGGGTAGAAACTGTATGCAACTAGGCCCCATCCTCAGGATCAGGAATAATGTTTGAAAACACAGTGTTCCTAATCATGGGGATGGAGCCTTCACGCGTACAGGTTGTATTTGGTTAGATGCTATGTTCATGTTCTGGCAATTGCCCATAGGTGGAGGTTGGGACCAGTGTGCTCATTCATACTCCCACTTGAGATGCATTACTTTCATCTTGGATATATCAAGTGAACAGGGTTATTATCCATTGAAAAACATCAATATTCTTTTTTCCATAGATTTTGGCACCTCCAATATGGGCCACTATGTCAAGCCAACCAGTGAGTACAATCACTGGAATAAAATATATGGGGGGAGGGAAGATATCAAGATATATAGATGCTTAAATTCAGGCTCTTTTGATATATTTTATTGCCATTATTTTGAGGAACTGGAAGACAATGCTTATGAATATAATCTGGGATCAATAATCACAAATCCCAAGCAAGTACATCAGTGAAGTTATTATCACAGTATGAGCATCGTCTTTATTTTAGCAATAATAATCTCTCTCTCTAGCAATATACTTGAAATTAGGAGGCAAACTACTAGATACCAATGAGGGCAGCATCATACACATTTGTTCACTGACAATTTGAGGGGGCTTTATTTGGCTGTGTTTTGCGCTCTTCGTCATGCATTCATGTGACTGTGTGAAATGTAATTAACAAAAATTCTGTGTTCGCCATTACACTGTTTATTTAAGATACTTTGAGACAGCCTCATAATTGGGGCTCTCAATGAAAACAAGAGAACAAAATAATTGCAATACAAAAAAACATTCCTGGGGGGGGGGGGAAATCTGAAAAGGGGGCATGACAGTCATAGCAATTGCAGGAAGGCCAGCCCCGTGCTAGAGCCAAACCTCAAGTCCAGCCCAATCCTGACATAAATTATTAGTTTCGTTACACTACTGCTAACCTTGAAACGTATGGAACACAACTGTACTTTACAAAGATCTTACATGACTTTGAGCCCATTCCTGAAGGGTTGGACAAAGCTCCTTTGGAGCCGGATTGACCCCACAGGCGTGGGGGGGATGTTCCCGGGGAGTTCCCAGGGGTGGAGCTGCCTTTAGGTAGCTTCCACAGCCTTTTTGCCCTGGGAATGCCCCCTTGAGTGGCAGTTGGGCTTCACCACCCTTTTCAGTGGTGCAACCCCACTGTGGGCAATGGGGAATTTAGGTTTTTTATTATTTTTGTTCATTTTTTAGCATCTGCAGCAGTCAGGAAGCCTCTGAGGAGGCAGCACAGTTGCACCATTCTTGGCTGCTGCAGATCTCCCCCCCCCCCTTCAGGATTGGGCTGATAATCAGGGAAGGAGAAACATTCTGCTCTTGAGTTGTCAGGGAGGTGAATATCAGTGGCAGACTTCTGCTGCTACATATGCCATTTTGTGGGGGATTTGGGGCAGATTCTGTGCAATACCAGCTAAAACATTTTGTGTACACATTCCCCCTACTTCACTTGGAGAGGTTTATTAAGATAATCTCTAAAAATCCCCCTATTAAAGGTGAATTCCATAAAAATTCAGTAGGACTGGATGATTGATACTGGCATAGGCCATGCACAACACACCTTGATTGAAGGAAGATTAAAATGTGAATAAAATAGCAAATCACATCTACAATAGCCAGCACATTGGCAATGGTGCTTGTTATGAAATCTCAGAGAATGCAGGAATCATAGATGAAAAATGAAGCTGTACACAAAGCCTGATCATAAATATAAACTTATCCTATTACAAGTGTGCAAAAAGGCTGAAGTAAAAAGAAATGGAAGAATACCTTTATTGCAATATTAATATTAAAGAAAGCAGATAGAATTCCCTAACAAATATGAAACATATTTAATAAATAAGTATTAGCAGGCCTGAAGTTATTTCATGATTAAAAACTAAATATTTCACCCAAAAAGTGAAAAAGACATCTTTCATTACACTGTGATACAAACCACATCTGTCTGAAAAGAGCTCCATGAAAATTAGGGTTGCCTCTTCGCCAATGGTGGAAGGTTTTTGCAGTGGATCCTGAGGAGGGCGGGGTTTGGGGAGGGACTTCAATGCCATAGAGTCCAATTGCCAAAGTGGCCATTTTCTCCAGGTGAACTGATCTCTATCGGCTGGAGATCTGTTGTAATAGCAGGAGATCTCAAGCTAGTACCTGGAGGTTGGCAACCCTAATGAAAATGCAGAGGGAGCTTCTTCATGTGCAACCTTTCCCATTCACCGCAAACTGAGCGCAGCAACAGTGTGAATGCAATGGCTCTCACAGGCACCTCTGTTCTACCATAGGGATATGGAAACTATCTAGCTGGTCCAGGTCACTGGACCTCAGTGAAAAGTCATCTCATCAGCCTTGTTCTACCACTCCCCAAAGAAATAAGCATAGTTTACCACTGCCGCTAGCATGAGCACTGTAGAGACCTATCGCCTTTAGTTCTCTGATAACCAAAAATCTCACAAATACATCTGGTACTTTTTGTTTTTAAAATGACTTAAGCTAGTTTCAGCAGCAGAAACCTGGATGTGCTGATAGTCAGAAAGAAAATATTTTTAGAATTTGAGAAGCAATTGGATTTTGGCCTCTGTAAACAAACCAACTTTTATTTAACTTCCTGTGCTTCAATCCTGCATTTATTTACTGGGAATAGAAGATTTTCAATTTCAGCTTGATCCCAGAAAAGAAGACAATCCTCTCACCTTCTGCCATTATAAGGACTAGAAGCATCATAAACGCTTGAACTTTCTTCGCAGAGGATTGTCTAATAAAGTTTTTGCTTTATTTCTTTCCCAGCAGGCAGCAGAGACTCTTGACCCAAAACACCAAACAGTAAATGCATTGTATTGTCTGGTACAAAATAAGCCAGAGCATTCCTACTTAGCACATGCAAGGGAAAATTATTGAATTTTCTATGTTTTAAAGAACTTCATCACAATCAACTGGCTTGGCTATTTCTTTTCCAAGTCCTGGCCCTTATTTTGTTACACGACTCTTAACAGCCTCAAATAATATTTCCCATTGGTAAGTGCTTTGCCAGAAGAGCAGGGAACAGGTGGTCATAGATACTGTTAGGTTGAGTGCTAGTGCCTAGTGAGTTGAGCACAGTCGCTAAGAGGGACATTAAACAGTAACAATCCAGCAGGCAAAGCCTGTGAGCTATTCTCAACAGAAAAGACGACCAACAGTTACTGGCAAGCGAAGCTAAGAAAACACGGAGAACACTTGCACATCAGCATTCAAGCACAGGATAAAAACATTATCACTTTTTCACAGAATTAGCCGCTTGACATTGCTATGTGTTTCTGTTTAGGCAGCTGTCCTATGAGGAAAATTTGGAAGCCAGGATATGTGCAAATAAAAAAAAAAACGTCTGCAGCCTTTACATTTTCAGATTCATTAGACCACACATTCTTTTGTTTCCTGGTCCAAAACGTGTCTAACAATGAATCTCAAAAAGCAGTCACGAGGCAAAATTCCCATTGCACTTTGAATAATTTCCATAAGGAAATAATATGATACAATAAATATTAAAATAATTCAGCATTATCAAGCCTGTGTAAATGTTCTCAGGAGTTCAGCCCAAGTCCACTGTTCAAAACTACAGGGCATGAAGGAAGCCATTCTATAATGCTTAATAAGAGGTGTGCAAAATGGAATCATTGAGACAAAAATGTACACAAAAATGGCTATTTGGGCTGGTTACAGTGGTCTCCCAGAATGGTGTTAGGAATCCAGGATTCTTAGTGAAACAGGACTACCCTCTCTCAAAAAATCCATGTTGCTTTCGAGTTCAGGTGCTTACCAAGCCAGCAGCAGCAGGAGCACACACTCATCATGTTGTTCTTTGAGTCTGCTTGTTTCCTGGGCAGCAGCATCTTTTCCACCAATCAGATCTTGGCAAAGGAGGAGCACCATCTAGTGCTCCCAGCCAATCACCTGTGCTGCCTGTCATTTTTCCACCATAGCAGTCTATAGAAAGGTATGAGTGCATAGAAAATGAGCTACTTGTCTGGGGCCCAGTAAAATGGAGCCTGTTTGTTGCATGTGCTTGAAATTTGGGTAGTCTTGAGAGGAGACAAAGGATTGCATTTCAAGCGATTTTGGTGTCAATTATCTTTAATAACTGCTGTCCCAGACCCTGGAATTGGATGTCCATTGAAAAGACCAGTGTCTGCAGTTGTGTGTGCACAGAAAATGGTCCTATCCATAGTGTTACCCTTCTAAGTTCACTGAAGTCAATGAGCATAGTAGGGTGTGAATCTGCTTAGGACTGCACTGTCATTCACTTCTCTGCAAGCTTAAAGCTGGACTTTCTTATATGGAGGACAATCTGTCCGTATTCTAAAGGCCAAACTACTTCCTCAGTTCCTATATGGAGCACCTATATGGGCGACAGAGAGCGCCCAAAGCATCAAAAAATGCCAAGCAACTTTTGCAAGATGCGTATTAGGCTTTCCCAACTGTGTGGCATATCATACCCTCTGTCTTGAGCTGGGCTTAAATCTTCTGGAAACCAGAGTATGGCTATGCACACTCAAGTTCTGGTTGCGATTACATTTCCGAGCCTCAGAATTAGGGCTGATTTGGTGGCTCCTCTCCGACAGTTACCACTCCACCTGGAGAGAAGGAATCCTAACATAAATTAAGTCCATGGGAGTACTCTTTGAATCGCTGCTCCTTCTAAATGAATAGCAAGCTTATAGATTGCTAAAGCAAAGGATCCTTGATATCAAAGGACAGAAGTTACGGTCAATGGCCCGGAGAATATGCTCCCCACTACACTTTAGGATTAACCCAGAAAGAGGCAGCTTGCCAAATTATTTTTCCTCCCTTATCTCCCCACCTCTAAGACGACAGTTTATGCTGGCACATCTAAACATCCTACCGTCTGCAGTTACAAGAGGCAGGTACACAAACATCCCCTATGAGGAGAGACTTTGTTCATGTGCCAAAAAACAACCAGAATCAGCTGCCCACATCCTCCTGCACTGCGAACTCCATACATCAGCCAGAGAGAAATATATAGTACCCCTCTTAATCAACAGTCGAGCTCAAACTGACGCAGGGCTTGTACGATATCTACTAAACAATGGCAACCCGCATGTAACTTGGGTGGTAGCTAGATTCCTTGTAACCTCGCTAAGCATGCCGCACTAAATGGTACCCTACACTTTACATGCAGCACTGGATGTAGATATATTTTAGCTTTTGCTACCTATTGTTTTAGGAATTTTAAGTAGAAATACCGTATTTATGCCATTAAAGGTTTTTGTATTTGTATTTGTTGACTTTCTTATATCGGAAGGTGTTTGGTGGCTGATTGGAAGTTTGGGATTAATTTAAGATATTTATTTTCAATACATTATATGCTTTCAGTTTAAATATCATTTCTTATAATTATGTCTCCACAGAATCCAATAGCAAATTAGCATACCCCAAAGACCAATAGCAAATTAGCATACCCAAAGACCTATACTCTAAAACCTGAGTTTGCTTTACATAAGCCAGCACTATACCTGCAACGAGGGGGAATCGTCTCTTTTATATTGCTAAACACTATTGCTACATGACATTATGTGCATAAAGAAAATTTCTGAAATGCCAAATACATCTTAATTGTCTTTAATCACACTTGTATGTCACTGCCTGGAAATGACCTTCCTGCAAATAGCCCAATTTGAATTTTTAATTACCTGCAAAGCCATTGCAACTCATCAATAGTCTAAAAAAAATGGGTGACGACAGCAGCACAATAAATAAATCAACTTTTAATAAAGCTACTATATTGATCTCTTTATTGTGTCAGAACAGAGATCCCATGCAGATTTTGCAGGAGATCCATGAACTGAGGACCACAAATGAGCTTGCATTTGTGTGGATGCCCCCCATACCTATGATGATAACTCCGGCAGCAAAATAAAACAGTGGCACTCTGAAGATTAAAAGGGTAAAGATAGTAAAGGTAAAAAGGTAAAGATAGTCCTCAGTGCAAGCAGACTATGTTTATGGGGTGGTTTCCCATTGCCTTTCCCAGTCATCTACACTTTACCCCCAGCAAGCTTGGTACTCATTTCACCGACCTCAGAAGGATAGAAGGCTGAGTCAACCTTGAGCCAGCTACCTGGAACCGACTTCCGTCAGGATCGAACTCAGACTGTGAGCAGAGCTTTTGACTGCAGTACTGCAGTTTACCACCCTGCACCATGGGGCTCTTACTCTGAAGATTACCAGAATTTATTCCAGCATAAATTTAGTCAGAGTTCCCTTCATCAGATGTGTGAGCTGCACATAACGTTAGGCAGACATGTTTATACTTAAAGCTGAAAACAACAGAAAGGGAATGTGACTAAAAATGTCCTTCTGAGTTTGTACTAGAAAAATTCAATCAAGTGGCTCATTCAGGGGACCTCAGAGGAAATACAGCACAACTGTGGAGATTCCATGCTTCTGTATCCCAGCTAGGAGAGCTAAGGCTTGCCTCTGAATTGCAAAGTGACAGCTGGCAGTTCTTCCATCCATCTCTCAAACTTCATGCTTGGGAGGGGAGTTCAGACTGTGTTATGGCTCCTTAGGGACTTGAAGTACTTTAGAAATACAAATGCATGGTAGAGGGATGTAATCGACCATCTCCCTCCCTCCTCAGTTAGGATAAGGGCTACAGATCTTCCTTTATGCTCTGTGTTTTTGAGGCATTATTTGTGCATTGGAAGTGCCATAAAACAGAGATAATCCTCCTCCTGCACTTCAAGATAGGGAGGGGACAGGGATCATGCTTAACCTTGCACAGACTTCACAGTGTAGGGGGCAGGGACCAAACTCTTCCCCCCCTCTTGCCAGGGGTGGGGGGGGTCTTACCTGGCTCCCAAGGTCTGTCTGCCACACATTTTTATTCTGCTCTTCCTGTGAAGAGCTCAGATGTAATACATGGTATTATTCTCAGAACAAACGTACAAAGAAAGTTACACATTGAAACAGAGTTAGGGGTCCAAGGTCACCCAGCAAGCTTCCAAGGAAGAGTGGAAATTCAAATTCAGGCTTCCCCATTTCAATACTCTAGCCACTCCACCTCAGTAGGTGAATAAATAAGAACAATATTCCATTCCATACCATTCCATTCCATTCCATTCTAGTGTCTAGTTTATAGACTATTCTTATAAAACTATGGATTATTTTTTTAATGTTGTGATGGAAGTGATCTTTAATATTTTTTGAAACACAGCACATATCTATATTATGATTATTTTTTCTATTCAATTAATGAGCAAAACATTCTTCCATTCTTGCTAAAAATAAAAATGGACTTCACCCATATTTCTGTAATGCTTGATGCTTCCATGGGTTTGCACTAATATTTTAGGGTGCATTTGTAGAAACGGAATACAGAGTTTACTGGGATAAACAGTAAGAACCCCTACATTTAAATATGTTTTAGATTGAAAGTTCTTTGGGATAAGTACCACACCAATTAAGTTGGAGGAAGGTTATGTATTGGATACATTCTAATATGTAATAATCTGGTGCTGTTTCTTCCTTAGCTATTACAGCTGACAACTGATACTCATTCCAAGATGGATGGAGCAGGCCTGACCTACTAAATTCTCTAAAAGTGGAACAAATATAAGGATGAGAGAATCACAAAAAAATGAAAGCCCATCTGTAGGGAAAGGAAGCTGTGAGGAAATACAGGCAAAATACACAAAAGTAGTGGCAGTATTAGGGTTAAAAAAATAATTAACTTCCCATTTCCTGCAGGTTAAATGAGATCATGAGTACCATACAGTAAGCTGCACCATACAGTAAGCTGCCCCTCAATCAGACTGGACATCAGAAGAAGAGGCTTTGCAAATAATAGAGGAATGATAGTTTGCAATTATCTCGCTAGAGCAGTTATAGAAGCTATGGACCTTGTTAACTTTCAATGTGAATGGGTAACATTTTTGAAAGCATTAAATGCACACTTTTAATTGGGTGTCTAGTTAATGACACTCTGGAATCCACATCCCATTATCACCCATCCCATTTAAGTTTTTCTTTTTCACTGGTGCAACATAATTGCTGTTAAGATCACACCTGGATAGGGTTCCCTTATGCCTGGTTATGGCAGGCAACTGCCAATTAACTGGGCTGCCTGCCACCCCTCAGCATCATGATGGGGATGCTCTAGTACTCCCCCCCAAAAAACCTCTATGGTTCCATAGATTTTGGAGGAATGTGCTAGAGCATCCTGTGCGATGCCAGTGCTTCCAGGGTAAATCTGGAAGTGATGTCATTGCGCTGCATGCGCCGGTCACCACCACCATCCTCACCTGCATGAAGCTCCCATCAGTGGCATGGGGGGGATCTGGCAACCCTACGCCTGGGCCTCAATACAGAAGGGGATACACCATTACCACTCCACTTGGTTCACAAGTTAATTTGCAAAATGCAACGAGCTCTGGTGGATGACTAAAATACTTTGTAATATTTTAAAAAACTGATTGATTATGCTGAGAGATGTGCTTTCTAACACTGCCTTCTAAACCCCTACCCCTAAGTTGTCATATTAGTGTAAAAAGAAAATTTAAAAAAGATGTCTAAGTCCTGCTGGGAAGGCCTTGGCCATTTGCCTGGCTGACTCACTGTTCCTTGAGGGTAGATCACAAACTTTGCTATGGTTGCCCCTCCCCCTCTTTGATTCATTTACTTGATAGGGAAAATCTCAATTTACAGAAGAGATATTTCCCCTGGTAGTCTCAATTCTGCTGGGGTGGGTATGGGTGAAGAGTTCCAGTCTTCCCATTTTGCCTTGCTGCCTTCGTCCTAAAGAAAGCATGTTCATGCTTGTTCATTCTAGTTGGATTGACGCATTCTTGCATTCCAGGATGGGAACTGTAGTTTGATCATGTCAATTCTGAGCACAAGGCAACCTGACGAATGCTGCTGACTGATGAATGACACCTACTGCACAGGCACACACAAAAATAGCACATATATGCTAATGAAGCTGATTTTAAATGATACATGGCCTTCCTATGCCAATTGAAAGTCTCCAGAAAGTCTCTAGAGGGAGGCTCACTGCATTTTCACTTAAAATACATTATCACCACATGGTCTCAATGGTCATTTGGATTTATCTCCTTTCATATAAACATGGCACATGTATTTTAATGAGTTTTATCTCAATTGCTTACATATACAGAACATCTTCCTTAGTTTGTTCTCAGTCCCTTTAAGGATGGACATCCCCACATGCATAAAGGCTTGGCTGATGTAATAGTTTTTCACTTCAGCATTATTGCCTTCCAAGATTATCTGGCTTCATTGTTTGATACTGTGAGTTTTCCAACCGGGTTTGAGAGATTTTCCATTTTATTCACTTATGTGTAGGTATGTGTGTTTGCCCACGAATTGGTGTGAACATTATTTCATTCATTACAGCTTTGTATTGAATAAAGAATACTTTCTTCAGTTTGGATGATAGCCACAGTAAGTTCTAGTTAACCTGGTTGGAAATTGGTAATATGTTTCTATTATGTGATGGCTGTATTAGTTATACTCTTGTTTGTTGCAGAATCACAAGGTCACAGTTTGAAGAAGAGATATCGAAATGGGACACTAGCCGGCATACCGTCACTGTTGTGGTTTTGAGCACTATAAGCAATGCTTCTGTTTCTGTTCATTATAATTTTCCTGTAATGCATGATTTACAATTATTCTATTATTCCTTAACAATAACAGGTACACTATATGCCTTCGGATGTTTTTTTGGCTAGCCATTTGGTAACTTTTTAATGTTAACATTATCTGTTTGATTTTGCACCTTTGTAACAACTATACTGTATGTTCATGAATGAGCGACAACTTGTTATAGAAATGCCTTGCATTCTCTGGTGCTGTGCACTTCTTCTTCTTCTTCCTAAGCCAATGACTCAGGAGCATTCATAGCCCATGCAAGACATTCATTGTGAATGCATGTATCAACAGCCCACCAGCTGCTATACTAAATGCTGCCACTATGCAGGAGCAAAAGAACTTGAAATTCTGTGCATTTTTAATTGTGAGCAAATCACAGAGGTGATCAAATTAGGTGTCTGATGTAAAGCAAAACAGGCATTCCAAACCAGGTACGTGTGAATGTCAACTGCCTTCCTTTACTAAAAACCACAGCATCCCTAGTTAGCCATATTTGGCTAAATAGGGGGTTAGGTGGAAGGGGTCTGATGGTGGATTCCAAGTGTCTATGAAACATACTTTTATGACTGGAGCTAAAACCTCCCCACCAGTAGGATGGAGTGTGGGCAGTATGTCTGGAACTTTAACGATGGCTATTATTGTTCAGAAAGGTTACTTGGTTCAAAGTGTTTCTTCCCTCCTTTTATCAGGACTTCCACAGAGGGAAGACAGTGACACCTATTGAGCCACCAGCTACAGTTAAGAACATAAAAAGAGGGGATCTATGTAATCATCCATTTTGTACTCTCTACAAATTCAGTGACATTTAACAAAATTAAACGTTTTTAGAAATCCAACAGCTTGAGGTGATGTATAAGTGAGCTACATTGCCCACATATTAAATTGTATTCTTTCAAATGAGTTGAATGTGCATTCTCTTAACTAGCTTATATGAAAAACCAGAAACAAGGCAGAAATGCTTTTAGGCAGGCAAGCCAGGAGGCTATTGCTGACATTGTTTCTTATCTGCTTCTGCAGGCTAGTAGGTTTGCAATCAGAACTGACCCAGCTCTCCAAAATCTTGTGCTCAAAAACCGATCAGCAAAGGATTCAGTCTGAGGACAAAAGGGCAGTGATATCCACTTAGCTGCTGGAATGCTTTGAAGTGGAAGCAGTCTTTTAATTGGACAAAAAGAAGTTGACAAAATTTTACACATGAGTAACTGAAAATAGGCCATTTCTGCATGTCATGGGGCTGCCTAAAAGTTCCTGATGCAGATAATTGCTGACAGTCTGATGACACAGAAATTAATGTTATAAAGGCAAAGAAGCACTAAAACCAAACTGACTAGAGATGCCTTCCATTAAGGATACTCTGATACCCTGTTATTCTGCATTGCCTTTCTCAACACTAGCATTATTCAGAGTATAAGATTTCTGGACTTTCCTCCTTATAAGGTTATTCTCAGACATGGTACACATATTTATGTCATATAGTATCACGCTACTATATTGGTTCTTTATTTTCAGAAACTCTTGAAGCTTGAAGGAAATTCCTCAGGCCCCTGTGGATGAGAGGACTCGAGCTTCCACTCCCCAATATAGGAGGAGGCGTGTGCTGGAATTGGGGATTCCCTACTGAAAGGGGTAGAGGCTAAAGTGTGCCAACCAGACTTGTTGTCTCGAGAGGTATGCTGTCTACCAGGTGCACACATCCAGAATGTGACAGAAAGGGTAGAAAGATTCATCAAGACCACAGATTGTTATCATTTCTTACTCATCTACATGGGAACAAATGATACTGCCCAGCAAAGCCCCAGAACATATTAAAAGAGACTATGAGGCTCTGGGTAAAAAGGTGAAGGACCTGGGAGCACAGGTTGTGTTTTTATCAGTTCTTCCTGTTGAAGGCCATGGCTTAGGAAGGGGAAAAAAGAATGCTGCAAATAAATGACTAGCTACGTAGTTGACATTCAGCACAGTTTCTCAATGGGTAGCTAGTGTTGATGAATACTTACAACTAACTACATATGCTATGTAGTTAGTTGTAAGTAACAGACTACATATGCTATGAAGTCATCATGAGCAGGTTGGGCATCACTTAAAGTCAGCTACATTTTATTTTACTATATGTGCTCCTTTTGCACCTGCAAAGTTAGTGGCATTCATCCTTTTTGGTGTATTATTAGAATTTACTAGAACTAAATTCTTGAGCAGGTTCTGGAGAGGTAGCACACATAGTTTCCAGACAGATAAAGTTCTCTGTGCCACTGTAAGAATGCACAAAGTATTTGCAATCCAATTTAGAACACTAAGCATGTTCAGCTTTAGAGACAGGCCGATTAAACTGGCAGAGCAGGAATACTTCAGAGATAAGCCATGCAACTCCTTACCACCACCCCCGCTCCAGCAGGATCAAGTCAACACCTCTTCTGCAAATTAATATTTTTTTCTGATAGGGGAGTTGGGGTGATGGGCAGGTACAACCACAGGAAAGCAGTATAAGCATGTACAAGCACAAAACATTTTCAATCAAATTTAGAACAATTCTGAGTATTTGATAAAATCCTTTTTGGTTTTTTAGTATGTGATATGCTGCTAGCAAGATATGATCAAATTGTGATTTAGGCAGAAGTCATTGTACATCATTTACTGTACTTCTAAGATTTCATGTTATACTCAAGAAGAGATGTACAACTTTCCTGTCCAGTTTATACCTGCAGAATCTGAATGGAGACTAGCAATCATGCCAATTTGTCCAGGATTCTGTGACTGGTTCTGCTATGTCTTTGCAAATTTGTGTATTTCTTAAAAGGTTGATTTCAAAGCTACCATTCACTGCTCTCTCTCCTTTCTGAGCTATCCAATTGTCAGTCCTAATGTTGCTCATCGGTAGTGCAAGTTTCATCTAGAGAAAACATGTCAGAGTAAACGGAAGATTCTACTCTGAAGATTCTGAGCTCTCCTTTCTAGCACAGGAACTTGCCAATCCCTGGAGAAAAAATCATGGACTTTCATTCATTACCTTGCAAGCAATAAGATATGCTTCCTTTGCTGTACTCTCATTCTGACTATGGAACACATTACACAATGCATATTTCCCTACCTGGAAGCATTTCTAGGTGGTAAACAACCCTGCTGCAGCTCATTTCAAGATTATGTGGAATGATTTGCGATGCTTGTAATTTGTTTGGTACATTGCATGGCCAGGATCTAGTTTGCATGCTTTCAACTTGTGCTTCTGTAACAGCTGCGTCTCATGCTCCATGGCAAACCACTTCTAAAACAGAAGTTAATTAAAAACACACACACACAGTTTGCAATATTTCAGGGAACCAGCTGTTTGAAGCAAAAGAAGTCAAAAATCCCACTCAGCACGTCCAAACTCAGGCATGCCAAAACAAGCTGTTTGGATCCCGACCTCTGTTACTATATTATCACCATGTCCGATGATCAGTACTATAGTTAAACAGAACAGAATTCAGCTGAACATAAGCTGTGGCAAATGCTGCAGACATGTTACACCGTTTGTGCAGTTTTCGAACAAAAAGCATGCAAGACAGAAATAGGCTGCATGAGTACAAAAGATATCCTCCTGACTTAACTAGGTCTCAGCACAATACTGAGCATTCATCTAAACCAACGTAGAATCATAAAAAAAAGTGTTCTTTGGCTTGGAAAGAGGTGTTCTGAAAAGGGGATTAATCAGATATATCACTACAGGTTCTATTATTTGAACCAGGCAAGCCTGACCATGGTAATAATACAAAATATTGAATCTTGCACTGAGTGGCATAACATACAGGATTACAGCTTATACCAAGGGTAGAAAGGAAAGCTAGGGCACAACAGAAGTAGCATTTGGGGCAGAGAGACCCCAAATCCCAAGAACCTCCAACATTAACAACCACTTCCCTTGAATGGCAAAACCATACTGTTCAATCGCAAGAACATATGGCATCATGCAAACTACTAAAACTGAATGATTAAACAGGCAGGCGGAACATTTAAATGCAAAGCACAAAGCCTGTAGCCTTTTAGAAATCAAAGACGAACGTTCATTCTAAAAGCTAATGAAATCAGACGTTCTTTTCTGAAGCAACAGATAAAACTTTAGAATTCTGAATATGCCCTGATTACCTCAATTAGTTCTAATGCGTATGGATTTTACTAGTGCTGCAAAACCAAGACAGGAAATGACCAAAAGCAGACCATACTGCTAGGGCCAGTGATCATAAGGGAGGAGAGAGGGAGACTGAGGAGGAAGTTTTACATGTCATCGGGGGACATTATATGAAAACCAAAGGTATGGGACAATACTACTGTGTAGAGTAGTATTACTGTATAGAGAGATCAATTCTAAGCAGGTCTACCCAAGAACCTGCTTAGGTTTATTCAATGGGTCTTACTCCCAGGAAAGCATTCTTAGGATTGCGTGCTAAACAATCTCTTGCCAGAATGACAGAAATGTTAATCCAGATAATGTCGATTATGTAGTACCTTGTGAAAGAAGAGATGCTTGTGATGTTAAGAGAAGAAGGAATACTAGAAACAGATGGGTTTCTAGGTTGGAGCAAAATATCTACAGAGGTTGGCGCAAAATATCTACAGAGAGGCACATGGATAATTGGCAATTAGACACTTCATCCATTCCGCAGCCCCAATGTTCACAATAATTCAACATATTCTGTCTTGGATGATGGTGAACATTGGGGCTGCAGAATGGATGAAGTTTCTAATTTCCATGTACCTCTCTATGTCCCTTTATCATGGTACACAGGTAAAATCATCATGAGAGTGTCATTAAGGGATGCATGTACCCACCACCTGTCTCAACATGGCAGTAAGTAGGAAGACTTAAAAGAAACTTAATATATGGAAAATCATAGTGAGTGTGCCAGTTATACTGGTGGGGGGGTACTGGTATAAAAGATCATCCTGAAGTCCTTTGCTATGCCACCATTGTTTTCCGGTCATCCCCTATGTCATCCTCACTAATTATTTGCCAACTCCTGACTTTTTGCTCTCCCACCTTCTTCTCTATTAAATGTAGTTTGTAAGCCTCTTAACAGAGAATGCCTTACTTGCATATCCAGCACAATGCTGAATCTTAATTACCAGTAGTAACATTCTAGCAGCAGATGCTTCCCACTTCTACAAAGTTATTGCTCAAATGCCCATGCAATATGCAAGTCTTCCTGCAATACCCACCCACCAATCATAGCAATTGGTATTATGTTAATAACAGTAACAGTAATACAAACTTGTGATGAGTTATCTCTTTTTAAAATGGCCATGTCAACTCACTCCCCATCTTCATCAAACTTTATGTCTCCTGGTTCTACAAAAATGCAGGCTGTAACATTAATATAGCATGTACTGTACAAGAAAATGTTTTGATCTTTACCAATGTACTTTCCTTCAGTTTGTCTCACACAGCATCCCATTTTTACTGAGCCCTTTCTTTAAAAAAATAGGGGGAGCATAATGTTCTCCATATTAACTATGTGAAGACATCTGTCAATATAATTGTGTTGTCATAAAATCACTTAAGAGGTTCTTAAAATATGTTTTCAGTTTAACTTTTAACAAGTTAACTCATAGGGAAGGAACAGATCTGTGCAGGACTGCCTTGCTGGTAGAAACATTCATTCTGATCTGTGAGACAAATTTCGCACCGGAAAGTTCTTTTTGGGACTTCTTTCCTAAAGTTGGGCAGAGCCCTAGATTCTGGTTCTGCTCTTCAACACAGACTTCTGCAGTTGCATCTGAAACATTCCAGTGCTTGGGGCACACAGAATCTTTCAGAAATCCATTCCACAAGTTAATTGTTTTTACTCTAGCAGTTTTTAATGGTATTCATCCTAAATTTTCTTTCTCCCCCAATTGTCTCTTCATTACTTTTAGTTGCACTCCATTGTACCCAGGGGTAGGCAAAACAAGTACATTGTACCTATTTCAATATATATTGGCCTTGACCTAATAGACATTATACTTGTGGGGTGCTACATTCCCACCAGCTGGGAAATTGTATTTAATTGCCATGATTTCCAGCTGTGCTAATGACAGGGAGTGGAGAAAATGGCTGGCTGTTCCTTTTATACTCCTTTTTCGGTCTTTCTTTTCTGCCTCCCAGATTCTCCAGCACAGTAATGTTAAGACCTTGAGCTGAAGGAAGCCACTCAAATGTGGAAGCCTATTTAGCAAGATGACCACAGATCACTGTTCATCTGCAACTAAGGTTGCCAACTGCCAGGTAGTAGCAGGAGATCTCCTGCTAATACAACTGAACTCCAGCCAATAGATATCAGATCACCTGGAGAAAAATGGCCACTTTGGCAATTGAACTCTATGGCATTGAAGTCCCTTCCCTTCCCAAACCCCGCCCTCTTCAGGCTCCGCCCAAAAAATCTTCCGCCGGTGGCAAAGAGGGACCTGGCAACCCTATCTGCAACTGTTATCCTCTAGCTCTGGCATTAAGGGAAACACATTCTGTTGCAGTTTTGTAACTTATAAGCACACACATCCCTATGAACTCTTCTGTTGAAAGTTGATAGGATGGGGTAGACGAAAGTAGTATGCTGAAATGATTCAGACACACTAGAGGGTCTCATGTGAATTGGGATGTCATAGAGTGAGCAAATCTGGTAATGTAGATTATGTATAAGCGGAGGATCCCTACTCACCGGGATCCGTGGTTTGCGGAGCAGCGCCGGGTATGAGGCCCAGCTGCCCATCTGACAGGGGGTGGGGGGAGCGGCGGGCGGAGGACATCCGGTCCGCGCTCCCTTTCCCAACTCCCGGGGGAGGGGAGGGGGACACCCCCCTTTGCTGGCGGACGGGCGGTCGGCGGCATGGGGGGGAGCCTGGCGCCGCTCTCTGTCATCCGCGGCGGGGGTGAATGGGGGGAGGTGACACGTCGCTCCGACGGCACGCGCCGATTCGCGGGCCCGCCTCCTTTTTGAATGGGCCAATCGTGGCCCCGGTCTCCCGCGCCTCACCCTGGCCGGCACTAATGGACAGAGGCTCCCAGTCTGGTCAGCCGGCCAGGTATTTAAAGGGAGGTGCCGCTTGTGTCTGGCCCTGTTCCCAGCTGACTTTGTCCCACCCACCCTCCCCCTTTTTTCATGCTCGGCTAGGTTGTTTATGTTGTCTGTATTGTTATAACTTGAATGCAGGTGGGGTTAGGTGGTTGCTGTTGTTCTAAGTGAACTCGGAATGTTTTGAATTGTTCATTGTTTTGCTTTGATGGTTGAGGTTTGTTTTGCTGCGGTTTATCTGTCACAACTGTTGGGGGCTGGCGGTTTTGGGCATGGGGCCAGAATCCTGTTTGGGGAAAAGCCGGCCTGCGAGCCCCCTTTTCCCAGGCTGGGAACCCCAATAAGGGGTTTTGGGAGGGGAGGTCAGTGGGCTGACTTGCCCGGTGGGGCAGTCAGGGCGACCTGCCTCCTCCCAAGTGGCAGCGGACCACACAGTGGCTGCCGTCCACGTGGATCCGGGATCTGCCTTCTCAGGCTGTGCCCAGCATGGGCTGGGCACAGGATACATCAGCTGGCAACGGGTCACCTGATGTCAGGATTCTGCCTCCATGCTTGCCAATGCCTAATGCTGTGATTAATATTGTAATCAATAAATGTTGTGGCCTGTTTTATTCCAAACATGTGTTGCGTCATATCTGTTTCCCTGGGTTATTTAGGAGCTGGGATGGGCCCCCAAGGGTGGGGGTGGAGGTCCCAATTTTTGTGTAAGGACAGACGGGCCTCGGGTCCCCTATTGGCCTGGATCCGCAAACAGGCTACCAGGCTTAGTTGGTATTTAGACCATCAAGAGCAACACATTTGACCCAAAAGAGTATACATTATTACAGATAGATAGTCCTATGATACCTCGAGATAACAGTAAATTCTAAACCTTTTCATACAAATAGAGCTCAGAAATGTTGAATTTAACAGCAAATGCTAACCTTGCACCTGAAAACTCACACAGGCCTATTCCATATTCAAATGAAAGTTTAGACCTCAAGCTGAAAGTCTGCTTTTCTTGTCTACCTATACATTAATTGGTTTATTTTTAAAGATATGCTGTATCAAAAATCACTTCCATATGGCAAGTATGCTAGTTCACAGAACCACTGCAGCATGTAGGAATAAACTGTCAGAGAGCCAACCCCAGAGACATTATCTATTTGTTTATATATCCCAACTTCTCAGCTCCCACTGACAACAACAAAGCAGATGAAATTACAACACAAATAAAAATACATAATCACTGAGAGGTCTGAAAAAGTAAAAAAAAAATGTATAATGAAAGATGCATAGAAACCACCTGACTAAAAACAGAATAAATATCCATGGAACTAAAAGCAGCAACAGATGTATAACAAAACAAAGATACATGCCAAAGAGAAAGAGTCAGTGAGAGGAGAAAGTTTTCTGTGGGGAGACACAGACAAGGTGCCACAAGTGAGAAAGCCATCTTTGCTCCAGTGAGAGGGCATATGGAGGAAAGCCTTAAAAGCACATCTTAGCTTACAGCCAGGTTTGTGCAGAAGTATTGAAATACCTTGGTCCCAAATCCATAGGTTATAATCAGAACTTCCAATTGTACCTGAGAGTGAACTGGAAGCCAATGTGTAAATAGATACTTGAAGAAACAGTGGAATATGTTTCCTGATCTCCATGCCATCAAATAATCGAGTATCTGAATTTTTTACAAGTTGAAGCTTCTGAACAGTCTTCAAAGGTCCCCTTCCAGTAATTTCATTTAAATATGAGAAAAACATGGATATCAGTAAAAACGGCCTGCTCGTGCCTCTCAACATAGAGCTTCTGCTGGTGCACAATCTGAAACCGTTTAAAGATGCAACACAACACGGTTGTGACCTGCTTGGATTCAACTGAATGCACAGATCTAACAGAGATACACATTTCCTCTTTCAAGGGGAGTGGAACTCCATCAGGCAGAGGTTAAAACCTCAACCGCCAATCAGATGGTTGAGCCTTGGTCAGGGCCTCTGAGAGGAATTTCACGAGGTGGTGCAGATATTTTTCAGGGCCCCTTTCCTGCTGTGTTAGCCATTGTTTTCTTAAATCCACAATGGTTTTAAGCATAAGGTCAAAAAAGGTATAAAAAGTGAGGGGTGGAATGGAGTGCTTCACTGATTGTTCGGCGTTTGAGACCTTATGCCTCTATACTCCCTTCTATATGATAAAGAGTGAAAAGAGGGGTCAGAGAGAATGCACATTTGAACATCTTTATATGGTACAATGCAGATCCGGAAGAAAAAATCACATTTGAACATCGTTTTATTTAGACTATAATTCTGCAATGTGTATAAGATGAAAGAAATATAAATCAAGAGTTAAAAAATCGACTTTTAATTTACTTAAAAATGAGCTTTCCTTGCCTTTTTTGTGAAAATTTTCTAATGACAGCATCAAAATTAATTGTTCTGGCAATGTTTCATTCAATACTCAGCCTGGCCAAATCCACAAGACGTTTTTGAGACCTTGTAGACCTTTAAAAAATTCTTAATCAGCTTGAGTTTGCTAAATGCGCTCTCTGAAGAAGCTACCATTGCTGGAATTGTTAAGAGAGTCAGTAAGCTGACACAAACATTTGGAAACAGGTCACTAAAAGCACAATCCTGAGTGGGAGGGGTAATTGGGGTGGGTACAGGGACAGCGCAGCTGCGCCGCCTCCTGATCAGCTTGCTACCAGGTACAGCAAGCCAAAAATGGAATTTTAATGAAAACCCTGTGGAACTATTCCATACAGTTCCACGAGTTTACACCACCCGTGTTCCCCACCCCAGGAACTCCCCTTTTGGTACCAGTGCAATCCCTTGTACCAGGGAAACACTGCCGGCATGGCTGCACTGGCACTCGTAGATTGTGCTACTGTACTGCTCCCCGGAGCCAGTGTAAATGGCCCTGTGCTGGTGCTAGTGCCAGTTTAGCCAGCGCAAGTGGCACTAATGTCAGTGAAGGGTATATAAATTATTCTGTTACTCTGTCTATGGTATTTAAGTATTGCCCTTATAAATTTTGCCATGGACAGAGTAACAGAATAATTTATATCCGATAGTAGTCACGTCACCTGTGCCCTTGTACTGCCAGATGCCTCCTTGGACATTTCCATATTTTTAAATAAAGGAGTAATTAAACTGGCCCTCAGCTTATTAAATATAGGACACTCCATGATGACATGCTCAATAGTTTCAACTTTGTCATGTGAGCATCTAAATGTTTTATTTGCGTTTGGCACCGCCGAAGGAAGGGCATTTATTCTTGCCAAAGTAAAAGCTCGTCTGAGCTTTGGTATCTTCAGGTGATAGAAATACTTTGGCAGTTGCTTCGGAAGGGCAATACCCAAAGAGTATGCCAAGCATACCCTATGGGCCCTAATGAATGTACTATTAGAATCGAATTTCTTTACATGCCTAGTTTAACCTAGTTATTTCTATTTAGCCTAGTTATTAGATTAGCCTAGTTATTTCTATGGTCTCTGTAGTCTTTACCATATCATTTGTCATTCCTAGACATTTCCTTTTCTTTTGCAATAAATGATCCCATTGGCTAATGGGTTCATCTGCCTATATGAGTCCAAGTAAAGTAGGAACATACTCAGATTTTAAGATCTTATCTATTGATAATTCACCCAATTCAGCTCTCAGCACTATGCCTGAGACACATCTTAGAGTAGAACCATAGAATCATGGAACCATAGAGTTAGAAGGAACTATATAGGCCAACTGGTCCAACCGTCTGCTTAATGTAGGGTTAGCCTAGAGCATCCCTGACAAGTGTTTGTCCAGCCTCTGTTTAAAGACTGCCAGTGAGGGGGTGTTCACCACCTCCTTAGGTAACTGATTCCACTGTTTAACAACTCTTACTGTAAAATTTTTATTCCTAATATCCAGCCAGTACCTTTCTGCCTTCAATTTTAACCCATTATTACAAGTCCTATTCTCTGCTGTCAACAGGAACAGCTACCTGCCCTCCTCTAAATGACAGCCCTTCAAATACATAAAGAGAGCAATCATGTCCCCCCTCAATTACCTCTTCTCCAGACAAAACATCCCCAACTCCCTCAGCCTTTTGTCATAGGGCTTGATTTCCTGGCCCCTGAACATCCTTGTTGTTCTCCTCTGCATGTGCTCCATTCTGTCCACATCCTTTTTTGAAGTGAGGCTTCCAGAACTGCACACAATACTCCAGGTACAGCTTGATCAATGCAGTGTACAGCAGAACTATGACATCTTGTGATTCAGATGTTATGCCTCTGTTGATACATCCCAAGATCGCATTAGTTTTTTTCTTTCTTTTTTGCCTCATCCCACTGGCTGCTCATATTTATGGTCCACTTGTATTCCAAGATCTCGTTCACACACACTGCTACCCAGATGTGTATCCCCCATCCAGCATGCATGTCCGTCATTTTTGTTACCCAGATGTAGAACTCTGCACTTATCCTTGTTGAATTGCATCTTGTTCACATCCACCCACTTTTCCAGTGTGTTCAGATCTCATTGAATTCTATATCTTCTGATGTGTTCGCTTCTCCTCCCAATTTGGTGTCATCTGCAAATGTAATGAGTAGTCCCTCCACACCTTCATCCAGATCATTTATAAAAATATTGAAAAGTATGTCCAGAACCAAGCCCTGGGGCACCCCACAGGACACCTCTTTCCATTCAGATGAAATGCCATTGACGAGCACTCTTTGAGTGCGGTTCTCCAACCTGTTCCTTATCCACCTAACTATCCTAGAGTCCCGTCCACAGTCCTCTAGTTTACCAATCAGAACATCATGGGGAACTCTGTCAAAAGCTTTACTGAAATCCAGGTAAACAATATTGACTGCATTCCCTCGATCCAGTAAGCTCGTCACTTGATCAAAGAAGGAAACAAGGTCGGTCTGGCAGGACCTGTTGGGGATAAATCAATGCTGACTTCCAGGTGGTAACAAAATCAAGTGATTGACAAATCAGCATTAAGTCAACCATCACTTTAGATTGTCAACACTAGAAGAAATTTGCCTTGCTAATAACTATAAATCCATTGCCCATTCCTTTATACTTCCAAAAACAAATTTCATTCACTGCCTGTAACTAAGCTATTGTATAATACTGGCATGAAAATGCAGAAATGACTATGATATTAATGGTCAAAATATATGAGGCAATCTTCTAAATATCCAGGATGGGGAATTCTCTAGGGCATAGCTACTTAAAGTCATGAATTGTATCACATACTAAAACAAATACTTGCCTCATTTAATCTATTGCAGCCACAAATCATCAGCAGAGGAAAACTAAATTCAAACTTACTCTGAGGGTACATTTATTACCTACCAAGGTCATTGTAAAAGCTCAAAATGTTTACCATGTTTACAAGCAATCCTTGGAATGAAGGCGGATGAAAAAGTAGATGCAAGTACCCAACCTCCTGGACTTTTCAAAACATGGCACAATAACAATCAAAGCCCACTGTGTTTGGCTTAGAGTAATGGAGCCAAACAACTGTGCTTGGTTTATTGACTCTAGGACCTGGAGGTTGGCAACCCTACTGAGGACCAACTAGCTGAGGCCCTGCCATCCTTTCCCTTCTCTTTCCAAGCTCCTTCTTTTCTGGTATCAAGCTAGCAGGCAAACAAAAGGCAGATTGGGCAAAGTCTCTGAGCTCCAGATTCGGTCAAGTGCTCCTGGAAAGCGCTTACTGAAATGGATCCTCTCTGCTTTCACTTTCTTCCTGATGCTGGAGGCCACAAAGCACATGTGTGATAAAAAGATAAGCAGACCAGGAACCGGCAGTGATAAGGGAGAGCTTGGAGCTAGAGGTGCACCACCTGCTAGAGGTGCACTACCTGCACCTCTTGTGTGAATAGAAGTTTCACTGATAGATGGGAAAGCAGGTGGTAGTTTGCCTGGTTCCCTGTTCTAATGTCAAGCCCCTAGACCATGCCCATGTAGGTCCTGTGAGCTCCAGCATCAGCTTTTGAGAGGCATAATGTTGGTTGCTGGGGGAAGGGGGCGGGGCAGGAAATACCAATGCTCATGAGCTCCTTTGTATTTAGTTGGGTCTTGGAAAACTCCATCACACTGAACAGAAATACAGTCCGTTTTCCCTAGCCTTATGGAACGGGTTAACTGATATTTTAATATGGCTTTTTTGCTTTACTGAAGAGGACTGTATTGGATCTCTTTCATGTCCCCGTGCTATGTTACATTTCTATCATTCTGATTGCTAGTTAGCTCTCTTTGTCTAAAGCACACCCAATCAAAGCAAGAAATAATTTTTATTAAATGGCATTTCTTTAAGCAAATGCTCAAGTTGCTGTTTAATGGTGTTAAAATAACCCTGTTTTAAAGGCTAGATTTCAGTACCTATTTAAATCCAGGCAAAGAACAGGATAGTAGAACACAGAGAATATGTATTTTTACATTTAGAGGTAGGTTCTTAACAGTATACTACTAGTCTCCAAGTGATTAAGTTGCATTGCACAATACCCCTAATTTTGAGAGGTATAATAGAAGGGAACCTGCCGACATCATGTAGTAGATGAGAGGCTTTGGGCAAGTCACTCTCTCTCAGGGTTGTAGTGAGGTTGAAATGAAATTAACCCCATGTGGACAGCTCTGCAATTGTTGGAGGAAGTATGAGATAAAACAGAAATATTACATGTACTGTGATAAAATCAAACATTGCTGATAAAATAAACTGTTACTAAGATCAGTTATTTTCTGTTGACAACATTCTATAACCAATCTTATAAAAATGGAATTTTGTAGTTATGTAGATGTCATGCCAAGCTCACTGTGTTTTGAAAATACCATTTTGGAAGGAAAGGTGATTTCTTTTTTTGTAAGGGGTATTCTTCACGGTGGATTTTGCTTCGGTTTCGAATCGGAGCAAACAATAAACCGATTTAAATAGCTTTTTCATGGCAGCGCAGATTCTCCCCCCATCCCGAGGCATTTTCAATTTTTCACGGGAGAAACAGCGCACTTCTCTGCGCTGCTTACGTCTGCTGCCGCTCATGACTCACCGCTCCAAATCCGCCTAATCCCGCCCACTCTTCCCATGATCCTGTGTGTGTGTGTTTTTTGGGGGGGCATCCTGAGAGCAGCAAATCCAAGCCAAAACTCCCGTCACCCTTCTGAAGAGAGGCTGCCAGTCTGCTCTGGGTCTCCCTCCAGCTGGTGCGATCCTATGTGTGTGTGTGTTGGGGGTGTGTGTCCTGAGAGCGGCAAATCCAAGCCAAAACCCCCATCACCCTTCAGAAGAGAGGCTGCCAGTCTGCTCTGGGTCTCCCTCCAGCTGGTGCGATCCTATGTGTGTGTGTGTTGGGGGGGGCATCCTGAAAGCGGCAAATCCAAGCCAAAACCCCCATCACCCTTCTGAAGAGGGGCAGCCAGTGTGCTTTGGGTCTCCCTCCTGCCGGTGCGATGCTGTTAGAGTGGCAACTCCCCCAGCCAATCACCGTTCTTGGGGGAGGAGAAAGGAGATGTCCCGGGGAGCGAAGCAAACATTTTTTCATGGGCATCCGAGCAACAAAACACTCTTCTACTGGAAAGTACGGCTCAGAAGTGGTTTGGATTGCCTCTCTTTTAACCCGGCTTATTTTGCTCAGTGGGGGAAAACACAGATCTGGAGTGAATAACCAAAATTTGCCTCCGATGCAAATCAGCATCGAAACAGCAGCAAATCTCCGTGAAGAATACCCCTAAGGCACCCTGTGTTGTTACATGTGTTGCTTTCATTTGAACTTAAGCATTGTAGAGATGTCATCTTTTCGGAGACTCAATAAAAAAGCGCCATCAGCAGTGTGCTGACACATAATGCTAATTAAATTGTACCAAATTACTCAGCAGTAGTTCAGACAGATTTTAAAAAAACACAGGTAGAAAGAACTAATTACCCATCCATGACATATTTCGAAGTCTAATGGGAAATATATGCATTGTTGAACTTGTATAGCTTCACCTTACAGAAGTTACTTTTCCAGAGGTTAGATAAATCTCATCACTGGCCTAAGGAGAGAAGGAAAGATGACAAATGACAGTTGTTTTAAGGCATTGTATTCTTTCAAGGAAGTAAAATAAGTAGATCAGAGTCCTCTGACTTTTTGCTTGTCCTTTAATACTGTTTAATTGGAAATAGAAGTCTCTTTTCCCTCAGAAAGTTGAAGGCAGTTAAAAAGAGATACCACTGGTGGTCCTGCATATGTTCAACCTACTTTCATTTTTGATTAATGGGTTTTGAAGCATTTTGAAAATTGTAGCCAGTTCTACATGGGTTATCTGACCTGGGTTCAATGCTGTTGGGAAGTGTGTTTTTTTCCTGCTTCCCCATAGCACTGTGGTACCTTTGTACATGTCCTGGACTTTCTCTAGATTTTCTCTTATCTTTCTCAAACCTCAAAACAAGCAAACCCACAGCAAATTTTTGGAAAGATTGCAGGAAAAAAGCTAAGATGGCTGCCATATGGGTGGGAATGTTCTGATTTTCCCACTCTCATGGCAGCCCTTTTCCCTGACAGCGTTCCCATGGTGGCCATTTCCTCCGCCTGCCATGTTTTTTTTTTAAACTACATGTGGCTGAAATCCAACTCTACATTTATGTAACAGCTGTCAGGCTGATCTGCCGAGGTCCTGAACAAATGCTTGTAAAATATAGCGGGATGGTTGAAAGCCAATAAACTGAAGCTCAATCCAGAGAAGACTGAAGTATTATTGGTCAATGACAAAGCTTGAGGACTGAAAAGTCAATACATTCTGGAAAGGGGTGCAGTCCCTCTTAAAGAGCAGCTTCATAGTTTGGGGGGGGGTGTCTTGCTAAATCCTGACCTATTATTGGAGGCTCAGGTATCCTCCATGGTACAGAGCCAGCATGGTGTCGTGGTTAAGAGAGGTGGACTCTAATCTGGTGAACCAGGTTGGTTTCCCTATTCCTACACATGAAGCTATCTGGGTGACCTTGGGCTAGTCACAGTTCTCTGAACTCTCTTAGCCCCACTTACCTCACAATATGTCTGTTGTGGGGGGAAGAAAGAAAGGAGATTTTAAGCCAATTTGATTCTCCTTAAAAGGTAGAGAAAGTCGGCATATAAAACCAACTCTTCTTCTCCTCCTCCTCCTCCTCCTTTTCCTCCTCCTCCTCCTCCTCCTCACCCTTTAACAGCTTTCCTCCTGACCCTTTAACAGCTTTGGGTGAGATATTAACTACAGCCACTCCATGAAAAGCGTGATTTGGTCATGGTGATCACATCATGGGGCTGCCTTTGAAAAGTGTCTGGAAAAGCTGGTTCAAAATACAGTTGCCTGGCTGTTCTTGGGGACTAGATACAGAGATAACATCACCCTGTACTGAAAGATCTGCACTGGCTGCACAGTTGTTTCCAGGCACAATTCCAAAGTGCTGGATCTTAACTGGCTTGGAACCGTACTGTCCAGCCCACCAGTTAAGATCTTCCTCTCAAGCCTCTGAGAGATGGCTTATAAATCTCCTAAATAAATGAATAAACAGTAAAATATTAGGGACAAAAACAAATATATATATATAAATTGGTGATGGTTTCTTTTCTATGTATTCCCATATATATTGGCCAAACACCATACAAGATTTCCCAGAACATCTTTTTCTCCTTGACCCAGTTGACCTCCCAGGAAGCTGGTTTCTAAAAGCAAAATGCAACAGATCTGATGAATAAGGCTGTACTTTCATGGAGATCTGAAAATCTGAAAATGTATGCTTTAAGTCAGTTTACAGGTATATTGAAAATGCACGAGAAAATGTATTGCACCATTTATAATTATGATCTGTAGTAGTGATGATCTGTAGTAGGCTTTTCAGAAGTAGGATTACCACATCTACCATTTAACAAAAGGGGATATCTAGTATGCATAAGTATTAGTATTTCATTTGAAATGAATGTCATAGTTTTTACAAGCTTTGTTCTAGAAGGCAAAGTATAACACTCCTAGTTTGAGAAGTGCTTCATGGTCTTCAGTGTGTTTGCCTTTATGAGACTCTTTAGATATCTGTACTGACTGGGGGGTTGGGGTTCTTCTCCCTCCCATGCTGTTTTCAAGAGCTGAAACTGGGGAGACAGGGCAAGCTCTAAAATGGCACCATGTCCCCATAGTGGACTCAGATATGCAGTACTGTCTAGTTTGACCCAGAGCGCTCAATGAGGAAAGATGTTGGAGATCAATATATGTTTTTATCAGCAAGTAGCCTAGGCTTAGTGGTATTTACACTGGAGGGGTAAACAAACAAACAAGGGGAAAGGATTAACCCCCCTCCTCCAGTCCAACTCCTCTCCCTCACAGCTGCCACTACAAGAAATATGAAGAGATGGGAGATGCAGTCACAGATTTCCAATTTTTTGACTAGTAACACCCTGGTGCTGTATCCCAGTATAATGTGTATCATGATACCAATAAGGTTTTTTCTTCCTATTTTTTTAAAAAACAACAACAATCATGTTCCTCTTGCAGAACAAGATCATGAAAGCAACTTACATCATTCTCTTCTCCATTTTACCCTCACAACAATCCTGTGAGGTAGGCTGAGAATGTATGACTGGCCCAAGGTCACCTGACAAGCTTCCATGACAGAGTATGAACTCAACCCTCTTGGACCTTCCAGTATCAGAGTGGGTTGGGTGGGAACAAAGGGGCTGAGGCCCTCCCCCATCCTTGACTTTTGCACAGGGCCCCAGAATGACTAAGACTCTACCAGAGGAATGTGGCAAGCATTTTGAACCTCTCAGTTTCAGTGGATTGGTCAATGAATGATGAGGGAGAAGCACGGGCTCCAACAGAGGTCGTTGCCCTTGATACTCATGCAAGAAGATGAGGAGAAGAATTTAATATGATTTAGAAAAATTATGCCATCACACTGGCCATTTTGAATATTTATTTAGCAATAGAAGCATGTGGATTTTCATTGGTGGTTTCTCCTGTGAGGGAGCATGTAAAGTTACATGACCAAATATCAACATAGATAACAAACTGACTACATTAAATATGGGGGCGGGGATAAGTCAAATGAGAATATTTCTGTTTTCCTTTAACCCTTTCCCCCCTCCTTCCCAAATATGTCCTTAAGGTCCCACTGCCCTGAAAGATCACTTTGAGAATGTGGGTAGCTAATGCTGTCCTTCATAAAAAAAAAAAAAATTGAATACTGCCCATACAAATTTGAAACACACCACAATTACTAAGCAAATTATTCAAAAGAACCATTGCTATAAATAACATCTACAGCTTCATCAGATGCATGTTTACTAAAAAGGAAGCCCCACTTTACTCAATCAGGCTTACTCTTAATTATTTGTGGGTGTAGAATTGCAGCAGTAGTTTCTCATCTCCAAGCCTGCGATCTGCAATGCAAAATAAAATAAAAGGAAAGGTGAGACTAAAATTCAGTGCAAAGGAATGATCAACTCACCTGTAGATAACTGACTGCACAAATGGCTGCCTGCTGAGACAGTTAGTTACCTGAGAAAGGGCAAGCCACGGATGAAAGAGAAGCTTACTGGACGAAGAAAAAAAAGCCATTTTATTCTCCTATAATAGCTTTTATATCGTAGCCAGTTTTGAAAAGCAGAGCGGTTCCTAGTTTTGTAGGAATAGGTACACATACCTATTGAGCCAGGTAACCAGCAGTGTTTGGCTCTTCCCCCCCTCTTTACTCCTCCAGTTAGATGCTGAGTGAACCAACATGGGGCTGGCCGGTGGTTAACTAGCTAACAGCTCAGCATGCACCTGATCTGTGTCTTGGGATGTGCCCAAGCTGGATGGTTGAGTGGGGGCTGGGAGGCTTAGAGACCCAAAAATGCTTAGGCTGTCCCTGGCCGGAAAATGGATCACCCTAGAAACTCTTGAGCTAATATGATCAGAGACCCACTCCTGTCATACTTATTTAGTTCACATTAGCTAGTGTTGCCAGGTCCCTCTTCGCCATCGGTGGGAGGTTTTTGGGGTGGAGCCTGTCGAGGGTGGGGTTTGGGGAGGAGAGGGACTTCAATGCCATAGAGTCCAATTGCCAAAGTGACCATTTTCTCTAGGCGAACTGATCTCTATTGGGTGGAGATCCATTGTAATAGCAGGAGATCTCCAGCTAGTACCTGGAGATTGGAAACCCTAATACTAGCACTGGCCTTCTTATTGGTTCAAGGTCAACAGGAGCCATGAAGCCACTGCCCCCAAAGAAGCAACAAGGGAAGTTGCAATGAGGGAGATGAGGGGACCTATTCTCAGCTATCACACAAAGGTAAAACAAATCTTGAGTTTGCCCTGATGGCAGCTCATCAGAGACTTCCTGCATGGGACTGCAAAAACCAGAGTCTTGCTAAGCACACATGGAAGGACACAATACATAGCTTCTACTGTATTCATCCCAAAAGGACATATGCGCTGCAGGCTTGTTTTAGGATGTTGTTGTCAGGCCCTGGCCCCGGCCTGGTAGAACTCTCTAGTTAGACCAGGGCCCTGCAGGATCTTAAAGAATTCCACAGGGCTTGTGAAATAGAGATATTCCACCAGGCCTATAGTTGAGGGCAGCTACCGGTTTTTCATCAAAGCTGGGCTCCCTCCCCCTTCCTTTTTATACTGCTACCAACTAATTGTGTGGGGCCAACTAATCGTTCCTTCAGGCCAACAGTGGTTTCTGTGCTCCAGTCATGAGCACCATTGGACTTTAATTATAATTGATAAATTTATGGGGCCTTTTAATTGCCCTTATTTTATTGATTTATATGTATAGTGATTTTTTGTACTTTATTGTATTAAATACTGTGTTGTTAGCCACCCTGAGCCTGGACCTGGCCGGGGATTGAGGGTGGGGTAAAAAAATCAAAACAAACAAACAAATAAATATAGTGGGTCATTCTTTCTCTTGCCAGGTAGCTATTTTATTTAATTTACCAAAACACTAAATTTTAATTAGGGAGCAAAAGATTCAACAAAAGGGGTCACAACAATTTTTGTCATCATGGAAGATGACATTCAAAGGTAAGTGGGACAACTTTATTTGTTACATGCACAGTCTTAACTGTTGCTTTTAAACAGTATTTATTTTTTAAAATATATGCTTCTGTGTAGGCACCATAAGCATTGTTACTACATGAGTCATTCCCATACAGTATAAAAGGAGATAATCATAGTCGCCTATATATTTAACTTTTCACATTTTCACTAAAGCAAACAAAACCACTAGTTCATATGATGAGTTTTCCTCTGAGACAGCGCAGAACCCCAAAATAGATGGTCTTAGTTCTCTAAATACTAATCCCCCCCCCCACCCAGTACAGTATGGATGATCTACACTGACAGTCGGAATGGTGAAACAGGAGAAGTTATAATCAAATCCTTCCTTTTAAGCAGAGAGGTACATTAGATGAAACAAACTGCAAGCAGGTGAGTTTTACCAAGCGGATGATATTGGCCCTGAAAGAACGGCCAATGAAAACAAACATGATACTGCAAGTTCCATGTACCGAGCTACCAAACACTTCTTAAAAAAATAGCAGGACCATGGGGTGCTGTTTTCCCACCCGCTGGTCTCATGGAGATGCTATTTGCCCAACTGGGGCAAACCTACTGGCCCTGTATACAGGAAATGTATGTTTGTCTTTGTGGGGCAAATCATGGGACTGTTTTATGTATGGGAAATGGCACAAGGGAAAGGCACAGGGGGTGACTCCAATCTGGTGGAATAGCCAGCCTAATGAGGTCGGGGAAGTCCTCATGTTTTCATTGTTGTAAAAGGTGTAAAATGGAATTAAGAGTGCATTTTAATAAAGGGAATACTCTGGTAGTGAAATGGAAATGTTCAGTAAAACAAAATTGTTCAAGGGAGCTTTCTGAATAAAAGCTTTTTAAACACTTCCCCTTCCCCATTGCATTGTTTATTGGCTATACTAGACTGTTTTTATTTCCTTATTCTCTCATTTGGTAATCCAGTTTTATTGCACTGTTTGTTGTATGTTTTCTACTGGTTTTTATTGCATTGTTTTTTTAAATTCTGTAAATTGCCGCAAGTCTCAGTGAGAAAGGTAGATGGTAAACGAAGTAAGTAAATACATCCCCTGCACTGTAGTCTTAATCCAAACCAGGGCCTTGTGTTTGCCTCCTTATTTTTTTTAAAAAAAATCTGCATCAGAGCTCTGCACATGGAATTCCTAGTATCATGTCTGTTTTGGCCCAGAGGGTCATTCTCTTTCTCAAAAATAGGGTAAGTAAACCTTATTTCATAGGTTTCTTTATCCTTCGGGGTTCATCCTTGACATTCAAAACTAGGTGCAAATTTCTTCCCTCTGTCTGCGGCAACCCTTGCTCCTTCTAGCCCAATGTTCCATCCAGTCCTGAAGTGTTCACTATCAACATTATTGGGATTTTGAGAACATGTAAAAAGGACCACCACAAAATGGTAGCCATGGAGTTGGGGTCAATCACAAAATGTTGGCAAGTCCCAAGCCAAATGTCCTCCTCATTCTGTATGGGGGCTCCTTACTGATAGAGGCAATGGCTCTTCTGAAGTATCTTCTACTCGAATGCAATGATGGAAAACCAGGACTGGCGTTGGAGAACAGATGCCTTTGAGAAGAAGGAAGTAGGCACCAGAAAACACATCTATGCGCAGCATGGCACCTATTAGCACCCCATTGGGGAATCACTACAATAGAACTAAGGCGAGTGAGATCAGTTTATTTGTATATTCATTTATATTGTCAGTGGTGTCAGTTTTCGGCTTTCTTGTCACTTTCTTTGTATTGTGTACACTTGCTGTATTGTTTTTACATGCAATTTATGTAGTATTGTTGCAAACAATGTATAATTTATACAAATAATAATAATGAAAAATTCATACATTTTATGGGAAAATTCAGTGCATGAAAATAGAAAATGGTGTGTCAAGAATCACTGGTTTGATTTATGCAAGGGGAAGAGCACCACTGAAAGAGGAATTTTTAGGTAGAAAGAGGAGGGTTCTGAAATACAAAAAATAATGTCATAGAAACATTCTGATTTATATAATTTGGATTCAACTCTCCATGAGGAGAGTTGAATCCAAATTCATATCTTTGCTCACATGTAGTATTAGGGTTGCCAGATCCCTCTTTGCCACTGGTGGGAGATTTGGGGGGCAGAGCCTGAGAAGGGCAGGGTTTGGGGAGGAAAGGGACTTCAGTGCCATAGAGTCCAATTGCCAAAGTGGCCATTTTCTCGAGGTGAACTAATCTCTATCAGCTGTAGATAAGTTGTAATAGCAGGAGATCTCCAGGTAATACCTGGAGGTTGGCAACCCTATGTAGTATATGTCACTTGGTACAAATTATGCTTGTAGTATCTTTCTCTATCCACAGAAAAGATAATGGAAAGTAAGATGTTTATTCTGCGGAAACACATTCAACAACAATTAGATCTGCTAGCAGAGGGGGAGGGGGATTTTTTGCTCATTCTCCTGTTCCAGACCTCCTCCTATATGAAACCCAGCATTGATTCTTGTGGTTCTCTGTATCCTGGGCAGCAGTGAGAGAGACACAGTAGGATGCAGTGGAAGTGGGAAAGTTCTGTTCTGTGAACAGAGCTCAATTTGTGGTACTTTGGATCCAGCACCATACCTCAAGGCATCCATCTTCCTAATACTCCAGTTTTTGTGTGTGCTTTAGCATCTGTCACAGCTAGGGTTGCCAACCTCCAGGTACTAGCAGAATATCTCCTGCTATTACAACTGATCTCCAGCCGACAGAGATCAGTTCACCTGAATAAAATGGCTGCTTTGGCAATGGATTCTATGGCATTGAAGCCCCTCCCTTCCCCAAACCCCGCCCTCCTCAGGCTCTGCCCAAAAAACCTCCCACTGGTGGCAAAGAGGGACCTGGCAACCCTAGTCACAGCAGAACTCTCAAGTTATCTTGGATTATGATTATGGTTATAGATTATCACAAATCCTGATTTTCCCTCCCAAATACTAAGGGTTTTTCTCATCATGATAAATGAAATCTTTGGCAGCAACTGGCTAAATTCTGGAGTTGGTGGGAGTATCCAGGTACCATTGGCTAAACTGCTATAATCCTCCAAAAGTGCAAGTCAGGAATAAAGGCCTAGAAAAGTGGGGCAGAAATAGCAAGGTCCTGACAAAGGAAGAGGTAGGAATATGAGAAGATACCATACCAGGGTATCAAGTTGGAATAACCAGGCAAAACGTAGGCAGGAGGCCTACAGTATGCACTTTTACTGTACAATTCCCTTGCTGAAATGACATAAGACATTGAGTATAATCAGAGGCAGCATGAACCTTTTCTTCCTGAACTATAATTGACTGTACTTCTACCTTCACTTGTCAGCTTTGCTTACCCACTTCTAGTTGTCACCAGCCTACACAGTGTTTTATGAATCCTGGACTTTGGCATGCATGCCAGTACGGATGAATAACTCCTTTGATTAATGCAAGTAGTACTCTAAGTAAACACCCATTTCTTAAAATGGCTTTCTGAATAAATAGAAGAACCAGAGACTTGGAAGCTCTTCACCTGTTAAGAATTCCCTGCCAATTAAGCCTGCATGCTTTTTGTCTACTTTAATTTTACCCTTCATCTGATAATGTCGTTCTGCAAAGCACTGATAGACTTCAAACACTTCACTTGATGCTGATTTACTCATACCATATATTTAATTGCAACTCAAGCTTCTCAGGTTCACATTGGTTTAAACATATCTCTCCAATGTGACAGTAACATTGTTGAGGAATTCCCATTTTTCATTCACTAATACATTTTATGGGTGAACAATTGATTGTCATTCAAATTGATTGTTTCACTTAGACTGTTAAATGAATGACATCTATTAGTGCCTTTTTGCATCCACAATCCAAACCTCAAAATATCCAGTTCAAGGGAAAGGAAAATATTTATAATGATATAATTTCTGCCTTATGCAAACAACCACATTTTGAAGCCTGGAGAGGTTTTCAAAAACTTATTGTTCTTGGTTTCAATTAATGTAATGGGACCTTGAGTTTTTCCATTGCCCCTGGATATACCAACTTAATGAATGCCAATAATTTCTGAGGAAATTATCGTTGCCAAATTATGTGATAGATGGTAAGGTGTTCTAGTTATAGTCTTGTCAATTAAGTATTTAGAGACACAATTTAAGACTAAAAAAGCTGCCTGCAGTTATGCATGGTTAACCTCCTATGTAAATGAAGGGATTTTGTGCACTAGACACAAGACTGCAACACTCCAAATGTTATTAGCACATGTATCGAGTATATACTTTGCCAGACACCTAGGAAATGCCAGTCTGGCCAAACATATAATATTAACACTCCGTGCCCAAAATGTCATTGTGCAAACAGAAGGCACTTCCATACGAGGCGGAAGGGGTTAATAATTTCTGCTGATCTGTCCCCTCCAGGCTGCAGCCTGGTACTGCACTGCATGTCATTCTAGAGGATCACTCAGATATTGAGGGCAATATTTCAGGGTCACAGAGTGCTGTGGTAGGAACTGGGATGGGACAACCCCTTTGCATAAATACAACACTGCATATTTAGATCCAAGCCTCTGTCAAACAAATTGCTTAAACACTAGGCATTACCAATTATCATTATTTCTTCCATCTATCTCTTTGGGTTTTTTTTTAACATGACAATTGATTCACATGTAACATAGTTTGTAGGGTTAAATAATTAGATGTAGTTATTTTATGGCGTGGCATTTGCACAACATATAACAAAAACGTCTGTCAGAACATGTTAAACCAAAGTTCATTTCAAGATGCATTCCTTTTGAGGTTTGCCTTAGAAACAGATAATAATCCTTTTCATTCTTTTATTTTTTTCCAACATTTGTCTGGTCATCACCCAGGCGCATTCTCGCCCTGGCTCTGTGGAATGGAAGGATGGTGCCCTTCTTGCCCCAATTCTGTAGGCATGCTCAGACAATCGTTTTTCAGGTACGCTTCGGTCCATCATGCGGCTGGGTAGTAGATCATTTCTGTGGAGGGTACAGACATTGGCTGCTGATGTTTTAAGTATCTGTGAAGCTTATGATTTTATTATCTTGGATGGCTTTTTAAGTGATTTTAAATTGCTATTTACAGTGAGAAAGGTGGCTTAATCCATGCAGATTAATGGAAAATGGGGCCAGGTTCAGAGAGGGAATAGTCTTCTGCACACCTAGGGCCACCAGGATGGTTTAAATGGAGGGGAGTTTAAAAACGGAGAGGAGTTACACCTACTATGAGTGGGATGGAGAAGGGAGTGGGAAAAAGAGCCAGGTGAGATCACATACCCAGACATAGCTGGGTTGAGTCTCACATACCTACACCCACTGCTAGGGTTATGCAAAAAATAAAATTAAAACAAATTAGTAAATTTCTGGTTTGGGTTTATCGAGACCAATTTTTTTTTGCAAACCCGGAAAAAGCCGAATATCCATGCCGGTAAAGGGATATTCAGCTTTATTTCTGAGTTTACTGAAAAGGCCCATTTTAGTCTATGGGGATTTTTTTTTCAAAGCTCCTGTGGGGGCATTTTTGGAGATAAAGTTCCCAAATGTTCAGGGTCGCTTCAAGGGACTCTCTTTGCATAAACCCCAAAGTTGGGTGAAGACTGGGTCAGGGGGTCCAATTTTATGGGGTCCCAAAGAGGTCACCCCCTCCATAGAAAAGCATGGTAAAGTTTACAATGCTTTTCTATGGAGAAGGGGGTCGACCCCTTCAGGACCCCATATAATTGGACCTCCTGACCCAAACATTACCAAACTTTGGGGTTCATGCAAGGAGAGTCCCTTGCAACTACACTGCAAATTTGGTGACTCTATTTCAAAAAATGCCCTCCCAGAAGAATTTAATAGTACTTACTTTTCATAGTCTATAATGGCCACTTCCTCACCAAAGAAGCATAGGAAAACTCAGTTTCCCATGAATGCTTGCAATGGGCCTGCACAAAGCTATAGCTAGCTACCCCTACCAAGGCTCCAGGCACCCCAGTTAAAATGCCATAGGCTTGCCAACATGCATTCCAACAACTTAAATTTCTAGATTGCAGTAAACCTGTCAATTGTTATTTTTCTCACTGTATCCCAAACCTTTAATAGTCACTCATCCTGAAAGTTGTGTTTCCAATATTGTGCAGATTTCTAAAATGGATAAATCAATCAATCTGGATTTTAAGAAACAGGGGTGGGTCTTTCAATCTAATCTGATACTTTATAGTGACTTAATTCAGTTAGCAGTCTTCACAAGTTGTGCAGTCTTCACAAAGGCAAAGAGCTTCCTGTTCATTACAATATTATTTGTTGTGCAGTCTTCACAAAGGCTAAGAGCTTCCTGTTCATTACAATATTATCATTTATTTTTCTTGATTTTATCCAGCTGGGCTGATATTTAGTCAAGTGTTCTTCTTTCTCTTATCTTGTACAGACATGTTGACCCTGTGTGACATCCCTGATTTCATCTTCTGGGAATAAAATGTAAAGAGGGACACTATCAGCATATCTATAAATAGGGCATATGCTGGCTAGACAATGCTAGACCTACTTTCAGATGCACATTGTAAATTGTTAGAAGAAAGGAGACAGTGAAGAAAGAGTTTAGAAAAAATGCACAGGTTTTAAAAATAGTCATTACAAATAGTTTTACCACCCCCCCTATCATTTCCTTGTCAGTACCTCCAACTAAATGGCAGCAGTAGTTATTGGAGAACAGAGATGGATTTTTTGTGAAATATCAGATTATTATTGGTCCATCAGATATAAAAGACTCAATTATAACCTCTTTCCAAGAAGCTCTACCTATTAATAAAAAAACCAGAAGATGACTAACAGTGCGATACTATTCATACTTACCTGGGAGAAAACCCCACTGAATACAATAGAACTGAGAAAATTGCATAGAATTGTGTCCCACGTCTCTTTGTTGTCAGCTCCGAGAAACAGGAAGGTGAGGAAGATCCATCTCCACAAACTTCTTGTACTGACTATCAGTTTATACAATCCAACCCACAGGTTTATGGGAAAACCAGCGAGGTCTGAAGCCATCTTCAGTGGAGACTGAAAATGCCCCAGTCCTTCTATGTATTCATGTACATGTATCATGAAAACAAGCAATTATGTGTCTGATTGTTGTGATGTCACATATGACCAGAGAGATACAACTACTGCTAGAACTTTGCTAAGGAAGGAGCAGGTTGCTGTGCAAGATTGCTATGCAGATTATAAAGTTTGTAAAGACACAAAGCCAACTATGATCATAGCAAGTGCACTAGGGCTGTTGAATTTAAAAAAATTCGGTATAGTTCGGATTCGGCCGAATTTGGCCCATTTAGATTCGGGATATGCCGAAGTCCGAACTCCCCCACTTCAGATCCGTTCAATTCGGCGGGAATTCAAAGTTCGGAAAAAAAATTTGGCCGAATAAAGCCATTAAAAACACAATTGCGCCTTTCCGTGGCTCGGGGGGGGGCATTTTTGGGGTTAGAGGTCCCAAACTTTCAGCAGAGCTTCAAAGGACGTTTATTGAAAGACTCCCCAAGTTTTGTAAAGATTGGGTCAGGGGGGGCTGAGATATGGGCCCTGAAAGGGGTCCCCCCACCCTTAATGTGCATCTCTCAGCAGAGCTTGCTGCCCACGCACAAAGCTTCCAGCCCCGACAACAGTTTGCAAAGCAACACAACCTTGTAAAACAACACCTTTGCAACAGGGAAAACCAGAAGACACACAACTGAAACCTCCCCCCTCAAACCAGGGAGCGAGAGACTCGAGGGGGAACACACACCCCAGGCAGAACCGACGAAAGCCCCCTTTGGCTTCCCCCCCACCCACAGAAACTGCTCCCTCCCCACACACACACAGACTCTGCTTCCCCCCCCACACACACACACATACACAGGAGAAAAATTATAGATTAAAGCCCCCAAAGGGGTCTTACTGTGGCTGTCTTCTGTTGCATCAGGAGGGGCTGGGCAGGACTTGTAATCCAAGATGATTCCAATTAGGCACGGGTCGTTTTGCTCTGGAGAAGATGCACACAGGATCGGCTGATCCATTCATCCCAATAGCGAAAAGAGGAAAGGGGAAAGGGGAAAGGGGAAAGCCCATATCTCGGGACCCCCTGACCCAATGTTCACAAAACTTGGGTGGTCTCTTAAGAACACTGGTCTGAAACTCCGCTTAAAGTTTGGGATCTGCACCCCCCAAAATGCGCCCCCTGCAGCCACGGAAAGAGAAAAGGGGGAAAGCGATATTTCTGCCCCCACTGAACCCATCTTTACAAAACTTGGGTGGTATCTTAAGAATAATTGTCTGAAGCTATGCTGAAAGTTTGGGGGCTATATCCCCAAAAAAGCGCCCCCTGCAGCCACATAAATGGAAAAGGGGGGAGGGAAAAGGGGGAGAGCCCATATCTCGAGACCCCCTGACCCAATGTTTACAAAACTTGGGGGGTATCTTAAGAAGCTTCATCTGAAGCTCCACTGAAAGTTTGGGGTCTGTACCCCCAAAAATGCACCCCCTGCAGCCATGGAAAGAAAAAGGGGGGAGCCCATATCCCGGGACCCCCTGACCCAATGTTTACAAAACTTGGGGGGTATATTAAGAAGCTTCATCTGAAGCTCCACTGAAAGTTTTGTGTCTGTACCCCAAAAAATACGCCCCCTGCAGCCACAGAAAGGAGCAAATGTGCACAAGCACCCCCCACACACACACACGAGGATTTCGCTCTCTCTCTCCCTGGCCGGGCCGCACATCAGCTGATTCCTCCAGTACTCAATCCTGACTGATTGGCCAGAAGAAGACCCAGCTTGGCCACCGATTGGCCGGGGGAGGAGAATGCTGCTTACTGATGGTTATGCTGCTTACTGACGGCCCCGAATTTGCCGGATTTATTCGCGAACTCCCGAACTCGCTGAATTCGGCCCCCCCAGTTGCCCGCCAGTTTTGAGTTCGGTTCCTCCCGAACTAAAAACCACCGAATCAAGGGAAATTCAGCTGATTTTCAGTTCGGGCCGAACCGAATCAACAGCCCTAAAGTGCACAGAGTATGTACTTCCATATCAACAAACTTCCACTAACTTTTAAAATACCAGGCTTTGTCAAAACTAAATAGTGGGATTTTTTTTTTTTTAAAAAAATGCATGACTACAATTTTCAAATCTGACAGAGTTCTAGAAGAAGCTTTTTCCTTGTTAGATTGGCTAGCAGCCTTATTTTGTTTTGCTTTTGTGTCACAGGAGCCTGGCTGTCTTGATAAGACTTACCTGGAGTCATTTGCTTTGCAGGTTCCACAGCATGCCTGTTTGACACTTGAGGAATACTATTATCATCAGTGTATAGTTTGACCATTTGGGGTCAGTTGAAAGACTTCATAAATTGTAGGGTTGCTGACAAAAATGTCTACATAGTTAAGACACCCTGCAGTAATCCCTGGATACAGTAATTCCTGGATTCTACTTCCCATGTGGTTTGACCAGATTGAATAGTAAGTACAAATACTAACTCAGCACATACCACTTGATTGGTGGCACTGGTATGTGTAATTGCTATGTGATCTGACCAACATATATGTAAAGACAAATCAAGACAACACTGAAGTGATCTGAATTCCCAAAGATGCAGAAGTGATTGTTGGTGGTAATTACAGAAGTCTGATATTGTCCTAAAAGACATCATATTAGGGTTCGATGAGACATCAAGTTTTGCTTTGTCCATTGTGTTGGTTGAGAAATTTATTCCAAGTCTGCTGACGTTTGGATAGGATCCACAATTTTTGCACATTCTAGAATCCAGATTGGATTTGAGAGTGTGGAACATCCTCTGTTCATGCACAATGTGGCACAGGTTTTCAGACTGTCCTAGGACCAGCTTTGTTAATGCATGGCTGATGGCATCATTGGCCTTCCACTGCGCTGCACAATGTGTAGAGAGGCATACATATCCAGAAGCGTTTGGAGAACTCAATGCTGCACAAGATCAATAACACTGGGAACACTGTGATGTGCCTGAAGCTTCAGAAAGTTTAAGGTTAGGCTTAGCATGCCAAGTGTTAGATATAGACTTCTACCATAAATCGGGTCTCATATATTCAGGTGAAACTTCAAATAAATGGATGGAAACCAAGGTATTCCTCATAATCTGTAAACACTTCTAGGGCTGTTGAATTTTTTTTTTGGTAAATTCGGATTTGACAAAATTCGGCCCGTTTTGATTCGCGCCGTGCTGAAGTCCGAACTCCCCCGCTTCAGCTTCCCGAAATTTGGGTGAGATCCAGAGTTCGGGGAAAAATTCGGCCCCCCCACACGCCTTCAGGGGGCTTCCCTGAAGGCGCACGGGGGTGTGTGTGGAACAGGTCTGTGCCTCCTGGCCGGGAGGCGCAGATCTATTTAAAGCCCCCCCCCGAGCGCCTTCAGGGGATACCCCTGAAGGCGCGCGGGGTGGTGGTGGAATAGATCTGTGCCTCCCAGCCAGGAGGCACAGATCTATTTAAAGGGCCTCCCCACGCCTTCACGAAGCTTCCCTGACGGCGCGTGGGGGGGGGGCTTTAAACAGATCTGCGCCAACCCCGAATCTGCTGAATTTATTCGCCGAACCCCCAAAGTCGGCGAATTTGGCTCCCTCGTTTCCCCCCTTTTTTGAGTTTGGTTCGTCACGAACCGAAAAACAGCCGAATCCAACCCTGGCCTTACTATCATCACCTGACCATGCCAGGTTTTATTTCAGATGGAGTTTCAACACCATGGAATCCACCAGAAATAAGATGATCCTGGCTATGCCTCAGCTGGAATCCATGAACCCAAACTGACACAATTTAGCAGGATTCTTATTTCCTATTTTCTGACTCATGATTCGAAAAACAAATTCACATACATACCAAGACCCTTTTCAGCCATGGAATATATTATGTATGTGGGTAAAATCAGCTTAGTTTCCTCCAATCACTCCGGATAAAGCTTCAGATTCACTGACTGGGAGAATTTTACTTCCTCGTTTTCTTTGTAACCTTTATTTGAACTTCCTTTTAAAAAGTGCCAATGACAAAAAGACAATTCTCACAGGGTTTGTTTTAATGATATTTGAAGATTTTTTTTTGTGTGTGTGTGGGGGGGTAGCATTGTTTCCAGCTCAGCAGAGCAAATCATCACTCTTCCTTTCTGAACTTTCTAAGAGCAGCACGAGATGGCACTTATGGCAAGAAAGTGCACGACAGAAGTGAAGATCGAAGAAGGAAGGTGGGGGATGAACCTGTGATTTATATTAGGGTATAAATGTTTTATCATCCATCACATTGCAATGGTGCATTAACCCTGTTACATTTCACATCTCAAGAATGATCTATTAATTAGCTGGAGGTTTCTAATTTAGACATTCAATATATGACCAGGCTGCAACTGGAGGCAGAATTTAGCAGATAATCATCCTTAATATAAGCAACTCCCAAGATATTTTTTTTTCAAATAGAGTCATCATGAATGCATATTCAAAAAGTAATTTCTGAGCAATAAGGATTTAACTTTTCTTTAAAGGCTCATAATTGCTACCTTTAAATTACATTATAGCAATTGAGTATGATTATTATAGTGGTGTGGTATTTTTCATGGCTCTTCATTTCTAAACCAGAGGGCACTGATAGGGCATTTACAAGACATCTTCTTTTAAAACTAGAGGGCATCTAAAAGGCATTTGCAGGACAGTTTAATTATACTGTTTAGTTTTAGTTAGTTCTAATTCCAAGCAGAATTTGGGAGGCAATTCTAATCAAGATTAGCCACTGGTGTTACATGCCAGGATACTTCATGCAAGGCATGGTTTACTAAAATATTGGGACAGGACTGTTGCAAACCTTTTTGAAAGTAGAAAAAAAATACTTAAACATACCACCTTGACTGTGAAAAGAAAGCAGCAGTACAGAATAGCAGCTCATATAAAGAGTTAGATCTTCTTCACCAAATGCTCTCATGAATGCTCTATCCAGTATGGATTCCAGTCCATCTTTATGATTCAAGAATGTTTTTATTCTGGATTAAATTAATATGATCTTTTTTTATTTTGAAAAAAACAACAGCAACACACCAATAGCAGCATCCACTCTTTTTCAAGTATGGATGTAAGCATCATTCTATTATCTGATATTTATCTTATGGTGTGCAGAGCAGCATGCACATTATGGGCATAATACAGGCAAAGTTAAACCCATTTAAATCCCACTGATTTAAAAGGGGGGAATTAACTAACATGTTTAAATCTCCCATTGACATCAGCAGAGTTTAAAAATTGCTAAACTTTGGCTTGCTGGCACTCAGCTGTGTGCGTCCTCCATCATTATGCACTCTATGCTACCCACAAAGTGCCAAGCAAATGTAAACGCTGTTTCCATATTATAAGTAGGAAACCTTAGCTACTGTATCCCAATTCTTCATTCTGACAAAATTGATAGCTTAAAAATGGTAAAGATACTCAAATGAAAGAATGTACTTAAGGCATTTTTCTCTGGCTTATCCAGTCCTTTCATTAAAGGAATGGAGAACATATATTATCATTTAGAAGACCTACATATCAGAGGGTCATTCAAAGAGAGATGTTGTGCACCTTGCAAATTCAAGAGTGGTTGTATGGCAATACTTTGACTAAGGTTTTCCTTTATGTGTTATGCCCCATGTTTTACACTGTAATCTTTAAGCAAGTGTAGACATATATTTGGAGAGAAATGTCTACCATTCGAAAAAATATCCTTCTTACTTTGCTTGCTTTTGTGAAGTTTACCCATTTGATTCCAAGACAGCAGATTGTATACTTTTTTTTGCCGTTGGTGCAGAGAATCAGCATGGGGCTCTGGTTATGTGTTCTCCACCTTTCTGTTGTTGTGGCATATTTTTAGATGTTTCATAGCGCTTCATACCACACTGTTGCCTCATCATAGCATCTGACTTGTCTGCAGTTCTGAATAAATTCCTTGTTAACCTTTATAAACACCTAAAGTGAGTAATTCTATCTCATCACAGCACACGTTAGTGGGAGGAAGCATAATTTCAAACGACAACCTGATTTTACAATGCCAGTTTTTAAAACGCTATGTTAAATGCTAAAGACTCGGGGGGGAAAGTAAGGTCTTCTGCTGTGCTTAGCCAGAAATAACACTGAAAATAAAATGAAAAGGGGCATACCTACATATATGCATTTTGGATTCTGAAGTATTTGGAATTCACCAACTGCTGTATTCTGTATTTTGTAAAAAAAAAAAATCTGAATTTCTGAATCCAGATCTTATATCCCTGGATATGCTGAGTAGTTCTGGATATTTGGAATCTCATTAGTTCTTATATAAAGTAGTCTGTACTGCCTGGGAAATGAAAGTGAAATATCTTCCCCAGACAGCCTATGACGAAGAGTTCCAGGGCAGTGCACTGAGTGCCCCCTCTGGTATTGCCCTGCTTTTGCCATGGAAGGGGAAACTGGGGTGAGAGCAAAGACTGAAATTGATGTATGTCTGCTCTTATGGAATCCCAAAACAAACACAGATGTTAGAAGGCACTTTCATATCGGTCCCTTCTGACTGAAAGATAGGCATAGCTGCTTCGTAACTCTCTGCTGTCCCTTGGCCATTTGCAGCCGATCAATGTGGTGTGTGGCTGAAACAATCCTCCTTGTGCTCCTTTCTAAGCCCGTCATCCTACATTTGATTCCCACTATATCCTTTAGTGTATAGTTTTACTTAATATTTCAAAATAAGACTTATGATCCTACTAATCCTAGATAACTTATATTTTAGACAGCAAATTTATATTTAGTTTAGGCCCCTTTGGGGGTACATTAGGCAGAAGGATAAGGTTTACTAAGTAGATTTAGATGGACAGTCTTTGTTGTGCCCCTGACAATCTGCTGGCTCTTTGGGGTTGCCACATGCACTGGGAAAGAGTCAGGGGATGAGGAAAACATTTTAAAAGTTGCTTGCCTTGTTTTCACTAAGAAATTGATGTTTCATATGAACCTTAATGGAATTCCTAATGTTTGGGAAATTAATGTTTTAGAATTCCTAATCTGAAGGAGTGTTGTATAGTGGTTAAGGTGTTGGACTAGAAACTGGGAAACCCAGGTTCAAATCCCCACTTGCGCCATGGAAGTTTGCTGGGGAACCTTGGGCCAGTCACACTCTCAGCCCTGACCCTGGCTAGTATTTGAATGGGAGACCTCCAAGGAATACCAAAGTCATGATGCAAAGGCAGGCTATGGCAAACCACCTCTGAACGTCTCTTGCCTTGAAAAGCATACAGGGTTGCCAGAAGTCAGCTGTGACTTGGCAGCAAAAAAACAAAAACCTGAAGTAGCAGAATTCTGAATTGCAATCTTGACACTGCTGCACATCCATAATAGAATCCCTAATTTTTGGTTCTTTCGTGTTTTTTCCTGAGGATACATGGAGACCAAATTGTTAGTGTTGGACTGACACAAGAACATGGGTGAACCTAGTCTGGCTTATAGAAACTAGCCTAGGTGGGTTTTTTTTTTTTTTAAATGACCAAGCACCCTTTAGGATTGGCTGTAGTTCAGTAGTAATGCATATGCTTTGTGGAAAGATGGACCCAAGTTCAACAATTGGCATCCCCCAGTTTTTTTAAAAAAAAGATCATAAGAGATGAGCTAGGAAAGACTGCTACCATGGAAAGACTCTGGCACCAGAGAAGATTGTACTGGGCTACTGTAAGCAATGGTCTAACTAGATATAAGGTGGCTTCATATATCCATGTTCAACTAATTTTTAATGTTCACACCTAAGTCCTTAATTATGGCTCCTATAAAAATGGGTGACCGCTAGCGCTGTGCATATTAAGTTTACTGAACCGAAAATAAACCCGAAAATAGCTGTTTCGGCTTTTTTCAGATTTAATTTCAGCTGAATAGGAAAAGCAGGGATCTCAGCAAAGCTGGATAGCCAATTCCTACGTATTTGGCTTTTTTGACTATTCTACTTTGCTCAGATTCCTGGCTCTGTGCCTTCTCCCATTTTTCTGTCTTTTACTGGTTTTGTTTGGGAAGGGATGTTGTCCCTTCCCAGGACCCCATAGTTGGGGCCCTTTTGAGGTAGGGGTTGTGCAATCAGAGCCATCTTGGTCAGACCAAACTATCCATCACCTTTCAGTGGAGTAATCTGGATAGCAGAAGGGTCATTTAAAAGATGGGGCTCATTCAGTCCTATCTGGAGGGATATACCCTCCAAGTAAAAAACATCACCTTCAACAGTTGCTTATTGGTCTTCTAAAGAAGACTCCCTCACTGGCGTGGATGAGCAGTCTCCTTCAGAAGAGCCACCTTGGTCATGACTTTGGTTGGCTCTGATATCATCCCCCCTTATGAAAACCTATTCTCAAAACTGAAGGTTGCTCTGAGTAGCATCTTCATTTCCCCTACTGTAACCATCTTTTGAAATCAGATTTTTGATGACTATATTAAAGGACTGTTTACAGGATGTCACTTGCCACCAAAAGAAATGTTTTCTGTGCCTTATTTTTCTTGCATTTAAGCTGTTTTCCTCAGTTTGGCAGCTAATTTGCATGGCCATCATGTTATGCGACCCAGTTATGAATGGAGCCACTAGCCTGCTTTGGCTCTTTCTGCCAGTCCTCAGCAATACTGACCTTCTGAACCTGAAAACCAATTGACAGCTTGGCTCTCAGAAACACCTCTGGAGGATGGGGGTGACCACTTTGTGGGCCCATAAAGTTGTAACCCCCAAACCAAACTTAACCAAACTTTGGTGCCCGTCTAAGGAGAGTCCCTTGCAGCTATGCTGCAAATTTGGTGACTCTACCTTGAAACACCCCCCCCCCTGGAGCCTTGCGAAACATTCCCACAGACTATAATGGACCCAATTTTTTCGAGAAACCCGGGAAAAAGGCTGAAATACCAATTTACCAGTATGGGTATTCGGCTTATTTTGGTTTACCCCCTAAAATTGGGACCAATAAACCTGAACCCGAAATTTACCGAAATAAATTCAATGCCCTAGTGATCACTCCTAAGTGATCAGATCCACATTGTTTGCCTTGCCCCTTTAAGACGTTTCTGACAGTATTTCAGGTAGGTCAGCAAACCAGTACCACAAAATTTTCAATATTGCTGAGTTAAGAAGCATGGTCAAGTAGAACCTTATTGGAAAGTATAACAGTATTGACTGAATCCATTTATATTTATCAGAATGCTGTGTATGGGTAGAATGTGTTTAGTGTAACTGTGGACTTAATGGGGCTGCCTTAATTTCACTAATATCTATTTTTGTCATATTTCTCATTAAAATATCTCTCTTATTCATGAGCAAAAATGAAAGCCACCATATTCAAAATTAACAAACTGATCCCTGAGACTGTTCATCTACCTGAAGGATTAATCAATGAGTGATTTAATTTCAGTTAAACATGAGATCAATATTTTAGAAAGTCCTAGTAATATCTTTGCAATATAGGAATTTCATCAGAAGGAGTAAGAAATTTGCTAACAATTAAGGGAGACAAGGATGATTTAATACTTGAAATGGCAATGTGGTTCTGTTGTCATTTAGTTGTATGTTGATATGGCAGGTAAGACAGAAGAACTTGTACCAAATAGTGCCTTGGACATATCAGACGTTTTTCGTAAGCTCTAGGGTCTTTGTGCAAGCAGAAATGTGAAAAAAAAAAAACCTCATGCTAGCACCTTGAACTAAGTTAAGCACAGTGTCTCCTGAACGGCTTTCCCGCTTGTGCAACATGCTGTGCAAGCAATTTCTGGGCATTATAAAATATAGGGAGGAAAGCACTAGGTATTGCACAAGAACTTCTGCAAACAGAACTGCAATACGTCTGTTTATATTTCTGCTTGTGCATCGCTGGATCCACGCCAGCATGTTTAATAGGATCAAAATCAAAATTTGGCCCAAACATTTAAATGGACAAACATGTACACAGTATTGACTTACATAGGAGCACTGGAATGGGTGTATAATACTGGTAATGGCAAAACATATAGGTAACTCAGTCCTGTACATGTTTACACAGTAAACATTTCCCATGGCACCTATTCCTAAGGAAATGTGTCTGGAAGATTCTTAGTGCTCTGAGCACCAGTCTGAAAGTTCATACATGCAATAAGGCAAGGATGAGAAAAAGAATGGCAACAGCAGAAACATGGAAGTGATACAGCTGTAATATTAAAATTCCTCTAATTTCTGCTTACAAACAAAACTCATATGAAAAGTCAGTGATTCTTAGGGCAAATTTCAACATAACAAGACAGAACTGTACCACCCCATGCATGCTTATCAAATCTGGTTCTTAGTCTTTCAGCACAGGAGATAAGTAGTGAAAGGAGGAGACAAGGTTTTGCATTGATAGCTAAACATTATCCCTGGCTTGTCCCATTCAGTTTCTTCTGAGAATCTAAGCAGGCATCAATTTGTCCTCCTTGCTTAATTTTTAGTTACTGTTCTCCTTAACCAAACTGATGGAAAATGTACCATGCCCAAAGGCTGCATTTTCTAAGTCAGTGATCTAGAATTTGGCTCCCTGCAGACTTTCAGAGGAACTTCAGCTTTATTATCTGTCCCACAAAAAGGATCAAGGAACCCATCCAAGAAATTAAAAAGGCGATTTCGGGCCTGATCCAACTTCTGCTGCATTCAATGGGCGTATTGTTGTCGGAATCAATGAGGAGGAGGATCTAGCCTATATAATTCAATGGTACATGCACAGTTTTCAGTTCCTGTAAAATGGCTTTCAGTATTTTCTAGTAGCTACTTTTTAGAGCCAACATTCAAACTGGCTGTTGCAAATTTCAAAATTCCTATCCATTTTAAACTCAAGGTACTGTTCTGACATTAAAAACCCTTATGGCATGCTATGCTCAACTTTGGCCCTTGAAGTAAAGGCCAAAGCTGCCATTATTATTTTTTCACCACACATAACTTCTCTCTCCATATACATGCAGACTCATTTACACAGTGTGTTGGCACAATTAAAAGCCCTTTTTGAGTCTGCTGTCTTTGCAGTCTTTAATTTTTTACACAACCTAAATAGTATGACAAAGGTTTTAAATGTAACATGAATACTCCATCAAGTTAGGGGGGAAAAGATTAAATACATTCAACATCTAAGGAGATATTACAATATCTAAATCAACCTCTGGAATACTTCAGTTCAGAAATATTCCGCTAATACATAGTACCATAACAAACCAAATTAAAAATATTACTTATGTTTGGAAACTACTCATCTATGCATCAACCAGTGTTGGTCACATGCATATACTTTGCATTTTATATTTTTGCATCTAGTTTGCACCTGTCAATATTACTTGTGTCTTGAATTAATATATATAAATTAATTCAAGACTCGAGTAATATATATATTTAAAATACAAAATAGCAATTAAGAGTTTGCATTAGCAATTCCTACCACTTACAAGCTTTTCAGTTTTAAGTTGGGCAAGGAAGAGTCTTTAAACTCAGTCCTTTGGATTAGCTCAGGAACTCTTCAAAGCTCAAGGTCTCTTCAAAGACAGGTCCTCATCTCCAGTGTTTCCCTTTAGGGCTTACTAGGGACAACAGTACTGTTTTATTTCAGGAATTGGGATTCAAGCTTCTCAGAAGGACACTGAAAAGCACTTTCAGCAAACTATGGAGCTTCCACCCTTGCCCAGATAGAACACTCCTGCAGTGTTTACCTCTAAAAAAGGACCTCGTATCTGGACGCAGGTTCAGGAACCGCAGGTCTTCTCTGAACCTGACTAAACATTTTGTACTATGTATTACATTAATACTACTTTATTCTAATATGAAACGTAAGGAACTTTGAAGTGCTCAAAGTGTAATTTAAGTCTCCTTGAAAGCAACTTCATAGTGCCAGAGCAACTTCATGGAAATGAAAATGAAACCCTTGGAATAAACAAAGACAAATGTATTCCAGCTACAGGAACAGAGGCAGAGGCTATCTGCTCATAAACATATTTACTTACAGGCTTGTCCTACTGACCCTCTACTGTTTGTGTAATTTCTGTGGTGAGAAACTGAACTCTCTGAAGCCATTTGCCTTTGTTTATTCCAAGCGCTTAGTTCCACTTCAGAAATATTTTGGTTAACAGTTTCTTCTAAGTGTCCTGTCACCATGAACTCATTTTGCATTCACAGCAAAAAAGCTTACTGCTCTGGCTGAATTATTTTTGCATTCAAGTTGTTCCCACAAGCATTTGTTTAGATGTTCTGCTTTAATCAGGCATTAATTAAGATTTCACAAGTGGACATTACAATTTTTAATGATACATTATATCAGGACTTTCAAACATCATTGGGCCAAATTTATCCTTGTGCAAAATTCATAGCCGCCAGAACTAACATACATAAGCGAAGAAAAAACTATTTGCTAATAAAGGGATTCCCAGTTGCTTGAGTGTCATATTCCTATATTTGTTGAAAAAGGGTGGCTATGGCATGTGTGCAGCTCCATGTATACATCGCTGCTACAAGATCATGGCCATAAGTGGTACCATGCACACAGGGAAGCATATATAGAGGTCCCTCGCATACAATGAATTGTTTAGTAAAACACTGAGAGCTCCTTGCATGCATTTGGCACATGGAACCAGTCCCAGTGCTTGAGAAATCAAAAAGCACACAAGATGGTGTCATGGGCTAGACGTGTTTTAATATTGCCAAGCTTTAAAAAAAAACTTTAAGCAAATAGAAAACTAGCATGTCAGAAAGATCGGACTAGTGCATTTTCTTTCTCTTTTAATGATTTGAAGAAGAATAAGACTTGGTTTTTATATGCCGACTTTCTCTACCACTTAAGGGAGATGCAAACCGGCTTACAATCACCTTCCCCCTTCTCCCCACAACAGACACCCTGTGAGGTAGGTGAGGCTGAGAGTGAGTGACTTGCCCAAGGTCACACAGCTGGTTTCATGTGTAGGAGTGGGGAAACAAATCCAGTTCACCAGATTAGCAGCCACTTCTCATGTGGAGGAGTGGGGAATCAAACCCCGTTCTCCAGATCAGACTCCACCGCTCCAAACTACCTCTCTTAACCATTACACCATGCTGGCTCTCCACATACAGTGCATTGTTGACCTATAGGATGAGGATGTTGTGTATGAATTTCATCCCATCTGCATTCTGAAGCCCTGGGAGAATGTTTTTAAAATGCTTGGCCTGTATCTGGCACTGCAATGGGTGTCTATGTATGTGAGAAACCCAGTGTATACACAAGAATATTCCTAGCTCTATGAGTTGGTCTAATAAAATTCAACACATACTTTAGTGAGAAAACTTTCTTTTCTTTTTTTTATAATGTCTCCCATCATTGCTCATAGATTAATCCTCTCCATCTCATTATACTTCAAACATAAAGTATCATGTAAAACCTTTTGGTAAATAACACTGTAGAATATTTTAACTATTTACACGCCATTTTATCCATACAGCTGGCCATTTTTAAAAGCAACAGCTTTCTTCATTCATACCAACCTCAGGCTCCAAATATAGGGTATTGAATCATCTGGCTATTTTATTCACCAGCAAATCTGTGAAGTTGTGACTAACAGTCCGACATGGGAAATTAGTCAAGGCTCAATTATATAATGTACAGGTAGCATATTCTTAACTGAGCAATGATTTTATTTATTACATGTATTTGAGGAGACAGAGGCAGAGTACATGAGTGTACATCTCCACTGGCGGCTATTAGCTATGGTAACAAAGTGGAACCTATAAGTAAAGAGGCAGAAGACCTCTGAAATCCAGTGCCAAGAGGCGACACTGGGGGGAGGCCTTGGCCCCTAAGCCCCATTGTTGGGCCTCCACAGTAAATGCTGGACTAGATGAAACACTGGTCCAATCTAGCAGAGCTCTTCTTATGTCCATACTATACTAATATTCTCCTTGCATCCTGTGAAGCAGGTTAGACCCAAGGTCACACAGAAAGCAAAGACTAAGATATAGGTCTCCCAGTCCAGCATTGTATCCACTACCACCACAAGTTCTATAAGTGACGTTGACAGGCAAGACAGCCACCCACAGTAGCCTACATAGCTGATGCACATGTACTCATTCCTGAGAAGCAGAGGGAGGTGAAAAACGTCTAACTTAAAAGATAAAACCTCTTGTTACATAAAATGCTTTAAAAGCATGCCAGGTTTCCTTTTTTAATTTCTGTGAAGCTGCTTTATGGCAGACAATTTAGCCAAGATAAAAACAACTGGCTTCGTAAAAACCCTCTTTTTTAAAAATAAAAAGGTGCACCTAGCAACAATTGACTAACTATTCCTGACTTATGGGATCAAAAGGCAGATCGCTAGTTCAGCATGTTCCATCCCACGATATATCTGACCTTTAACAGGCACACTGCCAATCATTGGAGACACATATCGGTATAGAAATATTAGCACAGGCTCACAAAGAAAAAATACCAAAAAGGGCTTATTTCTATTTGTTCATTTGGATTTATGGCTTTCCCTACCCATAGGAGCTCAGACTGGCCTCTACCAATTGCACACAGACAAATCACTGACCCCAAAGGGCTTATAATTTAACAACCAGACCACATCGAACCATGGAGGCTGCAGCAGCGATAGCCTTATCTATGTTGTTCTGGTTACCCAAGTGTTTCTATTCTGCCTCCAAAATACAAACTACAAATACAGTCCAGGAAAAGGTTGTGCCCGGCCTGCATCTCCAAAGATCCCAGAAGCTCCCCCCAAAAAACCAGCAGCCCCAACATATTTTGGGGGTTAATGGTGCCCCTATTTGTAGACAACTGTGGCAGACGTCAAAAGTTACTCCGCTGCCCAAATGTTTAGCTGGAAATGGCCAGCAAACATTTTTCAAAAGGAACTGGCACACATTACAGACAGTCCAGAGAGGCTGCAATTTTGCTAATTGAGCAGATGGCGCCGAGGTAGGAGCTGCAAGCTGTGAACTCCTGCCTTTCGTGGTTATTTGCCCCATTTTAGAATAACTGGACTGATGTTATGGCAGTACCTAATACTATTGGGGTTCCTGGTTGCCTCAATGCTGGGTGTGAGTGAATTTGTCCCTGAACTTGCTGCTTGGCATGGAATCCCCTCGGCCTTATTTGCAGATCTTCAGAAGGATCTCTTGCCTCCATTTTGGGCAAGGCAGGATTGGCACAGAGCAAGAGGTTACAAGAGAGGTTTATGACCTATGCTGTGGTGCCATGTCTGCAAGGGAAATAGCCAGGGCTCTAGTGAGAGTTGGGGGCTAGCTTCTGAAGGACCATTATACGTCAGGTTCCAGTTTGGGCTGGCAGACTCTGCACGGCTGTTCCTGCTGCTCCAGAAGCTGCTCCCCCAGCTGTTCGTGCTTGGGCTGTTGCTGTAGTTTTCTCTGTTGTCTCCATTGCTGTCACTGCTGTAGTGAAGTCATCATTTATCACAAGGAGGAACTAGGGGTCACCAGAGCATTTTCAGCATATTCTGCTGAGCTTCAGGTGTCCCTGGAACCCACACAGCAAGTCCGGCAGGTATTGGGTGGCCTTGGAGGTCCCCAGATTCTGAGAACTCCAGCAAGATGTGGGGATCGGAGACCTGGAGCCCACCTCCTCCTTGCCCCCTGCATCTTGGCTTTTCAGAGCACTGAAAGTTGTGTCATCTACCAGGACAGCAGTAGAAAGTACCACCTAGGAACAGGCTTTGGAAAATCTGCGACTCTGCTGCCACTGCATGACTGGACTTTGGAGGCCACTATTTTAAGGTGGGCTCCGGGCCCTAAGAAGATCTTATATGGAGCTGTGCTTCCTCATTGCCAAGGAACAATTTCTCTTTGGCCCAATATGAACTGGGCCTTTACCATCTATATATTGGCCAAGGAGAAGAGTGCCCCTGTACCATTAAACACTCCAAGCCTGCTGCCCAGGACTCCAGGGGGTTAGATTGTTGTCACTCCAGTCTGAGATTCTGAGCATGACAGCTTGGATTAGGCCTGGAATTCTCTTTCCAATGAGACCAGGGCCCTGCGGGATCTTCAAGAATTCTGCAGGGTCTGCAAAACAAAGATATTCCGCCATGCGTACAGTTGAGGGCAGCAATGGTTTTATCAGATCTGGCCTCCCTACCCACCCCCGTTGAGTTATAACTGATTTGAAGTGGGTGTCCTGACTGTTGCCAGGCTCGCAGTGGCCTTGTTCTCTGATGGTACACCGCTTGCTTATCCACTGAGGTGGATTGATTTGAAAGGGATTTTAATTATTTTAGGGTGTTATTTTTTATGTTTTTATCATATTATTATATTGTTATGTATTTGACATTGTTAGCTGCCCTGAGCCTGGCTTTGGCCAGGGATGGAGGGTGGATTAGAAATAAATAAATAAATAAATGCAGGTAATATAAGGAGATGCGTGGCTTTTGGGAAAATGTCTAATTCTTTAAATTATTTTACTATTTTTAAATTTTACTATGGTGGAATTTCCACCTTATTCTGTATTGTTGCTATGGCTTTTCTTTTCTTTTCTTTTTTGCTAATTCAATAAAGACTTGATGATGATGATGAAGATGAATTAGGCTCGGGAGCAGATCAGTAGTAACTGCGGTAATATTGCACAAGCTGCAACAACTGCAGCCTCCAAGTACAGCATAGATCACTGTGGCTAGATGTGACCGACCCAGGAACAAATGCTGTTGATGCACTAGCTGAAGCTGGGCAAAATCACTCCAAACCATTACAGCCGCCTGATTTTCTAAGATGACTGCTGTGTCAGGCAGCACTCCCAAACTAAGAACATGGATTTTCAAAGGGAGTATAACCCTATCAAAGACAGGAGAGATCTCAAGTCCCAGGTCTGCCTTTTGACTAACTCAGAGAATCTCTGTCTCGTCAGGATTAAGTTTCAGTTTATTCACCCTCATACAAGTGGATTTTGTCTTGCAATTGAACATGGTCCCCATTCCCTTGGACTGCTCATTGGATCTAACCTCATTCTGAGATACTACCAATGAGGTGTCTTACCAAGTTTGAAATCTGAGAGTTGATCCTGGCATTTCAAAACTGTTCTGTAGGTTCCTGGATCACTTCTGAGTGCCCATAAATGTACATTAGTGTGGTGAATGGGTTAAAAATGGGGGAGTGGAGACAAGAGGTGGATTGCTCCCTCTGCACTTTTAGGGTTCTGTCAAAGTTCTCCAGATTTAATTCCCAGAAGTGGAGAGGGATCAAAGCCTAAATGAGATAGAATGCTAGGAATATACTCCCTTCCACCAAAAAGCTCTAATCTACCACTTCTAGGCTACCACTTCAATGAGCTTGATTCAGGGTACTGATTATAACCTTTAAAGCATTTCATGTGCTGGTGCTTGCATGTGCATAGGACTGCCTCTCCCTGTGTGCATCGTACAACCTCACCCTGCCAATTGTGATCAGCATCAGGTACTTTTCTATTTTTATCACTGCATGAGGTCAAGTCAAACCCAGCAAGAAGCAAGCCTCTTTCAGTGACAATCTCTGAGTTGTGGAAAGGTCTCCTGGAGGTCTGACAAAGCACATCCCCAACAGCTTTCAGAAAGGCTTTCAAACCGTTGTAATTTCTCTGGAACAAACAAAACTATTGTCTATATCCAGCCATATTCACCATCAAATCGACCCTATTCATTTAAGACAGTGGCCTAAGAAAACAAATACACATTATTGATATCTTGGTTTTAGGTGTTGTCTGTCCAAGACCTCCACATGGTTTGAAATCTAAGCACTAAGAATATTTTTTCTTAGCAACCAAGGTTAAATCAGATAAGTAACTCTCTAATTTGCAAGAACCTTTTATAGAACACTTAAGGTGAGATGAGTGAGCAGCCTCTGAGTCCTGCTGAGCAGTATTTCCTGTGCACTGCACACAATCAGATCTTGGCAATAAACTTCTGTCTGTACCAGATCTCTCTCTAAAATCCGACTTGTTGAAATTAAGAGTACTATCCTTGATTCACTGTCAAGATTAGGCAGTCTAGATATGACAGCTCTAAGAGTTTAAACACAGACTACCACAGTGATAACATTAAGGAGTCCAGAACTAATGTTAATGGGGACAAAGCATTCATGAAAGCCAAAGCCTAGAGACTGAGGTCAAGTGGATAAAGAAGAACAAATGGAAACAGATTCCAGACAAGACAGAGATGTGTGTGTGTGTGGGGGGGGGGGGGGGAACTGAACACTGATGTTCTGGAGAGGTCAGACCTACCTATAATTGATAGAGTTTATGATACCCTGTCTGATCCAGTTAAGATCTGGGTATACTCCTAGAGCAAAGTGTGCATTTTGAGAAGCAGGTTGAGGCTGTGGCCAAGAGGAATCATCTAGTGGAGAATGTAACCACCCACCTTTTGTCTAGTTGTCAGTGTCATGACTATCTTCAAATGATTCTACATCAGGAAACTCGCTTCTCTTTGCTTCTGAGTTTAATTCAAGGGGATAGCAATGGTTTTAAAGGTCATCACAGCTTGTGACCCCATACCTGAAGGACTCTTTCTGTCCATACAAGACCACATGTCTGCATGATCTGAACAAGAAGACCTACTGCCCACCAAAATAAGACCTACGGTTGCTAAGTGAAGGGCTTTCACATTGATGGCTTCCAGCTCTCTAGAATCCACTTACAGTTCATTGCCCCTAATCCAAATGCTTTCTGTGTTGTGAAAACTGTAAAAATCTTTCTAAGTATCTAGGGCAGTTCTCTGTTTAAATAGAACTATCATATCTAGTCTAGCCCTTAATTACATATTTCAGCAACACGTTCATCCATTGCAACATTTAAAGCAGAAGTCGATACTATAAACCGTAGTCTTGGCAACAAATGGCAAATGATTGCTAGAGGTTGGCTGTGGTACAAGTAAGTTTCTGAAATCTACTAAGCACACATTCTAGATGAGTGCTCTGCACATAAACTGCAACAGAAATTAACCAGATGTACAAGCCTAACATTTTTCTTAAATAGGTGCTTTCAGTACCACTATCATCATACAATTATAATCCCCAACTCTCAAAAGGCCAGGCTAGTCTTATCTTGTCAGATATTCGAAGCTAAGCAGGGTTGGCCCTGGTTAGTACTTGGATGGGAGACTATCAAGGAATACTAGGGTTGCAGTTCACACACACACACACACACACACGCACATACACACATGTAGACTTAGTATCAAGCTACCCCCATCCCCACCACCCCCGCCACATGACATACTCCTGTGGGTGGCTTGGCTGTCCGTCTACATGCACCTAAGCTTGGGTCCAAATTTTCTTATTGTGAGTTTTCTGCTATATGATTGAATTTTAAAAATTCTATAATCTATAAGGAGACTCAGAAAGAAAGGTGGGCTATAAAGCCAGTAAATAAAAAAATCCTGGAAGATTTATCATTGCTCTATTTATTTGTTTTAACAAATCAATCTACTAATCATCAGGTTTCCTTAGTCACTTATCTTTCTGCGGCTCCTGGGAGGGGCATGTTTGGAGGTAGAGGTCCCAGACGTGGAAAGCTGTGAATGTGTCTGTAATGGCTTTATTGCAATGGGCAGATGGGGGGACCCCTTCCGGGCCCCATAACTCGGACCCCCTTACCCAATTTTCACAAAACTTGGGGGTTCTTGTAAGAAGGGTCCCCATCAAGCTACACTGAAAGTTTGGGACCTCTACCTCCAAACATGCCCCCCGAGAGCCGCGGAAAGGCACGAATGTGCACACGCACCCCCCCCACGGGGATCTCTCTCTCACACACTCTCTCTTTCTCTCCTGGGCCGCACAGCAGCTGGGCTCACGCACTCAACCGCGACTGATTGGACAGAAGAAGACCTGGCTTGGCCACCATTGGCCGCGGGAGAATGCTGCTAGTGGCTTACTAACTGAGGTTATGCTGCTGATTCAGAGCCCCCAAATTTGCCAAATTTATTCAGTAATCGCCCCAAACTCGCTGAATTCGGCTCGTCGTTTTCCTGCCTTTTTTTGAATTCAGTTCCATCCAAACTGAAAACCGCCGAATTGGGGGAAATTCGGCTGTTTTTCGGTTTGAGACGAACTGAATCAACAGCCCTAGTTGGGTCTACCTCTTTTCCTGCTGCCCTCAACTTTTTCTAGCATGACTGTCTTTTCCAGGGACTCTTCTCTTCTCATAATGTGACCAAAATACGTTAGCCTTAGTTTAGTCATTTTAGCTTCTAGGGTCAGTTCAGGCAGTTATACCTAGTCCCTGTTTTTAAGCCCGGCTGGAAGAAAAGGGTTAAAACTAGCTGGAGAAGGGGCATTTGCATGGCAGAATCAACAGACAGGGGAAGCACTATGAATGCCCCCTCACCAGTGCCAGATTTACATATAAGCTAAACAAGTTATAGCTTAGGGATCCACTCTCTTGGGGGCCCCCAAAAAAATTAAAGGAAAAAAAACTGGCTGTACATTTCCAAAAAATAAGATAAAAAACAAATAAAATAAAACCTACATACAACAACAGTGTTTGCATTAATAAGTTTGTTATGAATAAAAATCATTTTAAGTTAGAGCTTAATAATTATTTCACTATTAATATACTTCTTCTTAATTATATTTTAGTTCAACAATTACTTTGATAAAATACATATTTTGTTATGTGTAAATGGCTTTAGATACCTGTTAGGTCCATAAATTACCATATAGCATGTATTCAACACAAAAAACAGCAACAATTTGTTGTTGACAAAAGGCAGCTGGACATATAAAGGGCCCCATTACCTTCAATAGCTTAGGGCCTCATCAAACCTAAATCCGGCCCTGCCCCTCACCTACAGATTCTCCCTTGAAAAATTCCATACATTGATGATTGTGTCTACCTTGTGAGTTACCCTGACAATGTGGGATCCACTGAAGCTCCACCCCTTCCCACAACACTGGGTATTGTGAGATGCCCCAGAAAACACTTAAACCCAGGTAACATCTTTTCTTTTTGTATTACTGAATTCATGATGTGAAGTTTGAATGCGTTGGATATTTTATTTTTAATCACCAAAGGAAAAAAAGGGGGGGGGAGAAGAAAAAAGAAGCTAGCCATTTAATTGTACGTCACTCCAGAGAAACTTGAAATAAAGCCATCGTTTTCCTTCTGAAAACAAGCAAGGTTTTCCCAGTGGTAGAGACTTGTTTCCCTCCCCAGAGAAACACAGTTTCCATGTTTTTGTCCTCCCATGTATCCTAATGGTGAGCTGGGACAGGATGAGAGTTCTTATTTGCATCTTTCGACACGTCTACAGCGCTCTTGCCACAGGAGGAATTGGAAACCTGGACTAATATTAATGAAATAATTTAGGACTTCAGCAGCTAACTTTCTGCTGCCTAGGCAGTAATGTTACTCCTCATTAAAACACTGTGGATGTTCATCTCACATTCAATTACATATGCCTAACAACTGTTTTCCAGGCAATATACACATCTGAGACAAGGTAAAGAGACGCAGGGAAAAAATGAATGTTCCCTCTAGTATTCACTTTTGCCCTCTCTGCATATAATAGTGCCAACTAGCTGAGAGACTGTTTTAAGTGACTCGTTGGTCAGCGGGATGTCATACTGCTGCTTTGAGAAAATGATGAATGATTTGGCGCTCTTGATGCAAGATATAGCTGAAATAAAGGACACAGCTCCCTACGGCATATTGGAGGAAGTATCTGTGAAAGCTTCGAAACAGCAGCAGAGGTTTTCTGTAATAAACTCAATATCAATAAAGATCTCTGGATCTTCTGAGGGTGTCACATTAATCTTACTCATATCCAGTCTGGAATACAAAGTTGCCTTTCCCCAGCTGGTGGGAAGGAAGAAGACTTTTGAAGAAAGAGGGTAGCAGTCAGATGGTTTGTTGCTTATTATTCTGGCTGCCTTTTCACATGTTTTCATTTTTGCCATGTGTTTATCAGGAAGTTTGGAAGGATGGAGCAGAATTGTTTTCTGTTGCCCCAGAAGGTCAGACCACAACCAACAAGTTGAAATTAAATCAAAAGAATTTTTGCCTATCCATTAGGAAGAACCTCCTGACAGTAAGAGCAGTTCCTCAGCAGAACAGGCTTCCTTGGGAGGTGGTGGGCTCTCCTTCTTTGGAGGTTTTTTTTCTGTGAACTTAGGCAGGTCATGAGAGGGAGGGCAGGAAGGGATGAGTCAGTGCTCGGCTCTTGTGGCCCTTTCTTACATGCCCAGGGTAATGCCGATCACCACTGTTCTCACTGTTCTAGTGCCCTCATTCTTACCCATCTGTAGGCTTTCCTGTCCCCTTATCAATTTTATTTATTTATTTAGCAAAAATGCATGCCACCTCTTTAGGAATCCTGCCCAAGGTCTACTTTACATAAAATATTGGACTCCACTCATTGTCACACAAAACAAAACAAAACAAAGCCTTATCAGAATATTGTTGAAGGCTTTCATGATCAGAGTTCATCAGTTCTTGAAGGTTATCCGGGCTGTGTGACCGTGGTCTTGGTATTTTCTTTCTTGATGTTTCACCAGCAGCTGTGGCAGGCATCTTCAGAGGAGTAACACTGAAGGACAGTGTCTCTCAGTCTGTTGCACTCCTCTGTTGCACTGAGAGACACTGTCCTTCAGTGTTACTCCTCTGAAGATGCCTGCCACAGCTGCTGGCGAAATGTCAGAAAAGAAAATACCAAGACCATGGTCACACAGCCCGGATAACCTACAAGAACCTTATCAGAATGTTCCATTTCCTATTTTTTTTCAAACGGATAGTCATTTAACCAAATTATTTGCTTTTTGTGTGAGAAAAGACAAACATGAGATTTAACTTTAACAACAATATGCCAAATACAAGCAGCAACAATTTCCTCACAGTGAGGATTTTAAGCACATAGGCTTAGCATGGTTTCGGTAGCTGGTCTGAAATGACAAACCATAATAGCTCCAGAGGAACCATTACAATCTACCTAGTCAATGATCCATAAACTGAGAAGGCTTTACTCATTCTAGAGCCAGTTGTTTTTGACATGTTTTATTTTTAAAAAAAATCTCTCCATTCACTCAACTGCCAACTTGTTCATGTAACAAGTTTGTTTGTCATATGCAGATTTTTTTTTAAACTCATGGAGAATTGGCATGATTGACAGCATTTACAATCTCATTTGGAAAGAAATCCACATACTCTCTCATGCGGGCATGCTCACATACTCCTTTGCCCCATCTTATGTTTTTATAGTTATGGTTTCATTTTTAAACACTACCTATGCATAATTATGAATATTTTAATACAAAAAATAGATATGATCATACAGACTAGGAATACATTGACTAGAACTAGCTGATTGATTAACCTCATGGGTTTTACAAAGATAGAATGCAATTATACTAATATAATAGTTTTGGTATATCCTCTGTATTAGCTGTAGTGATAGTTAAACTCCTCCCTGTAACTGGATAGCTAATTGCAAGTATCTGCAAGTTACAACCTGATGTTGCAGTAATCATGTGTTAAAATGACCAGTGTGGACCAGATCATGTAAAGCTACAAACATGGCATCATTATGTGTCATGTACAGCAACTGTTTTATAAATCCCACCTCTCTTGGATAACCTATGTGTTTTCTCAACTATGCGCTTAAATCCCACTTACATTAGTAAAGATTTGAATGCCTTACATAGTCTGGGACCATCATATCTTCGGGACTGTCTCTCCCGGTATACCCCCTGAAGAGAATTAAGATAATCTGCTAATAATTTACTGGTGGTCGCTGGCCCTAAGAGTGTGTGGCTGTCCTCGACAAGAGCCATGGCTTTTTCGGCCCTGGCTCCGGCCTGGTGGAATGCTCTGTCTGTTTACACGAGGGCCCTGTGGGACCTTAGAGCGTTCTGGAAGGCCTGTAAGACAGAGCTTTTCTTCCAGGTCTACAGTTGAGGACTGCTGTGGATATTACAACTGCAGGCCTCCGTATTCTCCTCCTATGTGTATATAAGATCAACCTGTGGGGATGCCTGCCTGTTTGCTTGGCCAATATGACGGGATTGTTGCACCATCTTAGGATTTGTTTGATATTAATTGGGTTGTATTATTATAAGTTTTAATATTGTTGGTATAAAATTTTAAATGTTGTAACCCGCCCTGAGCTGGCTTCGGCCGGGGAGGGTGGGCTATAAATCACAAATAAATAAAAATAAATAAATACATATGTTTCTCTGATATATTGTACAGGTATAGGCAGGGACAAACAATGCACCAAAATGAGTGATGTGAAAAATAAAATCAATGATACTTCAGTTGTAAAGCTGTGCAGAGCTTTGAAAATCCTCCTAAGCACTCAACAGATGCTACTAAGTGTTAAGAAAGAGCCTTGTAAACATTATAACAGCATGAAGTGCAGTCTGTTCCTCAGTATCACAAAGCAAACCAAGTCCTTGGAATTTAAATGACTTTGTCATCCTGACTTCCTTCTTGTTTTAGGTAAAATTTATGTAATATGAAACTATAAAGACCTCCATTTAGAATTTAAATTGTTGTACAGTTTTCACAATGCAGGAGAATCCACCGCCGCCGCTTGTCGATGAAGCAAGGGCACAGAGTTTATGTGCTCCTGTATTTTGAAGAGAAACTATCCAATATTAATATGAGTGAGTAAAAACAACTGCCGTTGTTGCTGAAAGACACTGTGCTAGTATTCACGTAACATTCCATTAGGAAGTTCTCAACTCCCACTGAAATGTTCAAACAGGGCATGGTTGCCCGGTTTTCTATGTGGTCTCATATTAAAGCAGCTGTACTTATAAAGGGAATTTTTTTGAGCCAGGTTTCCATCATGGCGTAAGATGATGATTACACGGACACAACACTAGCTTCTTTCTCTTTCTTTTCGAACAGAAATTCATTCAGCATATATTCAATAATTTTATCCACGAATGACCATGATTCATAATTGAAACCCAAATGTAGGATACTTTAAGATATTAAAGCGTTGTATTAAAATATCCCAAAGTATGCATAGAAAATGCATAAATTCTAGTGTGATCGTATGTTGCTACCAACACAAAAGGGAGTCTCGTGGCAATTTAAAGACTAAAATGAGACTTTAATTAGGCTTCAGATTTATTGTAGCATGAGTTTTCATGGACTAGAGCCCATTTCATCAGATGAATGAAGTTAAACTCAGTTTCCAAGTTATATATCTGTATGCATTCTGGGGGGGGGGGGGGAGCGGCGGATAGAATGTTAACATGGTATTAAAAGGTCATGAAATCATGAAGTATAATTTGTCTATGATATCTTTATGTAAAACTCAATACATAGTGACCACTTGCAACATCTATGATCAGTGATTACTATCTACTAGTAATCTACCTAGTTACATTAAGTAATTTAACATTTTTAGAGAGCAAGCCTAATAACGTCTACTCAGAAGTAAGTCCTATTTTATTCCCTGGGGCTTACCCTCAAAAAAGAATTCTTAGGATTGCAGCCATAGTTGCTAAAGTGTCATTTCTGTTTAAACTCTAGTTGATATAATTGAATCTAATTGATACATTCTAATTGAGCAAATTCATGCTGAGGTTTTCTTTTGAACTTACTTTGTTGAAAAAGGGTAACCTCCAGGTCACCAACAGAATGAACTGGTAGACTGAAACATTTTCCCACAGGTTTCTAAACATTGCAATTTTTATATCAAATTTGTGTCCATTTATTCTTTGGTATACAAATTGATTTGTTTGTCCTATGTATTAAACACAGAATCATAGAATGATAGAGATGGAAGGGACTACCAGGGTCATCTAGTCCAACCCCCTGCACAATGCAGGAAATTCCAAACTACCTCCCCCCCAGACCCCCAGTGACCCATACTCCATGGCCAGAAGATAGCCAAGGTGCCCTCCCTCTTATGATCTGCCTAAGGTCATAGAATCAGCATTGCTGACAGATGGCCATCTAGCCTTTGCATAAACACCTCCAGGGAAGGAGAGCTTACCACCTCCCAAGGAAGCTTGTTCTACTGAGGAACCACTCTAACTGGTCCTTGTAGGTTATCCGGGCTGTGAGACCGTGGTCTTGGTATTTTCTTTCCTGACGTTTCGGCAGCAGCTGTGGCAGGCATCTTCAGAGGAGTAACACTGAAGGACAGTGTCTCTCAGTGTCAAGTGTGTAGGAAGAGTAATATATAGTCAGAAAGGGGTTGGGTTTGAGCTGAATCATTGTCCTGCAAAAAGCATCAAAGGTAATGTGCTAATCGTTGTCCTGTAAGTATCAAGATAATGTGCTAATGAGGGTGTGGTATGTTAATATGGAACCATTGTATCCTGAAGTGAACTGTTAACATGTGAAATCCAAAGCTAATCTGCATGGCTATTGTGGACTGTAGTCTTTGTTAGTCTGGAGGTTTTCAGGACAGGAAGCCAAGCCTTATTCATTCTTAAACTCTCTTCTTTTCTGTTAAAGTTGCGCTGATGTTTATGAATTTCAATGGCTTCTCTGTGCAATCTGACAAAATAGTTGGTAGAATTGTCCAGTATTTCAGTGTCTTGGAATAAGACCCTGTGTCCTGTTTGGATCAGTCCATGTTCAGCCACTGCTGATTACAAACAGTGTTTAAACCCACCAAGAAAATACAACAGATGCTATGATCAGCAAAAGACTCTGCAGGAGTATATCGTATACCTTGCAGTTGTGGACAAGTTTACATCGGGACCACACAACGCAGCATACAAACAAGGATAAAAGAACATGATACTGCAGACTTGGCCAACCCGAGAAATCAGCAGTGGCTGAACATGGACTGATCCAACATGTCTGAACATGGACTGTGTATGTGGCTCCACCTCCTGTGGCAGCCATTTTGTGGTTGCACCCACCACTCTATATCAGAATTCCAAAGGTGCCCATGGGCTCAAAAATGTTGGGGACACCTGGCTTAAAGCCAGTTGTGAAGGAAGACAGAAGTCTCAGTCTCTGTTTTTTAATTGCAGACTCCATGAAGGTCTGATGCTTTCTTTGGATGAGAGCAAAAATATCCTGACAGAGCCAGTACTGAGGCAGGATGCTTCTTTAAAGGCAAGTTATAAGCCCTCAATGGCCTATAAAACAGTTGTCTGAATAGATATGGGGATTGAGATGGCTTGTGGGTTTATTGCACTGCTTGTTCCCTGGCCTAATGTTTCTACTATGTGATCCACTGTTGCTGGTGAGTGACTGTTTTGGATTTAGGATTTGAAGCTGTGCTTTTTAATTTGTTCATAAATTATCTGGCACTATGGGGTGAGTAGTGTAGTGGCCACGTTTGCAGATAACACAAAATTATTCCACAGCTGCAACCACTGGAGGATCAGGAGGACTGATAATACCCAGACTTTCATTAGTCAATGTGTGGTTCAATTGCCTCTGGGTTTTTCTTCATGTCTTTTAAATCCCCCATATCTTCTTCCCTCACTCCCTTCCACTATGGACTTTCCTTTCTCCCCCCCCTTTTCACTTTTTCTTCCCAACCCAGACTTTCCTTCATTTCTTTTCATTTCCCTTCTGCAATTCTTTTGCAAAGTGAAGAAGGAGGTGTTACATTTGGCTCACCTCCTGCAGCAGCTATTTTGGTTTTGGCTCCACCTCTCATGGCAGTCATTTCGGGGTGGCACTCACCACCCCCTCACAAAATTCCAAAGGTGTCGACAGGCAAAAAATGTTGGGAACCCTTGCTCTAGCCTTTAGTGGTTTTACAGTGTCAAATAGTTTCTCCTAGTCTCTATAGTATACCACAGGACAAATGGAAGTCATAGAGCATCTACTCTCCATAGCCACTCTAGGGCTTTCATTTCTCCTAGACTCTGTGCTTTCTACAGGGGACCTGATTTTTCTAGTCTGGAGATCAGTTGTAATTCTAGGAGAATTGGAGGTTCAACTGGAGGCTGGAAACCCTAGGTGGGTGGAAGTTACTGAAGTCCCGATGAAAGGTCTCAAGGACTTCTTCCCATGCTTTTAGATAATAAAAATGTAGTCAACTTATCTCAAGAGGAGGAGAGCAAGAGCTGAGGAACGGGTTCTACATTAACCATGTATATGTGGGCCAATAGAGAAAGTCCTACTTAAGTTCAGACCAAGTATACACATGGGAGATTTCTTCATTTGATTACAGAGATTGTGTAAAGTATTAACATACGATTGTTTTGATGACAGACATGGTTGGGGCTAAAGCAAGCAAGACTCACCCAAACATTTCATTACTATCATTCCTTTTCATGTTCAGTATGGATCTTGCTGGCATAGTGGCAGAAGCTTTGAAAACAGTCCGGACACCGAAGTCTTGCAACACTTCCAATACTTACCTATATTAAATGGGCTTTCTATAACCAAATACTTTCCCCATCTACTAATAGGCAGTCGAATGGCAAGCAGACTTGAGATCATTCATCTTTTACTCTTTCAGCCCTACTATTCACTTGTGCTCTTTCCCTATTCTCTAGATTTTCTTTGTGGCATTTGGTAGAAAAGCAGAACATTTCAAATGAAGAAAGATCAGTCTTTACCCTTTCATGGAAAATCAATATCCTTTGTGGTTTCTCCAGCTTACTTAGACTTTGTCAAATGCAGAATATGCCCCAGAAAGCCCTTCTGGTGTTCATCAATTATTGTTTTACTCCAAGCACAATACGAACTAAAATATGCTTTTTACCTGACAAATGAAAAAAGAAAACTTAGGCACTTTGTTATGGAGCACTTAAGATGAGAATGCTTCAGGGGGTGGGGAGAGAGGGAGGTTTGTCAGCATTTTTGTAAAACATCACATGGGTGCAGATTCAATGTCCATTTGGAAGCAAGCAAGAAAAAAAAGAATATTGATTTCTCAGCTATGCAATACCGTTTCTAGTGTAAAAGCTTCCACAGCGAAGTGACATTTCATTTAGAGCATCACTTAGTTGGTAAATAGTTTCCCATCAGTCTGTGGCTGCAATGCTATATACACATACTAGGAAGTAAGTCACATTAAATTCTGAAGGATTTAATGTGCAGAGTGATCCTATTAATACATGATGTTAGGAAAAACTGAGGGACAAATTAGATGTTATACAGATGTGCGCAATGGCATTTCAGTCTTTGTTTTTTAGATGAAAGAGGCCACTGGAAGTTACAATGAGGAAGAGCAAGTTAACCCTTTCCTCTCAAGGTATTTCTCAGTTCAAAGTCCACCTGTACACATGGGATAGAAAAAAGCTGAGGGTGGTAACTGTGAGCAGGCTTTTTCTCACTCTGCATTACTGTGCTCCAACTGGCAGCTTCCTGTAACTGCTTTGCATTTTTAAAAAGCAACAGTTGGGATTCTCTGCTCCTGTCATTACAAATGGAAACCATCAACATCACTCAGCTAGGTTCAAGATGAAAAAAAAGACAACCAATTCTCAGAAAGAGAAATAAGAGATTTGACTGATTTTGAAAAAGTGATAATGCAACATAAAGATCATTTAGCAGGAAGAATTTATAAACTTCTGCTTCAATATGATACAGAAACTGAATCGGTTAAGACATGTATGGTGAAATGGATGCAGAATTTTGGGGAATAAATACTGCTACAACAATGGGAGTCTCTATGGTCAAAAGACATAAAATTTACAGCCAGTCAGTCATTAAGGGAAAACTGGTACAAGATGTTTTACCGATGGTACATTACCCCAAAAGATATTCAGAAGATGAATAAAGACTACAGAGGAATATGTTGGAAATGCAAGGAGATAGATGGAACGTTCTATCATATGTGGTGGACTTGCAATAGAGCTACGAAGTACTGGAAAGAAATACATGTGGAAATGCAGACAATTTTAAAAATTAAATTCCCAATGGATGTGAAGACCATGCTGCTGGGAATCACACCAATAAGCATTACAAAAGCCTCAGAAGAACTATTTAAATATATGGTAACAGCAGCTAGAGTTACACTGGCAACAAAATGGAAGTCAGTCCAGATGTGGAGCACTGGAAGAGAAAATTAGCAAAAAATGCAGTAATTGATAAATTGACAAACTATATGAACAAAAGGCCAAGCATAGAATTTTATGATAAATGGAAAGCATATTACTTATACTGCTCTTAAAAAGAGGTATGAGGGGGGAGTGGGAACAGTGAGAAGCATATTGTTCTGATATGTAAGTCATGAATTACTGATAATATCTATTGTGTTTATTGTTCTGTTGTCTCAAATAAGATGGAGTTAACTCAAGCTGAATCACTGCAAAGTAATAATAGATTTTTGAACTCATAGCAGAAATATTATTCAATAATTAATAAACAATACTATAATAATTAACTCAAACCACCTGAGAAACCATCTACACAGGGACAAATATAAATAGTGTTGCAATTTGTATCATTTAATTACTTATCATATATTGCCTATTCTTGTACTTACTATTGAATTTTTAAAAATCTTTTTCCCGGTAATGATATGTTTCCTATTATATGTTTATGTTATTTCTAAAGGAGACCTTGGCATAAGTCCTTCTGTATAATTTGTAGTTATATCCATTCTTTTAAAAAATTGTTTTATGTTTTATTTTTATTAATATCATATAATAAAATAAAATTGTAAAATATAATCAATATCACTGTTTTCCAGAAACAACAGAAATATCTTTTGAAAAAGCTTCGGAAATAAATATCCATATAAAGACACCTGGAAACAGAATAGTTTTTGTGAACATTGAAAATGTTCTAAGAATGACAGGTATTTCCAATTTTTCCTACAGCTAAAGAATGCTTAACAACAACAACAACAAAATGCTCAGATTTTCCATTTTTCCCAGGCCTTCGCATATCTGGAGAACTTGTTTTTAAGTGGCTTGTTTTAATGGCTTCAGCTTGTAAATAAACTACAGTTTACTGCTCGAGTACATGCTATGAATGTGTATAGTCTCAGATTCAGTTTCCAACATCTCAATTTCTCAGGTAATGGGGAAGGAAAAGACTTTTACTTAGTGAGTCAGAACAGAGAATACTGGATTAGCTGGAACAATAGTCCAATTTAGGAGAAGGCAGCTTCATTGGTATTTGAGTCCTGATTCAGCAAAAGCATGGTTCCTTGTATCTGCAACCTTGTATATTACTGGGCCCTTTTAATCTTTAATGCTGAAATAGATTTTTTAAAAAAATTAAAAGAAAGTCCTATCCTTGTTTCATGTCACTTTTTGTGATCAACTATGAAAGAAAATGTTCCATACAAGTTCCTCAGCTTTCCTGTGCTTCGCTTTGGGCTTAGTGATTTGTGAGAGAAAGTAGGTGGAATGTGGCTGATGACTCAGAGCTGTGATATTTTCTCCTGAGACTCAAAATAAATCGGAACTCAGACTCCAGGTTTTTCTCACCCAGTCTACTTTTAATGAGCACATTTCAACTATATTGAGTTTTTAGCCTACTGTACCTCTATGCAAACACTTGGGAGCTAATGAATATAGAAGGGAGAAGAAGTTACTTAACACTGGCAGGGATGTAAAATTTCCTGCATCACTTTTGTCGGAAAGTCTATACAGTAAGACATTCACTATAATTTCATCATAATTTATAAAACAATACTTTTTAAAAAGCACATCAATCAAACAGGAAATAGTGAACCTAGAGAAGCTGATCAATGAAAAGAGTACATTTAGAAATCTAGAAATTTAGAAAAGACACACTTTCTGTGTCTTTTGAAGAAATCTTCTTAGGTGTGTTGTATCTCAGTGCAAATAGAGAAGAGATGATTTCCGAAAAAATACTTAGGGTAGGAGTGTGCATTATGAAAGTCCCTACATGGAAACTGCCGATGCAGGTTGTTACAGTGATTTCCCAGGACGGGAATACAAATCCAGGATTCTTGGAAATTACAAAAACCCCTCACCCAAACAATCTCTCTCTGTGTTCCCCCCAAGTTTAGTTGCTTACCAGCAATGCATAACATGCTTGTGTTTTTCTTTGACTTTACTGATTTCCTAGGCAATGGCATTTCTTCCTTCCAACCAGATCCTTGCAGGAGAGGAGCACAGAGTGGGCCCAGACGATCATCTTTAGAGTAAAGCTGCAGAGAGCTGATGTTGTCCTTCACTCCCTCCTTTGTGGGGGTGGAATCGTTTTTTCTCTGCAAGTAGGATAGCTGGGGGCACTTTGTTCAGGGGATTATAAAATTGGACCCTTTAGTCCAATTAATTTGAAATATCTGGGTTCTTTAGTGGACAGGCAGCTTTAGCTCCCCTGCAATTTTTGTGTCATTCAGTTGAAAAACAGGCCTGCAGCCCCCCTGAAAAAGTCAGGCATAGGTAGGATTGCCAGGTCCCTCTTCGCCACTGCCGGGAGATTTTTGGGGCAGAGCCTGAGGAGGGTGGGGTTTGGAGGAGGGGAGGGACTTCAATGCCATAGAGTCCAATTGCCAAAGCGGCCATTTTCTCCAGGTGAACTGATCTCTATTGGCTGGATATCAGTTGTAATAGGAGATTTCCAGCTAGTATCTGGAGGTTGGCAACCTTAGGCACAGGAATAATGGCAAAATGGGGGGTTTTGCTCACTTCTCCTTTTCTCCTACTTTTGTGAGGTTGCAGCCTTTTTTCTCCTTAAATAGGATAGCTGGGGCACCTTGCTTGGGGGTCCATAGAACTGGACCCTTTGGTCCAATTCGCTTGAAGCTTGGAGGTTCTTTAGGAGACAGGCAGAACTAGCTGCCCTGCATTTTTGGTATCATTTGGTTGTAAAAGAGCCACTCCAGCCCTCCTGAAAAAGTCCCTCTTCCTTCACTTGGAGACAGGCGACAAAAAACAAACCACAACAAGGAAGGATGGCAATTCCAGAGTTTTCAGAGGAAAAGTTAAAAATCAAAAACAAAACTATTGTCAGTCACTGTAAGAGTAGGAAAATGAAATGAATGCAGACAGTTTTTTTAATGCCACTGGCCAGTGCCATTTTCCCCCAATAGGAATCAGTGGAGAGAACTGCACCTGCTCTGAGAGAGATGTATTTTGGGGGTTTGTAAAATCAAACCTGTTGGTCGAATTCACTGGAAACTGCGTGTGTGTGTGTGTGTGTGAGAGAGAGAGAGAGAGAGAGAGAGAGAGAGAGAGAGAGAGTGTCTTTAGATTAGAGGAAGGACTATGTTCTGTGTAAGTTTGGTGTCATTATTTCATAAACAGCTACCCAGATCTTCCAATAGATTCCCCATTGAAAGTGATGGTCCTAAAGCATCATAACCCAAAAAACCACACTGATTTGAATCCTGAACCAGCAAAGGCCTACATGAACATAAGCAATTATGGGGGGAAATTCCCGCACAAACTTTAGAGAAAACTCATACCCTGCCAGAAATTTTGTTAGTCTTTAAGGTGCTACTGGACTCTTGCTCTTTTCTACTGCTTATATAAATAAGTATAACAATGTTTTTCTTAGTAAACAACGGGTATCTCTTTCAGTTTAGCTGTACATTATCATCTCACATGTGAATTACGGAAGAACTGTCTGGAAAAATCAAGGCCAAAAGTACAGCAAGGGAATGTTTGAAGGCACCCAATATTGGAAACCATACAGTTGCAGCATAGTGTTACTTTACTAAGTTTGATCTGACTTTTTTTTTTGCACTCTGTAGTCTCTCTGTCTACGCTTTAAGTAAAGGTTCATTGGCAACTTTCAATGCATGAAAGTTTTAAGAAAATGAAGAATTGACCTTACCCTCATCCAGGAAAAGGTGGCAACTCTAATAAGTTAGACCAAAGACCACATAAAAAAGAACTTTGTTCAATCATTCAGTTCATTTACTTCACTCACCCACATTGCCTATGAGAGCTTAACTAGATGTTACAAACTACACAAGTTCACTACAGGGACTTGCAGCTATACTGTAGTTGCTAGTTCCTGGTGGCAATTTGTGAGTAAATGTGCAGCAGAGACAAATGCAGATCAGGATCACTGTGCAGGACAAGGAGGAATTCCTGCCGTCTCCCCTGTACTGTTTGCAGTGACTGAAACAGCCCAGGGGCCATTTGAAGTTTTCCCCATTGGGATCCAGCACATGAAATGAATGACTGCACATGTTGACTCCTCCACAGAGAAAATAACACTCCCACCGGCACCCTGGGGTCTTCCAGCCACCAAAAACAGCACATGGGAGAAGAAGGGGTTTTCCTCCATGCAGTGGTCCCAACCTGAATTGAGTCCTGCTTTGTGTTTACTCATGAGTTGCTACTTTCCTTTATCCCTTAGAAGCTCCTTGATCCATTGATCTTGAGCAGCGTCGATGAGTTGCTACTGGGAACTAGCTGCTGGAGTGTAGCTGCAAGTCTCCATAGAGAACTTGTGTCTTTTGAAACATCTAATTACAGCGCCTGAGCTAGAAAATACAGACATTGCCTGCATGTACAGCAGGGTTGTTCAAACTTTCCCTGTAAGCACCCCAAGGAATTACCAAAATGTCTTGTTTTTTTTACTCCTTAAAGTCATTCATAATATCTAAGCTCCCTGGAGTTCTAAAAGCAGTTGCAGGTCCTGTGCAGGTAGCTGCTACAAGGGAAACTCTAGGGGGAAATGAATGGCACACATGTTTCCCTCTGGACTGTATCTTCTCTCACAGCTTTAAGTGACTGCTCTTCACAAGGTCAATGTGCCCAACTGAAAGGTTATTTCCAGTGGAATACAACCATTCATAATCATTTTCAGTGACAAAAGCCACTTTATAACCAGTGGTACCTTTTAAAATAATGTACTATGTTGTAGGAAAATATTCACCTGATTGCTGTTAGAAATTATTAATTATTTTCCTTGTGCAGTTGTGCTAATGGAGCATTCCCACCCTTTTCATAATCTAGTTATGCTCCCTTTCAGAAGTGTCTTCGGATTACAAATTACATTGCTGAAAATTAATTGCAGGGATTGTATTACAATACCTTTCCCCAAGTGATCTGCAAGATTGATCTATGGAATCATTATTTCAATTTATTCTTATGTGTTGTGAAAGGCTTTATGCTGTTAGTGCTCATCTTAAAAGTTAATGTCCTGTTAAACAGATTCTGTGGCCAAAAACATATATCTCTTTTTTGTGTACCCTGATTGAGTTAGATAGCACACAGCTTCCAAATCCAAAATATCTTGCTAGATCAGAAATCACACAGTCTGGCTGCAGGTGCATAACTTCACTGTCATGTGCATTTGGATATGTGGCATTCATTAACCCATTTCTTTGCCCCCTTTTACTTACCTGGTGTGAATTGGGACATTCATTTAAATGTGAATTGCACTGAGGATGGGAATACACACACTTTGCTGCATACATAATGTTGCATGTTACTGAATATGGATAGAGGCCATAAAGAATGATTTATTTTAAGCATGCTATAGATTTCACATGAAAATGATTGCCAGGCAAACACACCTTGTTGAGACTCCCTTGATTACACATGATGTGGACTCCTGATCTTTTCCCTTGATACAGCCACACAGTTGGATGCAACCTATAGATGGCTGCCATTTGCTAGACTGCATTTGCTATTTGTGTCTGCATAGTCAGTGGTATCTATTCAAGAATTTACTGCAAAAACTAATTAGAGAATTAGCTAGCATCACCGACAGACACTTGACAGCATACAGAGACTCTAAGTAGTAAGTCTCAAATTTTTAAGAAAAGAGCAAGAGTCCAGTATCACAGTATAACAAAATTTAGAGCTGTGATTCACGGAAGCTTAGCTCATACCCTGCCAGAAATTCTGTTAGTCTTTAAAGTGATACTGGACTCTTGCTCTTTTCTACTGCTATTGACAGACTAACACGGCTATCCATCGTGATCTATCAAATTTTTAAATCTGATTTTTCCCTCAGTTTAGTATGTGAACTTTTAAAAACCAGAAACCGCAGTAGACGGGTGGCAGCAACAGTGAAAGTCTAATCATTTGTGAAAACAGTGATAATCATGCAAATGGACACATATGAATTCATTTGAACACATCTGAATGGTTGGGTTTTGAGCATAACTAATTTATTGAAAACTACCCCTCTAAAAGAAAAAAAATATATTAACAATATCTACCTCTCCTCCAAACTGACAGTGAACATAGTTTGTTTATCCTCATTTTATTTGTGTGTTTCTGGAAACATTCAAGGGCAACAGATTGTCAGAAAAGAATGCCAATAATAATGAACGCACTAGAAATTTTTGTTTTCCGACCTAGGATTTTTTATTTCCCAAGCAAGCCTCTGCCATCAGCAATTTTGTCTTTGTAAATATTACATATATCTGCACTCATCTTTGTTATTATACAGACAAGGTAACAAAGGGAGGACTGGTGTGCAATGAACTCAACCCCCATTTTAAAATGTTTTGCAAACAAGATACAATGTTATGTTTTACATATTGACATGTATATTTAAAGAAACAATAAAACCAGTAATACAGGCTATGTCTTAATATGTGAAGAGTGGATCTCAAATTACGTTTCCTCTAAATTAAGAATATTAAAAATATTAAACTTTACATTTGGGGATTTTTCTTGTTAACAATGAAACTTTTGGTTCAAAATAAAAAAAATGGTCACAGAAATACACTTTTTGGAATTTAATTCTGATGGCAAGGTTAGAATTTTAGGAATCCCACTGTTACATTTGCAATTACAAATCAAGTATACTAAATATTCAATTAATAAACCAAACTGACTTTTTCATCAGCATTTTCTTCAGCTGTATTGGCATAAGAACATAGGAAAAGCCTTGCTGGATCAGACGAAGGCCCATCAAGTCCAGCAGTCTGCTCGCACAGTGGCCAACCAGGTGCCTCTAGGAAGCCACAAACAAAACGACTGTAGCAGCACCATCCTGCAATTTCATTCTAGTACCCTGACCTTGATGGCTCAGGCTAGCAAAATTTTCTCAGATTTCAGAAGCTAAGCAGGGTCAGCCCTGGTTAGTACTTGGATGGGAGACCACCAGTGAAGTCCAGGGTTGCTACACAGAGGCAGGCAATGGCAAACCACCTCTGTCTGTTCATCTCTTGCCTTGAAAACGCTATAGGGCTGCCATAAATTGGCTGTGACTTGATGGCACTTTGAGCCACCAATTCCAGAGGGATTGAAGATCTTGGGACAACTGCTTTGTACATATGCCCTTTTAATAAAGGAAGACAGACACATATCTGAGTCCCTGGCGCTTGTTTCAGATCCCCCAAGAAAGAAACAGATACCCATTCAATAGCAGACAGTACAACCAGAGAAGGACAGAGACAGAAGTAGATTGGGACTTGGGGTGACTGGGGGGAAGAGGAGGTGTCCATGGGTACCTTCTGTTCATGCTTTTACTAGACCCAAAACTGCTTCCTTGAGTTCTTGTTTATTCTGTCTTCTTCTTCTCAGTATTTCCTCCAAAGTTGTGTTCTTGTGGGTATGGGTCATTTCTATATATCCAGAGGTTCAGCTAAAAGCTAAGCACTTGAAACTGTTTATAATAACCTGAGAAATCACAGGTGCCTTTCATAAGCTTGATTTAATTATGCACTTTAAGTGGCCTAACTTCACAGACGTTTTATTGCTCCCACAGAAATGGGGGATGACAGATACCTTGATGTGAGAGCCTAGGAAGCTAAAACATAATTTACATCATAGAGCAGAATTCTTGGGGTGAGGACATATTTGAGTCCAATGAAGCCTTAATTGGATGTTTATAACATCTTTCATGAATACTCTGTTCAATAATTTCCATACATTTGAATTCTATATCAGGTATACAAAGAATCCTGAAGAGAGTCATCCTTTAAGTGTAACTTCATTCAAACTGAGAGACAAATTGAAACCTACCACAAATCCATTACAAGCAAGACCCAACGAAACCAATGGATTCTATGAAGCATGAACAGAGTCCTACCATGGATGCCCAGCTCAGGGGCAGCCATGTAGCTCCACTCCCAGGTGGTGAAGGAACCACTCAGAGATTTATGTTCTGGTGAAACCACTGTTTTCGCCACTCCTGTTGCTACCCCAACACTCGGGTTGGAGATCATTTCATTGTATAACAGGGTGGTCATTCTGGATCCTGCTTGGATCCTGCCCCGTGCCTCACTAAATGTTCCTTTCTGTTGTAATAAATAAAGCTGTGGCCTTTGTTAATCAAATTTTGTGTATTTGTGTTTATTTCCTAATCATTTTAGTTGCGTAACTGCTTCTGCCCTTGCAACCACAAAATGACCAGCCTCTACAGTGAGTAGTTCTGAAGAGGGTGGGGGAATTACTTGTTGGGACTGAAATAAGGTTACTTAAGAAGATAAAATGACAAAGTTCAGATAGAAAAGACTCAAATAAGGCAGTGAAAAATGATCTTTCTGAAAGCTATTTTCAGGTCCAGCATGAACATAGGGTGAGGTGAAAAGAAGAACATGCTGTTAGTGTGCAGGACTTTCTGTTTCATGATGTAAATGAGAGGGACAAATTGTAATCTTGCTCTCTTTCTGAACTGAATGGTTCATCTGGGACTCGGACAAAGACATAGAGTGACTTATTTAAGGGGTTTACATGGCTCTAAAGAATAAGTTGTAAGTGCTGCTTTCCTACCTCGGTAAAAATAATTGGATTTATCCTTCTCCATCAATTGAGGGTGCATTCAGGGTTACCAATGAATTCAACTCCTCCACATCTTCCCCAAGTTTTTGTTTTGATTAATTTCAGATACCAGTTTTCAGCATTTTCCCACAATTCTTTTTGCACAGCCATATTATTCATCCCTCCAATATAGCCCAGGATGACATTCACATGTAGAATATAGGGAGCCTGAATGTCACAAACAGCTAAGGACAAATGAAAGGTGTATTAGAAGAACCAGCAGAAGCTTAGTGCCTTTTAGGTGGGAGAAAGAAGCATTGTGACAATACTGGAGATGAAATTATAAAGCTGATGGGCTGTCATGTCAGTCAGCTGTCTAAGCGAGATCAATGGGAAGAATTCTTCAAGGTATCAAGATGTGTTAAATGTTGTTACTGCAGGGCCATGAATTTATTTACTCAGCTACCCGAAAGGGCCAAGAAAAGTTAGCAGATTAGGATTTTTGCTATAGTGAGCTCTCTGTACATGTGTGTATGTGTTAAGTGCCATCAAGTTACTTCTGACCTAGGCGACTCTATGAATTAATGTCCTCCAAAATGTCCTGTCATTAACAGCCTTGATCAGGTCTTGCAAACTGAGGACCATTGCTTCCTTTATAGAGTCAATCCATTTCATGTTTTGTTTTCCTCTTTTCCTGCTGCCTTTAACTTTTCCTACCATTATTGTCTTTTTCAGTGATTCTTGTCTTCTCATAATGTAAGCAAAGTACAATAGCCTCAGTTTACTCATTCTAGCTTCAAGGGAGAGTTCAGGCTTGATTTAATTTAGAACCCACTGATATTACTTTTTGGCAATCCATGGTGCCCGTAAAAATCTCCTTCATCGCTCCATTTCAAATTAATCAATTTTCTTCCTGTAGGCTTTCTTCATTGTCCAACTTTCATACCCATACATAGTAATGGGGACTACTATGGCATTAATTAACTTGATCTTGGTTGCCAGCAACACATCCTTACACTTAATCTTTTCTAGCTCCTTCATGGCTGCTCTTCCCAGTTTCAATCTGCTTCTGATTTCTTGGTTGCCGTCCCCCTTTTGGTTGATGATGGAACCAAGGAACATAAAATCTTGAACAACTTCAATTTATTAATCATTATGTAATTCCCTTGAAGTCATTACTTTTATCTCCTTGATGTTCATCTCAGCCATAATCCTGCTTTGGCACTTTCTGCTTTAACCTTCATCAGGAGTCTTCGAGTCTTTGCTATTTTCTGCCAGTAATATGTTGTCATTGGCATATCTCAAATTGTTAACGTTCCTTACCACTTCATAGACAGGGCCCAGCAACATGTCCATCACTGCTAACAGATTCCAGAGTGAAAAAGTCAAATGTTGATTGGTTTAGTTTAATTAAAAGTACACCATGAACAATTTCAAGCAAACAAACAAAATGCAACAGCAGATGATAAGTACTGATGTCAATAACCTTGCTTAATTTGAGTTATTTCATCCTAAAGGTATTTTGCTAAACTAAGATAAGTTTTGGCAAAGCACCTATGCAGCAGCTAAGGCACTCAACTGATTAAAAGCAACAAAAGCTTTCTTTGTGGAACTAACAAACTGGATAGGAAAGAGAAGACCTAAACCTAACTGCCTTGTTTGTTGAGAGACTGTCAGTTATAGAATGTTCTAGAAGAAAAACCTCAGAATAGCATTCTGCAGATAGAGATAGAGAAGCCCCTTTGGAAAGAAGGTACTCTCCCTACAGTCCTATCTAGCTAGAGCTTGCTGCCCCCTGCAGGATCTTTTCTTCTTCTTTGTACATTATTATATCCCAACAATAAGTTCCTCCATAGCAGCAGCCAAATGTTTACTGTTAAACCAGCAACAAGTTCTACCCCAAGTCGCAAAAGCATATAAACAGAGGAGTAGGTGCAGGCTATGTTCTTCAGCTGCTTTTACAATGAAAAAAAAAAAACAGTCCAGTGATCATACTCACCTCAGTGCCTGTAATGTGCTTTATTAGTTTCACCCAGGCAGACAGTAGAGATGGCAGGAGTGGACAGTAAATGGCAATGTAAGCAAGCTAGTGGGAGGAGGAAAAACAGGACTCACTAACAGTTTCACTGGGAAGATAAGCTTGCAGTGTATATGAAGAATGCCCTTGTGACTGGAAGCCCCTCTTGATCATGGTCAGTCATCACAGATTATACTTCTAGGCAGAGAAAAGAAATAGGTGAAAAAACCTTGTCATGTCATTTCAGTCATGAAACAGTATAGTGCAGAAACATATTCACCTTCTTATCTGCTACTTATGAGAACGAGGGCCTTAGAAGGAATGCACAGTAAGAAAGCTTGCCAATTCTGTGGCGGGAAATTTCAGCAGATTTAGGGGCCGAGTCTGAGGACAGCAGAGTCGGGGGGGGGGGGGGACACTGAGCTCTGTAAGGATGTGATGCCACAGAGTCTTCCCTTCAAAGGTGCCATTTTCTTCAGGAAAATTGATCCCTTTAGTCTGAAAATCAGTTGTAACTCTGAGATATCTCCAGGCTCCACCTGGATGTTGGCAACCCTAAGTCAAGAAAAACCACAAATGTTAAGTGCCTATTGCATGGTATAATATGTATATATGGGGATAGGATGTGAGGGGGGGCATTTTATGATCATCAGCTATTCAGTAAAATCTTGGGTACCTAATAGGAGCCAGTCATGAGGTAGAACCAGGAGAAAATACACCTCTTTCATTCTCATAGAATCACCTACATACAGAGCTACTTCTAAAACAGATAGAGAGCCTTTTGCTGTACACGGCAGCAGAGAGACACGTGAAAAAACAAAGTATCTATAGGCTCAGACAAGTAACTAGCAGGCTCAGACAAATACAACACACACTCTTTTTTAACGAATAATGAAAGTAGGTCACACGATTACTGGCAGGGAGAGTTTTGAGAGGCAAAAACGGCCCTGGAAAGGGCCTCAATGGAGAGGGGAGGGGAGGCTGCCTTCCTTGAGCATGGCGCGGGCTCCTAGCTAGTGGTGGCAGTGGCTCCTGCTCACCTTGCTCAGGAATTTCGCCTTGCTTGTGAGTAAGGTGGCCCTGGGGGACATCCCTAGGCCATCAGCTCACCAGGACTTTCCCCAGTGGCCTTAGTGGCATACTCCCCCTCCCCATTCACTGACAAGAGACGTGTCTTAACTAATCTTAATTTATGAAGAGGCAAACAAAGGTAAATTTTGTTTTGGCAACTATTTCTCCCTCTTTCCCCAAGAATCCTAAAATTATAGAAATATGTGTAATCACTAAATGATCTCTTTATTATTTCTCCTTCCACAAGAGAAAAGTGGAAATACTCTAATTGCAAAAGGATGCGAACCCTCATCAGTAATGCTAATCTAGTCCAGCATTCTATCTCATCAAGCACAGAAGCAAAACAGCAAAGTGATTACCACACCTGTTTTCTTCAGCATCTAGCATTCAGAGTTGTACTGAACATTACAGTTTCTGTGGGTCATGGGAAAGTGGCACAGATTGGGATTAGGGGTGTGCATTCAGATATGCCCAACTGGAAAAGAAGGCGAAAAAGCTCTTTGGGGTCCCATAAAATTGGAGCCCTGACCCAATATTTACCAAATTTGGGGGTACTTCTAAGGAGAGTCACTTGAAGCTCCAGGGAAAATTTGGTGGCTCTACCTTCCAGCCACCCCTTCCAGAGCCCCACAAAGATTTTCCATAGGGTTTAATGGACCCATTTTTTTTTTGGATATTTGAAAAAAGCTGTGGAAAAACCCACATCAGTATGGCACATCAGATTTTTCGGATTTTCTGAAAAATTTCGGGTCTATTAAACCTGAATCCGAAAAATGCAAAAAAAATTTTTTTGGGGGGTGCACATCCCTAATTGGGATGTTAAAACAGTCCAGGACTAAGCTGAGGAGCCGTATGGAAGCAATGAGTCATAGGTTCACCTCCTTCTGCACTAATGCTGGCCAAGTCAAGAGTCCCCTGCAGCACAGCCATCACTGCTGGGAACTGGCTTGCTCCTGGTGACTCCTAGAGAGGCATGAAATCACTTCCGGGGTATTCCTGGAAGTGATGTTACACCATCAATCTTAAAGCAATTTTTAAAAAATTTCTCCTGCCATGACTCAGAGTACCAGCAGGGAAAAGAGGTAGGATTATCCCTCACCTGGGGACTGGCAACCCTACTTTCCTACACTTCAATGATGTCTTTTTGCAGCAAACCATATTTACATCAACGCTGGCTATATAGTCATAATTTGTCTGCAAGCCACAACTGGAAGCCGTTATTGATTGTAGTTCCTTTTTTTTTTTTACTTGTAAACTCTGCTTTGTGAAAACCAGTTTGTCCAGTTAAAATGTAATGACAAATTATGGGTTACTATTAAACAGGAAGTACTGGAGTGCAAGAGGTGAAGAGGGAATTACTGAACCTACAATTCACGCACAGAAAGCCAAACAGTGACCTGGTGTTACATCTGAACCAAGCCATTGTTTTAAGCCTTACAATCCTAAACAACCACTGCCTTCCCAGCCAGAACAGGAGCCCAGTCCTATAGGTGTTTAAGTTCTACTATGGGCCTTGCTCCCAAGTGAGGATGTGTAGGACTGAAGCTGAAGAATGTCCTTGTAATGATTCCTTGAGGCTCAAGTTGAAACTGCAAACAGATATAAATAAGAGATCACTATGGCTGCACCACAAATTTCAAACTCTTTCACACTTCTCTCAAAGCAAACCCAACTATTTTCTGAAAATGCTACAAACATTTTAAAAATTGCACTGGCATTTTGTGGCTGATGGGCCGGTTTATTTTTTATTACTTTGTGGTAATACATTCTAAAATGTAACAATAGAAGTTCAGCCACTGTTGTTAATTTAGTTCAAAGTGCATTCACATTTCTACTTGAGCTTTTAGGTACAATGTGAGCCAAATGTATACAAACCACTAAATAAATATATGTAACAAAATGTTCACATTGAATTAGATAGACCAGAATTTGAATTTGCTTAATCACCATGCCCTGTGATTTTTAGATGACACAGCACTCAGCTAGAAGTTTTTGAATCTGATACAGAGTATTTCAAATTGCTGCTGGTTTAATTATCCATTTTTCTTCTGTTTCTTCAACCTAGAAATGTCTTTACTTCCTTCTTCCTCTGAGCTTCTTTCAGAGTTTTTAAAGATCACTGATATGCATATCTACATAGCATTCATATGCAAAATTGTGCCTTTGGATCTATTTTGGGATGTGCACCACCAACATCCATCTGCATAATGTTTAAGTGCCTATTATTTAGATTGAGGGATGTGATAAACAGGAGCAAGAGAAAAGTATACAGCCAGATAGCAGTACCCCTGAAAAAAATGGGTCTTGTGACTAGGCCATTTGGGGGGGGGGGTATCGTGCTACTAATCTGTTATGAGTAGCATACTTTTCTGCTTGCTTCAAAAAGAATTCTGTTTCGTAAACACAAACAGAATAGTTCTAGAGATCCACTGTGTTCCCAGAGGCCTTGCTACAGATATTGCATCACAATGTACTGTATTTGGCATCTTCCCTTCTCTCAGGTACAAGGTACAGGAGTTAACCTGGTGTTTGCATTAAGAATAGAAAATTACAGATATTATATATTTTTAAAAATGCGTGTGTATTTTGGCCCTGCTTATCTAAGCTTCAATTGGCTAATTAGGAAAGGAGGCAGAAACTGTTTTTACTAAACAAACCACAAGATTGGAATTAGGGCCTTCCGAAGTCCGGTACCGCAGCTGCTGCTCTCGCAAAAACAACCTGCAAAAACGTTTGGTTTTTGCAATATTTTGGTTATTGGATTTCTGGATATGGCACTCAACCTGTACAACAGCTTCAAGGAGCCACAACAGTATATTTTTGTTTCTTTGAGGGCATTAAAACATGCCCCAAATTGGAACTGCAATCACATTTTGCCGTCAGGGAACCAGGTTTGTGTTTCTGCATTTGAAAAAAAAAAAAAAAAAAAGGATTGACATTACCAAAATCCCTGAGTTCTGCCCTGACGCAAATAAGCTGACTCTATGGGGTGGAGTATAATGAGTGGGAGCTGTTAACATGTCAGGTTATTGTGTGGCTGTGACTGATTAGAGAACTATCACATACACAATTCCTGACAGTCTTCAAATTTAACCATTCCCTGTGAGTTATAAGGAATTTAATAGACTCCTGTTTTGGTAGGTGCTACGATTTATGCCACAGTCTCCTTAGCTGTCATTATTGCCTTATGTAAAACCTGGCAGGAGCACACAGAGCATCTGGTTGTTGATTCTGTAATGCCAAAGGCATACTGAACATCTAGGGGAAAATAAAAAAGATTAACCTAGGACAGCAAGACACTTACTCTATGAGCTGCGTGGAAGGTCGTGGTAGAAATTAAAGCAATCTGCGACTGACCACCCACACAGGAAAAGTAACAGATGAGGCCCTCCTTATGATTCACAAGACATTACAGAAAATGTGTTCGTTCCACTTCACACCCACATCAGCTCTCTCTGACAGACACATTAAAGCAAAAATAAACCAAATAAAAATGCTGTAGAATGAGCTGTGACAAGGCTCTCCCCCCACCCCCTGTTTCAGACATGTAAGAAATTATGCTCAACAATGGTACTTAGGAGGCCTGGAATTAAATTTATCACTCCTCTTTTAGAGGCTTTAGACAATACCCACGGTTCAGTGTGAAGTACGAGCGCATGAAGTGGATGAGATTCTAGTTGTAGAGGTGCTACAGAACCAGTAGGGGAAAAAAAGAAAGAAAACAGAAGAGAAAACTGCCATTGTCATGAATTCATCCTTGTAAAAATCACCCAGCAAAGAATTAACAACTGTGGTGAATTATACTGAATTTAGGAACAGAATAATGAAAGCTAGGAGTTTGATCTGATTTTATTAACCTTAAATCTAGTCTTTAAAATGTGGGGGGAAAATGGATAATTGTAGGAAGTTAACTGAGATCCCCCATCCTGTATTCTTAATTAGCCTGAGTTGCATAAATGCTGCCGACTTTTAAGAGAGAAAGGACGCAGAGCTATATAAAATAAAGTTTTCCTTTTTCCTTTTGGAAACATTCTTTGGGGGGTTGTATAAAACTTACTGCAGTCTGTTTTAGGATACCTCCGAGAAAGCTTATTTGCTAGCTGGAAATAAACAAAACATGTTCATACAGTCTTCCACTTCAATTTTATTCTGTTTAAGATGAGGGTTATTTGTCTTTTATGGCAAGGGCTGTTATCTAGGCTATTTCAGCTGCGGAAAGAAAACAGACTACGGTAGTTGGAGAAGTTAGGATACAAAGCAAGTTTCTCATTGTTAGGTTTTCCACCAGGTGTCACACACATCTTCAACAGCATGTCGAAAAAATCTCAGGTTGTTTTCTAATTCATAGGTCTTTTCTGAGGTAAAAATTTGCATTAGGGTTTCAGTATCACTCTTTTCACATGTCTTCAGGCATGGGTACAGCTATCAAAAGTTCATTTAGCAATTATGAAGGTGGAAAAGATGTTTATCTGCCATGTATTCAATCAGGTGTGGAGAAAGTGTGGAGAAAGTGGAGAAAGCGGTGTGGAGAAAGTGGAGAAGAGGGCTTTTTCTCCCATAATTCATTACTTTGGGAGAACTATGAGTAAAAAGGCAGGGGAAGAAGGCAGAGATCTTTCCAGCCCTTTGAGGAAGGGCTCCTTGGGGCCAGGCCTAGAGGTAGGGTTGCCGCTCCAGTTTGGGAAATTCCTGGAGATTTTCTGGTACAGTCTGAGGAGGGCAGGGTTTGGGGAGGGAAGAAGCCTCAGCGAGATATAATACCATAGAGTCCACCATCCAAAGCAGTCATTTTCTCCAGGGGACAGATCTCTGTCAACTAGAGTTAAGTTGTAATTCTATGAGACCTCCAGGTCCCAACTGGAGGTTGGCAACCCTAGGCCTGGAAGTAACCTCTGGGTGACTTGAATCCACCCAACTTGCAGGACTCAACTAGGCCACCCTATGAAAGCCAATGTGGTGTAGCAGCTAGAGATTCAGAGTAGGGTCTGGTAGACCCAATTTTGAATTCCCATCTTGCTGTGGAATCTCACTGAGTGATTTTGGATCAGTCACATACTTTCAGCCTAACCTACCTTATATGGTTGTTGTGTGGATAAAAAGGAGGAGAGGGAACTAATGTTGCTGCTTTGGTCCCCACTGTGGAGAAAGGTGGGGTATAAATGTAGTGAATAAATAATAAATATAGCTGAAGATGGGAGATAGATAAAAGGTAGGTTGGTGAATGGCTGAGAAGGAGAGAATGAGGCAGGGAAAGAGGAGAGGATATGGGGGTTGCCAGGAGGTGAGAAAGAGGAAATAGTGGTGGGGGGGAAGGAGATACGGGGAAAGTGAGGTGCTACTCCACAAATCCTTGAATGTTCCTTGCCAGGCAAATGGGCCTGGTCCAGTGGCCAGCACAACACAACTGTGCCACGGTTTTCCTAGATAGAGGCTGCAGGGGTGGGGGGAAGCTTAAGGGGCAGATAAAGGGACGCTGGCTGTTGTGTGGGGAAAGGAAATACCTGGAGGTTTGGTGGGTGGAGCCTGGACAGGGTGGGTTTTGAGGGGGGGAGGGACCTAAGAAGGGTAAAATGCCATAGACTTCACTCTCCAAAGCAGAAGTTTCCTCCATGGGAACTAGGCTTGCCAACCTCCAGGTGGGGGCTGGAGATCTCCTGGAATTATAACATCTCCAGTTGGCAGTACCCCTGGAGAAAATGGCTGTTTGGAAGGTGGAATTCATGGCATTATCTCCTGCTGAAGTTGCTTCCCTCTCCATACCTTATCTTCCAAGGCCCCACCCCCAAACTCCAGGAATTTCCCAACCTGGAGCTGGCAACCCTAACTGTAGTACAGGAACAGGGAGTCTCTAGGGGCTTTCAGGAAAGAGAAAGGGAAAACAGTGAGGGAGGTGGAAATGAGATGCCTCCAGCAAGTCCTTGCGGGTTCCCACTTGCACCTTCCTGGGGAAGGCAGGGTAGTAAGTTGAAATAATAAAACAAATAAATATTCTTCATGCAACAAATAATTATCTTATGGAATTCACTGCCCCAGGATGTAGTCAGAGCCAGTAGTTCAGATAGCTTGAGATGCAGACTGAACAAATGAACAGAGAACAGCTTTAGCAAAAGCTACTAGCAATGATGTAAAATGTTTTTATGCTACTCTTAGCCATACAAGCGTAACAAAATCAATGAATGGCTGAATGAAACTAATAATGGTTAATGAAAACTTCATGCTCCAAGATAACATGCCTCTGAATCCTAGTTGCTGAGAAGCAATATTGAGAGAAGGCTGCTGTCTTCATGCCCTGCTTCAGTCATTCCGTAATCTGGGTACTATTAAGAAGACTCTGAAGATGTGGTGATCCAGAGGAAGGCCTTTGCAAATTTTAACATATTCAAATGACTGTGTATATTTTTTTTTTTTGGGGGGGGGACCTCTTCAAATAGTCTGGCCCCAGACAATTTAAGGTTCAAAGGTCAAAACTAGCACTTCAAATTAAGTTTGGAAAAAAGATCTGAAAGCCAGTGCAGATCATTCAACACCGGCGAGAATCAATTAATTCTACAGGTCCCAGATAATAACCTGGTGTTCTGAATCAGCGGAAATTTCCAAACATACCAAGAAGTAGGGCTGTGCATTCCCCACCCCAGTAAATTTTGGGTTTGGGTTTATTGGTCCCAATTTTTGAGGGGTAAACCAAAATAAGCTGAATACCCATACTGGTAAATATGTATTTCGTCTTTTTTCCCTGTGTTTCCTGAAAAAAAAAAAGGGTCTATTATACTCTATGGGATTTCTTTTGAGGCTCGGGGGGAGGGGGCATTTTTAAGGTGGAGTCATCAAATTTGCAGCATAGCTGCAAGGGACTCTCCTTAGACAGACACCAAAGTTTGGTTAAGTTTGATTTTGGGGTGCCAACATTATGGGTCCCCAAAGGTGTCACCCCCCATCCTCCAGGGGCATTTGTGACAGCCGAGCTGTCAATCAGTTTTGTGATTCAGAAGGTCAGCATTGCCAAGGACTGTTGGAAACAGCCGAGGCAGTATGGTGTCTCTGAGTCTGGGGGCTCTGTTCATATCCAGGTCGTATAGCATGACAGTCAAGCAAATTAGCTTCCAAACTGAGGGAAATGGCTTAAATGCAAGGAAAAAAGGCACAGAAAACGTTTTTTGTGCGGTGAATGACATCCTGTAAACAGTCTTTTAATATAGTCATCAAAATAATTTTGATTCCTTACTCATGCTTTCTGATGTGGAAGGTTTCCAGATGATAAAATGTAGACTCCTAGACATAGGCCTTCAAGATCTAAATAGGGCTGCGAATAAAACCTGCTCTCCACTAAACTTAGGGATACCTTTTGATGCCTACCAGCCTTCCCCATATTCATCTCACATGTATGATCCATCCCCTCACAGAGCCATTTCCTTGGCTAGATTTAATGATATGCCATTGCGTTACTTGAAGGAAGATTCAGGAAAATCCCCCAATCAGAAAGACTCTGTCCCTGTGGCAGTAATTGTATTGAAACAGTTGTTCACGTTTTATTTTATTGTAGTTTTTATACAGAAATCTGTAATGAACTTTTAAGCCCTTTGCTGATAAATAGACTGAATGCTTTTGACGCCTGTAATGCTTCTTTTCTATTGAACAATTGTTTGCCTCCTGCTTTGGAGAAAGTAGCACAATTTTTAAAGATTGCTATAAAACGCCGCAGTTAAATGGATGTTTTAACTCACAGCACTATCTCATGTATGAGTCTTAACTATTTTGTAAGGTTATATTTCAGAATTTTCATTTCTACATGCAACTGTATCTATAGTGATTTCATGCCAATAAAAGACGATGTCATTGCCATAGTCATCAAAAATCTGATTTAAAGAGATGGTTACAGTAAGGGGAGAGAAAGACTCTGCTCAGGGTGACATTCAGTTTTGAGAGCATGTTTTCATAAAGGGGTGGTAGTGATGTCAGAGCCAACCAAATTCATGACCAAGGCAGCTCTTCTGAAGGAGACTCCTCATCCGTATGTGTGACAGTCTTCTTCAGAAGCCCAATAAGCAGCTGTTGAAGCTGGTGTTTTTACTTGGAGGGTATATACCTCTGGACGGGACTGGATGAGCCCCATCTTTTAAATGACCCTTCTGCTATACAGATTACTAGGGTGATGGATAGTTTGGTCTGACCAAGTTGGCTCCGATTGCACAACCCCTACCTCAAAAGAGCCCCAACAAAACCAGTAAAAGATAGAAAAATGGGGACAGGCACAGAGCCCAGAATCTTAGCCAAGTAGAATTGCCAAAAGCCAGGAAAAAAAGCCAAATACCTATTTGGCTTTTTGAAAATCAGCTATCTGGTTTTGCTGAGATTCCTGGTTTGGTTATTCGAATGAAATTAAATAATAAAAAGCCAATACACCTATTTTTTTTTTGGGGGGGGGGTTGGTTTGGTAAATCCAATATGCACAGCCCTACCAAGAAGTCCAGGAGGATCAACAAGGAAACACCATTCCTTCTTGCATAGGATAAATAGGCAGTTTTTCTCCTAAAACTGGGCAAGAAACCAGATAGAGATAAATTCTGGGGAAATTGTCTCTCCCTCAGCTATATAATGATAACCATAATGGACAAGGGTCAGGCATACAGGCTGAAGGCTACACCCTCTCCAAGTTATTCTGCCAGTAACATCAGGCTGCTATAAATGGAACTTATACAAGCAACAGGACTAGAAGGGGCCCAAGGAACATTCTTTCCTTGATTTACAAACAATGCAGCATCCAAGCCAAAAGAGATATAAGCAACCTTTTTCAGCAAAAGGTTTTAAAAGTACCGTATATACTCGCGTATAAGCCGAGTTTTTCAGCCCAAAAAAAGGGCTGAAAAAGCTGGCCTCGGCTTATACGCGGGTCAATACGGTAGAGGGGGGAGGGAGGGAGGAGGGAGGAGGGAGGGGGGAACTTACCGCCGCCATTTTTTCTCTGCCGGGAGCAGCCTCTAGAGGCCCCCTGCGGCCGCGGGGAGGGCGCTCCGCCGCCCCCGCCGGCTTCTCCCGGCCGGGAGCGGCCTTCAGAGGCCCCCTGCGGCCGCGGGGAGGGCGCTCCGCCGCCCCCAACGGCTTCTCCCGGCCGGGAGAGGCCTCTAGAGGCCCTCTGCGGCCGCGGGAAGGGCGCTCCGCCGCCCCCGCCGGCTTCTCCCGGCTGGGAGAGGCCTCTAGAGGCCCTCTGCGGCCGCGGGGAGGGGGCTTTGCCGCCCCCGCCGGCTTCTCCCAGCTGGGAGAGGCCTTCAGAGGCCCCCTGCGGCCGCGGGGAGGGCGCTCCGCCCCCCCGCCGGCTTCTCCCGGCCGGGAGAGGCCTTCAGAGGCCCTCTGCGGCCGCGGGGAGGGGGCTCCGCCGCCCCCTCCGGCTTCTCCCGGCCGGGAGAGGCCTTCAGAGGCCCCCTGCGGCCGCGGGGAGGGCGCTCCGCCCCCCCCGCCGGCTTCTCCCGGCCGGGAGAGGCCTTCAGAGGCCCCCTGAGGCCGTGGGGAGGGCGCCCCGCCGCCCCCAATGGCTTCTCCCGGCCGGGAGAGGCCTCTAGAGGCCCTCTGCGGCCGCGGGAAGGGCGCTCCGCCGCCCCCGCCGGCTTCTCCCAGCTGGGAGAGGCCTTCAGAGGCCCCCTGCGGCCGCGGGGAGGGCGCTCCGCCGCCCCCGCCGGCTTCTCCCGGCCGGGAGAGGCCTTCAGAGGCCCCCTGCGGCCGTGGGGAGGCTGCTCCACCACCCCCGCCGGGCCGCACCACTTCCCGCCGCCAGGAGCGGCCTGGGGGGGGCCTCCTGCAGCTGCAGGAAGGCCACCCCCGCCGGATCCGCCGCTTTTGCCATCAGGAGCCCAGAAGGTAAGTCTGCGCGGGGGGGGGAGGGGTTATAAGCCGACCCTCGGCTTATACGCGGGTGCCTAATTTTTCCCCATTTTTGGGGAGAAATTAGGCACCTCAGCTTATACGCGGGTCGGTTTATACATGGGTATATATGGTAAGTCACAGTGTGCTGCCAGGATCTCCAGTAAAAATCTCTTGGGGATCCCAGATGGAGAAGATCTCTGAAAAAGGTCCATGTAATGATGTTGCATAGAAGCAGTGTGGCATCTCTTTCTTCACCATGATCATTACCATGGAGTAGGCTGTAAAATTAGCTGTTTCCACTGTTTGAGCCCTTCCATATCATCATCCTGTAGGAATAGTATGACCAGATAAAACATGCATTTTTATTCCTGAGGTACAAGGAAGATTGATTTAAATTTCACTGTTGAATTTTTGCCACTAGTATTATTTACACAGAACTTTTAAAATTGGCATGTTTATAATTTCTCTGTGAAGTTGGTTGCTTTAGTTCACATTTCTTAAATGGAAAATTGAGGATTGGAGACATTGGTATACATAAGCTGCATTATGGGTCCATGGCAAAGATAAGATGTGACCCCAGGTCTCTCGAGCTTTTTCTAACACTGCCATCCTAAGCAGAGTTACACCCTGCTGAATCTAATGAAGTTAATGGGTTTAGAAGGGCATAACTCTGCTTAGAATGGCACTATACACTTCTTTAACCTACTCATTTAATTTTTAGTTCCTGCAATGTCTGATGCTCAGCCCCCTCTAATTACATATGACTGTTTTGAAAAATGTAGGTTATGATCTTAAAACAATATTTTTGTATGAACTTACTTGGTGTGTGTGCACATGCACATGTTTATACTTCCTCTTTCTGAACACAAAAATATCATGGAAGAGATCTACAACCTATTTTTCAGCTACAGGAACCATCTACAGACAACATAAAAATTAAGAAAGCAACGTTGCAAGCACATGCACACTTGCTGGGGAGTAAGTCCTATTAAAAGCACAGGTTTACTTCCATTTAAACATGGATAGGCTCATCCTGCATGAGTATAATGCAGTTAAGTTGTAAAATGTGTTAAACTTCTTGACACTAAGTGTACATTTCTGATTATCAAGACTAAGGGTATTGGTTGAATTTCACATATAGTTTTTATTGACTTTAATAAGTGAGGAATGAGTGAAGCTGTAATGAACAGTTTATGCTTCAGTGTACAAAGGACCCCAGGCATTTTGTAAGTGACAGGTCTGCAGAGTATCTATGATTGAAAATGACCCCAGGTAACTGAACATTACTTGTGTTGCAGGTATATAAACAGCCAAATAATGAAATGAAATTCACAACGGACATTCAACATACTTGATACAAGGGATTTTATGATAGAAGTGACAAGCAGAGTTGTTGCAGATTCATGTTATAGGCAACAATGCACCACCCAAAGCCAAATAATGCAGAGATATTTTTTACGGTACATCCATCCACACAGGTCTTTTTGCACACACTGGCAACATTTGATTGTCTACAAAGCTTATAGATAGATTTGATCTTCCACTGTACTGTTAGGGTTGCCAACCTCCAGGTAGTAGCTGGAGATCTCCTACTATTACAACTGATCTCCAGCTGATAGAGATCAGGCTCTGCTCCAAAAACCTCCCACCAGTGGCGAAGAGGGACCTGGCAACCCTATCTGCTGTGTTCTTAGAACAATTGTGTTTCTTCCCCTTTGGCCCACATTTAAGGGCCAAACTACATCATCCAGGAGACCCTCCTAATGTTTTTCTTTAACATTAAAATGCAGCCATAAGAATAGGGTTGCCAACCTCCAGGTAGTAGCAGGAGATCTCCTGCTATTTCAACTGATCTCCAGCCGATAGAGATCAGTTCGCCTGGAGAAAATGGCCACGTTGGCAATTGGACTCTATGGCATTGAAGTCCCTCCCCTCTCCAAACCCTGCCTTCCTTAGGCTCCACCCCAAAAACCTCCCGCCAGTGGCGAAGAGGGACCTGGCAACCCTACATCAGAAGCATCAGGGCTATAGTCCTAGGGTGACTATTCATTGGTGAGTATTCTGCACATGGTTAGAGGGGGTATTACTTCACATATTCGGGTCCATCCCATTAAACTGAAAGACAGTTCTTCTAATGAAAAGCTCTGGCTGCAATTACATAATTATTTTTGTGCATACAGCAGAAATAAATAATTATTTCAACTTTATAGAGAGAAATGGTTTGGTTTTTGAGGGGCTGAATGGTTTTCGTTGAAAAAAAGTATGCAACCAGACACAAGTGTTCTCTGACATTTTAAAAGCTTTGATGTATTTGTCTGTTTTGTTTTTTTGGCAACAAGTCTGTACTTGTTCTACTAAATAAATACATAAATTTAAGAACTTTGGAAGATGGCATAACTTTATTCTAAATGATAGGTGCTAGGCCTCAGCTTTATCTATAAGCCATTCTTCTGCCCTCTCACATGGAAGCCATTTCCCTTATCCATGTGTGTATATAGCATAATAGGTGCTTCTCAGTGAGGGAAATCATGGTGTTCTGTGCCTGTTTAAAAGTACTTTAAGAATACCATCCTGTGCAGAACTACACTTATCTGGGGAATAGGACTGATATTTGAATGCTATAGATTTTCCCACTCAGAAAGGTACCAGACATCCCAGGGCTAATATAACCCAACATCAGCTTGATTAATTTCTCCACATAGTTGTGCATACAGATGCATAGACTCAATTTAACCAGGTAAACAAAACTACTAGAAAAAAGTGCATAGAATCATGGCATAATCCCCGTCACAACAAGTAAAACATTTCCACTTATCTGCTCTCATCACAATACTTTCTTCTATCTGAAGTCCAATATAACCCAGATGTAGCTTCTATAGGCTAAACCAAACCTCATTTCTAAACGTATTTGTTCAGAAATATATTCTTCTGCTTTTAAAAGGAACTTAAATCCTGGTAACAGCATACAGAATTACCATCTCTGTATTTATTTTATAAGCTTAAACAAGTTTTTTAAAGAGAGTAAAGCTCCCTTACAATCCCCATGAACAATTGAGAAAAGTTCCTAGCTGAGACCATCCCTGCAATTCTCAAGCCTCTCACACACACCTCAGACCAGGTAGTTTTAGGGTTGCCAACCTCCAGGTAGTAGCTGGAGATCTCTTGCTATTAGCTGGAGATCTCCTGCTATTATAACTGGTCTCCAGCAGATAGAGATCAGTTCACCTGGAGAAAATGGCTGCTTTGGAATTGGACTCTATGGCATTGAAGTCCCTCCCTTCCCCAAACCCCGCCCTCCTCAGGCTCCACCCCAAAAATCTTCCACCAGTGGAGAAGAGGGACCTGGCAACCCTAGGTAGCCTCTCCCTTCAGATCATCCCTTCCTCCCTACCCTTGTCACTTCCCACTCATCTTCTTGGCCCCATTCTCAGTTTTGTGTGTATTTTTAGCGGGAGGGAGGGGATGGTCTTATTCTTAGATTTACTTATGTAGTTGTCTTCATGGTCTTAAGGGTTAGAGGCAATTTGGTCTACCTCTAATGTGTGTCTGAGTGCTAGAAAATAAATATTTAGTTTAGTTAGAATCGGTTGGGCTTTGTTGCTTTTATGCTTGGCAATATTGCACAAGAATGAAACCTGGGTATACATGGGCAAAAGATCCCTTGTTTTTCTGGCTGGAGACCCTGTAACATGCTAATTTCCCCCTCTGGCTCCAGTTTGGGTAACACTGTGTACAACCTGTCCAAGCGTGCTGTGCAGATAAGAACATAAGGAACACAAGAAAAGCCAAGCAGGATCATACCAAAGGCCCATCTAGTCCAATATTCTGTTCGCACAGTTGCTGACTACCTGCCTCTTCTTTAACAAATATACAAATGTAAACGTATACATGTACAAGATCAGTTGTAATAGCAGGAGATCTCTCGCTAGTACCTGGCTGTTGGCAACTCTAAGGAAGAATGTAACAGCATCCTCTGGCCTGTGCTCCCTAGAAATTCCGCAGATGTTGGGGTGAATGCATGGACAGAACTCGAAAGTGGGCTCTTATGCTCCTCTCTACCTACATGTATACACATGTCATGTCAACTGATCTGTTAAGATTCTCACTAAAGAAGCTCCTTCCATGCTTATCTTTGAGGTTTAAGGCTATTATCACACAGAAAACAGATATGTCTTATTAGATGGCCCTTGAATAAGTGTTTTTCTCTCTGTGTGTGTTGTACAGACTGCACTTTTTGGTTGTTCACAATTGTGACCGCAGATCTGGCAGCATACCAGGGTCAGACAATTGTTCCTATTCAGACATGATTAATAATTTAGGAAAATGCTGCAAAGGATACAAAATCCTATAAAGCTGTAAAATGTAGCAATCAACATTTATGGAATTGCTTATTTAGTATAGGCATGCAAGCATACAAAAAGAAGCTAATCATACATTTATGAACTGTGTTAAAACAAGTTGTTCATATCAACTAAAAGAGAATTATGGAAAATGTAGAAAACAATGAAAAATTAACTTATTTAGTAAAAGTACATGGAATTAGACTAATAATGACTTTTATACAAATTATGTCTAAGTGTTGGGAGCCAAGATGTGATACGTGTCTTCCTTTTAATTTATTTTTCATTTTTTTAGTAATAAAAACAACAAAAACAACAGAATTACAGTGGTGGTAAAGCCATAGTACAAAAGTCAAACACAAAGTGCTATTTGGCAAGCGTGCTACTGAAATTAAAATAAAATGGATTTTTAAAATAATTATGTAGGTTCTCTGAATAGGGTTAACCATTTGGGATAAATCAAGGTGAGATTATATATTCTACTGTCACAAGTTTCTTGTGGAACTTTTTGTAGTTAGTATGCCAACTGTTAAGGCAATTACAGATTGAGCTTTTAAAAAAAACACCTTGTTTCCAAGTGAAATGCTATTCCTATTTCTATTATATTAATAGAACTCTTCAGAGCTAGGGATACATGTGTTATCTCACAAAGCCCAATTCTTGAATAGAAAAATTCTCTCTGTGCATCAATTCTTTGTTATGTGTAATAGGTACACTTTTTTTTTAACGGGGTTCTGGCAGGATCCTGAAGCTGCTTACTTTGTTGAAACCTTAAATGTCAGACATTGAAATCCCTAAAAACTGCATGGTCATGAAATGTCAGAAGTAGGTTTCTGTGTTTTGGGCCTGCAGGGATAAGCATTTGTGGTGTCATGTGCAAGCCAGATCAGCACTAAGATTGAGGGATCAGCTCTAAGCACTAAAATGAGCCAGAGATGGAGCTGAGAAGGCGAACGAGAACTGAGCCAGGAATTAAAAGGCTAATAGGAGCATCATACATAATATGTTTGCTCTTCATAAATTGTGCAATAATTCTCCTCCTTCTGTATCACTTTGTATAGACTTCTGTGCTTTCTAACTTGCGATGAATGGCACTATGTTTTAAGAAAAATGGCCTTAATTTTGCCATATTCATTTTGCAAACCGTGGTTGCCTGCAGCCGATATATCACATTTTATTTATTTATTTATTTTATTTACCCCACTTTCCTCCCCAATGGGAACCTAAAATGGATTATATCATTCTCATGTCCTACATTTTATCCTCACAACAACACTGTGCATTAGATTCAGAAAGCAGAGTGATGCTACACAGCAGAATGCTACACATTGTTATGGGCATACTGTTGTAAGAAGCCACAGAGTATTTCATTGTCTTCAGGGAGTATGTTTAAGATTAAGTTTTTGGCTGCTGCCTATTAGAGCTTGGTATCTACTCAACACTCAGAGCCCTACCAATGTACTTCTCCTGTCTAACTTCCTCACAACTCCGACGGGCCTTCATGTTTGTGCACCTAAATTAGGGCTGTTGGGAAAAAAATTCGGGAAAATTCAGGTTCAGGTTTAACTGGCCTTTTTTCCAGGAAAACCTGAATGCCAAATTCCCCAATACTGGTAAAGGTGGGAATTCAGCTTTAAATTCGGGATTCCCGAAAAATGCGGCCATTTAAACCCTTTAAACCCATTTCGTGGCTTTCCGTGGCTCCTGAGGGAGCATTTTTGCAGGTAGAGGTCCAAAATTTTCAGGGTAGCTTTAATGGACTCTCCTTGCAAGAACCCCCAAGTTTGGTAAAGATTGGGTCAGGGAGTTTGAAGTTATGGGATCTGGAAGGGGTTACCCCCCTTCCTCCATTAAAACCAATACAGTTTTAATGCATTCCTATGGAGAAAGGGGGACAACCCCTTCTAGACCCCATAACTTCAGAACCCATGACTTAATCTTCACCAAGCTTGGGGGTTCTTAAAAGGAGAGTCCCTTCCTGCTACCCTTAAAATTTGGGACCCCTACCTTCAAAAATGCTTCACCAGGAGCTTTGCAAAACAAATTCCCATTGCTTATCACTGGTGAGAAAGAACTCATTAGCATTTCCTCCTTCTCTTCACACCTAGGTGTGAGATGTGGGTCACTGCAATTAAGCTGACAACTTGTTTCTCAGTAATGATAAGCAATGGAATTTTTTTATGCAAAGCTCCTGGGGGGGGGGCATTTTTGCAGGTAGAGGTCCCAAATTTTCAGGGTAGCAGGAAGGGACTCTAATTGCAAGAACCCCAAAGTTTGGTGAAGATTGGGTCAGGGGGTCCAGAGTTATGGGGTCTGGAAGGGGTTACCCAACCTCCTCCTTTGAAATGCATTGGTAAAGTGACTGTGTTCAGAATCTTTAGTGTGATCTTTGCAATGTATCTTTGCAAAGTTTGCCCTTTGCCTCCATAGAGATACAATGTAGATACATCTTCACCAAATTTGGGGGTTCTTGGAAAATTCCTTGAGATTTGGGTGTGGAGCCTGGGGAGGGTGGAGTTTTGGGTGCAGTATACCTCAGTGGGGTATAATACCATACAGTCTGTCCTCTGAAGCTGCCATTTTCTCCACTCCCCAAAGCTGCCATTTTCTCCACTCCCCAAAGTTGCCATTTTCTCCAGAAGGACTGGTCTCTGTAGTATGGAGATCCGTTGTAATTCTGGGAAATCTTCAGGCTCCACCTGGACATTGGAAAAACTGGGGTATATTATGTGAACAACTGTCTAATTTCAGGTGCCCTGTTACTGAGTTCCCAGATAGTTGCTAGTACAAGGGAAGATTGCCTATAGAATATGGCTTACAAATTCACTTCCAGCCATGGATTCAAATCATACATTGGAAAAAGTTCTACTAACAACTAACCTCATACATTTAGTTGTTACGTGGGGCTGCAGCTCAGTGGTAGATCAGCTGCCATACATCTACATGCTGAATATCCCATGTTCAGTTTCTGGCATCTCCAGGTAAAAGAATCAGGTCACAGATGATGTGAAAGACCTCCACCTGATGCCCTGAAGAGCTACTGTCAGTTCGATTACGCAATACTGACCTTGATAGACCAGTGGTATGATTCAGTAAGGTAGCTTCATGCGTTCACAGTTTGCCTGATTTGGATACTGGGATTACAGAAAAAGAAAGGGAATCCATATGCAAAAGGGGAGGCAGGAACCTGGGAGCCAACAGCATATTTCTGACCTTTCAAATATGGCTTGGAGGATCAGGAATGTAGGGTCTGAATTGTGCCTGTGTTTCTCAGTCTCTCCCTTACAAATTCCCAAGGCCAAGCAGCATGTATCTTACTGCAAAATTTGTGGTTTCTTCAGTCTTCTGCCATGCCAGCTGAAGACAACAAGCAATTTAAAAAGTAGTGATCTCAAATAAGTCCCAATGAGTGACATTTTAGTGAAACTAACAAAGAGTGTCTTTACAATAAGGACTACATACCTGAGCAGTTTATATCACAAATGGGAAGCCAGAAGCATGAAAAGATACAAAAAAAAAATCTTCAGAGAAAAGTAGATATCAATGAACACCATGTTTCTGCATAATACCTCTTTTGATCTTACACCACTTACACTTTAAAAGATGTTTGAAGTGCAGCAAACAATGCAAAGTAGACTGAAGTTTAGCAATGGCAGTGCCTCTTCATCAGAGGACTAGTGGTAGCAGGGAACTTTAGAGTATTTCCAGAAGTCATTCATTGCTTCAAGAGTTAAAGTAGGTCACTTAAGAAAAAAAACTTTGACGATTGCATTTATAAAGAAATACCAAGTACAGGTTGAGTAGTTATTTATAAAGAACATAAACTAAGCCTGTTGCTAGCAGCTAGAAAGGAATACACTATGCAAGTAATCTTTCTTTTCTCCAGCAGCGGCTCTAAGATTCTCTTTGACACTGATTGGACATGGCACCTAGCACAATAAACAATGTTACAATTGTTAGGTTTTCTTCACTAAATATATAAAAAAATGAGAACCAAGCCCAAGTGGTATTTTGAAGGCAACCCCAGGGTGAGGCTGATCCACCATAACAACCATTTTGTGGCTCTGATTTACCTCATCAATAATTGAAGGTTGCAGATGAAGCAGCAGCAAGAGCATGACGGCAAGGAGAAGACTAGATAAAAGAGATGAAGATATCAACTCCTTCCCTGGCCTGTCAATGAATACAGTAACTGAGGTATGAAACTTTTCTGAGGTCTAGCATGTTACATATAACACGCACTGGCTAATAGCTTTACAATGCTTAGTTCAGTTTAAGCTATTCACACAACTGTGGTCTCTGTGTGCATGTGTTAATTCCAGTAAGGGACAGGATTGTGCAAAGCCATCTGATCCCCCTAGGGTTGTCAGGTCCCTCTTTGCCACCAGCAGGAGATTTTTGGGGCAGAGCCTGAGGAGGGCGGGGCTTGGGAAGAGGAGGGACCTCAATGCCATAGTCCAATTGCCAAAGTGGGCATTTTCTCCAGGTGAACTGATCTCTACCAGCTTGAGATCAGTTGTAATAGCAGGAGAGCTCCAGCTAGTACTTTAGCTGTTAAACCTTACAGGAAACCTTCTGCCAAAGATGCTGGCTTACATTATACATCTAATCATCCGTTGCACCTAAAAAACAGTCTTCCCTTTTCTCAAATGCTCAGGTTGAAACGCAATTCTACTCATGAGCAAGACTTCGCTCAATCCACCAACCAGTTGGAAACGGCACTAATTAAAAGAGGTTATCCACATCATATTGTCACAAATGCTAGACAACGTGTTGCAAGTAAACATCGCCAAGATTTATTCACAAAAAAACTGCATAAGGTTAGTCAAAAAATCTTTTGTTCTTTGACTTACAGTCAACATTCCTATGCTATACAGCAAAGTATTAGGAAACACTGGCATCTATTAAGAACAATTCCCAGTTGCAGTGATCCACCTACATTCGGCTTGCACCGCACCTCCTCTTTAAAAGATACTTTGGTTCAGTCTGATTCCATTAGAAGCAATATTCGCCCTTCAGTATATGGACATTCACATGCAGTGGCTGCTCTGTTTGCCCCCTCTCTTTACCTGTCAAAGAATTTCACTCACCTTCTTCCAACTTTCATTTTCAGCTCAGGCATTTTTCTAACTGCTCCACGAGCTGGGTTGTGTACGCGGTCTCCTGTGGGTGCTCTTTACATTGGCAGTACATTAAGACAAATCCGCCTATGCATAGGTGAGCATAGGTCCCGCATTAGGGCACAGAATTTTGAGGCGCCCCTCACAAGTCATTTCGTGGCAAAAAAACACTCCGAAAATGACCTACGCTTCTTTGTCCTTTGGGTTTACAAGGATCACCCTCATAACACCAGCGATGTTCAGAAGATTCTCTTACAAAACGAAATGCGCTTCATTTTTTTGTTCAACACTCTTACCCCAAACGGATTAAATACAGAATTTGATTTATCATGTTTCATTTGAATATACCTTTAAGAGCCGTGCTCTGCTCTGCAGCTGTTTCTATTTGAGCTAGATACTTTCACAGTCATTCCATGATTGATCAAGATAGCAGCCCGTCAGGGAGCTCCATATTAATCCTAGGAATAGAAATATTTAGCCTTTGTGGTAAGTTATACATTTATATATGTTTATGCTAGAATTGTTGTAGTTTATTATAGAGGTTGCTTTGTATTATTGTATATATTTTGCTATCAGGCTGATGAAGCTACTTTTGTAGCGAAAACACTGGAAAACATCCGGAACCGTGTTACCATCTGCATCTCCGTTGCCTGAAGACGAACTGAAACTGACTAGACAGTCATTCTACGTATTTCATGAACTTTTGTTACTATTTACCAGACCGTGCTGGTTCCCGTTTGGTTTTACATCCATTAGCTCACTGAAGGAACAGACCCTGCTGGTGGGCTACACTGAGGCAAAGAACAGGGGCAGAAAAATTGCTCCGTTTCAGTTAGAGAGAAAGTACTGTGCATGAGAACATAAGGAAGGCCCTGCTGGATCAGACCAAGGCCCATCAAGTCTAGCAGTCTGTTCACACTGTGGTCAACCAGGTGCCTCTAGGAAGCCATTAACAAGACGAGTGCAGCAGCACCATCCTGCCTGTGTTCCACCACACCCAAAATAATAGACATGCTCCTCTGATACTAGAGAGAACAGGTATGCAGCATGACCAGTATCCTTTCTAACTAATAGCCATGAATACCCCTTTCCTCCATGAACATGCCCACTCCCCTCTTAAAGCCCTCCAAGCTGGCAGCCATCACCACATCCTGGGGCAGGGAGTTCCACAATTTAACTATGCGTTGTGTGAAAAAAATACTTCCTTTTATCTGTTTTGAATCTGTCACCCTCCAGCTTCAACAGATGACCTCGCATTCTAGTATTATGGGAGAGGGAGAAAAACTTCTCCCTGTCCACTCTCTCCAAACCATGCATAATTTTATAGACCTCTATCATGTCTCCCCTCAGCCGCCTTCCTTCCAAGCTAAACATCCCTAAGTGTCTTAACCGCTCCCCATAGGACAGTTGCTCTAGTCCCCTAATCCTTTTGGTTGCTCTTTTCTGCACCTTCTTAAGTTCTGTAATATCCTTTTTTAGGTGTGGTGACCAGAACTGTACACAGTATTCCAAGTGTGGTCTCACCATAGATTTGTACAAGGGCAGTATGATATCAGCAGTTTGATTCTCTATTCCTTGTCTAATTATGGCCAGCATGGAATTTGCCTTTTTTACAGCAGCCGCACACTGGGTTGACATCTTCATTGAGCTATCCACTACGACCCCAAGATCCCTGTCTTGATGTGTCGCTGCCAGCACAGATCCCATCAATGTATATGTGAAGTTGGGATTTTTTGCCCCAATATGCATCACTTTACACTTGCTCACATTGAATCTCATTTGCCATTTTAATGCCCATTCTTCCAGTATGTAGAGATCCTTCTGGAGCTCTTCAGTCTGATTTTGTTTTAACCACCCTAAATAATTTGGTGTCATCTGCAAACTTGGCTACTTCACTGTTTAACCCCAACTCCAGGTCATTGATGAACAGGTTGAAAAGCACCAGTCCCAACACAGATCCCTGAGGCGCCCCACTGCTCACATCCCGCCATTGTGAGAACTGACCATTGATTCCTACTCTCTGCTTCCTATTTTTCAGCTAGCTCTCAATCCAAAAGAGGACTTGTCCTCTTATCCCATGACTATGAAGTTTGCTTAGCAAACTTTAGTGGGGGACTTTGTCAAAAGCTTTTTGGAAATCCAAATACACAGTATCCATAGGCTCATTCCTGACCACATGCTTATTGACTCTTTCAAAAAACTCTAATAGGTTAGTGAGACAGGACCTACCCTTACAGAAGCCATGTTGGGTTTTGCCCAGCAGACCTTGCCCTTCTATATACTTGACAATTCTATCTTTAATAATGCTTTCCATCAATTTACCCAGAACAGACGTTAAGCTAACTGGCCTGTAATTTCCTGGGTCCCCCCTGGAACCTTTTTTATAAATGGGTGTTACATTGGCCATTCTCCAGTCCTCTGGTACAGAGGCTGATCGAAGGGACATATTACATATATTTGTTAGAAGTTCAGCAATTTCCCATTTGAGTTCTTGAAGAACTCTAGGATGAATACCGTCTGGCCCCTGTGACTTGTTAGTTTGCAGTTTGTCTAGACGTTCTAGGACTTCCTGCCTTGTTACCACTATTTGCCTCAGTTCCTCATTTTCCATTGTGAAGCCATCATTCCCCGTTCCCTCATGGCAGGTGAAGCTATGGGCGAAAACATGGTCGCTTTAGCCTCCTTTATTCCCTGTTTCAGCCAGGATTCAGCCAGGATTGAACGCACACATTTTGCCGAATGTGCGTTCGATCCTGGCTAAATCCTGGCTGAAACAGGCAATAAAGGAGGCTAAAGCGACCATGCATTTTTGCCCTATAACTGCCACACAGTGGGCAACATTACATGTGGCTAGGGCTGCAGTTGGGATATGGAATGGTATAGTATAGCCCGATCTCATCAGATCTTGGAAGCTAAGCAGGATTGGTACTTGGATGGGAGTCCGCCAAGGAAGACTTTGCAGAGGAAGGAAACGGCAAACCACCTCTGCTCCTCACTTGACTCGAAAGCCCCTTTGCTGGGGTTGCCATAAGTTGGCTGCAACTTGACAGAACTTTACACACACATGTACACCTCTGCAGCTAGTTGACTAAGTGGTTATTCAATTTTGAAAAACAAAACAAAGCTTAAACTAAAAGGTTTCCCACCATTAATGAGACAATACACAATTTATATCAGTTTCTTTAATGGGATATTTCTCACTGCAGAGAAGGCTGACTTAGAAAAGGCACCTTCCTTTCTCTCACAATGAAGATGAAAAACCTCTTCTAAGATGGTGTTCTCTGTGTGGTATATATGTATCATCTTGAAACAAAGGAAGGTTGGTTTTCTTCAAAGCTTGTGGCTGTTTGTATGCAAGGTTATGCAGATTTAATTGATTAAAACCAATATAATTTATTTACTATAATAACAGCAAAAAAACAGACAGATCAAAAAAGCTCTGACAAAAGCTCATGCCATTTGAAATCTCATGCGCCACTGGATTTGTTTTGCTTTCACAAGTATCACTGTTGGTCAGATTTGGAAATACACTTACGTTTTATAAGAAACATTTCCCCCTTAGGCATTACACCTTGATTTCTATTTAGCTCCTGAACCCTACATCATTGGAACACTCAGCAAGCATCACACCATCATAAAGTGATGATGCTATAGGTTTCCAAAGGATCTCTCCCTCTCTCTCTTTCTCGCTCAGTATTCATTACCTCAAGACAGCATGCTTCTTGCGTACAGATCCAAGACATTCATTCATTTCTTCCCATCAGAAAACCTTACAAATTACACTAGAAGACACTCCCTCACTTGACTCACATATTAGAGCTTGGAGCTGCACAATTTTTCTGATCCTTACCGCTCATAACAGTTTTCAGAAATCTTGCCCTCTTTTCACCATAGATGTGTTTAGTGTTTTCTCAAACTGCTGAGCCTGAAGTACCTCTTAACAAGACTGCTATCAGGTGAGTCATCATAGCCACAGACGCCAGAACCTTCTGAGCTCAGGACTATGTGAAAACTGTTAAGCAGAAGGCTTTATATCTCACGGTTGTGCCATCCACTAAACTACCAATGAGTTACACTATGAAAATGAGAAATTCCAAATATTATTTAGTTCAGAAACATTAATACCCAAAGCTCAAGCTCAGGACACCACCAAAACTAAATACAAACAGAATTAACAAACCAGCAACCAGGATCACAGTGCCCATTAAGCAGCCTTTTGGAAGAAGTAGAAGTTGCACTGTCTTGGAGCAATTATCCTCCAAAGCACATTAAACTGTGCCTGGAAGCATTTGAGTACCCAGAGCAGTTGCCACAGAATACAGAGCCTATGTCCTAACTTGCCAGCATTTCATAAGAGACAGAAGCAGCAGACTGTCCAAGTTGAAGCTTCAGAGTCATTTTCAAGGGCAATTCCCAAGCAAAGCACACAGCAGTCTAAGTAGAGGGTACAGAACTATCAATCAGCATGACACGATCTTTCTTCTCCAGAAAGAAATATATCCTACATAGAAGATGAAGTTGATAAAAGGTTCTATAGGTTAAAGTCCCTGCTGGTACCTGTCCATCCACCAGTGAAGCAGAATCAAGCTTGACTTTTAACCTGATCAGACACTCAAAATAGCATTCCTTTTATCACAGGAAGTTACCCCTCGATAGCACTGGTATTATGTACCAGCATCACCTCCATTTTGGATTCAGTTTCAGTAAGTTTAACTACATTCACTTGACCACAGTCCCTGAACACTGATTTATAACCAGAATAGCTACTCCTGAGCACTTAGGCCTTTTATGCATGGCTGTTCCCCTCACCATCAAAAAGATGTCACTTTTTGCCACAGAGAACAGTGGTTATCTTCAGGCTGCCACCTGCTAAGTGTTCCCTCACTTAAGGGAGTCATCCTGGCATCAAGTTGATCCTATGTCTTTTCCATTGTAGCTTCTAACATATAGACCAGGCTCCCTGGAGAGGTGAGGAGGAAGCGACACCTCTAGAGGTACTGCAAGGTTACTCTATTTGGTAAGCAGCAGGCTTTATTTTAGGGGGAGGGTGTTATGTGGGTATTTATTTTGCACTTTTTAAAAAGTCATCCTGAGTTATGGGGAAAGAAGAGGACAAATATTTTAATAAAATAATATTAATGAAATGATTCTGAGAGATGAAATCAAGGGAAATTAAAAATAAAGACAAGGCTGTGTACTTTAGCCTGGATCGAGGGCAACACTATCATTTGAAGAACTAGGAACTGGAATTGTACTTTAAAGCTGGAAGTGAATCTACACATATAATCCTTCCTGCTGGGCTACAAGAGCCGCTGTCCTATATGTTGAAAATTTAAGTGCTTCTAAATTCCAGATCTCTTCTCAGAGAAACTCTCACATGAGAATGAGGAAGCAAGTGAAATTAGACTGTAATGTCTGCTGATTAGAGATCGGTAATTATTTCTGACTGGATGGGTAATCATTCTGAGAAGCATTAATCCGCTGTCACATTACACACTGTCTAGGGGACTGCTTTGTCTGCAGAGTGGCCATGTAGTTTTCGCTCACTGATTAGTCGCTAGGGCCTCGGGGTGGGGGGTGTTATTACTGTACTCCCACATTATGAACGAACACTTCTAATCAAACTGTGGCCTTATTTATGATGCTATTAACCCACTTAAAATAGATGAATTCATAAATTTACTTACCACATTTACTTGTGATTTGTTTTACTGAAAAGTCACACATCCTTTGCTTCTGCTTGGGGAAAAAAGTGTTTTCAATAAGTTTTTAAAATAACCAGGTGTGAACAGGGTGACTAGATGCACAGGGTTCCTGTCTCTTTAATAACTATGTTTTGCCAAAGTAGTCTTCATCTGCTAAAATTCTCTAAATTATTGATGGTACAAAAACATATACTTACCAATGAGGCCTCTCCAATTTGATTAAGGCCCTTTTATAAAGTGTGGATTCTGAAATCAGATGCAGTATGCATCTCTTTTTTTATTTTCAAGACTTCACAGTTAATTAAGGCTGTCAATAATCCCCCTCCTTCTGTCCTCTTAAGAGCTGCCTGATAAGTGTACATTCTTGCAGGTAAAATTGCTCCCTTGTGTCTTTCTAGGTGACCAAAAGCTTCACCTGCTACATTATCAGTGGTGCTAGAAGCTTCTTTAAGGAGAGTTCACCAGTCACTGAAGAATGTTTGAGGCATAACTATGTTATCATAGGAAGGTAAAACAAAACCTTGGGTCGGTCTCAGGATCATGAACTCCTGCTACTGCTTAGGAGGTTTTGCTCACCTGGAATAGAGTACTTCTAATACTTACTTATACCTACTGCTGCAAAGCATTCCTGCAAGGCACTGATCATCATGAAACTCAGCTACAGTTCAACTTTTACAGCAATATCAAGTAGAGTGAGGAGGTTGGATTGAGAGGAACCCATACACACACACACAAAAGAGCTAAAACTTAATGGAGTTGATCATGCTAATCGGAACATTTCTACTCAAATAGCTAAGCAAATCAAATGACAATGGATAATTTGGCTGACTTTACCGGAAGGGGATAAAAACACTCAGTCACTTGATTCTAGGAAAGAAGACATGCTTTAAATAAATTAAGATCAACATACAGCAAACATGAAATCAAAACAGAATAGTACGAAAGCCACCAACCAAAAGAGAAACTCACCCAACAAAGGCAAAAATGCCTACACAATAAGACCAATTGTCTGTGGAATTAATGTCTTAATTTTTGCTGAGGGCTCACCGTACTGTAGTTCACAAGTTTGTTTTCAACTCTGCTGGTGGCAAAAGTACCAATACTGGTGGCCTGGTGGAGTGGCTTAAAACCGTGTCACTTACATGGGTATGTGTCACAATGGACCCAAGCGGTGCTTCTATTTGTAAATGCAAAAACAGCAGGGGGAGAGGCTAAAGTTTCTCTCTGCTTACTTTGGTTGCAAGTTATACATGCATGCTACATATGCACAGTACTCCAGTTTAAACAACATAATATAGTGACTGCACGTAATGGGAGGCTAACAAGAAGAGAATGTTCCCTTTACATGTGGTTGGCAGGCTCCAGGCAAGCATGACTGTAAGGTCTGAAAAGGTCATCAAAGAAAACCCACATAACCTCAGGCAGTATGTGGATTTGTGCATATAGCCTTAAATCTCAACCCCGCTCCCGAGTCTCAAATTTTGAATTTCAGAAAATCTGAGATGTATTTATAGAAAGCTATTAAACTCCTGAAGAAGAAAAAATACTGAGAGACCAGTGATAATACATTAAATGTTGACAGCCCAGCATCATATACTATCAATGCTAGATAGCCTGAAAATATTTTAAACTGGAATCTCTCCATTCCTAGTTTGTGCTAGAAATTGCTTCTTATGTGTATCAGTCCTTTCTGGAGTTTCTTAGACAGGAGTAATATGTTCTGGTGAGAAAAAAATGCTATGATACTGCAATACATTAATATGGAGATAGAAAATGGTTCATACCTGGGTGTCAATTTAAATCTAATTTTACTTGCACTGCAATTTAGATTCACTTCGTATGGCTCACTAAGGCCATTTCTGCACCATTTACTTACAGCATATTACCCTTGTTTTCGACTTGCGAGGTTTGGCTACGAATTCCCAATTTCTGTCCACATTTCACCACTTTCTCCGTTGTATACATTCTTCCCAAGAACGTTTTTTCCCTGTTTGCACCATCTAGGAAAAGGATGATGTTCCACAAGGGAGCATTGCATCATCGGTGATGTTGCAAATGCCCAAGACACTCCCTCCTCTTCCTCTCCCGTTTTTTGTTTTTGTGCATGCACTCTAGCATTGGTGCAATGGTGTGCTGAAATTGGCTGCCGTCTTACCGGGTTACTTTTTGTTTTTTTCCGCTACTTTTGTGTGCTTCTTGTGTTCATATGCCATTTTGAGAATCACTTCAGTTGCACAGAATGTAGAAAGACCCTAACCACAATGTCCATGTAGGCACTTTCCGTCCTCCCCTCTACAAACAATCACAGAGCCGCAATCCTGCCAGGGCTATTAAAACGCTCCGGTGTTCCTTCGCTAGTAAAAATTCAACAAATAAAAAAATGAAGAGCAGGAGGATGGGAGGGAGAAGGGAACCCTGTCCGTTTGATTGTGTGGTGTGGGAACCATTTCAGAGAATGCTGATCTGGTCACCACCACGGGGAGATGCCACCAACTCATATCTTGGGGCACAGCACTGGTAGCTCATGCTGCCAATTAAAAGGTCCCCACAGCCTCATCCGACTGCTCTCTCTCTCTCTCTCGTTCACTGGCCCCCTCCCTCCCTGCCTCACACATGTGCTGCCCTTCTTGGCGATCCTCACCACCACTTTAAGGGGGTAGAAATCAGAGAAGCAGAGACATTTGAGGTGGGGGAACAGAACGGGAAGCCTCATGCATGTGTTTGCTTTCATTTTACACAAGTGGGGACCTCTCTTTCCCATGCCCCCCCCCCCAGTGGGTAGTCATCCTAGTTATAAAGTGCAGTTAAGGGAAATGAGATGTTAGGAAGATGAGATGTTAGGAAAAAGTTAAATCGGGACCCCACACAAATCAATGGGGTTAGTTCAACATTCCAACATTCGTTTGGTAGTCCAAATGCAGATTAGGGGAAAAAAGTAAAGAAAATGTTTGGCGGAAGGAGAGGGGATGGGAAGGAGGACAGGAGGAGACAGGCAACACAGTGGGTGTTGGTACAAAACTGGAATACCCTTATGCTACAAAATCAGCAAACTACAAATAAACAGCATAAGCACATTGGGTGTTAGCAACGGAGGGCGGAGAAAGGAAGTGTCTCCAGCTTGTCTGTACCCTGAGGATGATCATATTTGAAATGGAGTAAAGAAATACACCATCATATAAGCATTCTTCCTTGTGTTAGCTTTGGGCAGTATAAAGCATGTTGGGCATTATTATTATTTTTCTTCAAGGCATGACAAAGTGAGTCCTACTTGCAAAATGAAAGGTACACATTCATCAAGGAAGTCCAGGGTTGCTCTGCAGAGGCGGGCAATGGCAAGCCACCTCTGTTCATTCCTTGCTTGAAAACCCTACAGGATTGTCATTAGTTGGCTGCAACTTGATAGCACTTTCCCCATATATACCAGAACACAGCAAGAGATTATTTTGATTGGAAATATATCCCATTAGACATCTGTACCAGTATGGAAGCACAATTTGTTATATTTGCCTGCTACCCTTAAGATGGCTGGACTTTGGTTTACGTTGTAACTTGTTCCAGTAGTTCAGGTCCTGCAAAGGAATGCTTTCAGCTGCTGCTAATGTAACATCTGTGAAGCACCTGTTTGGACCTTGGGGGTGAGCTCTTGAGAGATTGGTGCTTGCCTCCCTAGTCATTCCCACACCTGCAAATGTTAATTAATCGCTTGACGCTGATGGCTTCCTGGGTTGCCTAGCAGGCTGGTAAGGTCATAAAATAGTAGTTTCATCTCAGTCAGGGACTTTTTAAAAAAACTTTTGTTTCTTTCCATGGGCCTTGGAAATGAATTAGAGAACTTAAGTTAGATAGAGTATCGGTTTAGACAGGATAGGAAGTTTTCATGGCTGTTAAGGAATCTTCTTTGTGGTAATTTGAGAGTATTTTCATTTTGTTTTAACTCTCTCTCATTAATCTTTAAAATATTTTATAAAGCTGATGTGTGGAACAGTGTTTGCTTGTGAGTACAGCTCCCCCTCCCCTGAGATGAACTGGAGGCCGGGGAGCTGGCCCTTTGAGAAAAGAAATGCTCTCAGCCTCACAAATTAAGAGAAGCCTAACCTTGTCTGCCAGGATTCTGGAGTGGCTCTGGTTTCAGTGCTCAGAGCTGGGACGCGAGGTCATGGGCTTACCAGTGCTGCCACTCTGATCAAATCTGAAAACCTACTACTCCAGTATCTGCATAGTAGCGAGAGCTAGCCCTCTCTGCTCTGTTTGGCAGAACAGAAACTATGGCTGTGATTTGAGTGTAATTCCTAATAAATCCTTGCCTTGGCATTAGATGTTAGAGCAACTCTGTGAACACCTGGCAGAAATCTGAGATATCTACTCCCAGGGATGACATTTCAGAACCCTTTCTGGGCCTTTTTTAATTATCAGCAAATGCTAGCAGATAGGCAGAAATATGCCTATCCATGACAGAGTGAAGCCAGTGTTTTGGAAAGTCATTGGTGCTAATAAAACAAGTTGAATGTAAAATAGGGTGTTTTTATTTTTATTTTTTTTAAAATCATTGTCATAGCAATTAGCTTTTCATTTAATCCAAATTGTTTAAGCATAGATTTGCTAGCTAATCAAGCTGGGAAATTGAAATAGTGTGTAGAAAAAGTGTGTATGACTAATATTGTAAACAAGCACTGTGAATACTACTGTACCTGCTTTAGTGTCATAATAAAATAAGCTTCAAAATAAGGATTGAATCCATTTAGGTGTAATTGTACAAATTGCCAACTAATCAGACTGAGAAAATTGAACAAGAATTTGAAAGAACAATGCTGTATGTGCCATTAGCTTTGTGCACTTAGCTAAGTATTTAATGAAATTTCAAGATAACGCCATGGAATGGATTTTTGTTTCATGAAAAAGTATGGATTCGACCATTACATTAAAATAAAGAACCCACTGTTCCTTGTAGTTAACCAGCATAAGCCAGGAGAAATGCAGATAACTTCCGCAGGATCTCAAGCAAAGTAAAATTAATATAAACCCTGGATGAAAGAAGTCCATTGCCTTCACTGCTGTCCACTGGACTGAGCCACAGGCATTTCATTAAAAATGTAAAACTGGGCTAATGTATAAAATTCACTGAAATAAATCGCTCAGTTTATCAAGCTGGCTCTAGTCAGCAGCTCAATGTATTTTGACATCCTCAACACAGCAGGGACTTAACTAGAGCTGTGGAAGCCTGGCTCAAAGGCTTGTGAACTTTTCAAGAAGTTCAAAACAAAATAGCTTGAAAATTCATAAGACAGGGTGGGGGATTGACTGGCTGCTTCTTTCCTGCAAATTCTGTTTTATTGAAGGTTTTACATGCTGTGGTGCGGTGCATTCGTGTGTGAACTGCCGAGCCCTCTGGATATAAGCCTGATGGATTTGGACTTTTTCAAGAAAGTATGGAACAAAGCAAAGTTTTCCCATAAGAAACAGTTAGGGTGGCCAGTTGCAAGGCAGAGCTCAGTTGCTGAGCCTTCAGTAGATATGGAAGAGAGGGAATTTGGGCAGCTTGTCATGGCAGAGTGCTTCAGAGGTGAGAAGAATCTGTACTGAAGGGATGAAGGTGCAGGGATATCCCACTTTTAGTCAGCTTAAAACTACTGCAATAGCTGAGAGTATAGAAGGGTAGTTAATTGAGATTCATTTGTGCAAATAGATCATTTCTATGAACCCTTCAAATATGTGACTTCAGTGTAGATGGGGTTTAAACAGGGGAAGGAACTTGAAATTGGGCCTTTTTGCCCTGATCTGGATGGCCCAGGCTAGCTAGATCTCATCAGATCTCAGAAGCTAAGCAGGATCAGCCCTGGTTAGTACTTGGATGGGAGATCACCTAGGAGAAGCAAGGTTGTTATGCAGAGGAAAGCAATGGCAAACCACCTCGGTTAGGCTCTTGCCTAGAAAACCCTACCGGGTTGCCATAAGTTGGCTACTACTTGACAGCACTTTACATACACTCATGGCCTTTTTTTTAATATAAATTGTTATTAATTTTTATAACACAAAACAGAAACAAAACAAATACAATGAAATTAACATAAAAATACAAAAAGAAAATACAGAAGGGTATCTATATACCTAAATTATTACATTCATGATTACTAAATTATAAAATCCAAGAAGATACCCCTTCACCCTCCACCCACCTAAAAAGTGACCCTTCACCCGACTTCCGAAGAAGTGTCTAAACAGTATTTATAATAATACTTGTTAACACAATAATATAAAGTTATTAAAACTAGTTTCTATAACTCGCAAAGTAATACTGTAAAGTCCATTTTTGCCAATTTATCCCAATATGAGGCGGACTTAGACCATGTTTTTTTTTTAAATTCTTCCATATCTTTTCCATGTAGGAATTCCATTAATTTGGCCATCCTCATATACATCCATAATTTCTCTCTCCAGTCAATAATTGAAGGTTTATTCACTTGCTTCCAAACTTTAGCTATCACAATTCTTGCAGCAGCAAAACTATATTGGCAGATAACCCTATCATTATTACTCATATTTTTGGTGGAATACCCAATAAATAGAATACCGACTTCCTTTTTACTCTACCATTAATCAAATTATTTGTTTCCCTCAGTACTTTTTTCCAAAAGCTTTTAATTTTTTTGCATAACCACCATACATGCATATATGTACCTCTTTCCTTTCCACATTTCCAACATAATCCCATATCTCCTCTATTCATTTTAGATATCATCACGGGGGTTATATGACTCATGGCCTTTTTGAGGTGTGGGGTTAAGCAGGGTTGGTACTTGGATGGGGGACCACCAAGAAAGGTTCTGCAATGGTAAACCATCTCTGCTCCTCACTTGCCTTGAAAGCCCCTTGCTGGGGTCACCATAAGTAGATTGTGACTTTCCAGCACATACATATATATACAGCCCATTTCAGATGTTACCATCACATGTTCTGAGAGCCTGCCAACTGTGCATATCAGGAGTGTGCACTATCTGCAGTTCTTCCGATATGCGCAGTTATCATGTTTCTTGAAAGGGGGAAAGTGCAAATTTTGCACATGACTACAGCCTCCATACATGCTATTTGAACCCCTGATTTTTCAGGGTTCTGGTTCACGTATCCTGAAGTTGAAAATCCACATGTTGCCCCTTTCGGACAACATGGTAACTACATATGAGGAGTATGTATGCATAGTTGCCAGCTTCCTACTACATGGGGATAGAATTTCTGAACATGTAATGTCTGAAATGTCAGATATAATGTTTGAAAAGGTTTTTGGAAATGGAACCTAGTCTGAATTAGGAGAAAGAGGATGGAAGAAAAAAGAAGATGTGAAGCAGGGAAGATCATCAGGACAAAGCTGAGTATAAGAATGGGAACAACCTTTTATTATTTTTACTAGGGAAAGATCCAGAACAAAGAAAGCTACTTTGCCTTACCCTCACCAACTCTCAGCATTTGTTGAGAACTGAATAGGAGCAGAAAACTACTTAAAGGTTGAATAAGCACCTCTGCTGGTATCCATGCAGAAGGTTCTAGAGACTATTAAAGAAAGACAAAAGCAGGAACAAGGAAGAGGCCTTTTGTCTTCTCCTCTTCTTAACGGACTTCATGCTTCAGCATTTTGGCCCATTTTTCCCATTCCATATGGAGTTCATTAATGCTAGAGGTTGAGTGACTCCATCAAGTAGTCTCAGTAACTCACTAATAGCTGCCCCACTAATAGCTAAGACTAAAGTAAATTATGGATGGGAGGCTACAATCCTAAGTATGCCAACTGAGAAATAAATTGATTAAACAGTTGGAACAGAATTGATCCCTGTGGAATACTACTGCAGAATTTGTATGGTCCAGAAAAAGCTCTCTGGGCTCTTACCAAAAAAAAAAAGTGCAATCATATACCCTCTGTTGATCTCTTCCTGGAAGTGTGTGAATTTATTCAGTGCTTTCACTTTCAATGGAAGGTGGTTCACCAGTAGGATCTCCAGAATATTTTACAGCTTTGTTACTATGGATATGATTATGGGTTTTTCCAAAACCTAATACCTTTACCATGCATTCCTGGGGGGGGGGGGGCAGAATCGGCATAGGCGCCAGCGTGACCTCATGCCTGTGCCACTTTGGACCATGACAAAGTGTAACAAATGATGGCATGGGGGCACCTATACAGCTTGGCAGGGTGGCAGAGCTAAGCGGGGCAGGGCCGCCAGCACAGCCCCAACCCCAGCACAAGTGCAGAGCGGAATCATGCACCAGCAGCCTAGGGGGCAGCCCCAGGGGCATCCCTGCCAATAGTCTGATTCCTGAAGGCTTTTGGCATGGGAATGTCCACTTTTTGCAGTGCAAAGTTTACACCAGGTAAAAAGGAGGCACAGCCAGTGTGTGATTTTCCTGGGCAGCTGACTGCGTCATGTCCCATAGCCCCTGGTGTCTGTGGATTCCAACTAAATGGGGAGCCAATGGGAGTGAAGCAGAGGTGGACAACACCCCCAAGGAGGCAACCACTCATCTCTCCCCACTCCCTTCATAAACCACAAGCATAGCTCACACACCTTCTGGCAGGTAAGGTGAGCGTGGCTCATAGGGTTGCCAGGTACCTCTTTGCCACCAGCGGGAGGTTTTTGGGGCAGAGCCTGAGGAGGGTGGGGTTTGGGAGGGGAGGGACTTCATTGCCATAGAGTCCAATTGCCAAAGCGGCCATTTTCTCCAGGTGAACTGATCTCTATCAGCTGGAGATCAGTTGTAATAGCAGGAGATCTCTAGTCACCACCTGGAGGTTGGCAACCCTAGCAGCTCGGGATGGTGTCTCTCAGCTCCCTGAAATAGGGACTTAATGCACATCTCTCCACCCACAGTGGTGGCTACAGATCAAGGGCTTCCCGATAACATCATATTCTTAAGATGTATTGGTAAGGTATCCATACTGTATACTGAATTCTGCCATCCAAACTAGGCAATGTTCTTTTGAAAGCCAAACTTTAGAGGAATTAAACCCTACATTGCCCAAACAGAGAGCATGATCTGAAGGAAAGTCACCTTCTCATTTAGTGCTCATTAGCATTTGGTCTTGCCCTAGCTATTGTACAAGATAATTGAATTGTTTAATTTGTAAGCCAGGTTGTTGTTTCCATCTCCCAGTATTGAATGATACTTAACTCTCATAAGAGTAATTTAAACTGAAAGTTTATCTTTCCTCTGCATACAGCGTGAGCCCAGTTGCCTTCAAATGAGTAAATAAACCATTCAACACTTTAATCATTGTTGTTGTACACCTTGAAGCTGCTATATAAACTACATAAACACCTCTATGCTCTGTTACATATGTCACTTTCATTTTCTACAGTAGCTACTTACTTAGATTGGCATCCTAGAAGCAAAACTAAAAAAAATCCATTTCTTTTCAGCCGATGCAAGCAAACTATTACCGTTAGGTCTCTCTGAATGCTAAAAAGCTTGTGCAATTAAGATGAGCCCTAATAAAAGGCAATGGGAAAGTGAGATTCCAATACAGACTTGATTATTATGGGAGAAATTGTGAGTGGAATCCACAGTGCAAGCTGCATTCGTGGCATTGTCAGTCAGAGGACTATATTGCCTTTGCTTTTTATCCAAGGCATTTTATTACTTCTGTTTAGCAGCCATATGGGATTTTATTTCTGCATCCTCAAGCCAAAGCAGATTAATGGTTTTCTAAAGGTGTATTATTAAGTGAAGAGCAGAGATAAAACACCCAGTAAAATACCACTAATTAGTCCTCATTAAGAAGCAACAATGATGGACTGAACACATAATAGCTGAGGAAAAAAAATTACAAGGTGTCCCTCTTTGATTAACAGGGACTCTGTCAGAGGTTAAGCTATTACATGTTTATTTTACAATTTTCTTTACTTTTGCCTTGATCGTATTTCCGTGAAAATGTGGCACCTTGTAAATTAGCTACCCTTATTCTCCACCTTCAGAACACAATTCACAGCACTGTAACTACAGCACTTGTCAAGAGTCTTGCATGCTGCCGAGAGAAAGCTGAAATGATAATAACATATCTAAAGTGCAATTAAATGAAGCATAGTATATCATGACAGATTAGGAGATGATCTATTTTATCTGAACAGCTACCAAACTCTTTTAACTTCCAAAATCTGGTTTTCTCAACTAATTAGATCCCTGTTCAAGTTTTTTACATGGCTACTGGCTCAGCAGTATGAGGATAATCCAGGGGCACAGGGAATATTGTACCATAAAACCTAGAGATCTTGTGTGTTTTAATTTAAAAGAATATTGAAACAAGCCTGGGGGTAAAGCTATCTTTCTCTCTTGATCTGGTCCTTGGTTTTACAGCTCATGTATCGTGAAGCTCTTTCTTCTAGAAGACCAGAAGAACTACAACAAGGGTATTTCAGTAGTTGCCCAAAATCAAGTTATGAGAGTCTGGCTGTACACACACAGTAGAAAAGAGTAGGAGTCCAGTAGCACCTTAAAGACTAACACAATTTCTGACAAGATTTGAGCTTTCATGAGCCACAGCTCACTTCTTCAGAAGTAGAGGTTTGAAGTACGGCTGCCGAAAAAAAGTTCGGGAAAATTTGGGTTTGGGTTTAATTGGCCTTTCCCCCCCCCCCTGGGAAAACCTGAATGCCGAATTCCCCTATACTAGTTAAGGTGGGAATTCGGCTTTAAATTCGGGATTCCTGAAAAATTTGGCCATTTATACCCATTAAACCCATTTCGTGGCTTTCCGTGGCTCCCGGGAGGCATGTTTGCAGGTAGAGGCCCCAAATTTTCAGGGTAGCTTGAAGGTACTCTCCTTGCAAGAACCCACAAGTTTGGTGAAGATTGGGTCAGGGGATTCGAAGGTATAGGGTCTGGAAGGGGGTGATCCTATACCTCCATTAAAACCAATACAAATGGTTTTGAATGCATTCCTATGGAGAAAGGGGGCGACCCCTTCCAGACCCCATAACTTTGGACCCCCTGACCCAATCTTCACCAAGATAGATACATTGTATCTCTATGGAGGCACGGGGCAAACTTTGCAAAGATACATTGCAAAGATCACACTAAAGATTCTGAACACAGCCACTTTGCCAATGCATTTCAATGGAGGAGAATGGGGCAACCCCTTCCAGACCCCATATCTCTGGACCCCCTGACCCAATCGAAACTAAACTTTGGGGTTCTTGCAAGGTGAGTCCCTTCTAGCTACCCTGAAAATTTGGGCCCTCTACCTGCAAAAATGCCCCCGCAGGAGTAGCAAAAATATGTTCTTGATAAAGCCAAATTTTTGGGAATGGCAAATCCGGCTTTGCCAACCTCCCGGATTTTGCTGATTCGGTAAACCAGAACCAGAAATTTACCAAAATGGCATTTATTCGGTATTTTTCGGTTCAGTTTTTACCGAATCAACAGCCCTAGTTTGAAGAAGTGAGCTGTGGCTGACGAAAGCTCATACCCTGCCAGAAATTTTGGTAGTCTTTAAGGTGCTACTGGACTCCTTCTCTTTTCTACTGCTACTGACAAACTAACACAGCTGTACATCTTAAAGCCAAAGTATACATGATACTGGAGAAGAAATGAACAAATATTATTTCCCCCTATTTCTTTTCACTTTTATGCACTGATGGGAAGATATTTTCATCTGGTCTATTTTCATCAGCAAGTTTCCTGTTTTCATTTCTTTTATGCCATTTGACTTTATATGTTGTGTGTGTGTAAAGTGCCATCAAGTTGCAGCTGACTTATGGCGACCCCTTTTGGAGTTTTCATGGTAAGAGACTAACAGAGGTGGTTTGCCAGTGCCTTCCTCTGCACAGCAACCCTGGCCTTCCTTGGTGGTCTCCCATCCAAATACTAACCAGGGCTGACCCTGCTTAGCTTCTGAGATCTGACGAGATCAGGCTAGCCTGGGCCATCCAGGTCAGGGCCTTTATATGTTACATTCTCATGATTTTTATACTATTTGTATCCATTTGATGGGAAAACAGGCCTCGCTTTAGCTGTAAAAGGTCTATTGAATTTCTTTCATGTGGTTTGGGAAGCAATGATCGGAATTTTATCCTCAGTGGGAAGAAATAATAAAATACACCTGAATTTTAAACTGAAACAATATGTCCATAAAAATTTGTTACATCCCTACATAGGAGTTATGTGATTGGAACTCCCAATCTGTAATTTACTCCTAAAATTGTAGCTGGATGGGGGGAGGGAGAAACTGACTGGGACATGGCAGTGGGGAATGATTCACATTCTCCACTTTGAAATGCTACCTCTTCTGACTACTTTAAAACCTAATCGAGGGAAAGAAAGACAATATATGGGTACATGCATTTCCCCCACTGATACTTAAAACAGCCCTAAGCCTATTTCTGTCTGGGGGAAATGCCATGGGGGGAAGAATTACCCCTCCAATTCTCTAGCACCATGACTCTGATCCATATAATGCCCTTCTGGTACCTTTCAGAAGCAAATTATGCATCTGGAGTTCCTTTCACAAAACTGCAATATCACACAAACTTTAGCCTTTATAACATGGATGACCAGTTTCTGTATGCCTGGGGTGATATGAGGACTATAGTTTTGCCACACAAATGGATCTCTTCATAAGAGGTGAGGATTCATAAAAAAATCATGTCATCTAGCAGTACGGCAGCATTATATATGCTTAAAAACATTAAACATTATATACATGCAAATATTAAACATTATACTCAAAATAAAAAAATACGTATAACAAAAAATTGAATTTGTCTCACAAAATGTTGGAAAGTAGTTGCCTTCCTTACAAGCAAAACTGTGAATACATTTCTTTTTATCATTCTTTGGCTAGGGTTTCCAGGGCCAGCCAAAACTGTCTCAGGATCTAAATCTGGCCATTGTTGGGTTATTCCTGTCCTAAAAGAATGAGCTGGTGCCTCAATGTTTTGCTGCATTTTATCATACCTTCTTTTTCTGTCCCAGGATCTCTCGCTGATCATCAGCTCACTAATTGCTAGTGAAAACTGAGAACTCTACAGTGTAATTTTCAGCAGAGTTATTCAAGTCTGATTTCACTGATTTCAATTGGCTTACGTTGGACAAACTCTGCCTTAGGATTGCATTGTAAACCCCTTCAGATGTAAAGTGAGTTGGCACAGTGAGTTAATTTTAAAGAATAATTGTATTTGCTGATTTTCTTATTGCATGGTCCAGCCAAAGCAAGTGGCTGCTGGGGCAACAGGAGGACCGGGTAAAATCTTGTTAACGTTATTGTCCCCCCATGTCTTCTGATTCCTGCTTTTTCTACTAGGAAAGAGTTCCCAGCCTTGGAAAGCAACAACCAAGAGACGGCAAAGGAATGGTCTGTTTTGGAGAGGGAAAGTCATTTTCCTTGTGGGTGCTGTAGCCCCAGTGGAGCATCAAGCAACACCTGAGGAGTGGGCTAACTTCTGATCCTATAAGAGGTATTCTGTATAATTGTCTTGTGTGCAAATCACTGAAGGATGAGGTGTAAATGTTTAAATAAAGAAGGATCATAGAATCATAGAGTTGGAAGGGACCGCCAGGGTCATCTAGTTCAACCCCCTGCACAATGCAGGAAATTCACAACTACCTCCCACCCCTCCCCACACACCCCCAGTGACCCCTACTCTACGGCCAGAAGATGGCCAAGATGGCCTCCTTCTCATGATCTGCCTAAGGTCATAGAATCAGCATTGCTGACAGATGGCCATCTAGCCTCTGCTTTAAAACTTCCAGGGAAGGAGAGCTCACCCCCTCCCGAGGAAGCCTGTTCCACTGAGGAACCGCTCTGTTAGAAAGTTCTTCCTAATGTTTAGATGCAAACTCTTTTGATTTAATTTCAACCCGTTGGTTCTGGTCCGACCTTCAGCCCTTCAAGTACTTGAAGATGGTTATTGTACTACCTCTCAGTCACCTCCTCTCCAGGTGAAACATACCCAGCTCCTTCAACCTTTCTTCATGGGACTTGGTCTCCAGACCCCTCACCATCTTTGTTGCCCTCCTCTGGACATGTTCCAGCTTGTCTACATCAACTTCTCAGTTCAGCTTAATGGAACCTCACTGGGATTAACTTTGTGCCTGTTCTTTGCATTTTACTTGACTATCTGTTATGATGGATTTAAATCTTGAGTTCTGATAATTATGGTAGATGCACATGACAGATCACAGATGAGGAGCTGAGATATGCAGGCTTTGGAGCACAATGCTTATAGTTGCCATGCACCAAATGGTAGCATGAAAGACTGTATCTGAAATGAGGGTGGGGGGGAGGCTTGTCTGGATCACAACACAGCTAAAAATTTCATCCTGCAAATTCTTATCTCATTCTATAATGTCTCTCCTCTAGGCCTATAATGTTGGCATTATAATGGTGTTTACAGGCATTTATTGCTGTAGCAGGCTATGTTATGAAAGTATGGCACACATGCTTTGAAAGTTACTTTCTATAGAAATCCTGTCATAGATGTGGCACAAGTTTCTCTCTTTATAAAACACAACAAGCTGAGCTTTCCAGCTGTACTCAGCGAAGGAAGCTGCAGCAGCAGCTATTATGCTTGGCTGAACCCCTCCTGCATGAAGGTCATTTGGACAACAGCAATGAGTTGTGAGGTTCGGCAGGTACTGCCTGCAGGGAGCAACAGAAGGATGAAGTGCTCATGCTTGAATTCTTCACACCCACAGCACATAGAGCCTTAGTGACTAGGTGATTAATAATTTTGAGGTGTTAACTGCATGCAATTATTGTGTAAAGGAGAAGCCACTGAGGCTGAGGACTCAGTTCCATTAATATTAGCAACCTGCACCTAGCTCTGAACTGTTAGCCATTGCCCATTTATCATTTTCAGCAAGGGGAAAGAAGAGTATATAAATAAATAAAGTAGATCCATGCAACTTTTTGATTTTGGATTATTTATAAAATCAGTGTAGCCATTCTTTTGGGCTTTTTGTCAAGTTGTCTTTTGAAGCTCTCTAAGGCAATGAGCTCTTTATTCGCACTGTGTCCCAGTTTGGACATACAGAGTGTACAAGACAGGCTGCTCAGTCTGACGTAGCTCTATAGAATCCAAAATATGAAAATCTACTGCTCAGTATTGAAGAATGCAAGAAATCCATGCATCTCCAGCAGTGAAATCTCTTTCCAGCATCTGAAACGAACCTAATTCAAATCAGAGCATGAATTGCTCCCCTGTGTTTTTTTGAGTAATATCTGCAATGAAAAGGACAGGAGAGACTATCAGGACAAGTTCATTTCCTACATATATTTCCTTATGTCAGGCACAATATGCATTTTTCTATAGTATCTATACTTAACACTATAAACCACAGTTACGTTGCCTCATAAAAAGAGGAAATATTTCCAGGAGAAGTTAGAATCCCCCACACCCCCACACATAGTCACATCCACTTGCCAGGTAAATTGATGTCGCTGTTGTGCCAAAATTCAGAATTGGGGTGGGGTGGGGGCTGGAAATGAACTCCATCTGTTCTGAAAACATTGAGCAATTGTTGCCCAAGTCCAGATCCTCCTTGAACTTCAGACTTGGTTCCTTCTGAACTTTCCTTGGCACAAGCCTCCCTGGTCATCACTCCATCAACTCCTCCTTTCCCCCAAAACATATCTTGCAAAGAAAGGGATCTGTTGTCTGGGAAAGTTTGCAGGATTTCTGAAGAACTTTTGTAAAAGGCCTGATGCTTATTAAGGGACTGCAGAATAGTTTCCAAAGCATTGCCACTGGAGAATTTAGGAGAAGTTGAGTTTCTGTCACCCTGCTTTTTGATCAACTGATATGGGAGGTATTGGGAATTCCAATTCAGAAACTCACCAGTGGTAACAGATGTTTTGCACAAGTTCCCAAATCTTAAAGGATGAGTCACTGATGCAAGATTACACCCAGTCCTCCCTGCTGCTGCAGAAATTTTGTGGGAAGGTACAAGTGGTGCAGGGATGATGAAGATAGCTCAAAGGGGCCCCAACATTACAAACTCCCAAGAGCCATCAGGAAAAAAAGGTGACTGCACTAAGAATGAGCTGGATGCTCATATTCCATGGTTCCGGAATTTTACCCTAAGGGGTGTTGTTCTTCCTTAATTCCAGTTTTAACTTGGAGATTTTACAAATTTAATGGTGGAATGAGAGCATGTGCAGTTTGCCTCAGTTTTCTCTTTCTTCTGGTTACTTGTATCTCTTTTCCACTCTATGGTCAGTTATGCATGGTTGGTTTTTCTTACGATTCTTCCACAAATGCCCAATTCTCCGCAGGGATTATACACGATGTTCCTCTCCCTTGGGGTTCAACTCACTTCTGTTCTGGGATTTCCCTGGGTTTCCCAATCCGTTTTATCCTGAAAATGTTTACTTCTGATCTTAACTCGGATGTGAGTAGGTGCATAGTTCAGCTGCGGGTCGATCTTCCCATGTCATGACACACATCCATTCTCCCACCCCTCCTCCAACTCCAACCAACTCCAAGTCCTATGAGGAAAGGTTGAAGGAGCTGGGTATGTTTCGCCTGAAGAGAAGACTGAGAGGTGATATAACCATCTTCGAGTACTTGAAGGGCTGTCGTATAGAGGATGGTGCCAAGTTGTTTTCTGTTGCCCCCGAAAGTTGGACCAGAACCAACGGGTTGAAATTAAATCAAAAGAGTTTCCGTCTAAACATTAGGAAGTACTTTCTAACAGTAAGAGCGGTTCCTCAGTGGAACAGACTTTCTCAGGAGGTGGTAAGTGCTCCTTCTTTAAAGGTTTTTAAGCAGAGGCTAGGTGGCAATCTGTCAGCAATGCTGATTCTATTACCTTAGGTAGTTCATGAGAGGGAGGGCATCTTGGCCATCTTCTGGGCATGGAGTGGGGGTCACTGGTGGTGTGTGGGGGAGGTAGTTATGAGTTTCTTGCATTGTACAAGGGGTTGGACTAGATGACCCTGGTGTTCCCTTCCAACTCTATGATTCCTCCTTCAGCTAGCCTTCAGCCATCCCCTCCACAATGCCCCGGAAGCCATATCGGAGAGGGAGATGGAGGCGGCCATGGTCAGTTCCTTCTTTGTACACCCTTGTTGGGTTTTAAAATTTTTTCTACTGCTCCGATGGAATACTGATATATTATCATATCATCCAAAATAATATTAAAAATCGGAGAGAGAGCCAGTGGAGGCTAGGATTGTATGTTTGCTCTCCCCCCACATTTGGGTGATGACTTACCCACGAGGGGGCGCTCTAGTATTTGGGCAAAAACTTTATGGTAGAAGCTGTTTTTTACCATAGAGTTTTGCCCAAATACCAGAGCCTCTCCATTGTTGTCGCCTGTGTGATGATGTCACTTTTGTGTGATGATGTCACCTAGGCCTTGATGTCGCTGGCGTGATAATGTCACTTCTGGAAGTGACATCATCATGCTGGTAATGTCAAGGCCTAGGCCTTAGTTTAAGCCCAGTAAGACCCCTGCCAGCCAGCTGGATGGCGCTGGGAGAGGGGACTCAAAATAGGGTATATCCTGTGGTCTGGCAACCCTAATAGAAAATGAGGTGCCAGGTGAAGGCTATTTTAGAACCTTTGTCTTTGATGTCTTGTTTTCTGCATGGAGGAATTTTGTTTGAACATGGATTTGATCATTTGAGCCTCCTCTTGTAGTCTGAAATGGTACAGCCCAGATATAGTCTTCTCACTCGAGGCCTTATTGAAGGGCATGTCTATTGCAGTCACAAGCATTTATCCAATTTTATATAGGTAAAATCATTTTTAAAAATGTTGGTGGGCACATGAACACTTTAGAGGAAAAGCACCAGAATATTTAAATAGAAATTAAAATTATTTTAGAAGATCTGATGGGCAAAACAGTTCCAATTTATGTGACATACACACAGATCTAATGGAGGTAGGGAAGTCAGTCTTTGAATTCTATTAAGGGTGGTGTACTCTACAATCATTTCTTTTATTCAAAAAAGAAAAGTAGAAAACCTTGATAAATGCCAACATAATAAAAACACAGAACTATGGTTTACAGTGCAGCTGGCAGAAAAATAGTCATTAGTAACGGCCTACCTCAGTATGCAGTGACATGCCAGGGTCCCATCCCCTCCCCCAAATTAAACAGGGTCAGACTTAGCCTGGATGCACTGACTATAGAAACTGGGACTAGATATAGGCTTGGCAAAAGTGCCTTCTATCTGGATGACTTTCCAAGCTACCCTTTCCTTCCCAAATTAAAAGCAACATTGGAAAGTTAGCTACTGTGGATAGATTTTCGGAAGGCGTCAACAAGTAGATTTTTTTTAAAAAAATGCGCTTCACAAAAACACGGACTCTCCTGTAGCTTCCGCTGTGTCTTTTCCGGGAAGGAGACATCAACACTATGGGTAAATTGGGAGTTGAAAAAGTTGGATTCTGAAGCCT